>NW_008240046.1:7803419-7832773 GCF_000691975.1 Corvus brachyrhynchos
ACTCTTTCTAGACTTCTTTGATCATTTTAAATAGTCATATTATTTAGAGACCAAATAATTACTTTATTTAGGGACAAATGGGACAAACCACTTTTTGCTGCTGTATATTTGCTTGCGTATAATTTTTAGTATGTGAAGATGTAAAATAAAATTGTATAAAACACTCACTTTATCTGCTGTTATCTCTGGGAGAGATTCCTCAATACCAAGTTCTCGTCGTCTTTCTGCTCTAACTTCTGCATAACTAGAAGAACAAACCAAGTGTGACTACTATATTGCGGGATGATTTAAAAAATATACCTCAAAGACCAAACTCCTCAAAGCCACCTTGCTTATAAAGTATCCCAGGAAGTTTTCCAGTGATTCTTTACGCTGCTATAATTTCTCTACTTCCAAAAATACCATCAAGGTAGCTCCCATGCCAGTAGGATTACTTTAAAAAGTAACCTACCTTACAACAGTGTGCGTACAGACAATAAACTCTGGCCTGGAATTCCACTGGTGATACGTGATATAGTAATGTGTTTGCAGCCAAATCCATTGTTGTCCCTTTGTAAGGAATCTGTAGTAACATGACTTCCCTTTCCCATATTGCATTACTATAAAGATGAAGAATAAAGTTTACTGTCTTGCCAAGCTGTAAATACTCCGGTTACATAAAAAGAACATTATTTCCCAGGTTCGTATAGCCCAAACCCATGTCTAAATCCAGTATTACAACCACTATCAAGAACAGGTTTGAAAATTTTCCACCAATTTTTGCACTTATTAAACAGTATAAAGCCTTTTAAATGCTATTGGAAGAACTGAAAAAGTATTAGTCATAGAGCTGCGCACTCCAATTTACCACAATGAAACCCTGGAATTATAAGATAAAATTAAATGTGTTTTGTAGTTCTGTTTCAAAAGAAAAACAAAGATAAGGAACAGCAGTATAATAATGTCAAACTTCACTCAAAATATCACAAAATTTCAGCAGAACAGTTGTACAATTTAACAAACTTGCTCATTTTAGTGACTTAGTTGTACTCACAATGCTCATGACATTTTGCCAGATTATCTAGATCATCCACGTGATAATAATCATAGCCTGACGTTCCCAAAACTTCAAATGGAAGATAACCTATTATCGGAGGTGCCCTAATTTAATAGAAAAATCAATGTCATTTTATTTTCACACACACAAAAGACTCTCAAAGAAACCAGAATTAATCATATAAGCTGTCTTGTTTACAGTATGTCTCTGAAAAAAAAAATTAAACTCAACACAAGCTATGAGTAGTTAATGCAGGTTAGTGAACACCAAATACTACAGCCAGCAGTATGATTCAGCTGCTATTGCTACTACACAGAAGGAACTGCACCTGTGATCCAAGAATAGGAACTTCCATTCCAAGCTGTGTCTAGATGTGAACTCTTCGTTGGGTTCTTCAACAGTGCACATTTCCTACAAAGGAAAAAAATTAAAATCTCTTAAAACTGCTCTATTCTAGTAGATAAACTGTCAAAATTCAGACTTACCTAAAGTTAGTAGATAACTCCACAATAGTTATAATGTTATTTTTAGACTGCTTCATTGGTTTTGCTTGTTTAAACGCATAATACTGAGGTAGAATCTAATCTCAACTGTGCCAAGCTGACACTCAGTTGATTTAAATGGACTAACCATGTCATGAGATTAACTCAGTATCTACAAACACAGTAGTACTAGCAGAAATCAATAGCAGTTATGCTTTTAAATTGGAACACATAAAAGAAGAGATGAAACGTTCCCACCAGACAGTCTGATTATAGTCCATGTTTATAATGGGTAAAACCCAACACTAGCAAGATGGTCACATTACTCTGAGTTTAGGAATAGGATTCTTCCCTTTAGTGAACACAAAGTGCTCTAAATCTTTTTTGTGCACAGACATGTACTACAAATAACACACTATTCTTATGTTTAGAACTCATGAAAAGTAAGGGAGTGATGTATTTCCATTGCAACAAAACCTCAAGGTATTCTGCACATCATTCTAAACGTATTCCACTCCAACATATTCAGAGCATGTCAGCCAACTTCTACTGTCCCCTTTGAGAAAGGTAAAGATGCCCCACCAAGTACTGTGCCTCATGCAGAGACAGTCACAACACCACGCACCCCAAGCCAGTCAATTCTTTTGCAAACTCCTCTAGTACTGCCTTACAAGAAGGAAGATGGGTGATGGAATACATGCATACAAATGTATCCCTCAAAGAATTACATTAAAATTAGAGATAAGTAAATCTTTCTTTTTTGGACACATGCACACATTTGTCATTTGTAGGAGCTTGCAATGGTATTTCCAGGGCCAGGAACACCCTGGGATCTATTGACAATCAGTTACAAGAGTTTCCTAAAGACTGCAATGTGGAAGCTGCTGCTACACTGATAGAATACTTGTAGGTGTGGACAGATGAGCACATTGCTGCCCTGCAAACATCTGTAACTAAAGCAGTCCTGCAGAAAAATACAGTATAAGACTAACAGAGGGACCTTTCTTTTCATTCTTTCAGGTTATAATCCAAAGAGTTTAATTGGATACTTTGCAGTTTTTTAAATAGATCTAAGTTTTCTTTCTATGAAAGGAAAAAGTGACCACACCTAGGCAATGTTTTTTTCCTCACCTTCATCACTGTAAAATCTAAAGACAGTGACTGAGAAAATGATGGATGAATTAGATGAAGGCAATGAGCTAAACAACTCTGGGCACAAATTTACGACTCTTGATGTGAATTCCAGTTAGCAAGATTTAAGCTTCAAATCTGAAACTACCCCTAGAACCCAAAGCTCACCTACTTTTCTAAAATTACAGCATTTAATAAAGCACCACTCAAAGTAAGAGAAATGAAAGAGCAAGAGTATAATCCTTGAGACATACTTTTGATTTGTTGTTTCTTTTGATCTAATTATTTTGACGCAAGTCAAAACAAAAGTAAAAATCACTGAAGTGCAAGCAGTAAAACCACAGTAAAACATCATGGTTAGAGAGCAAATGGCAGCAGGTTAGTATCCAATTACTCAATGCATTTATATTAATGATTTGCAGATATTCCACTGTAAAATACCCCTGGGCAGAAGCCAGCTTGTTCAACAAGGCGTCTTGTTGAAGTTGTCAACAAGGCATCTAGAAAAGAAAGGACTTTCATTTGTAACAAAAAGTATTTTGGTAGAATCTTTTCAGCTGGATTAATCCTGCCTTCTTGATAGAATGCAAACATCAACTAGCCAAAATGCAAGACAAATGTTTTAAACAATGTGTAGAACCAAATGCCTTCACTACGGAGCAAAATTTGTGACATGTTTTATTACAAAAGTGGTAGGGTCATATGCATAAAAGAAAAATATGAACTTTAAAGATGCAAAAAGCATTGCATATCCCGAGAAATTACATTCAAGGAAAAAAAATAAAGAATCCAGAACCATATACCAACTGAAAGAAAGAGAATAAGTGACAGATGAGCAGGAAAGTTCTACCTTAAATAAGGCAATACTAGAACACACATCTCATTACTGGCTGCGCATTTGTTAGTGAAGTTACTGGGATGGTAAAATTCCTGACATACACTCATTCGCTAAAGACTAGTCAATGCTAGCCTCAATAATAACAGAAGGTATCACGAGTATAAAAAGGTATTGCCAGATTAAGTCTTCACTCTTATGTTAGTCTTCTTCAAAAGATTTCCCAAATGAACAGCACCGGTTGAAAGTCTCGAAAGATCTTAAAACTTTTGTAACATGGAAGCTTCCTTGGACACTGAAGGCTTAGAGGTTCAGACACAGGAATGAAACTCTGGCCAGAGTATAATCTGTAAGGTTTTCGCCTGCAGGAGACTGAGACACTTGAAGATCATAAATGGATGTTCCTCAGCTTCCAAGAGGAGGAAACATAGAAGATTTACTATGAACTGTCAGACTTTTTTAAAAGACAAAAGCATTCTCAAATGTCAGGTTGGTCTTTTTTCCACAATTATTTCATGAGGCAAAAATCCCACATATAACATCTCTACCAACTGTAGGCATAACAGGAAACATATTTTTTAGACCTGCATGAGAAGTAAAGTGGCAGATGAAAGATTTCCATAGTTTTGGAAAAAATAAACAAACTTTCTCTGGCATCAAGTCTGGAGAGACAAAATTCCTATTCAGCCTGATAGAACTGAAGAAGTTTCTATGATTTCTCCACATGCTCCCTACTATGCTTTTGAAGTGCAAAGTAGATAAACCACATCCTTCAGAAGCTACCACCAACAGTCTTCAGCTTAAGACATCATCAGTGCTTTAAACTTGTTTAAATGTTCAGAGTTCTTGTATTACAGACAACAGCTTAACACTGGGCTACATGCACTTCATGGCATTACTTTACAACTGAATTGCAAAAACAAACGTTAGATAGCAGACTATCCTGAACCTTGATTCACATATTTGTATGAAACATATAATGGAATCACAATCACTGACCATACTGTACTGTATCCTGAGTATTTATTTTTATTGGTTTTGGAAAGAAACAGGATTATACTTACTGAACTACAAGTATCATATGCATCCAATTCTAAGCTTGGAAAGGCACCTTCACATTGTACATTAGTAGTTAAGCAAAATGTTAGGTTTAAACCACTGAGTTACTGATTAACTGCATAGAAACAAAAGATTTCTATTACCTCAAACCCAACTCTTAATTACGGACAAGTAATGTAAGCTTTCTTTAAGCCCTCCAAGATTTACTTCTGTGTCAAACTGCAGAAAGACCACCAGCAACAAAAAATTCATGTCCGAGTTCCAACTAAATCAATCATTTCTCCAGTGAAAGTGGAACCTTGATGTAATCTTTCATATTGCTTAAGTTCATCTTGCTAAATTATATTCCTGTGGACTTCCTCGAAATTTATTTCTTGCATATTTCTCTTTTATATTCCTATTTAGAATTAATGTTCACCATAACCTGTTTCATACTTTGCATAAAACTTAGCCTATTTGAAGTAAGAAACAGACACTTTCAGTTTCATATCATAAAATTCCTTATGGTTTTCCATGAATATTTTAAATGTTGTTTGCATTCTCTCTGAAGTTTTCCCATTTAGAGTCCATTTAAGAATGATATAAAAGTGATTTCATTTGTACATACCTTGATAAATTGAGGTGTAGCTAATCTAACTGTTGCTACAAAGCAAACTTTTTCTTCATATGAAGGCCGGTGTGATCTCTGAATAGTTCCTTCAAAACCATTGTGCGCTGAGTTGGGAACTGAGGGCAGACAGAGGAGATGACAATATAAGTATGGAGGAAAATGGCAGTAATATCACAAGACAAGTGGCCCAATATTTATCTGTGGTTTGCTTGTAACTTAACATGCATTAAGAAAAATGCTACATATCTACATTTATATGCGCAGGAATAATAACACAGTAATAGGAGTAGTTACAGAGTAGTAATGGGAACATGACCATCCAGTTACTTACTCAAAGAACTAAAATTACAGTTAATACGATATTATTACCGACAAAGTGTTTTTAAGAAACTAATAACAGTTCTAATCCTTGCTAACTGGTAAAAATGACTGGATTACACTTTCTTCAAAAGTATCTTTAAAATTTATCTTTTGCATCAGGTTTTGCTAATTTTTTCTTTTGAACTCTGAGGTAAGTATTTACTTTGTAGACTTCGATCACATTTAAGCAACACATGCTGAAGACATACCAAGTAACAGAACAATCAAAGGCACAATTACAGATGTGAAAGAATCAGGATACTGAGCTAAGAACAAATTCCACTTATTGAATCACGGAGATGGAATCAAAAGGAGGCAAAGGATGGACTAGACCTCAAAACAGATTAACCTTATCTTTCATTTCCATCCATTATCAATTTAGTTTATCTTTACTAAGGCCTAGAGATGGTGACTTCAAAACACTGTGAGGTCTTTCAAAGCCTGACTGGTTTTAATTCAGCTCTAGATTAGAACCCCTACTAAAGTTTCTTCATGCAAATTTCAGCTTACAGCTCCTTGCTCTTTCCATCAGAAAGAAAATAAGCAGTTTCCTTCCTCTTTATCTTAGCCCTCGTCCTTTGTTCTTCAGAGTTTATCTTGCCTTTTAAGTTAGATTTATAAACTACTTCTTGTTTTGTTGCTCTACTCTGAACTCTCTCCAACTTCTTTACTTCTGACAAATAAGTATCAAAACTTGGATGAGGACATGCAAGTGCTAAGAAGTGCAGTGGGATTATTTCAGGTGGTTTTGACTATATTTTAGAAAGGCTTTTGCATTTTCAGATTGGTGGCTGGTCAAGGTGATTTGGTCACATTCAGTTTACATTCCACAGTAACCCCTTTTCCTAAAGGACTGCTACGTAGCTTGCTGTAGCCATCCTTGTTCATATAGTTTGATATTCCTAAACATAGTAACTTGCATTTTTTCTTAGTCAATTTTTCTGGGTTTTTAGACCAAAATAATTTCTTTTCTAAATTTGGGGATGAATTCTTCTCTTGTTTTTAGTGGACTATTTCATGACTTCAAACTATGTTCCATTGTTCATAACATTAATGAAAATACCAATCAAATCCAGAAGTTGTCCATTAAAACTGCACTTTGACGGTGAACACTGGTAACCTTTCCAATCAGTTTCTGCAGCTACTCTCAAGCAATTTCAATTAACATGTGCTTCCCTTATACGTTTGTGAGAACAGAATATGATAACAAAACCATATTTGAAAAGTCCATCATTTATTTGTGCTTTATCCTCTTATCCATACAGTGTGTTACTCTTTGGTAGAGGAAGCTGAACTGATTTGATGCTATTTCTACCTGGAAAATCCACAGTGGTTGCCATTCAATTCCCTGCAGCTTCCTGAAACTCATATATATTTTAATTATTTGTTCCAGAGTATTTCCAAATATCAAATTGCAACCAATAGGTCTGCAGTTTCCCAACTCCTCCTTCCAAGACTAGCACTATATTTGGCCTTTTCAGGACTGTTTCTTGTATTTCCTATAATATTAAATAACTGTATTTGCATTAAGACTCAACCTCTTCCCATTTTGTGAGAAAAATAGTGGTATCAGATAAAAACTCCACAGATTTATTTACAACATACTGGTTTTCATAATATTTTTGGGTGATCTTTCTAAGAATCTACTACTGATCACACTGCAGATCCCACTTGGACACAAAAACAGGCTTCCCAAGTAAACAGTCAGCACAGCCAGGCCAAACAGATTAGAGGTGCAGCACAGACGAAGAATATTATACATAGCTAATAAAAATAATTTCAATGGTAGGGAGTAGCAACTCAGTGCAGAAAACGGTACTGGCCCACCCACTCATCTGAGTGGTAACTCCTGTCAAGTGAAAGCACAGAACTGAAATGGGGGGAAAACCTACATTTTCCTTCCCAGTTGCCTGTGTAATGAGAGCTGCAGGTATTCAGTACCACTAATCTTCAGGTTAGACGCCTGCTTAAATATGGCTTATGATGAACTAAATTCAGGCTCCTTATTTTAAAACATTTACTTAAATTCCTCTAACATTCTTTTAAAAAATGTTTTACAAAATAGTAGTTTCCTTTAATTGAAAGCATTAAGCATAATTACTACGTTTTGCATTCAAATACACAGACCCGTAATACCTGATAGGCAGTTTTTCTTCTTTTCCATTACACCAATACAGAAGTGATAAAATTCTGCTTCAAGATCTTCTTTTGAAAGCTGGATTTTAGTTTACCTACATTTTGCACCATGGTCCCAAGCCAGTTTAGCTGCGGAGCTGCCTAAGTATTCCACTCAAACACTGCTGAAATTACTTACCATGATTCAAACACTTGAAATTTCCTATAAATTTTACATATTCATATGTAGGTTGCTCTTTTGGATCTATTGTTCCTCGCAGCATATGGCAACAGAATTCTAGCTGATTTTTTGCTAGAAAAAAAATAAACAAAGTAATAGGCTATATGCTTGATGAAGCACACAGGCAACATGAAATGGAAAGCAGGTATAATAAAGCTGAATACATATTGAGATACTGTAAGTGTAGTGATTCCAACTGGCTACAGCCTCTGCTTTTAACCAGCATGACAGTAACTAACCTAAAGAACTCCTTTAGATTTTGTGCATGAAGGGCTTTGAATATTAGCAACATGAAAATCTCTGAGAACTAGAGCTGTATTAAAGAAGATGCCCTGAACTTAAGTTCACTAAAGCACATGCTCCCAAACTCCATTAGCCTGCTATGTATTTATTCTTGCCAACTGCTAAAACTGTCTGAATAGAAGCTCTATAAACAATATGAACCCTTCTAATACACCGGGAAATTATAGATTAAAAGGCAATGCAACTTTGAAAATTCTACTCTAGAGCAGGGGGGACACTAACACTTGTGTTCTTCAGGGCTCTGAAGCACATCTCTGCTCAAATAACACTGGAAAAACTGATGATGTAAAATTCCAAGTAAATAATTTTTAACACAACTGCTGTACTGGTTTTATCTGGGATAGAGTTAATTTTCCCCACAGCAGCTCACATGGTGCTGTGTTTTGGATTTTGACTAGAACAGTGTTGCTAACAGGGATGTGCCCATTATTGCTCAGCAGCACTTACACAGTGCACAGGTCCTCTCTTTATCTCCCTCTGCTCCACTGGTGAGGAGGCTGGGGGTGCCCCAGCAGCTGGGAGGGGACACAGCGGGGAGAGCTGAACTAAGGGATATCCCATACTGTATGGCACTGTGCTCAGCAATAAAAGCTGGGGAAAGGAAGAAGGGGGAGACATCTGGGTTTACGGCATTTGTCTTCCCAAGTAACCATCATACATGACATAGCCCTGCTTTCCTAGAGATGGCTGAACAACTGCCTACCAACCAGAAAGAGCAAACTAATTCCTTATTTTGCTTTGCTTGTGCACACAGCTTTTGACTTCACCTGTTAGTCTGCCTTTATCATGACCCACAAGTTTGCTCACTTTTACTCTTCTGACTCTTTTCCTGTTCAACTGGGAGGAGTGATCGAGCAGCTGTATGGGGCAGAGCTGCCTACAGGGGTTAGCCCAAAATTACTACTTACATTTTAAGTATTCCGGTGTCAAGGAATCACTTTCCAGCAGATGAGAAGACAATATTTTATAAATTTCTGAATGTTCCCCCTCTGGGATAAAATTAAATACACTCTGATCCACAAGATCAGACTGAAAGAAAAAGATTTAATAAGTGTTAATTCAAGACATCAATGTCACAAAGCCTACTATTTTAATGCAAAACAATTCCACAGTTCATTACTGACTCAACAAAGTCACCTGCTGGAATACATATTAGTATTTTGCAAGAAAAAAATCTGTTCTGATATGCCTGCCCTATGGGGAGTGGTAAATGAATTCCTTGCATGCATGGCTTTTGCTTTACCTATTAAACTGTCTTTATCTCAACCCACAAGTTTTCCCGCTTTTACCCTTCCAATTGCCTCCCCCATCCCACTGAGGGGTGAGTGAGTGAGCTGCTGGGTGAGGATGAGTTGCCAGTTACCACATTTTATAATCGGTTCCATAGCTACATACACAAAACCGCAAACAACAGAGATGAATGCAGCAAAACTGAACAACTGATTATATGCATAAATGCATTTGGTTAAGTATTCAAAAAAAGAGGAATCATAAAATGTATGTTTAGAATTCATAAATCACACCTAAAAACCAAGAACAAACGTGCCTCTGAGAACCTGTCAAATTCTACGAAAAGAAAAAGTTAAAATCACAATTACCTGCCCATTTAAAAAATTCTCATACTGTTATCATGCATACTTTAAGAGAATTTATTTTGTCTCTTACCACAGTAAGACAACTAACATTTAACAGAACTTGTCCTTCTCTTCTAGAAAAACACGCAATTTAACTTGTCAATTGTTTGCACTTATTAATTTGCTTCACTTCAGAATAACATTATTCAAAGGTAACTTTAAAAACTTAAATGAATGTTACACGTACCAGTGAGCAATCTCACCCAGATTAAAGATGAGCGAATGTGATAAACCCAAAAGTATATACTGAACTTAAAAAGCAGAACCAGCAGCAATGTATTTATCAGAGTGTGTTGTCAAGAAAGAAGTAAAAAAGTAGTTAAAAAATTTCAATTATTTAGATCTTTAGTAATACTCTTCTGACTCATGTAGAGGCTGTGAACTCTAAAGGGTCCCCTGCAATCAACTGTGTTACTTCAGCTACACTGAAACTGATGCTAGGCACTTCATAATCCTTTCTAACAGAGTGACAACTGCATTCTGCATTTCCAAAGGAAATGTTTAATATAGAAGACAGACCAGTAGGAAGGAGTTGTGCTGAAGAAAAAACAGAAACACTAAAACAAAGCATACATCTGTCCCATCTGTCTGTTGGCCAAAAATGCCAACAATTAATCAATACTTGTGGGATATGCCACAAATACTCATATCAGAACACCAATCAACCACAGACAAACTGGTATGTTACCAAAAGCAATTTGTTACTTACTGGTAAATGTTCAAGTAAGGGAGTTATACTTTCAGACACGTATATTATATTTCCATCTGTCATAATTGCTAAAAAAAAACCATCAAGAGCCTGAAATTAAACATAACGGGCAGTTAAATAAAAAAGAAACAGCATACTAAAAATGTTAAGCTATATTCAATACAGAAAATAATGCAGACCAATTTTAGTTTAGTTTATTGCTGAAATGGAAATGTCTTTCACTACTGAAAACCCTTAATCTTGTTTTTACACTAAAACGATTACAATTCCCATACTGTTCCATCGTTAAATAATCTGTGGTTTCAGAAGCAAATACATATATAGACAGCCACTGTTTTCCCCAACTCCCACTGCCTGCCTGTTATTTTTAATTCCATCACCATTTTAGATCTCAGAAAGCTCATAAAAATGAGCTAGAGACAAAACCAAGATGTGGGAAAACTACAAGAAGAACAAGTAAAAGAGTCAGCAAAATCAATGAATTTTAGTGTTTAAAAAGCTCAACATTCCCAATCTCAATGAAAGAAGCTTGTATTGAGATTTTACTGAGACTTGAAATCTGTGAGATACAGTTCTGACTGCCTTATCTTTACTGAACTCAAACTTCTTTCCTTTGAATATAACACAACGTTTCAATTGAAAGCTACCAACAAAAGCACAACAGAACTGTATTTCTAAACAGGAAATTTCAAAGCTCACATCTTTGAAAAAAACTCTTATATCAGAGGACTTTTCTGAAAATTTTTTAAATACCAAAACCCACAACTTGTAACTTTTTGTATCTGTGCATCAAAGCAAAGGTTTAACTATGGAACAAAAATAAAGAAGTGTTTGTTAATTTGTAATATTTTTCATTTAACTATAATTAAAAATTGTTTCACTAACAAGATATAAATGACTTATGCTCATTTTCAATGAAATAATAGCTTATAATTAAAGTTTCTTTCTAGTAGTTTTGCAACTATTCATGTAATCTTCAGAAAAGTAATGCTCTCAACCAGTTTTGGAAAGCATAGCAGGTAAAGAAATTAAACACTTACTTATTGCACTCAAGTTACATGGATATGTTGAGCCTTTTTCATAACTAGAATTTTAATTTATGCATAATAATTCTTTCTCTAGCACCTTCCTTATGCTGCTAATTTAAAATATCCACTTTGACAGTAAACATGTTCATTTACAGACTTGCTGTTATTATGTTTATTTAATTGAAAATGTAGTTCAAAGCAAAGCTGCTTTTCTGAAACAACATTCTGAAACTCTGCTTACATAGGAACTTTGATGGCTTATCTTGATGAAAACATATAGTTACAACTCAAATATGAGAATAAAAACATATGTCATCAAACTGAAAAATTTCATAATGGAATGACTTCCAGCAAGGAATTCTTCTACTCCCAGAAAACCAGAAATAATGTACCTCTAACATTAACTGTGTGAACTCTTCATTACTAAGGAATGTCGGTTTCCAGTCCTGTCGAATTTCACTGGCATCTGATTGTGCAGTAATTTCTACAATCAAACACATACACAGTATAAGGATTCATACTTCCAAAAGCCATTATTTTTCCCCTAAGCTACATATTCATAGTTAAGGAACAGGAGAAAGTTCTCCAGTCTCCTCTGTTGTTCATTCATTACATACAGAAGTTGTTCCGTAAAAAGAAAATAAATGTCTTCTTCCATGTCGTAATAAAATTTGTCTTCTCTTTCCTTCGACCAGTTTGCCAGATTTCAAGGCAATACTGACGTTAATGACAGTCAGTAACAGATTTTGATGATAAAAAATGCTCTTTCCCCTGAGACTACAATGAAATGTTTTATAAAGAGTGTTGTTTACAAAGATTTAGAAAGCCAAAATTCCTGATCAGTTTATGTCATTAAAACAGCTAATCCTCAAGTATCTTGGCCAGTCCTTGTCATTCTAACCCTTGCACTAAAAATTGTCATTGTCCTTTCTCCTTTTCCTGCTCTTTTCTGGTTATACTTAAAAAGAGTCGTTTTTCAACAAAGATTCTTAAGAGCTCTACAACAGACTCCACTCTAGAATTCCTGTCTGTTACAGACACATAAATGAATTTTGACATAGATGAATTTTGAGTAAAGATTCCAGCAGGAGTTGAGAAATACATAGATTAACTTCCATACAGAGGTGAGAGAATCAACAGCTGCTAAGCAAAGCCTGACGCCAGGTTCTGAAACTGATGCTTCCTTATCAACTGATAACTAAAACAACAAGAAGCAGGACCTCATAGCTCTTCAGTTTTGAGGAATAACAAGAGCATCACAGAAGTACTGGTTGTACGAACAATCTTGGACAAGTAATCAAGTATTTAGACAAATCAAAAGAACCAAACCAATTCTTTAAGGTTTTTGATTTTTAAAGGACAAGTCTGTACAAAGATCGTAAGCTAGAGTCTTAGTTCAGGTGCCTCAAAGAGCCAGAAAACCTGGAATTGAATTAAATATGCAAAGAGCTGGAGCAGTTCGTAGTTTTTTTTACCACACTGAAGTGGGAAAACTTTACAAAAAAGCTTTAGACTTAACTAAAAGAACAGTAAACAACAGCAACGTCATGCAAGAAACTGGCCAAAAGTGGAAAGCTGCAAGAAGAAGTGAAAAAAAAATCAACAAGTAAGACCTTCCAATTATCCGATCTCACAAAACATATAAATTCATCAGGCTTTTGCAATCTGTTTTGAAATGGTATCACAAAGCAGAAAGAGTGGGCTGGAGAATTAAGAAAACCTATGTATAATCCCAAATGTAGCTTTTCAGTCAGAATGAAGATACTGAACACTGAGGGGCAAGTCACAGGACTTGAAAATGAAAAGCTCTGCCACCAAAGTGGAGGCAAAATTCCAGGAACTTAGTGCATTCATTCCACAGAACACAGATAATCTTCACTTTAAACTGGAAAAGTCTGATTCATTGGCTCATTCTAGCCCTTATAACCATCCTACTTCAGAATTAAAAAGACTGTCTTTTGCATTAGAACAGATATATGCTAAATAAAAGCTGAAGTTCATGCCTTTAACAAACCATTCTGAAATATCTTATCACAAGTACAGGTGTTCTTTTACATTTTCCATAATTAGAGCAAGCATGATACTAGCAAACAGAGCCAAAGCAACAGAATGAGCCTGTTCCACTTGGCAACTTCAGAGAAATGCCTAGAAGTTCTGGCAGAAGGTTGCACTCAGAGATAAATGGTGGTAAGGCCACATTCCTGAGCTAGATACCAGAAGGAGGAGCATAACCAAACTTGCACATTAAACTTCAGTCTTCAAGTTCTATATCTGAAGCAATTCTACACCAGCACCAAGAATTCTCAAAACAAACTGCCAGCCAAGCCAAGATCTATACCATTTATCTGTGGGTTGTAGGAGTATCAGTCTACCACCTGCAATTATAGGCAGCTAAATTCTTCAGTATTTACTAATTTTAAAAAATTTGTTTACAAATTCAGTGAAAGATGACAGGCAGTACTAGTCAAAGAGAACCTCCCAGTGATACAGTGTCAGTGTGTTTAGCCTCCTGTATCTTCCCAGTGAGAAACAGAATCCACATTGGCCAATAATAATTAACTCAGATAGTTCATTTGGAGCTGCTGCCAGAGTACCAAGCTTGGATAATGTGGAAATAGCCCTGGAAGAACCAGAAGCAATGCAGTTAAATCCTGGTGGCTCAACATAGTAGGATTTCAACCATAAAGCAGCTACTCACTGCTGAACAATCCATTTATCCTAGGTCATTCAGCTTTATTGCAACATATCCAAGCACTTCAGGAGATAAAATATTCTTCTGAACTTTACCAACATTTTGTCCAAAACCACTTTAATGTAAAATGCTGTACAGCAATGCTAGTAAGCACTGACAGTCAGAGCTTTAGGGACCTTAATATGATATGTGCAGTCACACAGAGCTGCATTCTGTCACACTAAGTGAAGGACAAAAGTGCCCTGCCCTAAAAGGCATCCTTCTCCAAAGCTGCTTTTTGCCCCTTCATTCTAAAAAAAAAAAAAAATCTCAGCACTTTGAAGAGAAAAATATGACTGCTGGCTGGCTGACACACGTTTGTTCTGCATTCTATATTTTATGTCAGGAATTTCCAATACAAGATAAAGTAATTTTGAAACAGAACCAACTTTCACAAAGGCCTTATAACCCGAAGAACTGGCTTTTACAGAAGAGGAGCCTTCATACTGCTTTTCTTTTCTTATGAGACAAATGTATCTCAGCAAATTAAAACAGCATAATCAATATTTAATTGGGAAAAAAAAACCCCAAACCTATGAATTCTCATATGAATTATACCACCCTCCTTTTTCATTTAAATTATGTTTACAATTTTAACAGCAATGTTCAGTACACATTTGGTGTTACCGGAAACATAACATTAATGGAAGAGATGTGCTAGGGTATGGAGAAACATTTCTCATACCTTAAATTGACACACATACTGTTGATAAATACATAGCTATTCATCCACTTAATATCTCATTTTATAACCTTATAGTTACTTTTTTTGACCCTACTGCTTTCTAGTTAGCATACATTCTCAGAAATTACCCAAGGAAATGAGCAAAAGAGTCAATTTTCTTCAGTTTCTAATCTTGTTTTTGCAGTGTGAACCACAAGGTGCCATATTAAGAACAAGTGTAGGAGCAGGAACAGAGATTTTTTTATGTATATAATATTTAAAAGCCATAAATCAATGTACACTTGGTGGAAGAATTTTTTTCATGACAGAAATAACCTGTAACAAACTTCAGTATAACATATATGGGTATATCCCACCGTCAGTTGATGCAAACAGCAAAGATGTTCAAGGATATCGATTGTTTTGACATTTCACATGACCTTTAAACAACAACACACACACAGAGCCTTATACATCCATGTGTATATCTTAAAACTTTAAAAGTTTTTTAGCTAAAAGTATTTATAGATTTTCTGGCATTTTTTTCCCAGCTGGGAAAAAAAAAAAAAAAAAGCCAAAATGCCCATAACTCCTGGTCTCTATGCTCTCTGTATTGCACTTTCTCTCATCAAGCAACCAACCCAGTAACACTGCTGGAAACCACAGTGCCCTATCGCCTTATCATCTTTGTTTAAGCAGCCAGTTGTGTAGGCAGCACCCGACACAAAGAGAAGGAGCATTAACTTCTCTTGGAATAGCTTTTCAGTGCTTTATCTTGCTTCATGTAGAACCTGGAGAGACAAATCAGCTGTTCAAACCAGGCTTATCTAAATACCCAAATAAGTATTTCGAGCAAGTACTTCCACTAAAATGGATCAGCAGTTTTCCTGTGAAGCAAAACTTTAGCCATTTGCACCCATGTCTGTCCAGAACAAAAAACTTCGAGGTTATTTCAAAAATAAAACTTCTCTTTGTGAAACAGATTTCATGTTTCACAAAGAGAACCATGAGACAAAAAAACTCAGTACTGGCTTTTGCTAAGTATTAGCAGAAATACAGGTACATCTCTGCTACCTAGATGATCTTAAGAATATCTTTCTCCAGAAGCACTTCACATTTTTTTGACAAATTCCTTCAAGGAGCTGCAGAATTTTTAATATTTTATGTAATAATTGAGTATCACTTTAAAGAGTAAGAATTTATAAATAACGTTTACTGTTACAAATAATTACCTTTGTGCTTCCGTAAAAAGTCAATGCTCTTCTGCAGCACAGTGGACTTATCCATCTTCCGAGCATTCCCTGGAAGCATGGAACCCAACTCTTTGATAAGTACATTGAACTGATCTCGACGTTTCTTTTCGGACTTGTTTCTAGACACTCTGAAAAGGAAACCAGAAAATATTTTATAACAACTATGAGACTTACTTATACACTGTATACTACTGCCAGGTTCCTGATGCAAACAGCCCCTTAAGAATTTCTGCTGTGATAACTGTCAGAAAAACACCTACTCTGTATCTCAGACACCATTTTTGAAGAATGGCTTCCTCCTTAAGGAACAGTGCAGCAAAGCCTTTGGAATAAAGCACCCTTTTACAAAACACAAACAACTGAGCCACACTTGTAAATACACAATATATCTGAAAAGTAACAGTAGAAGAAATGCTGTTGAGTAATATGTTTATTTATATAAGAGTAACATTTTTATTGTTTAGAAATCACACTGGTAAGTTAAAGCATACAAGTATAGGACATTTCTTAGCTTTAAATAACTTTGAAACTGACCTTTTTGCTTTATCTTTGTCATCTTCTTCCACCAGCCCATCAAAAATGCTTCCGTCATTTCTGAAAGAAACAAAAAGAAATAAATGTTGGAGTGAAAATTCATCTCCTTTGAAGTTCAATCACAAAGAAAGGGGAAGGAGAAAGAGCTGACTATTCATCATTGTCATCATCTCCATTACATCAAGAAAGCAAGGAACTGTTTTACTGTGATGTCTCACAAGGGCCATCATCAGTAACCTGAAGCTAAGTCTTCTGTGTTCTGCTTGCATTTACTAAAGAAAAAGCAAAAAACCTTACATTTCTGACACAATTCAAGAGATTCTCAGACTGCTTCTCATAAGAACTTACAGCCCTATGCAAACACTTAATTGAACAATGCTTCATTTTGGTTTTTATCTTCTTGGTTATTTGCATTACCTTACCCTTTTGAAAACATGGGAGAGGATGTATGTAATTAATTTTTACTTACTGGCAATTTCTATTCTAATTACTGAAAATCTATTTTTCTTAAATTATGAAGTATTATTAGTGGAAGAGAGCTAAGGAATATGCTATACTTCATCCACATATGTAATTTCATAAATATACAATTAATATCAATGTTAAACAGTAACTATTCATTATATTTGCTTCCTCAGTAATTATCACATAAATTTCTTAGCTTGGCAACTGCCGATCTACTGCTAAAGAGGTGTTAAAATACCAAAATAAGAATGTGTTTTCCTTTGAAGATGCCTCAGTATCCTTCGTACAGTTCCTTTGTTACACTTCCTTTTGCTTTGAAAGTGAAGTCAAAACTGTTCTGTTTTCCAAAACTGCTGTATAATGGACTTTCACATGTTATTTCTGCAACTTCTCCCTGCTTCCAGTCTATTTAGTGCTGTCCACATCAACTTCTGTATGTCTATCCTTAGGAATTTCTTACCCTAATGTTTCTTTCCCTTAAGCAAAGTAACCTTTCTAAAAAGTTTACCTCATCTCTCTGATTCATAAACCATCAGGCAATTGTACTGTATATTATGATTACAGTGATGTTAGGAAGTTACTATTTTGTATGCTACTACATAAACATCAAGCTTTTAGAAGCAATTAATATATTCAAAAGGCTGAAGTTTCAGTGAGATGCCAAAGAACTTCACTAGAAGAAGTGACAAGTTAGACAAGCATTATAGAAGTTTTATCCATTGCTTTTACTCTTATTTTTTCCACTGACATAAATTAGATGCAAGTTTCATTTCCCAAAGTCTCAAAAATGGTAATACACAGGACATTAAGTACAGATGTTCACCTACGCTGCTAAGAGAGTGCAGCACAAGGAATCAAGTAGAAAAACATGCCTCAGTTATTACTTTTCCCTTGAAATAAGTTAGCAGGTCACTTTACTATCATCCACAGCAACACTAATCATTTAAATGTATTTGCTTTTCTTAATCAAAAACTAAGTACTAAAAAAATTGAAAGTTCAAGTAAACATTAAAAATCAGCTCAACTTGCACAGATGTTGTCCCATGGCTGAAAACAAGTAGTGCAATTTAAGATTAACCTCAAGCAATCTAAATCACTATTTTCAGTGACTACAAAATGACACATCTAACAATTACCAAATTTACTTTGTCAAAAATAGCCAAAACCTCACTCTTTAATTTTTGCATAAATTAATATCTAAATGTATTAACCATACAAAAAAGACTATTAAAGAAAGAACTGAACAGTAATTCTCCCAAAACTCTCCACATCTATTAACATACCTGTCTGCAATGGAGCTCATTTTATGGGTGCTTATGGTAAAAAACATAACATATCACACTTTAGTCTTGTGGTAGACATTTGTACGCTTGCCTATAAGAGAAGAAAAAATATCAAACTGTGCTGAGGGAAAAAAATGTGTTTTCCATTAGAGCATACTGACGTTTTCATTTGTTCTACAAGCTGTTCCTAATCTTCCCCTCTCTTCCAACCTTCTGCTCTGCCCTCCTACCTTCTCTAAAGTAGTCTCCATTACCATCATAACCTGGGCCTTAATAGCTCATTTTACATGACAGGGTTCAAGAGAACATTATTAAAGGCTACAGTAAATAAGTCTGCACTAAACAAATAGAAACCTTTTTAGACTCTGAATTCAGATATAGCTTTTCATTTTTAACTTTTTCCTAAAGAACCCTCATAAGTTTGAAGGCTCAACAGATGTGAAATACACTTAGGAGTACACTCTCTTTAGAAACAGTGCAAACAGAAAGCATTTGGGATATAGTTCTTTACAACTATAATTTATTCTTACTGCATTTTTTCTTGAGCACTTTGTTATCATAGACACTTGAAAAGATAACAGTAAGATACCAATTAGAATGTGATCTCCGTACTGTGAGAAAGTTAATCTGACCATTTCTTAAAGCAGTGACATACTCAAGACATGAAGTTTTTGGTTTTCCAGATGTGCATTTGACTTTGAATTAAGAATGTGAACAAAGTATTATTAGTGAGAGAAGGAATATAACACAGGTTATGAAAATACTAAAGTCAAACATAAAACAGTAGAATTAAACCTTTTCCTTTCATTTGAAGTCAGTTGTCAGAGGCTGCTAAAACAGAGCAGCAAGATTGTAACACTGGCAGTGATTAGGGAACAGCTGCATGCAGCAAGTTTTATATGAGCTGAACTTGCAGATCCTTCAGGAATTTTTAGTAGCCTACAAACTTAATAGTAAAAAGGCACTACATTTATTTCCAAGATGATCTTAGTCCATTTAGTGACTCAGTATTTTCTGAGAAGGATTTGTTTGTTTCTGAGAGTACTAAAACCAGTGGAATGAGCAGTGTCAATACCACAACAAATATGGCAGCAAATGCATGATGAGGGAGCTGAGCAAGAAAGCTTGTGATTCAACCAAATTGACTCTGAATCTTCAACAACATATGGTGTAGATTTCCCTCACAGGAACAGCATTTTTCACCACAAAGTTTCATAACTTAAGCGCAGCCGGAAAGTATATGGGAAAGCTGTGCTGCAGCACAATCTCTTTCAAGGCACATCACAAGGCATGCTGGTGTTTTTCCCCAAATGCCCCACTTCTTCAATTAGTATGGACCACTTTTGTCTTGCCTTCACTCACCAAAATCTAGTGCTACAAAGACACACTGGCAGCAAACCACTTCTTCCCTCCAATTCTTCAAAATAACAATTGCATCAGCCATACTGACAAATTAAATTTCCCACATTAGTTGGCCAAGCAACAGAGTTGTAACATTTGAACACCAGCCATAAATGGCATGAGAAAAGTAAATTATGAAGAAGTGTCTGAATTTTTGTCAAAAGTCCGCAACAACAGACAGGCTGCTCAGCAGTAAAAGCTAACTATCATGACTGGCATGGAACTAAGTTTAAAATCAAGACAAAAGCTATAAACCTGTTTTCATTTAGCTTACATGGTAAGCACTAATACAGCTATGCACTAATTACACTTCTAGCCCTGTGTTAATTTTTATACAAAAATGGTACCTAAAATTATAGGGATCAAGAGCAATATGAAATTCTGTAGGACAAATTATACACTTTCCTTAATCTGCAAAAGAAAAATACTTGTACAGCTTAATACAGAAAACCTTCACTTGCGACATAACTGACATCTTCATTATGCAGAATCAGAATTTAAAAGTCAGTATTTTCACTTTAACAGAGCACTCAATTCCCAGAATTCAGTAAAATTATTGATTACAATATACAGATCCTGTATATTGCAATATATACAGTCAGAACTGGCAACCTAGATCTGGTATCCAAGACAAATAGTTTAAAGTACTGAAAAGTACAAGAAATGCACCTGTAGCACCCTTGTTTCTCATCTTTTAAGGTCTGACTCTTCTGTCTTTGCACCCAAATTTGCAAGACACTGAACACTCTCAGTACTTATACATGCCAAGGATAAGACTGCAGAGATAATTCCACCAAAACCAGTCAAGCTGAAAGTAAACACCAAATAAATAAAGGACTATGTCCATTTCTAAGATTCAGACTCAGTCATGTTCTAGAGAACAAAAGGTACTACTTAACACTGCTATGCAGCCCATCTGTGTTGATAACTGAAAGCCATGGGAACCTTATTAATTATAAGAACACAATTTTACCTTTTACACTTTGGGACTTGTTAAAGTATGAGGTTTAGGGACAATGCCTGGTTCCTGTGAAGCACAACGTGGAGTTAGATGTATCCTCTTCTGCAGAAAATAAATTCCAAACTGTCAAAAAATAACAAAGGAAAGCTTTAAAATTAATGAGTTTAAAAGCTATATACTTCTTAATTTTTTAATAAAGACAAGCAATTCTTTTAACAAGAGTAATCTCTAAATGCAATATTCTGCTTATCAAAAGTACCTCAAGTATTTCACTATCTGAATTGACCTTGCTTTAAGGTTCTTCTTGATAAGCAGGATATTCTGACACCGTTTCATCTTGGCTTTAAGCTATCACTTTATGCCTGTCTTTAGTCTTGATGTCCTTTTCACTTTTGAATTTGGTTTCACCCGTACCATCTACATCTTCACTTCCACTTGCTACCTTCAAAGTATATTTATACACCATTATTTAAACACCTTTTCACTGAAGTTCTTATTAGGATCTCTTCTGGCTTTCTCTGTTACATCTTCTCCACTCTATGTCTCTAAAATTACTATTCTCAGGACTCCAGAATGTGTAGAATGTTTCTGCTGCTGACAACTAGCAAAGTTGCCCAGTTGCATTATTGCCTCTCCCTCAAACACAGCCATTAACTCTTTCTTTCAAAACTCACTTCAAAATCAATTCTCGGAATGTATCCCAAACTTGCTTCACAACTGTACTTCTTCCATACAAAGACTCTGCACTGACATAAAGTTATTGCCTACTTCCAGTCTCTCGATACCATTACATTTCATTTATAGTTACTTCTCTTGAACCATGCCACTTTCTACATTTTTAAGCTACATGAAATCAGGTTTTTTCCCCTCATCTTTATCCTGTTTCCATCTGCCTTGCTTACTGGTCCTAAAATAAAACAAATTCACTATAATATGTACTTCTTCCATTTCTGAAAAATTTTATTTTAAAGTATATTAAATTCTAAAAAGGAAGCTGGGATCTATAAACTAAGGTTATGCTACTCTTAAATTCACTGATGATTTTTACGGAAAATACCAGAATTATCACTTATTTGATTTGAAAAGTGCCTTCTCCTGCACCTAACAGAGGTTCTCAAGTGGTTAAAATACAGATGAAAATATTAACATAGGAAGTTAAAGCATAGCAGAGCAATCTGCCAGCAGGATAAAAACAATTACAGCATGATTCAATGAAGCCACTCGTTCTTGTCTGGCCAAATAACCTGCTGGCCCATTGACCTACTTTTTTAGGGGCTTACAGCCTCCTCTCCTATTTTGTTTTGTTCCATTTGACAAGTGCAAGCATTAATAGTGACAGAAAGTCCCATGGAAGTCTGCAACATGAAACCAGTGTTTTTAAACTGCTTGGAGTGGAATAACTCTGCCAACTCTCACCCAGTGCCTAACAGAGTTCTAATGATGAAAATTTTAGACCTCCTCTCTGCAGTATGTAGAGGTGCACTTCTTTTAAATCACAATTACACACTTAAGATAAACATCACAGGTCTTAATCACAGAACCATCTTCTATAATGTTTCAAAAAAGGGAGCTTTTACACATATTTCAAAAAGGTATTTTAAGAAGAGCAGGAAAGGAATATGTTTATATCATAAATGAACACATGCAAGCTTAAATCAGACCAAAGAGAAGCTAATTACAGTGGAAAAGCTTTTATTGCCAAAACCACATAGATCTCTAACTTAGTAGAAATAGCATGCATGTGAAAGCCAGCCTACATGCCAGCACTGGCAGCCACAAGTGTTCAAAGGTCATTGTTCTGTCTCCACAATTCATTAGTTTTTTTAAAAAAATAAATTACATCTGTCTGTCACTTGATACCATGTGTTTTGAACACATACAGGCATGTTTTCCAGCTTTTCTGTAAACCAAGGCAGCTAGAAACTTACTATCTTAAAGGAAGCTGAGGTCCTCAATCAAAAATCTTATCTGCTGCCACGGATATGCAAACCATTACTACACCAAATTGCTCAATCTGTACAAAAATTACAAAAACTAGCGATACTGCAACTTCTGCACTATGCTGACTTATCACTCATGGAGAGGCAATAAGTTATTGCATCCCAAGTCATTGCTTGGCCAAATAAAAAAGGTTCTGTATAAGTTACAGGGTAAAAAGCCGTAATTCAAACTAAAGTAATAAAGTTCACACCATCTGATAAAAAATTCCATTTTTTACACTGAAAGAATTTCAGTACCTTCAGTCCAATTTTATTATCAATATTGGCATGTACACTGGTAATATTAAATACTGGAAACAAATTCAAAGATTGAAGAAAGTATGAAATTACAGCACAGTCTTGCTCATGACAGATGTTCTGTCAGGACTGGACTGAAAAATCAATGGGACAATGGTGAACACATTGCCTGTACTTCATTTTGTATAGAGCCAGTAACTGAAATCCCTATGACTCCAGCACTTCATTCTATTGGTAACACTGATAAATATTTTTGAGGAAGAATAAGTATTGTCCTTATACTGTAAAATATATTTTTATAGAAAAACCTTGATTTATGTAAAATTTATGTCAAGGCATACAAGTAATACATGATTTTGCAGATTACAATCCTCAGAAATAATGTGACGTGGCTTGTATTATTAAGACAAATAATTTCACACAGGGAACATCACAGGAAAAACATATGAAGCAATACAGTTTTCCAACACTACAGTTTCTTCTGTGTACAGTGTACATAAATAGTGTACAGAAATAGATCAACTTCTTTAATACAACCTGATCTCTGTGCTATAACCCAATTTTGCCAGGGGAGCAAACTAGTTATTATAATAATTGAGGAT
Organism: Corvus brachyrhynchos; assembly: GCF_000691975.1. NCBI lineage: Eukaryota > Metazoa > Chordata > Aves > Passeriformes > Corvidae > Corvus > Corvus brachyrhynchos. Next base: position 7,827,094 of record NW_008240046.1, read on the forward strand.
TAGCTGTAGAGAAGATCTTGTTTAAAGAATCAAAGTCACAGCACCCAATGCCCTGCAGAGCTCTAACACTAGTCACCCACCAGGGTAAGAAAGACCAAGAGCAGAAACATCACGCTGAGCAAACACTCAGCAGAACCTGACTCCCAATGTAAGCACAGCATCAGAAGCCCTGCTCATTATAGAGATTCTGAGGATAATTATAAACCATCCTGATACTCCTTTCCATGAGCTTCTGATCATTTGGATTATGAACTTCTGGGGTCTTACTCTACTAGGACATTATACCATAATTGGGGCAAGCAGTGATCCAGCCATTATCTCCTGCCCAGAATAGTACAACACTATCACTCATATTTTCCATTTTGCTCTTTGCTTCATTGGTTTACCTCCAGCCCAATCATTCTTCTCTTTATTTTTCTCTTTTTTGGAGGTGGGGTAGAGGGGAGGAGAAAAGGAAGAATTTGCTCTGGTTTAGTTTCTCTCCAGGAACCACAGACTTTTGTAGAGAGCAAGAGATTTTTAGACAGATATACCATAACCACCTGCATAACCACCTCTCATCACATAGTTTGGTAGAACTACAGAACAAGCAAGCAGGTTTCAAGGTAGTTGCTCCTTTGCTTGCAATGATATGTACACCAACAGAAAGCAAATTAGGGTAATGACTGATTAATCTTTTCTTGCTAAGCAAAGGCTGTCTGTGAAAATATGGTGGTTTTAAAACTGACACGTCTCCTTTTTTGCCTCAAAAAAAAAAAAAAAAAAGGGCAATTGAAAAAAAAACCCAAAAGATAGGGCTAAAAGGAACTTCAAGGAATGCTGTTCAAACTTTGCAGCCGAACAGGTTATTCCAGCAGCTAGGAATAGTCACATATTGCAACCTCTCCTCTACCACATCGACAAATCAGTTTTTGGTCTGTATTTGTGGAGATGACACATCCTAGAAACGTCATTTTCTGAGATAAAACACGCTATAGCAGCAGGTGTTCATCTTCCAGTGCTTCACAGGACAACCGAGGAGAGGGCTGCTTCTAGCACAGATGGATCCTAGATGGCTTTTAATAGGAAAATTTGTGAGTGGCCATGAGTAGTCTGCTGTGGATGAGCAGCTTCCTTAGGTCCATCACCTTTTCAGAGAGTACTGAAGAACATATAATGGAGAAAGAACAGTAGAACAGAAGACTGGTGGTGTGGGTTGCCATTACCTGAATGGCAGTCTCGTGTCTTCCTCCAAAAGGACTTTTGGGAAGAGAAGAAGTCCAAACAGTCTACAGGAAAGATGAAATGCCTGTTAGGAGGCCTGCTATGGTAGTAGTCAGTGATATCACAGATTAGTTGAGTTATAATGACATTTGAAAGAGTGCATACTATTTGCACACCATCATTCACAGTTCACAGAAGCTAGAAGAGGCTACAGATCACCTTGGGTAGCAGAAAACGTAACAACAGAGGTAAAGAGAGGTTAAGTTCTTAGAAATGGTTTGTCACACAGATGTGTCCTAGTCTACTCCCTGACAAGGTAATGGACCTAAGCAAGCTGTTCAAACAAGTCTGGTCAAAAGTCATTGCAAATATCATCTTCATAGAAGCATGAATTATGAGGATTACAGGAAAAAGCAATTCTCTCCTGCATGCTTCACATATTAAGACTGTCCCGCCATCAGGACAGAGATTTCATCAGGAGAGAGATTTCGCTACAATTTGGGACTGACCACAGTTTGCAATTTCCATCTCTCTAGCTCACAGATAATGAAAACACCCCTGCTCACCACTCCACTGCTCCAGATCATTCAGGCTGTTCTGCTGCCACTCTTCTACCCTTCTCTGTAGTCTGTACCTCCTTGCCCTTACTCAACACAGAGGTGGCCCCATAGCTCCCTTCCTGATACAGTGCAGCTCTCCAATCTTGGTCCAGACTGCAGTGAAGATGCATGCAAGAAAGCTCTAATAAGCCTGAGACCTTTACCGGGGCTACAGTGATTACACGCTGGTGGAGTTCTGAGTCTGGTGAGCAGTGAATTTAGGCCTCTGGAGCCAGCCAATATGAACCTCAGGGACACTGCCCTCTGGGACAAGCAACAGAGCTGGTGATCTGTACGGATGTCCTCCACAGAGCACAAGAGCTAACAATCCCCAGGCACAAGAAATCAAGCAAGGAAGGCAAGAGTCCAGCAAGGATGAGAAGGGACTGCTGGTCAAACTAAAGGGCAAGATGTAAATGCACAAGCAGAAGCAAGGACAGGCATCCCAGGAAGACTGTAGGGATGCAATCCAGTTGTGAAGGAATGGAATGAGGAAGGCCATGGCGAAGCTGGAGCTGAACTTGGCAAGGGATGCAAAGAATAACAAGAACAACATCTATAGGTATATTAACGACAAAAGGGAGGTCAAAGAAGGTGTACACACCCACTACACAAGGCTGGTAAACTGGTAACAACAGATGAGGAGAAGGCTAAAGTACTCAACAATTTTTTGCCTCAGTCTTGGCTTGCAACCTCTCTTCCCACACTTCTTGAATGGATGGACTGCAAGACAGAAACTAGAGGAACAAGGTCCCTTCTGCTGTAAGGGAAGATCAGATTCACGATCACCTGAGGAAACTGACTGTATGTAAGCCCATGACACCTGAGATAAGATGCATCTTGGAGTCCTGAGAGAATTGGTTGATGTATTTGCACAGCCATTCTCCGTAATATTTGAGAAGTCAATGCAATCAAGCAAAGTTCCAAGTGACTGGAAAAAGGGAAACATTGTACCTAGATGATCTTTATGGTGCCTTCCAACCTAAATCACATGATACACTCAAACCTGGCCCACACTTGTCCATGTACCCCACTGATCTGGTCTCTGACTCACCAAACTGACTTCTCAGAACATCCTCAGACTTGCCACCTCACCAGGAATTTGCTAGCAATCTGGGCTCTTTGCCTGAGACTGGCTTCCCTCCAGCTCCCTGGGAGTGACCAGGAAAGCACTCAGCAGGTTGCTAGGTGTCTAATAATTTATCCTTGGCTGCGGGGTGCTGAAGCACTTACCAGGCTTTTTTCCCCTCCATCCTTTTCCAGGCTGTCTGTATTTTGCCTTCCAGGATCCCAACTAACTACACTTAAGGTGTCTCCATCAAATTACTAACAAAGATACTAAAAGAAAGTGATACAATACAAATTTTCTGAGTCATCAGTGAACAAGCTCCCCAAATCAGAAAAACAAAAAGGACAAACAAAAATAGTACAAACCCAAGTTCGTAAGATAAATTTGAAAGGCAGCATTTAATAACCTATCCATCAGAAACAGCTGCTATTCTTCTGCAGTCTCATTTAAAATATTTTCTTAGCCATTTGCACACAGTTCCCTACAAGAGATCCCCTTCCTTCAATAACAAAGCTGTAAGTGTGGCAGAAATAGTATTTGCAAATCCTATGCAACTAGTCTGTACAAAAAAAAACAGTAGCTACATGTTATGATCCCACTTGCTCCCATTTTTATAAGGCTCCACCCTTCCTTGGCTCTCACTGGAGGTGTGCACCCCTTTAGCTCTGGCCACACACTGAAGCAGATTTGTGAAATTATGTGTTTAGAAGAATGCACATATCACACAGTTTTAATAAGAATGAAATAATAAAGACTATTTAAAAACTGTGGCTCCATGTACCTTTGAAAATTGGCACAGCTAAGAAACAGTACCCCTCGACAAAGAAGAGCAGGAACCTCTTAGCTACATCTGCCACTGCTGGATCTATAACAGGGTACCCTGGATTAGACTTGAGTATGTGCTGTGTTTGCACATCTAAAATACAATATATATTGCATAATCAAGTCTGGCTTAAAAGTACACCTACTGCCTCTTTAAATGGTGCTTAACACAAAAACAGGACTTCGCAACAGGAGTTTAGGTCAAGAGAAGCTAATCACTAACCAGTTAGTGTTACAATTCAAAACTGAAAGGTTTCACATCCCTGTGTAAATCCCCATTTCCTTTAATGGAATTCCGGGAAGATACAACCTGCAGTCAGCTAGCCAGCTCAAGAACAGATCCTAAATTAAAGCTCACTGTGCTAAGGAAAAAAGTGCTATAGATGGTATAAAATCTGCAGTCTGGTATTCTCTCACAGGACTCATCTAAACTTGGTACATTTTACAATGAACAAACAAAACCATGCTTCCTTCTTCCTTCTTAGATGGAACGGAGAAGGTAGACAATTGACAGGTTTTTTTCAGGAATTCAAAAGGTGAAAAAATTCCACACACATGTTCTTAGATTTAAATTCCCTCCAAATATTATAACTATCCCATAAAATTATTTACTATACACAAATCAATTTTTTTCTACAGAATAAAGTTACCAGACAGTAGAAAAATTGGTTTCTCAATATTAACAGAAATTTAAAGAAAAAACTTTAAAGTACCAAGATATCTATCCTGAAGTTAAAAACACTTTGAAATAATTAGTCCAATTAAAAATGTGCATATTTATGAAACTGAGCATTATGAATTTTAGATGCTTTGTATCAGACACAAACATTAAACAATCAATTTTTCTAAAATGGTTTGTCACATTTTCATCAAAGCATAAATACTACAAAGAATGCTAACAAATCAAACCAAAGAAGAAAAATTTATTAAACATTTTACTCCTATACTGGAAAATAAACATGATAATTCACCAAGAAATGAGACAGATCAAAGAGTCAAACATTGGTTTTCCTCTACCCCAATAATAAAAGGGAAGAATGACTAAACACAGAAAGTCAACTACTTTTTGAAAATTGTCCTGGAGAAAATTACTTATCAATTTCAACAGACACAATTATTACACATTCAAAGCAAGATAACACCAAGGAAATTCTTCTTCCATTCCACGTAAAATTTCTGTTTGGTGTTGATATAAATGCAAGCTTAAGTTTAGAAAATGAGGCTTTATCGTCATTATTACTGCAACAAGACTCAGCTATCCACCTCAATTAATCTTCCTGAAATACATGAACCTACACATTACGTGAGCACTTCAACTGCCAGACTTTTAGCATGCAGATGTGTCTTAAAAGGTGGGAAAGAAAGGTAAAAAGAGATTATGAAATTCACACAAATGAATCTTTCTAAAATTCTATCCTAGACCAGAAAAAAAACACCCAATGAAGATTTATTAGCTTTTACATTCAAATGAACACTTGCACTTTTTACATAAAGAATTCTGACTAATCAAGAGAAAACGTCAGTCAAAATTTCCTGCTCTGTTCTCATTGTCCTATTCTAAAACTTTCAGAAATTAAGAAAGTCAACAGTTGGCCAAGAGGGTCTGTAAGAAGTTATATAAATTATGTCCGCACCCAGTGCCTTTATCACAGAATCACAGAACAGGTCAGGCTGGGAGGGACCAAAGTGAGACATCCCATCCAACCTTCCTGGTGAAGCAGGGTCATCCACAGGGCACAGGGTTGTATCCAGGCAGTTCCTGAGTATCTCCAGTGAGGGAGACTCCACAGCCTCTCCGGGAAAACTGGTCCAGTGCTCAGTACCCACACAGTAGAGAAGTTCTTCCTCTTCAGGTGGAATTTCTTGTGCATCAGTTTCTGCCCACTGCCTCTTCTGCTATTGCTTGGCACCACTGAGAAGAGCCTGGATCCATCCTCTGACATCCTCCCTGCAGATACTTATAGACATTGATGAGGTCCCTTCTCAG
>NW_008240046.1:7832900-7854181 GCF_000691975.1 Corvus brachyrhynchos
GTGCCCCACCAGGGCTGAGTAGAGGGGCAGGATCAGCTCCCTTGACCTGCTGGCAATGCCCTTCCTAACGCAGCCTAGGATACCATCAGCCTTCTCATCCCCATGGGCACATTGCTGGCTCATGGACAGCTTGTTGTCCACCAGGACCCCCAGGTCCCTCTCCACAGAGCTGCTTCCCAGCAGGTCAATCCCCAGCCTGTGCTGGTGCACGGGGTTACTCCTCCCTGGGTGCAGGACCCTGCACTTGCCTTCACTGAATTTCCTTTCTGCCCATCTCTCCAGCCTGTCGAGGCCCTTCTGAAGGGCTGCACAGCACTCTGGGGTATGGACTGCTCCTCCCAGCTTTGTGTCATCAGCAAACTTGCTGAGGAGGCATCTGCCCCTTCATCCAAGTCATTAATGAATAAGTTAAACAATTCCCAGTATTGAATCTTGGGGGACACCACTAGTGTCAGGCCTCCAACTAGACCCCGTGTCACTGATAGCGACTCTCTGGGGTCAGCCAGTTCTCAATCCACCTCACGGTCCACTCAACCAGACCATGCTTCCTGGGTTTGCGTACAAGGATGTTGTGAGAGACAGTGTTGAAAGCCTTGCTGATATTGAGGTTAAACAATATTCCACTGCTCTCCCCTCATCTCCCCAGGTAGTTGTTTCATCATAAAAGGCAATCAGGTTGGATGATTTGCCCTTAGCGAATGCATGCTCCTGACCACCTTCTTGTCACCCACATTGATAGAGATGGCCTCCAGAATGAGACACTCCATCACCTTTCCAGGGATTGGGATGAGGTTGACTGGCCAGTAGCTCTCTGGGTTCTCCTTTTTGCCATTTCTGAAGACCAGGGTGACATTTGCTTTCTTCCAGTTCTCAGGTCCTTCTCCTGATTGCCCCAACCTCTCATGACCAACCTCATTATGGCGCCCCCAGCTCTCTCAGCACTTGTTGATGCAAGGCCCCATCAGGGCCTATGGACTTGCTGATGTCTAGTTTACGTGGATGTTCTCTAACCCAATCCTCCTTGACCAAGGTAAAGTCTTCCTTCCAATATTCCTTCACCCTGGTTCTCTGAGTCAGATATTCCCGAGAGCTGGTCTTGTCAGTGAAGACCAATGCAAAGAATGCATTCAGTGTCTCCACCTTCTCTGTGCCCTCGGTCACCAGGGTCTCCTTCCATTTAATAACAGGCCCTCATTATCCTAGGCTTTTCTTTTGTTATGTGCTTGAAGGAGCCCTTCTTGTTGTCCTTGACATCCTTGATCAGATTTAATTCCAGATTGGTCTTGGTCCTTCCTGTCTTATTTCTACTTTGACAAACTCTCTATATTGATTCCAAGTGGTCTGACCTTGCTCCCATCTCCTGTGTATTTCCTGATTACACTTGAAATATGACAGGAGTTTTTTTCATTCATGCAGGTCTCCTGCCCCTTTTGTCCAATTTCTTGCTCATTGTTGTTGAGCCTTGAGGAAGTCATGCTTGAATATCAACCAGCTCTCTTGGACTCCTGCTCCCATGGGATTCCTTCAAGAAGATCCCTGAAGAGGCAAAAGTTAGCTCTCCTGAAGTCCACAGCTGTAATCTTACTTGCTGCCCTGCTTCATCCTCGCCCCTTACAGTCCACAAAGGATATAGCTTATGAGTCTTAAATCAGGTTTAAGGGACATCATATTATTCTATATCATCAACTTACTCCTTTAAGGTACAAGTATCTAGCACATCCAGAAACATCTTACCGCTTCTCAGTTATGCCCACATGAAAAAGTGAGGGAGGGGTTAGAGGGGAAGTGGCACACCATGCCAGACAACTAAACAAAATGAACTCAAGGGATTTTTGTAGGTGGTTGTTTTGTTGGGGCTTTTTGCAGGTGGTTGTTTTGTTGGGGCTTTTTGCTTGTTTTGTGGGTGGTTTTTTTGGTTGGTTGGTTTTCTTTAAATAGGAGACAAAGACTTATTCCTAAGTGGTCAGGGTATTTACCTAGAATGTGGGAGTAGTAAGACTAAGTACTTCCTCTGAATCTGTCCACAGATGAAGAACTACCACATGAAAGATAGCAAGAGCAATACACACACAGACCACACAGGTAACTACATGGCTACAGAGACCAGGCACTTCATGCCCTAGCAGCTACTTATGTTAGTAAGCACTTTTACCAATCTTCTTAATCAAGCCAGAAGTTTTCATAATGTTAGCCTTTGATCATTACTCTGACCACTCATTTCCATGGCCATATTAAATTCCTTTTTTTCAGCTAGCGTTCATATGTGATCAGTTGACAGAGCCTAAAACTGGTCCAACCCAAAACTAACCCAAATGTTGTTTCATTCAGCTAAATCAACTACATTTGTTTCACCATTTGACTGCTCAAAAGCTGTGTGTTGGCACAGGGGAAGGGGAAGCAGCAAATCATAGGTTATATATCTTTTGGCAACAGTGCCATTTCATGCTGACCTACACCACATGTTAAATTACAACCAGGGAACAAAATTAGGAAAAATGAGATTCAAATTTGTGCTCAAAGAAATGAGCATTGTAGCTACTACTTGAGAAGCCTGCTTCGTATTTAAATGAAACATCTTTACTCTCCCATGCACTGTTTCATCTCATATGGCAATCCATGACAAAAAGCTTCTGGGCAGAATGAGGCTTATTTTTATATAGTGATCCAGACTCATGGATCAGCTTCTGGATATAAAAACAAACCCAGAACTCAGCCTTAGAATCAATGGGAATCTCAAGCAAAATGTAAATATGTACACCTGATGTGTTGCTTAGCTGTCAAACTATCTATCAAATAGCACGTTAATTAGCATCAACTTGGATGGGTTTAGGCTGATCCTCAGTACAGATACTTATACAAGGATACTCTTCTAAATTAATAACCTGAAACTAAGAAAATTTGACGAGTGATTTATACAACCAGTAGCTATTTGTAACACTTAGAATTGTACAGGTATACCAAATGGACATAACTTTTTAAAAACGATGACAGTTGCTAGCAGCAACACCCAAGAACATGTGACAGGTGTTTCAGAAAGTTAGTATTTTATCTGAAACTTAATTATCATGTAGAAATGCATGTATGTAAGTAAAACGCTTCTAAAAATATTTAGTGCTAGTCATCACTTTATTTTTTACAAGTTGATTGCACAATCCATGATTTGTGCAGCTGTGGCACTGTTTCTGACGCCTAAATTTCCCAGCATGGGTGACTCATGCACAGCTAAATTATTCTATAAAGCTTTTGTGAAGAGTGGACTGTTTGCCTGCCTGAAAAATGGAGTAGGCAGTGCACTTCACTGGAAAGCATCTTCAAAAAGAAAGAAGTGAGACTTCACATTTCCATAAAATGAGAGAGTTGGAAAATTTTAAGCTTCAACACTGAAGTGTAGTCCAAGTCAAAAATTACCGAACAAGCAGCTCCTCCTCTTCCCCTCTACCTCCACCCACCACTTTCCCCAGAAGTCCTGCACATCATTTTGGAGACCACAAAGTGGTAACAAAAGGAAAATGAATGAGGTAGCCAAAAAAAAGAACAAAACAGAACACGGGAAGCACTAGGGGATGGTCATTTCAGTGTATTTCCACTGTAAGAGAAGCGCAGGTTTGGGACCACTTGATGCAACTGAATAGCCACAAGCCTATGGGACCTGATGAGATGATGTTGCCATGCCACTCTCCATCATATTTTAAAAGCCATGGCAGTCAGACAAAAACCCTGTTGACTGGAAAAACAGAAACATCAGTCCTATTTTTTAAAAAACGGAGAAAGGAAGATCCAGGGAACCACAGAACAAGGAACCTCACTCTGTGTCTGGGAAGATCATGGAAGCAATTTTAAGGCACATACAACACAAGCAGGTGATCAGAGACAGCCAGCACAGCTTTACAAAGGGCAAATCATGCCTGACCAATCTGGAGACCTTCTGTGATGGTGCAACAGCTGACGAGGTTAAGACCAAACAATGTCATCTAACTAGACTTCCGTAAGGCCTTTGATATGGTCCCACACAACATCCCTTTCGCCAAATTGGAGAGACATAGGTTTGAATGGTGGACTATTGGAGGGAAAATGAACTGGATGGATGGACACAGCCAGAGAGTTGTGGTCAATGACTCTATATCCAGATGAAGGCCAGTGACAAGGGGTGACTGCATCCAGCTCTCAGATCCTCAACACAAGAAAGACATGGACCTGCTGGAGCAGGCCCAGAGGAGGCCATGAAGATGATCCGTAGACTGGAGCAGCTCTCCTAAGAAGACAGGCTGAGAGAGCTGGGGTTCTTCACCCTGAAGCAGAGAAGGCCCCACAGAAACCTCACTGCAGCCTTCCAGTACTAGAAGGGAGCTTTTTAAAAAGAGGGAGAGCAACTTTTTACACAAGCAGACAATTACAGAATACAGAGGAACAGTTTGAAACTGAAACAGTAAAGGTTTAAATGAGATATTAGGAAGAAATTCTCTATTCAGAGGGTGCTGAGGCACTGGAACAGGTTTTCCAGAGAAGTTGTGGATGCCCCACCCCTGGAAGTGTTCGAAGCCAAGCTGGATGTGACCCTGAGCAACCCAATCTAGTGAATGGCATTCCCTGCTCATGGGGGAGAGGGACTGGAACTGGATGATCTTTAAGGTCTTTTCCAAACCAAGCCTTTCTATGATTCTATCCAAAAAATATGGCAAAATACATTTTTGTATTAGCATGCTTACTATTATATTCCTACCGTTAACAAGCTTTAACAGAAGAACTTAATTTTCTAGAATTCTACTGTCTGCCAGATCCTACAGTTTATCCCTCAATACAACTACCTGTAATTGAAAAAACAAGCTTCTACCGTAAATAAAACCCCAACATTATACTTACAGAATTCCAAATTTTAATTTCACTAAAGAAAACACTAGAATTACTCTTTTGTCGGAACTTTCAACAGAAGAATGTGGGCTCAACGGGAATTACAGTGATTGCAAGACCTGAGATAAAGAACAAGCACTTCCTATTACAAAGGCAAGAAGTGCCTTAACAGGGAAAGGGGACACCCCTCCCCCCCCCCAAAAAAAACCAACCAACCAACCCAAACAAAACAAAAACACAACCCCCAAAAAATTAACAAACCAGAAGAGTTTTGCAACTGATACAGAGAGGAAATAACTCTTGTTTCAGATAAAGAATGAATAAAACTAAGACAAAACAAGTTTACTTTTCTTGTCCCTAGGAACTTTTGGCAAAACACTTTGTAACCACTTTGGGTACAGATGCTAAGTATCCCTTTGCCACCCTGCTACAAGCAAGATTCCGAAGGAAATGGAATCAGCCAGCATTTAGTCAGTCATTGGACTTGTTCAGGTGGGAAAGATGATACATTAATGTAACAAAAGAGATAGTGCTGCATGAACTAAACAGAAACAGCCATGCAGCGATAGGAAAAAAGTATACAAAATCAACTCCAAATTTAATTTAATTTTATTGTAATCATTCTGTATATATTCTTAAATGGAAATAAAGGAAGAGTATCTTTACTTAATTCAAACATTGGAGCACTGAACACAACGGAATTTCTGAATGTTCAGGAAACAAAGCTCAAAGAAAAATTACAGTCTGAAGTAACACTGTAACATTTAACATTTTTTAACAGTCTGTGTTTCTAAAACATTATCTATTTATGTAGATAACAAAATTTCTCACTTTTTCTTTATTCTTGAGCAGTAGAAGCATACACTCCTCTGAAACTTTCAGAGCTTGTGCTAAGTCCAGAAAACCAACTGAAATCACCTTCTGAGGGTCACCAGAGAAACAGCAAAAGACAAACAACAAATTCCGTCTTCTCATATATGAGTATGATCTTCAAAATGTTGGATATAGTCAATTTAATTGTAAATTAAGTTGATTAATTATGATGAGAATATTACTCTTCAGGCACTGGGAATTTTTATAATGAAGGCTTTCAATACCTTGCAGACTAATTCAATGCTCATAGCAAAGTTCTGTCATATATCTCCCATTCTTTAAAAAATATTTTAAGATCATGATACTGACTGAAAGACAAAATGTATCAGGAAATTCTACACCAAGCTCTTATAAACTTTGCAGCTACAAGTTTTACGACAAGAATTTTCAAGATTAGATTGGGGGGGGAGCAGGTCACAATTCAGCTCATTTTTGTACTTTTGGAAATTCAGATTCTATCCTGGCACCCTATATAAACCCTACAAAGTTTCAAATGAATACTCAAAGTTATTTCTGTGAGAACTATTTGTCCTTTTTACCTTCTAGAATACTCAACAAAAAATCCTATCAACTACTTAGGACCACACTTGCTACATTTGTGTGACTTTAAACTCTCTTCCTCAGCTTTTTAATTTTTATCTTTTACAATTCACAAGTTTTTCTTTCACAGAACGATCAGACCACATGATTTCTATGTACCAAGATACATGTTTCTGAGTGCTTATTTCCTGCACCTCAAAGTCTTTGCACTCTTGAGATCCCAATGTTAGGGAAAGTTCCCTGCCTGACCATCCAGGAGCCACTCTGGCAGTCACCCCCACCATCAGAGACCTTCACTGCTGGGACCGAGGCCCCTTCACAGTGGATGGTTCTATCCCTCATAGGCTCTTTTCCCACTTAATTAACAAAACCTGACTTAGATCATCCAGCACTTAAGTCCCTAAAAGCAACATTAAGAAATATTTATAAAAGCATTATAGCTATTTCCATTTACAATTAATGTATCAGCTATCAAAAATGAAAATGACAATCAGGTTTTATTTAACTCCCTTCTGTTCACCATATTGCGAGAATGGTTTCAAAGACCTAGGATCTTGCTAGTGGCCTATTAAACACTGGTACTGAGCAATGGGATACCAAAAATTATCAATATTCACAGGAAATCCTGAAACTAACATGAATTTTACATTAAGGCCACATGCTAACAGGGTAATGAAAACAGCTGTATTGTATTTAAGCACACATTACAGCTTGAAACCATTTACTTATACCAAACACATTAAAAAAATAAACAAACTTAGCACTTCAACATAACAGTGAAATAGTTTTAAGGCAAGATTACTTAAAATAATGAGGAATCTTCCTAACTTACTGGCTTACAACTCACATTTTGACTCTCAACATTTTTCTTCATTTTAAATTGAGGCTTATATCTCAATTTTGAACAAATTAAATAATACTGCAAATAACTTTATTGTTTTAATTAAAGCCAGTGATTTTTTTCAAACAGTTTCAAAATGTTGCTGCTACTTGTGCTGTTACAACCTTAGTAGTTTTGGGAAGATTTTAATGATTATATTAAAAGGCTGTAGGTTTAAACGTCCTTATCAACAGAAATCTTAACTGAATCTCAGAAATTTTCTGGAAAAAATGCTGAAAGCCAAGATTTAGATTCTGCAAAGATCTAATAAACAAGAAACATAACTGAATTTAGTCCTAATCACTGGCATAGATATGTGGGATATTATGCTACCATTAAGAGTGCAAAATTCTTGGGAAACTCTGAACTTAAAATTAAACAGGGCAGATGGAGAGGACTCTTTCAACTGCTATGTAGAAATAAAATTATTTAACACCAGCACCTAAATATTAGATTTTCAAAACCTTAACAACCAAGGAACTCATTCCAGGCAAAAAAAAAAAAAAGTCTGTCATGATTCATGACAGCTAAGGCACGAGAAAGGGTAATAACTGCAAACACCTGCGAAGACCATCACTTTTTCAGTTTTTGTCTTGTTCTTACTTAATGGCTGCCATAAAACACTGGCCTTGGGGTTTTCATCAATGCAGATGAACAGTTCAAGCAAAACATTTGGGGTGGGAAGCATACATATTTTAGAGCTCCATACCAAAATTTTAAAATGAAAGAAACCGGAAGACTCCTCTATTTAACAATTTAAAAATATAAACATGGCAAAAACCCAAACTAATCAATCAGAATTACAAAAGGCAGTTACGATTTAGTCGTTTGAACTTCTGTCATTTATAGTTATTTATTGACAGTTTATATTAACAAAATTGAAAAAACCAGTATTCACTGACAGTTTATATTAACAAAATTGAAAAAAAATATTCTTGGCACTTCAAAATTTTTCAAAATCAGCACCCAAACTTATGGCTGGATTTGTAGCAGAGATACACAGATCTTAGAGATTCACTGCCCTCATCTACTGACCTATAACCAATGTGAACAATTATGACTCCGTCCCCATTAGAAAGTAATGTGAAACCGTAGAAATGGATCAGTAGATCAAAGCAGCTGGTGCTGACACTCCCATGCTAGCTGTTCAAGAGGGTTTATTTTGGATTAGATTTCATCTGGTCTCCAGCAGCAAACATCACTATCACATGGACCATTCAAATTTTTCCAGGAATTTCATGATTGATGCAGAACTCTATGTCCCCAGTAGAGACAGAAGAGCACTTTGCACCTTCAGCAGAACTCACAGACTAGTCTTCTGAGAAAGACATGGAGTTCAAACACATTGAGCAAGTACATGATACGGGGAGACAACAGTGAGATTTCCTCCAAAGCAGTTTTAATCATCCAAATCACAACTGTAATGTATATATTGGAGTTACACCCTACCTTTTCAAACCGGACTAATCAACAGAGATGTCATGTCACAAAAGAGAATACTTGATGGCACTGAAAGGCTTTAGAAAAATTCTGTAAGCATTCTTCAAAATGCCTCACAATTAAAAAAAAAATTATAAAATACCATTTACTGGCTTCTACAAAAAATTTATTTCTCCTGTGCCAGAATGCAGCAGAAGACATAAATCAAAATATCCCTATTCCTTAGGCTTCATTTCTTTTTTCTTTGCTTATTTACTTCATCTTTTATGCCCTGTTTTCTCACTTCAAATATTTTATTTCTCTTCTTCTTTCTACCTTATTTCTTTCAGCCTTTCTCTCATTTATTCATTCATTCATTTCCTCCTATTACCTGTGCTATTAAATACAGTAAGGGAAAAATAAATATTCTTGCATCTCTGAACTTTCAGACAGAGGTGTCAGTATTGTTTTTCCCCTGGAAATTCAGATAGTATAGTCTGAGTCACATTTGTAAGCACTACTACTGTGATTTAACTTGCCCTAACTCAAACAAAATTTAAAAGGGATAAAGGTAATCACGTATACTGCAATGACTCAAATTGATTTCTAAATCCAGTGGTAACCAACTGTGGGAATTGAGAAAAATCAGATTAATGACATGAGAATATTAGTCTACTGTAAGACTGAAATCAGCCCGGTTCTAAACATCATCTCGGAGAACAACCACAGGAACACAGAAATACTACAGGAAGCTAATCAAGCAATTTATGGAATGCAAGAATTTCATTAAAGAAACACTAGATAAAATATATTTGGTGTATACACAGCTTTTTACCTTAGATGTAAAGCCAGGAATACATTGCTTAATCTCTGCCCTTTTTTCTCTTGGCTATGTTATTTATTTAATAATTTAGTCCTCTAGATTTTAGGTTATATGCCAGAGTTTCTCCTAGAACTGTAAGTTACAAACAGGATTTTTTAATCTTTTTTTTCACATACAATCAATTCATTAGTTGCTTAGAATAACCAAAATACTCAGACTCACCTAGTTTCACTGACATTCAGTATACAACATCCAAATAAATTTCCAGAAGATTTTGCAAATGAAAGAATGGGCTTCTCTCTACATTTGCTAAATTTAGATGAAAACAAAAAAAAATCAGTTCTCTTTAGAGAATTGTCTTAAAATTGTCTTTTAAGAAAAACACTATACAAATTTTCACATGCACATAATTTGAAAATTTAAAGTATATTGCCTTTCCATTTCAGAAGAAATATGGTCTTCATGTTCTAAAAATGTCACTTGAAAAGCAACACCATAGATGCACAACACACAGAGGTTTTCAGGATGCTCAAAAAGAAGTATTTCATAACTTTTAACCACACACAGCCTGCATTGCTCAAAATCATCAATTTTATTACGATGTGTTGTGAAAATAAGAGTAGAAATAAAGAGAAAAAGCAAAGAATAGAGAAAAATTGAATGAAAAAATGGACAACACTTATGGAAATATACTGCTGAAGCAGAATCTGAAGGACCAAATCAACAGTAGATGGGTGATAGGGTTAAGGAAAAGCACAAAGAGTACAGAAGAAAATCTTCTTACTCAAATGTTTGTACCTGACACTACAATGGAGTGGAGGAGATTAGACCTGTTTACTTCTCACAGTCCAGCTACAACATGCTCAGTAGCTCTGTCTGCTTATGACTAAAAGGATTTGGAATAGATCTACCTCATCTGATTTGGACAGAAGAAATGGATTTAGGAAATTCACTAAACTGGTACAAAACATATTTTCAGAAATCTATCATGCTGCCTAATGTAAGTAGGATAGCAGAAAAAAAGCAGGCTGATACTGCAGCATAACAATTTGTTTCTCCTAAAAACTTGAGTGCTTGCTCCAGCATATGCAGGTGCTTTATTTTTCCAGTGGCAAGATTGTCACTGCATTTTGCATCAAGAAAACAGTATGTTCTTCCCTCTCAACTCATTCTCTTGACACAAGCTGATGTTTGGTTGAATTTTAGGTGAAGGAGACATATAACACAGAGATTTAAGTCTTACGAAATTATAAGCAACTAAAACCAGGGTTCTGGAATAGAAAGTGTCAAGCATCATTAACTGCAAGCACTGCTACCTGTAATTCCATTCATGACCAAACTTCATGCATGACCAAGCACCTCCAATGCATTATAAGCTACTAGGAATACCGGAAGGTTTTCTGCCAGCAAGAAAAAATAATCCTGCTGCAGCAAGATTGGAACAATGTCTGATCTACAAAAATAGATCAATTTCTTGGGGGTTTTTTTGACCCAGTATAAAAGTGTATGTTTTGAGCCAGTCAAAAAACAACACAAAATCTGAAAAATAACACCTCCTTAGAAAGATGAAACATAAAAACACATTTATGGAACCTACAGAGGGCCATGGCCATGATCCTCATGATACATTGAATCAAAACCCCTTTGTTGCTCAAAAGATGAACCATAAGCAAACTACCCTGCTGTTCTGTGCTTCCCTCCATGTGATGCACAAAGCAACCAGTAATCTTACTGCAAGATACAACATGGACAAATCTTGCAAAGATGAAAATCTGCACCTCCTGGCCTATCCTCAGCTGGACAGTACACAGTGCCCAGTCAAGGAAGTGGGGAGAAGCAACCCTTTCATAAAAAAGGTGACATGTGAACAGAGATATTGGTACTTGAACCCAGTAAGATGCATTCTTCTTCTATATCTTACACGAATGGGGTATTAAGTAATCTCAACTTTAACAAAAGCATCTGCAAAAAAAAAAAATCCAAAACAAACAAACAAACAAACAAACAAAAACCACTAAGAAAAGCAGTGAGCATGGCAGTACATCTGCTCAGTCACCACAACACAACCCTGGGAGAGATACAGTTTAGCCTCCAGAAACCACAGGGCCACATTAGCACACTGCATGGCTGGGGACAGTGCCTTCATAAGGTCTGGGTTTTCTTCCTTCTAGTTTCCAAGGCAGCTCAGGTACAGTTCAGTTGTTTAATTCCATGCTCCAGTGTACAGGATAAATGCTTATAAAAAGCTTATTTGAAGTTTATTCTTGCCCACACACACCATTAATTTGAATATCAAATTGAAGTGGAATGTCTACCTTGCCTGAGGTTGGAAATAGATGTTTCTGTTTTAAGCATTACTGTTCTAGTAGCAATAGAATCTACATACTTACTTAAATTACCTAGAAATACATTGTGCCTTGTAGAGTGGGTGGGTAGCATTAGTAGTCCAAATGTGATGTCATCTGAGTAAGTCTTCTTTGGCACAATCTTCTGAAAAACAACAGAAAAACCCACAGTTTAATAAAAGTTATTCTGTTCAAAACAACTTCCGGGGATGAGCCCTTGATTATTTCTGTTTTCTCTCCTGCCATTTCAGTCATTTTATATGCATCCTTAAATTGTCCACAATTTTACTTTCCAATTCCTCTATTCAACATAGTGAAGTAAATACTCATGAAGGAGAACTTCAGCATTGGATACCACCTTTTATGTAGCTCTGGCGCTGTCTGAAATCCAAACAAATATGAGACAAATGCAATATCCCAATGGTAACATAAAATTTACAGACGTAACGATGTCTACAAAGCATTAATATTAGAATTATTGCATTACAATTGCTTTGGATTGTATTATGACCTTGCAGATCATCAATAATACACTATGCAAACTTCTGGAAAGAAAATGCATCAATAAAATCTTAACTGTGTGTACTACAGTTCAAACAGGACACGTGAACTACCTCAGAACACAACCTGAAACTCTCAGAAAACATGGCATGCAACAGCACAAGACTCCCTCCACTCACTAATCAAACTCCCCTCGCTAATAAAAAACTAATTTCAGTAAGATGTGCTGAGCAAAAGCTAACTATACAACAGAGATTTCTATACACAAATATTCATTCAACGAAGAAATAGCTCCCCACCTGCTACAGATCAGAAATTCTGTATTCCTACACACCGTACTGTGTTTTAAATACACACGCACCAACTTGGTAATATCACCTAACTCATGACAATCCTGCTGGAAAATCTCCTGCTAGTTACCCACTGTTGATATTTTCTATTCAGCACTCCCACGTGGCAAAGCATATCCTTTAAGGCATACATAAATCTATTCCCTTCCACTGTATGCAAGGATAGGTGGATTTCCTTTGACATAATATAACCAACACAAAGTAACTTCTAAACCCGCTCTTTACCACCTTGTCCCCCAGTACATATAACAGAAAGAAGAAGCTGTGAAACTGAGGAAGAATGCCAATGTTTGAGGAAGATCTACTGCCAAATCTAATGGGATAAGAAATGCAGACCATTATCACCTATATATCTATTTTTCTATGTAGTCAAATGAAATATTCTAATGTTAGAAATCAATGTTTTGAATCAAACACCAGTATATAGATAAGAAATGGTAAACTATATTCTATAGGGCAGGAAGTCTAGGTGCATTTAAAAAAAATATCTATCCCAGTTTATGAAAGATTATTTTTCATTTCTTATGTTGGCAACACAAAGTTTAATGTATATCAATCTGAATCAACCATAAATCTAAATGTCTATATAAAGGCACTACAAATTTACCTAAAATAATTTGGAAAAGCAATTTCAGTTATTTTAGTGAAAAAAGTTTGTGATCTTTTTGACTTAGATAAAATGATAGTATGTCAATCACCACTGATGTTAAAAACTTCATAGTCGCACCCTCAATTTTACTGAAATTCGTATGAAATCCTCCAGCTTGTAGAAAAACTGTGTGTAATAGAAGTTCAGGCACAGCTGTCTGTTGTTTTGCCACTCATTTTAAAAGCAAGTTCGAGTGACAGCTAAATTTCTTAAGGAGTTAAAAAAAAAAATCTTCGTACTAGAATTTATGTCCTAACCTCCCTGCCAAACTGATCAAAACAGCATATACTCAAATCCTTTTCCTGTCTCATTTTTCTCTTCAGAAGAGTTAAACCCATCAACATAATTTGTAAGTTTCTACAGCTTTTTTCCCTGCCCTATTTCTAAAAACCTTCTAGTTATTCTTCCTCTTGATTCAGACTACTTTTCTGATTTCACTATGCTTTCCAGATCCTGTAAAATATTTTGCTTCTTTTCCTCCAAATCCCTGTATTATTTGGACTTGCTTTATGCTGTCTTTTGCTTCTATATTCTCCATATTACTTGTTGCTGATCTATCTTATGTTCTTAGAAATGAAACTTTAATTCACTCACTATAACTCGCTTATTAATTTGAATCCTTGTCCCCATTTCTGAGGTCATTCTCCTCATTTTCTATGTCAGTGAAATTCAGATCACAAGCTTCTCAAGGCTGAAACTCTATCTTATTTTCCATGAAACATCATTAAAAGCTTTAGGGCAGCACAAAATGTTTAGCTAAAGCTTCTGAGCTGGAAAAAAAGACTATATAAAAAAATGAAGTAGAACATTTTAACAACATGAACATTTCCAGAAAAATATATTACATGTAAAATTGCTGAGATGTTAGAGAACTATCAGTGGAACTACCGTACTAGCTCTAAACCATAGTTCTAAACACACAACTGCTAGTAGTAGCTTGGTTACATACAATGGATGTTGCTGCTGTGGATGGCAAGAAAACTTTATTAAATCACATTACTACATTGAAACTGACAGGAAAGTGTGTGTGTAAGAGAGCATCTGCATTCCTATTCTGACAGTTCTTGGAAGCTGTGATTCATGCTGCTACTTGCTTTTCTACTCACAGTAGAGGAAAATCCAGTTTCCTTTAGAGTATTTGTTGTTACTATGAAAACTACTTTAAAATAAGCACAAGCCAAAACCACCGATTTTGCAGTCTGCTATGATATTCTAAAAATGAACTATTTTAACACTTGAAATCAATAAATTACAATTTGTTAAGATTATGTTGGTCACTAAAGGCTTGACAGGTATATTTCATATTATACAGCAGAGAATTCTCTAGAAATGAAAGCAGCACAAGCTAATAAAGTTTTCTTCACTTTTACCATTACTAAGTTTTTGAGTTTTTCTAAACCAACCAGCAGGAGATATTTCTCTATTGAGACTTGATAAAAATCTTCAAGTTGAACATAAAAAGGTAGATTTCAGTCTGCTGTTTATCATGATAAATAGGTACTGCAAATACAGGCCAGACATGAAAGAAGACGAGAAATGCCATTCTAGACGTAAGTTCAGCTCCTGCTTTTCAACCAGTAACTCCGTGTCACAAGACAGAGGAGTGAGCTTACTGGAAATCTGACTTGGGAAACACTGTCTTTTGTTCTTATACTGAAAGACAGTATTATTATTATTATTATTTTGCTATAATATCACGCTACAGTATTGTTGGTCCCGATCCCTTTCCAAAACAGCCCAATGTTCCTCCTATCTCAAGCCCTGATGACACACACAACTCCCGCTCTCCTATCCAACACAGACTTACTGCATGCTAAAAAAAACAGGTCAGTACCAAAAACCCATTGCATTATCTTGCTCTCAAGAGCAGGCAGTGACACATTTTTCTCTACCCAGCTTGCCTATTTTCCCAAAACCTGTGGTAACATTACAGTCTGCAATTTCCATTCCTCCTACAAACATGGCTACAACTGGTCAACTATTTCAAAAGCTACTGGTGAATATGTAAGGAAAGAATGAGAGAAAACAAGGAAAAAGCATAAATCACATTTTCTTAGGAAATCAGGCTTAAAAAAAGGTAACTCCCTACAGCTTTTAATCGAGGAAAATTTCCTAGTTGTTTACTGAGCCAAGAGAAATAAGCAGATTGTGGCAAAATATTTTTTGATTTATCTTTTTACACTTCATACATAGGTTTCAAACAAAGCTTTGGGAAACTATGGACTGGGAAAGTTACCACATGAAACAAGACAGGTTTTTTCTCCTAATGTATCTTGAGGCTTTTGGATGACTGATGAAAATCCAAACCTTTAACATGTCTCTAGTAAACTGAAAAATTACATACCTTCTACCTTAGCACACCAGCAGGAGTTTACCTTCTCTGTATTCACAACCATCTCTCAACAGCAACCACTAAACTCCTAGAACATTATTCTGCCAGGGTGCACGTCAGTAATAGCCAAACCTCAACAAGCAGTTGCTGAAATTGCATTTAACATGCAATGCAATAGCCACCAAACACTTCAAATGCCCTTAAATGCCAGAAACTATTCTTTACTATTTCATTAAAAATTTTATTCAAATGTAAAAATGGAGACTTATGTTTTATTTATAACACCAGCAGGATTCTCAGAATTTGAAATACTAAATTAGCTGTATTAATGTATTTTGAAGTATCTTTTTTTTTAGGCAGCTTAGTATCTCATACTCTCATTAAGATCATAATTTAAGATGTAAAAATATATATTTCCTCAGTGTTTCTAATGCACAGTAGGAAACTAACATATTAACCTCCTACAAGAGCCACTTCTTACAGTCCAGCCTGGCTCCTCTATGTTCACAAATACTTGCCCCAATGAAGAAAGTGCTGAAACTTTCTGGAGATCTACCAGTTCGGCAGATGATGACACGCTTACGGGATGTGGGATCATTCTTCTGCAAGCAATGGAGATATGCTCACAAACTTGTGGAGCTACAAGCTAAAAACATCTTGTAGATGAGGTCATTAGCAATACTATTCCCTACTATAAAGCACTTAAAATTCTGACATCATGCTGGATGATCACCCCATTCCCAGGTATTCCTCCTTTTCTAAGTGTCCCACAGCAAGACCACTACCATGCAATGTGGTTAGCAACTTCTGCTGCCTGCTCTGGCTGTAATAGGCAGCACAACACCAAAGCAGTACAGTCTTCACTAAAACAGGGCACAAAAAGGGGATTCCATACAAAAGGATCTACAATTCTTAAGTACCAAAGCCAGGGAGAGTTGTATCACTCAGCAAGACTTTTACAAAAGTTAATAGAGATGCAAACTGTGTAAGTAACCAGTGAACACAGTATTTTGCCTTCACCTGTTTCTGAAGGCCTAGGGCACAGCTAAGATTGTAGTCACAATCCTGGTCCCTGTCCTTGTCATACACATAGCTAAGCTTTTCCCAACAAAGCAGGAGTAATATATTCTTTTAACATGCCAGCAGGGGAAAAGATGTGCTCTCATTTTGTCCAGCAGCACAGGGTTACAGCATACTAACCTGGAACACAGAAAGTGGAAAGCCAATCTCTACTCTGCCAAATGGTGTTTAAACCATAATCTCTCAGCAGGCTCTGCATCACATTGGGAAGATGCATCAACTCCTAACTTCTCATTTCAGTGGCAATTTTCAGAATATGGAAGCAAAGATAAAAAGCAAAGCTTTGCTGAACAGAGCAGCACCAGCAGTATGTATGCCTCTCTAGGCAGAAGGGCAGCAAACACGAGACACAAATCATGGTTTCCAGTTCGTAATGGCATTCAAAATTTTAAATAGAACACAGGCCAGAATACAGGTGTGTATATATATATCATCTCCTTTTCCTCCAAGAAAACAACTGGCCTAGTATAGCTCTTTAGCCCAATTAGACTTTAGTCATCTTGTCTGCAAGGAAAAGTGAGGTTCTAGGCTTTGGAGTTTTGTTGGTTTGTTTTTTATTTTGGGAGTTTCTATTTTTTAAAGGAGACATGAACAAAACCTCTTCCTCCTCACTCCTTTGTGCTCCTGAGCAAAAGGGAGAGTCACCACAGGGTTTTGGTCCAAGTCCAATTCCATAGGTGTGCCTGAGGTGTGGTTTGAACATGCCTTTGAACAAGTGAAGGCCTAATTTACAGATTGCCTAATTTATGAATAGTAAATAGATTTAGAAGCCAAGATGCTCAGTTGTGATAAGATTCTGGAAGATGTGAATGAGAACAAAACTTCAATGTTCAGCTTTGGAAAACTTCACTAGTGAAAACCCAGAAACCTCTAACATGGCTACAAATTTTATTTGAGGCTGGACACACAAAATGCATCTAAATCTATTTTTACTCCTCTATATTATTTTATGGATCTGGCCATATACCAAAATAACATACATCAAAAACCATCTCAGAGGTACCTGCAAACATCCTTTTTAATGGAACTCTAGAAGGACCTCTATAGAAAAATGACATCACATACATTTATTTTAAAATTCCACTTTAATTGGATCTGTCTTACTCCAAGAAGTATTCTCTTCTATTCTAAAAAAACATAATAGTCTAACGCCGTTTATCTTGTAGTACCAAGCTGTCATTATCAGTAAAATGACATTAGCCTCAAAACTGAAGCCTTCTCACATACCCTGAGATTATCAAACACACAGTTTTAGGAACAAAGCATTGAAGTAGCCACATTTATGCCTAATTTGGCTACATTTTTATCATGAATATGAGGAATGCCCATAGTATCTACTAAACTTCAAAAGCATCAGTCTCTAAATATAAGTCATTATCAGTCTTGAATCTCATATATATAACTAATTTTTAAGGATCTATATTTAATAAAATATTAATACTACTAATGATAATTTCATAATATACTCAGCAATGTTTCTCAGAACATCAGTACACAATAAGAAAACTAATTCACTGATTTTAATAACAAAATCTAACTGTTGGAAAGAGTCCAAAGTGTGCAGATCTAAACTGCTGAAAGAATCTGTGAAGCTTTGTTGCTTCCACATAATATTAAATATATGACAACCACAGAGGACCAAAACGTTTTATGTATATGATTATATATTCTAAAAGTGGCTATAAAAAAGAATTTATAATATACACAAAAAGTATGGTAAGAGAACATTAAGACTATAAATTTAAACACTCAGGCGTGAGGTATGCCAAAATTAAAGTGGCTTTTACATGACAAAGGAATTTTGTGGCAGCAATAGGGATAGAGAATTCAATCCTTCAGGGCAGCACACAGCTGCATGAACCCTGAGTCTCCTTTCTCTTCCATGATTTTGCATTTCACATCTTTTAAGTCCTACAACAAATAAACAGTGTAATGTCTGACAGAGTTTCATATTATTACAGATTCCCACTGAGTTAACAAAACAACCAACCATACTAGTAAGTTCCTTTCCCCACATGGACCACCCACAGAAGGTGGTGGAGGTGAATGAGGTACCTTCCTAACAGATACAGCCAAACTTGCTTGAGCCAGAATTACAGAGAGACACTGGAATCTTTCATTTGAGATTCTGCTAAGAAGTTGGTGCTTCCAACACGTCTTTTTATTCTGAAAGACCACTGGCTCCAAAATAATAATGCCAATATTACTAACAATAATTCAGCATTAGCTTAAGATGAGAGAAACAGCTGAATGGTTTGGTCACTGTCTGTAGTCTCACACTTTTTTTCTCCTCTAAAGATAAAGCTACTGTAAAACAGCTACTGTTCTCCCAAAAGCCTGGTGACCCTCCTGGTCTTGTGCCACCCCTTCAGGGGTGAAGCAGCTCATGAACAGTGAAAGGTTAAAAATACTTTGCAAAGTAAATAAACAGAAAGTAAGAATGGTAGGAACAACCACTACTGACTTTGCTATGCCACTACCTACTAATATCACCAATCCTCAGAAACAGTTCCGCATCTGCTTTCTCATTTGGCCTTTACAGTATTCCAGTGTTCATAGGGAAGCTAGTACTTTAAAAAGGCTAAAACACTAAAGTGAACTTTTCTTTACTTCAGAGATCTACCAAAGTCTTTGCCTCAAGAAAAACGAACTCATTACAAGGTGATGAAAAGGCATTTTTCAGCTGTAATTCCACTTCTTCTGAATGATATCTTGTATTTAAAACTGTATTAGGATACTAATTTTCTATTCTTAGAGGAGAGCTATCCATAGTCTTCATCTATTAAACTAAGTTGAAACGATGAGGCACTGACAACAAATTATATGTACCACCTAAAGGAAAGCATAGATAAAAAAGGAGCTGTTTCAAATAAGGAAATTACCTAGTGAAGAAAACTGCATTTTTGATTCACAACTATTTTCAACACAAGTTTATTGGTTTTTAATAAAAAATTCACAACTTTCCAAGTTGATAAAAACATTTCATATAAAGAACATGTGGAGAAGGTGGGGGGCAATAACTCTACTACTAGTTTGTATCTTCACCTTTTTGCAGAAATTTAAAATACAGGGGGGAAAAAAGCAAAAGCTCAAAGCTCTTAAAAGCAGCAATTTCTTTTGCAAGACCAATCCAACCACAAAGATTCATGACTTCTGTGAAATTCTATACTAAGAAGCTAATTGACTAACACTACAAATTAAATTACCACTCAGTTTTTAAATTGCTTAGTACAAAGAGAGTAAAGTTACCTACAGCAGAGGTTTTGGGGTCCTTAGAAGAGCATTAGTAATGAAAACACTCTGCTTTCCTCACATTCTTTTATTTTGCCTGAATGTGTTAAGCTTTTCCATGTAAGAACATGAAGCGGAAGAAATAAAAAACAAGACATGGCTGAATGGCACCTTAAACTATTAAATATCAACCCGGAAGTTTGGGGGTTTTTTCCCTGTTTGAATTGCTTGTTAAGAAGCAGTAACCCTTGCCTTACCAACAAAATTCTCAGACAAGTTGTCATATTCTACAAAAAGAACCTAAACCAAATACATTATGTCTGGTAATCTGAAAGCAGTGTCTGTAACAAGTTGGAGGAAGTATCTTAAGTGGATATCTATGAAAATTAATAATAGTTAAATTAAAAAGCAGAGTTACTTTCAAGTAGAATCCCTCAATTACAACAATCAAATTCTGTCCAATTTCAAGTAACAGGCCCAAATCCCACAGATAATTATAAACAAAGTTAATATTATTTCTGTAAAACTGAACATTGTGAAACAACTGCAACTGCTCATACTGAACTTTGCCAGGACTACCACAGTCAAGATGTATTTCTCAAGTACTTCTTTCGCTAGGTTATTTGCTTAAACAGTCCTCTTGCCTCCTGACACACCTGTTACCCAGAGAAATTATATAGGTTAAATATAACCACATTAAAAAGAAAAAAAAAAAAAAACAACACAAAAACAGTAGTTAATTTTAACCTGGATCATTTCCTCAAGCTAGTTACGGGACACAACTCCAAGAACCATTGTGCTGGTGCAGCTGAAGCAAGGAAGAGGCAGGCCAGGCCAAGTCAATACTGCCACCAAAAGCACTGCTCGTCAACCAGTCATTTAAGAAAAAATACTTTAAGGATTTAGAGGATCAGGATCTACGATCAGCCACTCCACCTCTACCTGCCATTTCATATTCCAGCCAAAACCATACCTGACTTTCCCTGTGCTTCTTGGTAGGTTAATGCTTACCAGCACATGAAAACAACAGCCTTACAAAATTCTCATTGCAAATACGTTTCATTAGTTCACAAACACTCCTCTTCATGGAAAAAAAAAACCATTTCCAATTTATATCGAGGCCTAAAGTAGCTGGAACTTGAAAGTGAAACCAACCAGAAATCCTGATCCACCTTAACCCAAACACAAAACTGAAGTACCACGGATTTCCAGTCCCTCGCTGGTCGTATTTCACACCCGCATGCACGGAGTATTTAACACACTGACTTTAAGGCCGCAGTAACTCGAAAAAGGGCTGGGGGCTAGTAAGAATTCCTCAGGTTTTACGAGCGTGAACACGCTGCAGTTATCGCAATAAAGTTATCGGAACTAAAAAAAAGGTGAAAAAAAAAAAAAAGCCTACGAAGTGCA
>NW_008240046.1:7855184-7856015 GCF_000691975.1 Corvus brachyrhynchos
GGGCGGGCACCGGGCTGCGGGCGGGCACCGGGCTGCGGGCGCAGAGACCCTTCCCACCCGTGCCGGCACGGTGAACCCGGCACGGAACGCGGTCACACGCGCATTCCCAAAGCGGAACAAGCGGCATCCCGGGTGCTCTCCGGGAAAGTGCCTCCCGAGGTATTTAGGGGTTCAAGGAACCCGTCCCAGCGGTGGTCCGTCGTTTCTTCTTTCCTGTGCATAAACCGGTGAAACTTCCCAGAGTGTCTGCCTCAGCCCTTTTGTGTGTACGAGGCTTTTAATACCATTCGATAAATACGCAGCAACTATTTAAACATAAACCTGTTACGCCTGTAGCAGAACATAGCGGTGAGCTGTTTTCTGTAAAATAAAATGCTCGAGGGTAATGTTGTGTAAGTAATCCCAATTTTTTTGTCCCAGTTACAAGGATTTTATTTTTCAGTTGATGCCGGAATAGCAATATATGTAAAAGTATCTACAGAAGTTTAATTCGTGTTTGTGTCTAGAATGAAATAAAGAACTTGACTGCAAATTGTCATGGATTTCCTTTCTGGGTTACTTTTCAGATAGTTCAGTTTCCCAATCTGAGTCACAACTGTGGCCAAAGTCTTACACAAAGATACTGTAGGGACAGGAGCTTCTTTACCAGTAATGCTCCCAAAGAGCTAACCATGAACTTTTCCACTTGAAGAATTCTAAAAAGCATTAATACAACCACTTGGTTTTGTTCCTGATTCATAATACTCTAATTCTAGCTTTCAGTTGAGGAAAATGTGACATGAGAAAAACTAATAATACTCTTACTCATACAAAGGATAATGCTCTTGTGAT
>NW_008240046.1:7856079-7876788 GCF_000691975.1 Corvus brachyrhynchos
ATGCATAATTATCAGAACTAGAATACAGCAAACAAACCAGAGGCTAAAAATAACATCAGGCTGTATCTATCAAATTTGCCAGAAGGTCATTAGTAACCAGTGATGATTCTTCAGGAAAAAGTAGAGATGCTGCACTATCTCTTCACACTTTGTATGAATGGGAGCATAACAGCTGCTTACTGTGATGTTGCAGTAACAAATTACTCTTTGACAAGATCAAAACAGGCAACACAGCTGTGGAGATGACACACATTTGCATTTTCTGCCAAAGCCATGGCCTAAGCAAGGTCATTTTCTAAATGCTACTTCTCTTCTGGAAGTATTTTATAGGATCCTGAAGGAACAGGACAGCTTAGAGGTGTTGTGGTGGTTTTATGAAGCTATTCTCCTAGAAATACTATTAGTCTGCTCTTGTCATCAGTGTGAGTTTGCTGTGTAACGATAGTTCTGTTTCACTCACACAGGCTGTGTGACAGCCAACATAACTTTTAAACAATGCCAAATTAAGAGCAGCAGATCTTTTGTGAATTGGTAAATGATGGGACTGGATTGGGCCGGAAATGCAGAAATTTTCAGTGCACTTCCATTAACTATGGCCATTTTTCCAACAGAAATGCCATCACCATCCTGCATGTGATACACTTCAGAGCCACAGAACAAACACCTGCTCAGTGTGCTCCTTTTTGATCCACAATGGCCTATTCAAAAGAGGATCTGTTTGAGGAAACTGATTTTGAAACTAAATTTCACATCACTCCAGAATACTAAAATGAGTGGATGTTGACTTGAAAGCCTGTCACAATCCACATAATCCTTGTAAAGTAAGGTTGGCTAACATTCCTGAAACCTTTTCTTCCAAACAGTGTAACTGACTCAGCACCAGAAACATCTGGTTTTAAGGTGCAGATTACCTTGGATTTTGCTGCTGCTTTGTCACATCTGATGGCTGTGATTACAACCATGTGGTCACTTTGCTTGGACAAAGACAGGGTCACCAAAAGGGAGGTTTGGCTCTTTTCCTGTTGCATCTGCTTCCACTGTCACACACTGTGCCTGTGTCCCTTGCAGCAGCCACAGCAGTGGGAAGGAGGCTGACTGCTGAGAGGAAGCAATGCTACTTTTATAGTAGCCAGCTTTGATACTTGAAGTGACTGTGCAATCATATCTAAAGTCCCTGATGACCTGTTTAAGTTTAAAACTACTAGCTAGCATTCTAGTTTGAAGTGGCAGATAACAGCAGATAAGCCATTGTCTCTGAAATGCATCTACTAGTTATCTCTTTGAATCTGCAGAACAAAAGCTTCCAGAAGTGGTATCTGCCAGTAGGTATCTACCAACAGGCTTACCAAAGGAGTAAAAAACCATATTTGAACTAACTTATGTCAGAACAGATGATCTTAATTAAAATTTTCTCAAGCAGTACAAGGTTTCATCACATCAGTGTTTTTTGTGTTGTCCAACTTCTGCTGTAAAAACAAGTTACAGTTTATTCTGATAATTGCAATAAATTCTCACAAGAGAAGGAACTGACTTTTAATAAAGGCCGAGATATGTCTCACAACAACAAAAATTGGAGCCAACCCAACTTTATCTCAGTAAAATATCTAACCATGAAATTGCAAAATACCTGTGCTTAGGCAATATTCTTACATAAATTCTATGCAAAATCTTTGCTTTTTGCAGTACTGTTTTTTTCTTTCAAAAATAATCAAATACCTTTTCTACCTTTAAAGAGTGGCCTTTAAATCTAATGATTACAAAAACCATAAAAAATTTACATAATGTGAATTATTTAAAAGTATTTCTCCTACTTTCTGCTTTCATATATATTCCCCCATGTTCAGCTATTCCAATGAACCTACCTTGTATTTCACCAGTTTATATACAAGTTTGCATAACTGAGACTTTTCCTAATGGGTTTTTGATTTGTTCAAGTCAAAGGGGAAATAAAGGTAGAATAATCCTGTTAGACTACTCCTAATGAGAAAAGAATCTGCAAATAAACAGTGGATACCACTTTCCTAGTGAAATTCAGAGATCTCAGTAAGGTTACATACATGGTGATAAGCACGCACAGCAAAATAAATCTTTCATGTGTTTGAACAAAAGTGAACGATTAACTCTCACAAAGTGAGTTAACAAATTGAGGAGTTCAGATGCTCTGTGATTCCACTGCCTCCAAACAATTGCTATTTCGTTAGTCTCTGTATTTAATTTTTCTAGGTATTGTTTTTTAATTGCCAGTTCAATTCTTTATATTGAAGTATTCTACATCTGATACAAGAATGTAATTAGCTTGGCCAATAAAGATTAATTATAACCCAAACATTCTCTGGAGCATTTGTAAGCTTCTTTTACATACTGCTTTCTGCAATATACAGACGCTTACTTCTCTTCGCTTCCCATACTTTTGCCTTCTCTGAAGACATTTCCACTCCTGCAAGTGTTGCTGCCTAATTAGAAAGTAAAAATAATATTAAGTAAATAATAATAATAATAATCTTTGGAACACTTTACATGCATTTTAAAATAATATCTAGTGCATCTCAATTACTTAAATTATTTGAGTAACTCTTGAGCTTGAGGTCTTATAATTTTAGAGCTAGAAAGGCTTCTATGCCAATTTTTATTCAATAATATAATATTAAAATAATTTTTCTTATTTCATCACTGCCAGATTTGGGAAACTTGAGTAACAAACAAATTGTACAAGCATTTATCATTTGAGATTGTAGGAACCCAGAGTGCTGAGAGTATTTCTCTGCCTGTTTTTAAGGGTTCTTACCCCCTTGTACAGCACTGTTTTAACCTCCAACCTTGGAAAAACTTACCAACGATCAGACAGGAACTAGAAAATACAGTGGTGTGAATTAGGTGATAGACTACTATGTAAGATTGTCACAGGGTGAAAATTTAGAGGTTTTGGGCTTCTCTTTGTAGTAAATAGATAAGAGTAAAAAATATCAAAATGGAGGATTGTTGTTGTTCTCTAAACCTTCTCCTTCTTCTACTACTCCATGTTCTGCAGTAAAAGTAGTGCGGAATGATTGGATGAGGAATTCCGCAGTTCCTGGCCATGGTACTGAATAATTGGTAGTAAAGTGAAAATAAAGTATGTTTTTAGTAACTATTGGTTAAATTATCTTTAAAAGGCCATGTAAATCTTGATAATTAGACTTCACTCCTGCTTTCTGTGCGCTATGCTGTACCTGGGTCACGCTAGGGGCTCTGTTCCTCTGATAACACTTAATAAACAACTATCCGGCAGCATTGAAACTCCAGGAAAAGTCTTGGTTTATCTGTGAAACTCCTTGCAAGGACTTTTAGAAAATTCTCTCCCATCAGGAGGGATTTGATTTATGGCATGGTTCAGTGTCAGAGATGACACAAGAAAACATTAGAGCAGGTACTAAATATTTGTGTGATTCTGAAAATGAGATTAGTTTAAGGAGGAATTACAGTACTTTTACTAGTATTTACCAGACAGTTTTAAAACAATTAATGGAAACTGAAATGTAAAATCAGTAGATGGCAGTCTTTGTCTATAAAAATACTTGCAAGGTAGAAAAGGAAAAAGCTTTACTGAAATTTGTTGAACTAAAAGCAGCTATTAATTACACTGACTGAAAGCCACTGTAGAATTGCTTTTCACAAAAAAAAAAAAAATATATATATGTACAATGTTATTATACTCTAGCAACAATACATGATAGTTTTGATTCACAACTTCCACGTATTTATATGAATTGTTCTCTGAGAGTACAGCACTAGATACACAGTATTAGTCCTAGAATTATTTTAGTCATTTTAACAATGCAACAGGAGTAAGTAGAGGTAGAATCTAGACAGAGAAAATGTTTTGATCACATTAGCTTCTCTATTTTGTGTAAACTGCACGTCTCATTTTTCTTAGTTACAATAAAATGCTGTGCAGAACTCAGCAGAGTACCTTGTAAAATATGTACAAAAATATACATGTGAATGTACAGTGTATTGCTGAAGTCTTGGTACAAGGTGCCAAAGTTTTCTGAACTCGAATACATAAACACATTGTACAGTACTGTAAGTAAAACGACTGGTGTACTCCTATTAAATAGTTGAATAAGGTTGATTGTGTCACAGTTATGCCTAAGAACAGTGTGCTGTATATCACAGAGTTCCAAAATTGCAGCATGGCTGGACTTGGAAGGGAGGTCACCTGATTCAACCCTCCTGCTCAAATAGCATCAGCCTTGAAAGCAGGCAGTCCAGAGCCATGTCCAGACAGCTTCTGAACATCACCAAAGAAGAAGACTATGCAACATTTCAGTGCTTGGTCAACCTCAGTAAAAAAGGGTTTCCTGATATTTGGAGGGAGCCTCCAGCATTTCAGTTTGTGCCCACTGCCTCCGGTCCTGTCACAGGGCACCACTAGAAACACCTTCGCTCTGTTTGCTTTATACCCTCCATTCAGGTATTTATAAACATTGATTTGGTCTCCCCTGAGCCTTCCTTCAATATAAACTTCAAATGAACATTTCCATGAAGTAAGAAATAGAAAAGCCATTAAAACCTACCTCGAATAAGAGGCAAACCAAAAACAGTAGCTGTTTATTAGGGATCACAGCTGGCTTTTGAAACCACACAGGTTTATTGACTGGAGCATCTCTCTTATGAGGGAAGGCTGAGGGAATGGGCCTGTTCAGCCTCAAGGGGAGAAAACTGAGAAGGGACCTCATCAATGTCTATAAGTATCTGCAGGGAGGATGTCAGAGGATGGAGCCAGGCTCTTCTCAGGAGTGCCGAGCAATAGCAGAAGAGGCAGTGGGCAGAAACTGATGCACAGGAAGTTCCAGTTGAATATGAGGAAGAACTTCTTTACTGTGCGGGTGACCAAGCACTGCAACAGGTTGCCCAGAGAGGCTGTGGAATCTCCCTCACTGGAGATAGTCAAGAACTGGATGCAATCCTGTAACCTGTGCTCTAGAATGACCCTGCTCTAGCAGGGGTGTTGGACGAGATGACCCACTCTGGTCCCTCCCAGCCTGATCCATTCTGTGATTCTGTGGTTCTGCAGCTACCACCATTACAGCACAGAAATTGTAATGTATGATATAGCGAAACGATAGTAATTACTATAGTAATTCATAATAAATTTCATTTTTATTTCAGTAATATATTTAGAAACCATATTGTACCAGAAATGAGTGCTATGCTAGAAGCAGAAATGTATTTTGCTCATAATGGTCAAATTAATTATGTAATCAATTAAAAATCCTGAACATTTTGATTCCAGCACTAAAATACAGTTTTCTTCTTTAATGCATGCCATCTCCATATAGGTGGCATGGACCCCATATGCAAATCTTTCAGTTTTTCTTTTGGAGGAAGAATTCCAAAATCTCTTGATGTGTCATTCCATTCAGTACCCCTGACCCAAGTCCCTCATGGCACTCAGCTTCAGCTGCTGCCTGCCCTGGGCAGCTCGGGGCTGGGGTGACCCTCGGTGCCGCGTGCATGGCTGCCCAGGGCGCTGCCTCCCCTTACACCAGCTGAAGGAGATGTGAGGGCAGCCCCAGCCCACCCAGCCCATCCTTCATGGGTTACTGCTGAGGAAACTGATCCCACTTAAAACTATTCCAGAAGAAAAGGAAAAAACCAAACCCCGACAAACAGAAGATTAACAAAATCCGAACAAACCAAATGTCAAAGAGTGACCTGCTCCAGGTGGTGGTTTGGGGTGACCAAAGGCAGCCACCCCGCTCCCAGCCCTGCCCGTCAGCCATGGGTTGCTCACATCCTGCCTGCTGGAGAGGGAGCTGTCAGCCCTGTGATGTAAGGCACTTCTGGAAAAAGCTTAAAACAAATAACCTAGTTTAATACAATACAATATAAAAGGCATTTTGCAGCAGGCCCTGCACTAGTTCTGAGCAGGGGTCATACATAACTAGATCCTCTGTTCACAAATAATTATGCCAGTTCAACTGGAGACACAGTGAACTGCAGAGCAAAAACAAGTGGGCAGGAAAAGGTCTTCTCAATCTGGCTTCCTTTGAGGCCATAACTTTTCCAGCTACCTTCTGAAGTTTCACTGCTCATCCAAAACTGCAGGAGCAGGAGTAGTAATGCTGAGGCCAATTCAAACCATGACCAGCCAATACAACGTTAAAAACTTTAGTCCACTGCTAAACTGAACCATACAAGCACCGGATGGTTTGGGTTGGAAGGAACCTTAAAGAACATCTAGTTCTGAGTGATGAGTTACTTTCAATGTAATTACAACCTCAACAACATCATTTAACACAATTCTGATGTGAAAATAAACTTGGACAGAGAAGCTGGGAAGATTGTGAGGCTAACTTGTGCTTCTGAGTAGAGTTTCTTTCAGTCTCCATCAAAAGCAGTTGAGTTTTCAAGCAAATTTTAATCCCAGTTGCAATTAAGTCTTCCTCTGAATGAGAATCATAGTGCATCTGTGTTCTTAATAGCTAAAAATAGATGCCATTATATTTTAGTTGAATTCAAGTCAAGATATTTCTTCAAAACATGTAACTTGTTCATGTTCCTTTTATTAAGGGAAAAGGGATTCTCATCTGGCTTTTTCAGCCAGTGAAACACACAAATCACAATGTATTCTGGAAAAAATGTGGTAGTGTATATTGCAAACATTCTCATTAAAACAACTCTCCGGCTGAGGGCCTTTATTTAGAAGGGAAAATTTGCTTAACAGTGTTATTAGAGGCAATGTCTGTTGCATGCAAACACTGACTCTTTTACATGTGGTTGTAAACATCATAACACTAGGAAACAAAGAATTTTAATATGCTTTTAATATAATCAAGAAAGTAAAGAACTTCTTAACAGAATCTGGTTTAAGAACATTTACATTCGAGTGATTTCTGATTGTACATTAATAACGAATAATTACTGTAAGGAAAACAGTATGTCCATGTACTCAGCTTTCCTGCAGTTTTAGTTCTAAATTGGGAATCTAAAATCCTGAAAAATAAGATAAAGCATTAGCTGTTGATGTAACACTAAGTTGGATATAACACTTAAAATATGATGGCAGTATAAAATATGTTAGAAAAGAGAGCATGATAATATTGGTCTACATTTTTATATCTCTCCAAATTGTTGAATGCACTGAAATTAAAGCATGAAGTTTGCACTTAGTTTAGTGAGATTTTTATCTCTGTAAGATTAGGGGATTACCTTCAGGATGTCAGTTTACTTTTTAGTATTCGTTTGACAGGTAGTTGACTCAGTTCTTTCTTAGAGGTACTTATCATCAGCAGCACCACTTTCCAAATTGTTTACAAATGTGGGATATTTTCCATTTCTTGCTGCCTGAAACACCTCTCTCCTCTCTGTTCTGGGAACTGAGTACCTACAGCTTCTGTTCACTTCATCTATAGATAAGTGTATTTAACACATCTGGGAGAAGTTTGTGGGCAGAAAGCTAAGTCGATTACGCAGTTAAAGGCTTTCTGAGACAACTTCTCAACAAAAATATTGTGGTCTATTTGGATAAAAATGAACTAATTTACATGTAGATCATGATTAAAAGTATTAAATAAATACCTCCTTAGCGAAAATCCACTGATCTCTTTCCATTACGTGGCTGAAAGACAAATATTTAATAAGTGCTCTGTAAAACTGACAGAATTTAGTAACAAAGCCCCAAAACATCTTGGTGTGTATAGAAATTGGTACATTTCTCAACAGCGTCATTGTGATTATCATCAAAGATAGATCTGACATAAGTTATTGTTTAATCTATATCTACCTCTGGAGGAGAATTATACACTAAAATTTACTGCATATCAACTGAAGAATGAATTATCTATCTTGTATGATTTTTTAAGGGGGAGAATGCCGCAAGCAGTCACTTCAAGAGATCATTAATCCTTATTCTTATTGTATTTTCTTAAAATGTGCTGATTGTTATTATTGCATTGTAAGTGTTTGTTGCTATTAAACAAATACATGTCTTTTTAGACTGTATTCTTTGATATAGGCAGATTTTCTCCCTTTTCACTGTGGTGTTTTTCAGAACTATTTTGCACTAGCGAGGGACTTGATACAACTTCTACGAAAGTTGAAAAAAAATTTCTTCATGGGCTTAATAAGGATTTGCCTTTTACTGTGGAAGGATGAATGCACCAATGCTAATATTACCCATAACTTTGGCCTGTCATAACAAGCCTAAGGATCCAAGCCTGATACATAAGAAATGTAACTATACAAACCTGTGGTCTTTTCATTAGAATTAGAGAATAATTTAGACTGCAAACAAGGCATTTAAGATCTTTGAGTACAACCCTAGCCACATTCTTATTTAAAGCCATTAGTCACTTTCTTATTTAAGTAGAAATACTAACCAAAATCAAGAGAACTATTCAAAAGTCTGACTTGCCACCTTCTCAATTTTGCTAAAATGAAGTAAAAAGGCTCTATGGCATAAAAGCTGTATTCAGTCTCATGAGAATTTCTCTATCTAGTTGTTTACCTTACTGGTCAAAACACAAGGAAAATTGCAAGGTCAGACCTAGCAGTGTGTAAGCATGGAATCCTATCATGTGCAAACATACTCTGTTGATGATGTTTTTGTAACATAAAGCATTATAACAATGCTTTATGAAGATTTTCCAAAATGCCCTATTTTCTAGAACTTTCTCTGACAATTAGATATGAAATAATCAATGACGTCTTAAGGCGTAGCATGGTATCATGTAGACACAAACCTATGAATATGATTTTTTAAAAAATTCCTACTATGCCTTTATTTTAATTCAAGAAAATGTCAGGAGCAGACCTGGAGAAGTCCTGTAGAGTGGAATGCCCTTACTGAAAACAATTTTCCTCAATCACAGTAATTCTTTCTGTAATTCAGTGGTTTCTCTACTTTTTTTTTTAACTTTCACCACAAAGCAAAAATAAAAAATTCAAACAAACCATACCCTGTAGAAAAAGTAGCCTCTACTTTGAATAACTCTGGGTCCTTCAAGTTCTTCCTGGAAAAAAAAAGTATTTTAAATTATATCTACAGCTGTAAATTACTACATGCAAGAGTGGTTGTTTACATACACATAAAAAGTAATTCTTCAGAACTATATACAATCTTACCCCTTAAATGCTTTATGTGCATTTCTCTTCATGTCAGTGACAAGAAGTTTATGTTGTCATGTAGAAAGAGCAAACATGAATGGGGCCAAATTCCACCTGAAGTTTTAGCTCAGGTCAGATTGCTTTAGAATGGTACTAGAAATGATGAACAGCCTTTGCCTCTGATGTGGGAACCTAGCTTCCCACATCTGATTTTCCAGGTTTCATTACCCAGGCACATCCAGGGTCTTCATGGTGATGGAGTCTCTACAGATAGAGTTGCTTTTTTCATCTTGCAGGAGGACAACAATGCAAAGCTTAAATATCAGAAATACTTGGGCTGCTCCCAGGAATGAGATCCCAGACTGTTCTCAAAGGTGTACCATAACCACCCCTCTCACATTAACTCCCAAAGAGCAGTGCTTATGATAGTCTGTCCTGTCTGTGCTGCACACAGGGTGAAACAACTGTCTAGTGATCCATACAGCAAGGAGGGTAACAAATGATGAAGAAAATAGAAATTCCATTTAAATGTAACAAGTACAAAACATGAAGTATCCAGTTGCTTTAATGAGACCTTCATGATTAGAGAACACATTAGCTTAATCACAGTATTTTATTTGCTTCTGTTAGTATCAGATGGGAGTGATGTGTCTGTCCTGCAGGTGGGGAGACAGTTTGAGAAACAAAACAGTCTCAGTGTTATGCTTAACAGAACATAAAATGTAGATGGCTTTTATTTAGCAATGAGGATATTTCTCAACTAAAAACTGGGGTGCTGTGATCTCTTGGGTGAATATCATAAGGTGAAGTGTCATGGAAAGGAATCACTTCGTGCTCTATTCTAATGCTGTGAGAATTGTGTAAAAGAGAATGACTCCCATCATTTCCAAACTACAGAAGTAGATTCAATCCAGGGAAGCTTTGAAAGGAAGTGGGGTTTAACCTATACATCATTTTTGAGCCTTGATTTTAATTCTGACTTAGGTTCACCACATATAGCATTATATTCAGTTTCTTGCTGTATGTAAAATATCTGTATGATTTTTGTTTCTATTGTTGTTCTCATTTTAGCATTACCTGGGTGTGAAGTACCCATCTTGTATTTATAATCTGATTACTACTATAATTTTTTATATTTCAAAAGGATAAAATTTTTTCTGTACATTGCCTTTTAAGTGTCTTACAGTATTCATATATCATTTTTTTCTACTTTTTCTACTCAATGTGTGAACAATGTCTGAAAACAGGAACAAAATAGGCAGCTGTTGCAAGATTAAGAAATTCATCTAGAACATAAAAGGAATCAAGGGTACAATTACTAGTGAGAAATTGTGATTTATGTTAATATGTCATTTTCTTCTTACAGCCAGACACTTCATGAAGTGTCTGGCTGTAAATAGTGTTCTTGTTTGAGGTCATGTCAGAAGTTTGATACTAGAAAACAGGTGAAGCTAAGAATCTGTCGTTTTTGTAACACCCGCCTTCTAAACTTCCAAGAGTTTGGAGATGTTAAAAAGAAATAAATACCTGCCATAATAAATATGCATGTTCACAAGCCTGTGTGTATATATGTACACAGAAAAATATGTATTCATGAAGATGTATGATTACTCAGAGTTTTATTTTAATGCCTGCCCTCTAGAAGGTATTTTGCTCAGTCTCTTAGATTGACTGCCAAGAAAATGCTTGAGTTGTCTTTCATAGATCATATCCTACCAGGCAAGCTGTAGCTCAAGAGAAGTCAAAGCTGTGAAAAAATCTGGTGTTGTTCCAAACTGGGAAGAAAGAATGAATTTAATAGAGCAGGTTTCCTCCTTCACCCATCCACCTTTTCAATTCCTTGTCTAGTCAGGGAGAGAGGTGGATGTGTTTATGCACAGCAGGTTCTGTTTTTCGTCCCAACATGAGGAAGAAAAAAGATCAGCAGCAAGATAACCCTTCCTGGATAACATTCTGGGACACCAACCGAAATATATAAGCAGAAAGGTCTACAAGGGCATTTTTAGAAAAGCTAATGAGTCACAAAGCGTGAGAACACAAGCATGCAGAGTTTAAGTTTACATACGTCCAGTTTGTATCTCTTCAGTCTTCTCTCATTAAGCTGAGGAACGAGTTGCAGTAAAGGATGCAGGACAGACGACTGAGAGGACACGAACACACATACATGAGCAACAGTGAAATTTAGCCCTTATGATGCAAAAAAAGTCTCTGCAATATTGGCTTATGGACCAAACATGCACCAAAAAAGGACTGAAGATGTTCATCGAGAAACTTATTTTTTTTAACATTTTGACTTGAAAATAAGCAGGTACCAACATTTATATTTACACTATGCAGAGTGGTGGAGGAAAAAGCTATGCATCCTACCTTAACTAATTGAAAGTTCAGAACCATTTACACACTCCTGGAATTATTCAGACTTTGATGAGTCTCTATGAGTTGTACTGAGAATATTTCCATGCAGTATTCCTACTAACACTTCTAAAATTCTCTACTATGGAAATTAGCAGCTTCAACCTCTGTTGTACTGAAAAGTTCATTTTACTTCAAAATAAATGGCAATGACAAAATTGGGTTGTTTTCTAGAGAAAAGTGTGCAGTAGGAATCCATTCTTGAGTGACATTTGTAACCATGGCACTGGTCACTCTATCTAAGCTCCAATCATGAAATTTCTTGTTCAACAAGATTTTAAGCTTGCCGACAGCCTAGTTAAGTACAGTGGCATTGTGTGCAGCCTAAGTGCTCACCCTGGAAAAACACAACCATGTGGGATTTTGGAAAGAGGTCCACAGGGAGAAATAAAGAATAAAAACCTGTGTTCCATTAACCAATTTAAACCTTCAACTCATATAAATGTAATTTAAAAAATAATGCATTTTCGATACAATACTTCTTACAAAAGTAATGCAATTAAGATATATGGAGTAACCAGAGTTACCAAAGTGTTATTGTACTTAATAGGTAAAAAGAACTTGCTTATTTGTAGCCAATTTTGTGCTATCTGCCAAAGGTAGGCAAGCCTTATACATAAAAAAAGTAGGAGTCTGATGTGAGTGAAGGAGTTAATGGACATCCCAGCTGTCCACTTCGGCTCTGTCTTGCAGACAGTGGAGAGAGGTTATAAAGCTGAGGAATGATGGATCTCACCTAAGTTAGTATCTCTGAGAACGGCTAGAAAATAATCATCTGAACAGCTAAACCAAAAGAAGTGAGAAAGCAGTAATCTCTGGGGGCAGTGGCAAAGATATGCAGGATGGTGGTGAAGTGGGATGCAGTAGGGTGAAGTGGGATGCAGTACCCTTTTAAGCAGGAGCAGCAGCAGAAATAGCTCGTTTCACTGTGCCTTAACTACCCTTAAATCCTCCAAGGCAACTCTAGCATGAAAACATTGACCCCAATATGAATGACACCACTTTCTAGGAAATACACCACGTATTTCTGAAGAAATGTAAAGAACAAGGCAAAAATGGACATTAGCATGTAAGAATGATTGTTAAGAAACAAGAAAATATGAATATGTTTAACTTTCTCGAAATCCTATGGTGCATAGATGCACCCAGGTAACAGTATGTTTGCACTTCAAAAGCGAGAATGGATCACATGTACTTGACTTGGTTTATGACAATGCTTTTAGAGCAACAATTCTTTGCCATGGTTTAAACTATATTTTTCATTCAAAATATAATCCAAAGTCCAAGTGAAACTTAAATACTATTTTGCCTGCTACATATTTATGACATGTGCAAATGAATTAATACAGTTTAATTAATAATGAATAAAAATGCTTTAAGAGTATCTAATAGTTATGGTCATGTTCTCAGCTTCTGTAAGTCCACATTGTTTCACTGCCTGTGCTATGTTCCAAAACCTGAAAAAAGTATTTGATCTCACTCTTAAAATTTGAAACTACAAGATTAAGATTCAGTTGGGATTCCATGAATGTTTGGTGGGGTTTGTTGGAATTTTTTCCCACACCTGTACAGTACTTATGATCCTCTCCCATATTATTAAAACACCTTCTGTACTTTAAACATGCAACTCCCGGTCCTGAGCTTGCTATACAGTTGGAGAGACGACTGCAGAAAGGAACATTGCCTTGGTTTTATATACAAGCACACATGTACTCACTCACAAGGAGGTGCTATGCCACTTACCATGATGTCTGAGTTGCCCGAGTCATGAGTCTTAGAATAATGAAATAAGAACTGTTTGAAAAAATTAAAAGTGGGGTTTTACTACAAAACAGGGCAAGAGCGTTGTGATTTTCTTGCCTTTTTTTAGAGTGATTGTAGGACATATGTAGATATCTTACCCTTTTGGTGTTGTCTTTCTCATCTAAACCCTGTGGGAATAATAGTTGGTAGAGAGGCTTTTATTCATTAAAATAAAAAGCACAATGGATAATTTTGATTACATACATAATCTTTTCAGCACTGGGTTGGAATATTCTTCCTTGGCAGATGTATTATATGTCTTTGTTTATCAATGTAACTAATAATTTCAAACTCTGTAGAGAGCATTGATTACTCTGCCCTAGAAGAGTTAGATGTGTTTAGCAGATGTTCCCTTGTACATCCCCAGACTCTCGTAAATAAATTTCTTTGTCTATTGAGAATTCATTGTTTTTCTAATCTAGAGCAATAAAAATGCCTAACACCTTGTACCCAGCCTGGAGATTATTTTCCAAACATCGATGTATCCCTGCTGTCTTTACAAGGTGTTACATTCTGACAATGTAGCATTTCAGAGTGAAAACAGATAGAAATACTTCCTGCACTGAATGACAGTTTTCATACTGAGTCCTCAGAATTCATTGTAGACAATGGCACGGTGAGAGATCAGGCTTCAAAAATGCTAAGCAGTCTTTTGTGTGTGTTACCTGTGGTTTCTGGAGAAATCCCATGACCAAAAAACAAAGTTCTTCCAGTGTACTGGACACCTAATGCAAAGAAAACAGGAACTCAGCTATCACACTTGCAATTCTACTACGTATAACAAACAGTATCAAAATAGTAGAGTTACCTCTGTCTGACTCACCCGAGGTTGAGAATCTGTGGACAGGTAAGCAGAACATGCATCATCTATCTGTAAGAGTTCACACACTTTTTTTAGGAAGTCAGAGTAATAAAAACAAGTGAAATATGTATATTTTCAGAAAAAGGTAAGTGCAGCAAGCTACAGGCTTGTCTATTGTAAGGCATCCTCATAGGTCCATTCATTAAATACTTTGCATTCAAAGGGGGAAGGGCCTTAACCACATAAAAAAGAAAACAACAACCACAACAAACTTATACTTGCTTGATCTGAACAAACATACCTATCTGTGACCTTTATTCCCTTACTGACCACATACTCCTCTTAACTACAAACTTCTCAGACTAAGTCATATTTTAAGTTATGGTTGTAAGCATCTGGGGCATGAACTATGAACTTGAATCTCTTCTGCAATATCTTTGTATTACACAAAACTGTGAAGAAAATGACAAAACTAAGGAAAGGGATTCAAGGATCAATCCTCAAACACAACTCTTTCCATCGGATTACAGCATCCCTGCAGGTGTATGACACATGCATCCCTTGAGTGATTATGATATGTGCTGGCACATCTCATGCACACCAGTCGATTTGTGCCAGCAATTTCCTAAACACAGTGTGAAACAACCCTACTCTTTGTCTTCACCAGTCTTTTCAAAGCTGTCTTCATTCAGTGCTGTGATAATCTTGCCTTGGAAGAAGTACTGAACAAGTGATTCCTACCCATCCTCTCCCTATGGTTCACAACTTTGTATTAACTACATCCTCCTTCTGTTGTCTCTTTTCCAAGATGAAAGAACACTGTAATACTACTAATTTTTAGTGGAGTTATTAATAGAGAAGGCATAAGAAATGGAATAAAAGGTATTTGAGTTCACAGAAATAATATTACTGGTGCTGAAACTCCTGAGTATTCTGTAAGGAAAAGTCTCCAACGCTGCAACTAAAGTCGCACAATTTAATAATGATGACAAAAATCAACTTAAAATTTTATTAAATAACTTTAAAGTTGTATCAAGAGTAACCTCCATCATTATAAGCTATTTTTTTCATGTAATGTTTGATAGTGTAAGATGAAAAAAATCTTTGCCACTCATGTTGTTCACAGGCTGCATAAAAAACATAATGGTTTCGGGTCTTTTAATAGAGCAGTTAATGCAATTGTTCTTGCAATTTTATTGTAGATAAAAAGCCCTAAATGACACTAATTAGCAATGAAAACATAAAAGAAAAAAAGAATTTTTTTTAAGAAAATGCATATCTGAGCACTTCAGGACAGGAGATAATCCATTTCTCCAGAGACGATCTATGAGAAAGCATTAGCAGACATAGTGAGAAAACTAATAGCTCACAGAATTCCCTTTTCAAATAGGTTTTGCTCGTAACACATCCTCTCTCTCCTTCCTTCATCTTGCATGTGTATGAGTGTATTAGTTCAGCTTCACTACTTTCAGAGTAAGAAAGCATAGAGGAAGAAGACAGCAATGAATGAGATAAAATTAGGCTGAAGTAATTTTGGAAACTTATGTTAAAAAGAGTGTACTTTCATCTTGGGGGGTTGTTTGTGTTTGGGTTTTATTTGTATATTTACTTGACTCAGAGAACTACCATAGCTGAGTAGCAGAACAAGCCAGAGAGTGCTTTGTGTTCAACACAATGGTATCTTTCAGCTAAAACCTTTGCAGAAAAAGCAAGGGTTGAGGAAAAGCCACAATTTATGTTAATTCCTTTTAAAAAAATTAATAGTTTCTTTTATGGATCTTCTCTCAGGTTTTCTCTTCTGTCTCAGAAATGTAGCCTGAGAGTAGAAGATTGCAAGTTGCTTTGTGTTGGTTAAATAACATAAAGAAACAAAAGGAAGTAAGAGACAAGTAAAGAAAAAAGTACTTTTTGTAAATACAAAGTTCTCATATTTATAAACT
The DNA here is from genome assembly GCF_000691975.1 of Corvus brachyrhynchos. Lineage (NCBI taxonomy): Eukaryota > Metazoa > Chordata > Aves > Passeriformes > Corvidae > Corvus > Corvus brachyrhynchos. Next base: position 7,872,127 of record NW_008240046.1, read on the forward strand.
CAGAGCCATTCCTGCAACATACAAGATTTATTTAGAGGCAGGGTTTCTCCTGAATGATCCACTAGTAAAGTAGCAAAGAGGGAAGAATTATTATTTGCACTTTAAGAAATTCCGGTGAACGAGTGTGAGTCAGTCATTAGGTTGATTTAGGGTATATAACTATATATCTAACTCTCTTTCCTTAGACCATTTCCAGTTCAGCATAATTCTGGTTATAATGGTAACTTTTATATTGCTTCTATGATGAAATTTTACAAAATTTAGTATCTTATGCATACCATTTTCTTCACTGAAATCAACAGGACCTTTGTCTTGGTTTCCAATCACCACAGGGACAAATCTTACAGCTAGCAAACCTTATCAAGACACGCAGAAATGTATAAAGCAACTTTTTAATCCAGAATGTAAATAACTAATTTTCAAAAATTCCTTACTATTATCAGGATCTTACTTCCCAAAAGACCATTTTTTCCCCTAGAGATAAATGTCACTAGGGCTCATTCAAGTGCCAGTCTGGAAATAGGTTAGGTTTTGAGTCACCATCTCCAATAGGAACTATGGGGAGATAACAGTAAGCAGAATGTCTCCTGTAATGGTCTCAATCAGAAGAAATTTACTCTCTGCATCTGCCCCCCTGATGAGTCACTTGCTTTCCAGTGTTATCAAAAGCTACTAAATTAAATGTCAACACAATAGTTGAAGGTTTCAGCAACACCAGGGCATGCAAGTGGCAGGATAAATCCTCCCCACATGTTATGCCCTGCCACTCCATCTGTTCCAAAAGGGCAGGGAAGAGCCTGCGTTAACACATGCGTCACAGTCCAGGATCAAAACAAACGTTCCTTTCAGAGATGAGACTGAAAGTTATGATACCAATCAGTAGCCAAATGTTAGAGGGGCTAATTGACACAGTACATTGTCCTTTACCTAGTAAATTGAGAAGCTGGGGTAGGACTGAACAATGTCCCAGCCTTGTGTGCAGAACAGAGGATGCAAGAGGAAAGACTGGATGAGTTGAAACAATTCCTGAGTATCATGTACAGACTATAAAACTACCAGATGGGTCACTGTGATGCTTCCAGGGACAGTGACTGCCTGGTCATTCACAGTTAAGTGACAACTGTTATCAAACATAGCTCTCCATTGAGACAAGACAATCTCTTCTCAGAATGACATCCCAACAATCAGTCCAGACCCTGAAGGAACTGTTCAGAATATCTGGAAAATTAAACATTTCACCTCTGTGCTGATGTCAAGATAGGAGACATACAGGAAGACATACTGGAAGAAAACACAGCTGAACTCTGTGCAAGAGAAATACTGGATGGGATGGTAAGGTGGGACTGTAGCAAGGATGGGCACAGAAGAAATGGGAGGATACCACATGGCAGATCATGCTTACCTCTTTCAACAGCTGCAAATCCTCATCTGATTCGAGTGCTTGGGATGGCATCGGTGCACCTGGAAGCACAAACCATGCTCAGCGATGCTGCACAGCAGAGGTCATTTGTGTAAGTGTCCCATGTCAGAGATACCTAGCACAACTAGCAACTGCAAAGGCCGAGAGCTGCTTGCTCCAAGGAAGCCTGTGACCCTGGGAGTTCTGCCGTTTGTCCTGTAGTTTTTGCCTGCTCTGTTTCAGCAACACAGCAGGACATTTCTTCACAAGTGCACAGCAGATATGGACACTCACACGTCTTAGCAGTAAACAGTGTGGAAGTTACTTAGGTCTCACTGAGACCTGCTCAGAAAATCACATTCCAGTGCCTACAACCTCAGGCTTTCTGAGAACTCTGCTCACCTCCAGCACATGCACTGTGAGTTGAGGATCTAAACCCTACCTCTTGCCTTCATGTATGCTACAACTGCAGAATTGAACAGGCAGTATGTAATGTACGATTGCATATAGTTAGTGCCCTTGAGATGAACATGGTGTTTTGAGAATATATGTGCATATGAATACATGAATTGTATATGAATACCATACATGTGTAACTGGCTTTGTTTCCTCTGTCTTGCATATGTGATGTGGAAAAGTTTGGTCCCTCGGTAGATTAAATGTGTTATTAACTGCATAATGATGCAGTGAAGCTGTGCTTAACTTGGGGCAGCTCCTTTCTCTATCTCTTCCCACCCAGGCTGCAGACCTGGAAGTCACTGTTCCAGGGTCCCTTCCAAGTCAATGTCCAAAATACCCCTCTTACCACATTGTTATTTTACCTGGCAGTGTATTTCTGATAGCAGGGTATTGTTAGAGTCTCTGTAAATAACAGAAATGAGCATCACCAAATTGTGAGTACACTAGACACCACACAATGGTATCAGTGAGGGGATGTGCTGTAACTCCCATGGGAGGGAAACTGCTGCTGAGGAGGGTGATGCTTTATCTGTACATGCCGAGCTCTGCAGGAAACCCTTCAAAGTCATCTAATTTATACCTCTGCCCAAAGTTGCTGCCCATGAGCCACACTTAACCAGTTTATACACTGTTCCTAAAGACCTCAGTTTTAGAGAGATTTTGTAACCTCCCAGGCAGTCTAAAATTACATGTGGTCACATTTTTAAAAGAATTGGACCAAATTAAACAAAAAAGAGGTGAAGCTAGAATCTCCAGTGAGCATGGTATGAATGCCCATCATGTTATTTATTTTGCATTTACCCCTAATAACAATAATCACAGTGGTAGTTAGTTCCAGGCATTAAGGGATGGATTTCAAAACAACATTTTTGTACTGGCACAGACTTAAGCTGACTAATTATTATGGACACTTGCTTTGCCCCAAAAAAAGAATTAGAGGGACTCTTAATTCCACACTACATAGAAGTGGGATTTTATTTTAAATTTTTGAGTTGTTCACATAAAAAGGAAACCGATTCCCAATTATTTGTTTCATTTCAAGGAAAAATGCCAAATAAATTAAAGGTGCTACAGTTGTCTTACTTTGTCTTCTTCTCTTAAATTAGTGCATTCAAACTGGAGTATTACCTGGGACTAGTATCCTGGTTACAAAGCGTAGAACAGGGCAACACTTCAAATTAGCACACCTTCCCCATCAAAGCATTGCCTGCCTATCTCTGAACACTGTTTCTGCCATTGCCTGGTTCCCAAGGCTTTTCAGGGAGAGCTAAAGAAATTCATTAGCATGAATTAGTAAACGTTAGGGCACCAAGCAAGAAAGCCTGACTACCCCAACTTTCTCTTTTTTTTTTTTTTTTTTGGCCTGTAGCATAAACTTTTAGATAGAGAAGATAAATTATTTCACCCACTCCTCACTTTCCTTTACCCTTCTCCACATATTCAAAAATTTTTATTTCATGTGCAATCCTATCTGTTTTGTGCACCTAGGACTGTGTTCCTCCGAGGACCGAGCAGTGTTCCTCCATCACCCCATCCAGAACAGGGCTGCAGTACCTACAGGACTTCATTAATTTACACAACAGCACACACAATGAAACATTAAGTTGTTTTGCAATATATACAAAATAACCATAGGGGGGGGAAAAAAAAAAAGCAAGAGAGAGAAGAGAGAGAGAGGAGGGAGAGGAGGGATAGGAAGGAGAGAGAGACAGAGAAGGAAAGAAATGTGTGTTATTGAAAAAGAGTCCTATTCAAAGGGAACATGGAGGAGAAAATCCTTCAAACTAAACAAAATCAACATTGTCCACAACCCATTTGCTCTCTTATCCTTCAATTCTGCCATCTTTAAGAAATTCAGCTTCTTTCAAGGCAGTAGAATGCCAGATGCACAGCCTGGGACTGACTTCTTACATCTTGTCTTCCCTCTATTGCTCTCCCTAAACAAGCTCCTGGCAATCGTTTGTGTAAGAACAGTGATGAAATACTGTGTGCCATTGCCCTTCGCTACACTCCTCTTCCTTCCCTCCCCTCTTCCACATCTTCAGAACTTATTTTTAACATAATATTAAGTATGCTCTAATTCGATTTCTTTGATTATTGGTATTAAAAGAAAACACAACAAAGCAGAACAAAACCTCACAACTAAAGCAAATCCCACGCATATAATACAAACAAAATGGAAATAGTCCTTGCACAGCATTTTGTAATGTTACTTTGCAAGGTGTAAGTAGCTAATCTATCTGAGGTGGGAAAATAGAGTAAAGAGAGTATGGTTTGTTAAACAGGCCACTAGATGCTTCACAAGAGCTCCTTGCTACAAAAATAGCAACTTTCAGGATTCCTCACCTGATAAATATTGCTACATGTAGGACTGCCAGAGGGTCCTAGATCCTAATTTTTCCTGCAGTTTTGTACATGCTGTTTCATCTCTTTTCTTGCCTTTTAAAAATCAGAATAAATGATACTTAAAATTAAATCTCTTTTTAAAAAAGCCTATTCCCCAAGCTGCTGGAGTGTTTTGCCAGGACAGAGTAATCCTACCGGGATCCGGGAAGAAGTCCCCCAGACCTATCCCCGAAACCGTCCCCAGCAGCTGCGCCCTCCAGAGCATCCTTGCCCCTCTCCAGCGGCGCCGCTGCCGCCGGCCCGCACGGCTGGCAGGCTGCGCGCACCCTGCTCCCAAATCATGCGCAGAGCTGGCGGAGGAGGAAGGGGCTGCGAGCGGGATGCTCCTCACCTTTGCAAGCAGACATCGAGGAGGCGAGGAGGACGAAGAGGAGGAGTAGCGGGGACCCGGGCAGAGC
>NW_008240046.1:7876929-7906303 GCF_000691975.1 Corvus brachyrhynchos
GGCGGCGCGCGTCCCCGTGGTGGCGCGGGGGGTGCCCCTGCTTGGCACCGAGGCGAGGCGCTGGCCAGGCTCCAGGCCCTTTATTAAACCCCCTCCTTAAAAGCAAGTCCATGTTTTAATCCCCCGGAGCCCTGCAGGAGCCGCGGTGGCTGGTGCGGGAGGTACTGCTCCTCCACTGCCGTGGGTGTTCGGAGCGACGGAACGAGCGGCAAAGGGCGTTCAAACACTGTCCCAGCCCGGTGTACGCGGGAGAAGAGGCGTGATTTAAAGTGGGGAAATCGGACCCATTGGCTGATTTGCCCCCAGCTAGCTGAACGTGGGAGTAAATCTCGTGGAGCTTTCACGTGGGAGAAACCGTCGGTGACTGGGATGCGGGGCTTCGGGGATGCGCACCCCTCTCTCTGCCTTGGCACCCGCCGAATGGTCGCTGAGTTTTCTGAAGACTCCCTGGCTGCAGGGGTGTGACTGCCTCCTGACTTTTCCTATGCCTTAAATACACACGCAATGCCACACGACGAAATAGAACTCAGTGATATGGTAATATTTAGAGATTAAAATCCTAATACCGTGCTTAGCAAGGTATTTTACTTAAAATACAGCTGCAGACCTTGGTCCCTATTTATGACTGTAGATAATAAAAGCAACTACATTATATGACAGTCAGAAGTACAGAGACTCCAAATCTGTTAAGGCACTCGGGCAGTTTAGTCCAGCCATCCCTGAAACACAGGCTCTGTCTTACCAGAGTGGCTACCCAAGTCTGACAGTGCCTCCTCCTCCTATCAGGTCCAAGAAAGGACGATTGCCACTCCCAAGAGTGAGCAAGGTGCTCAGGCTGGTGCTGACCTGTTCCTCACACCAAGCCCAGCAGCAAGGTCTGACTTTGAAGAACAGTGCGTGTCTGGCTGTCTCTGCTTTCTCACCATTTGCTCCAGGAAGATCCTGCGCAGCTGAGGTGCTCCTCCAAGTCTAAGTTTCAGTTTCAGGACAGCAGGTCCCAATTTAGAACCTATCTTTATGATTTATTTTCTCTTGTTTTTCGATTCATTCCTATATTTTCACTTGGTTGCTTTTTTTCTGTCACAGGAAATTAGTACATCAAAGTCCAGCAATAAGATGATGGTGCAATAATAGTGACTGCCATTTTCCAAAATAGCTTGCAACTCTTTTTTACCATTTCAGTGGGTTGTGACTGGGGGCTAAATAGTGTGTGGTGGAGTAAATCTGCCTGACTGTTACTGTGAAACAAAACAAAACTTTGATTTGTAGCCATATAATGTTGATGTCTGCTCTTTGCCTTCACCTTTAGTTGTATGTGAAACAAAGTGGGCTCTGCCACCCTAGACGCTTTGATAGCCCATCAAAACTGTGAAATCTTTGCCAAGCAGCATGCAAAGATGCTATAAAATTCTTTTAGCAATAGGAGCATCTTCTCTATCAGATTCAGTAACAAAGCTTTCCTTTATATGTCTGGGAACAGAGCCAGTGCTCATGTCAATGGAGAGCCAGTTATCAGACCAGTACATAAATTGAAGAAGCCTGTATTTTGTATGTATGATTGTATTTATATCTACCTAATTAAAAGAGTTTTTTAAAAACAGTCTTTATTGAGGGATTGCATTTAGTTCTGGTTTTCGCTAATAAAAGCAGAACATATTTAGTTGAAGAAATTATCATAAATGGGGAGTCATCAGTGCTGAAAGGTATCTTCCTAATCTATCTTTATTCAAATGCATGAATCAGTGTCCAAGCTCTAGCCTAAGGAAAGATTTAATTTGTTATGCATTTTAATTATTACAGTCTCGTTAAATATTTAATAGATTGTGAAATAAAATAAATTACAGTCTATTATAATTTGAGCATAGGATACCTGTAAATATTCTGCACCTGTTGAATAGTGCAGAGTGTTCTAAGAATACTTAAAAAAAGGATACATCTTGAATTAAACTTTAGTTTCAGGTGAAAGGGTTCTGATGAGTCCAGAAGTTGCATTTTTGCACAGTGTGTTTTAATACTGCAAACTGAAAAATTTTGCTGAGCCCACTTGCACAAAAACGTATTAGGAGATTTTGAAGATGATGAGAAAAAATTTCCAGGTAGAAGACTTCTGGTCTTCCATTTACCATTAAAAAAAATCTAATATTTCTCTCTTGCTTTGATTTGTATTGCTTGATAATCTTTCATCTGAAATGGGAATTTTGTTTTCTGCAGATTCTGCTAATGGGCAGAAGCAGTAGCCATTAAACATTCAATCCTATCTGTGCCATGAGTTACATTGTCTGAATCCTAACAGGCTACACTCCTCCAGTACTTCCAATCCAGTATGAACTCCATTTCATTGCAGACTACGCCTTTTTACTAAAAGCATCAGTGTAGTTTTGCATTTCCTGATACATGGGTAAGGCAAACTGATCAGGGCATAGCTGTAATCCTCCCTGTAGTATACTAGAAAAAACAATATAACTTCTAACAAAAATGTACATTTGCACTAAGCTCAGACTATGTATTATACCAAGATAATATTTCTACTGAAATTTGTGCAAATGTTGACAGAGCAAGTTCCCTTGAATCTGTGTTTATAGGAAGCTTGCATGGTTTATGACAGTCACCTTTTTGCAAGGAACTCACTGAAATTCAAGTAAGCATTCTTGTAAACAGGAGAAAAAATACATCTTTCTCTATTGTATCTGGTTTTGTTTTGCTTAATTGCTTGATGAAATTAATGTTACACTATTGCAGGAACAAAACACATCCTCATTAAACGAATAGCTTGGAGGATGTTTTGGATGCTGTAATTAGTTTCTTTGAAATATTTATGTTCTTCCTAATGTTGCTTGAATAAATGTTAATTATGGCTAGTGGAAAGGAAATCAAAGAGCTGAGTATGTGAAAACAGCATCTTCTCTGTCTCTACAAAGGCAGGGTCAGGAGGTACGTCACTGAATCCACTCACTGCATGCATGCGTGAACGGGCAGCCTGTGAAGAGGTCAATGCATACTGGGTTTTCTACGACTTTAATTTAATAAAAATTATGAGAAATCATTCCTCGTACATCTGAACACAAGCACTAGGAGTGCTTTTATCCATACTGCATTTTCTTCACCAATATATTCCAAACTTACTGGAGAGCGCTTGAAACGGCTCACTGCGTGCAAACAAGCAGATGTTTCTCACAACTTCAGATGGGTCCATTAATGAGTAACTTGTTAATCCCTCTGTACAATGGGCAAGTTGCATACATGGATTTTGTTCTTTCTCATTTATTTTCTAGGTAATTAAATTTTGTAAAAAATGTAGGGAAGTCTCAATAGTTAATTAATGCCTGCTCAGACACAGTGCTCCTTCAAGGTATTCTCTCCTTTTTTTACTAATAATGAATAGAAAGTTTGTGTCAGAACAGAAAAAGATCCATAAAGAAAAGTCACTGGAGCCCCAATTCAAGAATAAACATCTCTAAATGGGCTTTTATTACAGTGTTGACCTAGCACAAAGACATAATCACTCAGTAGTAGTCTTTAGGGATATCTCCCTACAAATAGAAAGCAAACAACAAAACCCAAGTCATACAGGGCATGATAGACCCTGTATTTTCTCCAAAAATTCCTTTTTTATTTTATCTAAGATGATGCCTCAGCTCTTCCTTTATGAATAAGTAAAACATAAATGACCCTCTAATGAATTAGATCTTGCCTGAACTACTGGAAATGAGGACAGAAAACCCAGCCCCTGTGCTAAGAGAGACTCCACCAGGGAACAGTGATGGGACTGATTACAGCAAGTGTTCAGGGCTCTCTTCAGAAGTTACAGAATGTTTTGCATAAAAAATTTCCTTGTGTAAAAGAGAGATGGCTGAACCCCTTAATGACTAAAGAAAATTTGCTCAACAGATGACAGTAACTAAAAACTGACATCTGATAAAAACATGATAATCTTTCCAAAATTGTGGCTACCTGTGAATACCCAGAAGAAATGTGTAATTTTCATGGACTCGCATTTGTTCTAGAAGTGGAACTGGTCACAGATGATAAATCTTTCTCCAACAAATTCACATCATTTTCCATATTTTCCACCAACATTCACCATTTATTCTATACAGACTTGGGACTGGAAACAGAAGAGTTTATTGTTTAATGAAGTCCTGATGATTGTAAAAAAAGAATATAAATTTCTATTCAAAGGAAAGCAAAAATCATCTACTATAATTACTATGTAAGAAGTATGGTCACATAAATTTTTTTGTAAAAGGGTATTCTTCAAGATAATCCCACCTCACTTTTCTCTCCTCAATATTGCTTTCAGAATCTACTGGTATTATTAACTGAAAAGACCTTAAGCAAGAAAATAAAGGAGTGAAGGTAGATGAGTAATGACACTTAGAAAATGTCATTTTCTCTTCTACACCCTGGTGAGATGACTTGGTTTTACAATGGAATCATTTCTTTTATAATGAGAGACAAACTCATATTGTGAGTTTAGTGCAATTTTTTCACAATATGCACATAAATCCAGCAGAAAGGAATCCTGAAAATTTGGTTTATAAAGTTCAGATTTAGCTGAAGTTTTGAATTGTCATTCATTTCAGAAAAAAAATATATAATCCAGGGCTGAATTTGGTTCACTGTCTAAACTCTAGTATTTCACCAAAAGTTTCCTCCCAGCTTTCTAGTGAGGTACAACTAATGCCAGCTGCAGGAAATTTCTTTGCATGGGTGCACTATGTAAGCGCTTGCTTGAAAGTCTGAAGGAAAAACCATAGGGAAATATTTTGGAGGAATGGACTAAAATCCTCTTCCACTGTCTTCCAGAGTCTTCCAGTCTGAATCCTTCCAAGATTCTCTGCCCAAAGTCTTAAGCAATGGGATCCCAGTGGTCTGCTGTTTGGCCTGTTTAACTGCTCACTTTCTTCCTAAGACCAGAGCACTCAGCTCGTGTCAGATTTACTTATAAATCATATTTATTAAGAGAGCAGAAAATTGAAGAATAATTCATAGATTTTGTTATGTCAAAATAATCATAAACAAAAACCCAATTCTACCATTCCCTTCATTCTTACCCCAGCACCACAAAGCTGCTCTTGCTGTGAACTCACAGGGCAGGGCACCTTACTGTTCAGGTTATTATTTCTGTACAGAGCCTGCAACAGTGGTTTTTTTATTCTACTAACCACTGAATGCAGAAGAATGCCAAAACCCATCAGTAGATTCTTTACCCTCAATACTCAAGACATTTCTATTCTCTTAGTTTAAGGTTTTTTGGAGTCTATGATCTCGTTGTTTCAACTCTGAAGTTTAATAGCTAATACAGTTTTCTGTGCAAAGTTGGATTTTGGAAAGCAAATTCTTCTATTCACTTGTCTTGAGATCCACTGCACTGCAGTCATAAGCCCATGTGGCCATGTCTTGAAAATTAAGTATCACAAGGAGGGTTTTGTGAGGTGTCTTACCTGTCCAACCTGAGACACCATGATTGGACACATGAACTTTCCAAAGGCTTTACAATAATAAACTGACACTTAGGAATTACTAAAACCTTTTATATACACCACATTCTTTATTATCCTAAAAATTGAATAGTTTTCTGTGCAGATTGATCAAATACATCACTGATGATCAGCTCAGCATCCTTGCCCACTCCTTCCAGATTTTATTGAAAATCCTCTCGTTATAAACCTGGCTGCTCATAGTACATGATGGGTTACACAGTTACTTCCAGGAGAAACGGAAGGTGACTTTCCTTGTAAAAATGCTACTTAGCAGGAAGAAACATTTGCAAATGATGAGTGATACAGGTTATTACTACTGCTATGAGTGGCAGCTCTCCCCTTAACAGCAAATAAAACCCAGCTGTCTGCACCACTCTTGCATTCTCCATCTCCAATGACAGCCCTGGAGTGAGAAGGATCATTACTGCTTATTCTTATCACGGAAGTGAGCCCGCAAGGGCTATAAAAAGGGCAGTAACGTAATATTTTAACATATTGTAATGGGTTAAATATAGGTTAATTCCAGGAGAAAGACATGGTTTTGGTTTTGGGTTTTTTTTAAATACACTTGGAAATTTAGGACAAACTAGTTCTAACTGGCAGGAGGAGTATGATACTGTCATATTCTTCAGGGAAAGATCAGTCTGCACTAATGAGATTTTCCTACCTAAATTCTTTTAGTTCTGATTTCATATTGCTGTCTCCCCAGACAAAAGAACTCCTCAAATACACACATCATCTATGAAAAACCTCCAGTTTTACGGATGACATGAGATTTTTTAAAAGCAATTATTTGTTTCTGTTGGTGAATATGAACAACGAAGGCTACAGAAATCAGGGATGACAGAACAACTCCAATAAAACTTTGAATCTGGGAGCTCCAATAAAAAATAATAAATCAATCCAAGAAGTTTGTGCTTAAAAATGCAGATTTTTTTTTCAATGGGCTGAAAACTGACAGCAACTTATGAAAAAAATAGTTATCAGCCTAAAGCACACCCCCTAAAATGAAAGAAGGCTGCAATACATAATACTACATAATAGGCAAAAATATAAACCAGGTCAAATTGTGTCTTTTCTTGAGGAGATGTGATGAAATTATCAGAAAGGAATCTTTAACAAATATGAGTAGAAAGGAGGTTGTGTCAGGATTAAAAGGACTAGAGCACACTTCTCTCTCCAGAAGACAGTTTATCATTTCTGCTTGCATTGGCATATAGGGGACACGTAAAGGTTATTTTCAGACTTGCCCTGGGCTGAGCATGTTTTTGTAGAATAAGGTAATGTAGTCCTTTCCAGGTAAAAAAAGAGAATGCAAAGTACTGTTAAATCAAAATGAAAACTGTATACAACTTTTCTGCAATAAGAAAATTGGGGCAGAAAACAACCAACCTTTTCAGTCAGGCCCAAAATCTACTTTCAATTTACATTCTGGAGATGCCAGCATTAAAGGGACTTCCCTTTGAGATTAAAGTCCTCAGTGTTGCTCTCCTAAGTAACAACCCCCATAAAAAGGCCGGAGAATTTCAGTTGGGAAATGTAAAACTAACATGTGCAGTCTGAAATCTATTTATACTCCTTAAGGAACCAAAATTGCTTTACAACAATTTTTGATATTTAAGGTTAGCATCATTTAAGGTTTAAACAAAGCAAAGTTTGTCTGAGCTTGAATCACTATGCAAATTAATGCAATGTTGAAAACAGAGGTTCAAATAATAGCAGCATTCAGTGACACATAATCCTGGGGGTTTTGTCCTTTCTGGGCAATCTTGTAATAACACAGAGAGCATGGGCAGCCATCAGCTCCATCAGGAGTGACCACGCGTAGATGCTTCTGAGCTCTGCTTTTGCTGGGCTTGTTTTCACTGTGGCAGCTTTTTACTGACAGATCAGCTGAATCTCATTACTTCAAGGAGTCACGCTTCAGGAAGTGAACACCTTGAAATGTCACGACCTTTCCCTGACAAGAAAAAATGTCACCAAAGAAAACGCACTAGAAGTGAAAGACAAAGACTGGGGATCGCAGCTAATGAAAACACGTTTATTGCACTCTAATAAAATAATAGACTTTTAAATGGAAATACGATTGCCACTTGAATGGCAGGTATAGAATACGTACAGTGGTTTATCAGTCGATCAGTCCCTTGCAAAAGAGCATCTACTGCTCTGTTACTCTGGTTTGTCACAGGTGAAGCAGGGAACTAATGGAGATACACCAACTTGAAACTGAGATGGAGCCAATTGTTAACATATTCTGTTCTGGAAATTCTTACTCTGAAGCTACAGCTGCAGTGTATGTCAGGGTTGGAGAGCTAACATTTCACTAGACATTTTGCTAGACATACATGGTCTGACAGCTCCTGATGTTAGTTCCTTGTGAAGAATGCTCTGAATCTAGAGACAGCTTCTGATTTTCAAAAGTATTAAAAGGAAAAAAATTTCAGGTGCTCTGTTGGCATGAACTACACAATTATGCTAAGGACAGGTATCAGGGGACTTACATGAATTTACTCTAGATGAAATTTAGCTCCAGATAATCTTACTGTCTGGTGGCTTAGGGCTGAGCACTATGTACAATAATCTATGTAGAGTTTTTCTCTATATTTATATACAATATTATATGCTGCATATAGAATTTTTGTACTTTTTTTTTTTGTAGAATAGATGTTTTGTAGAATTTTGCACACAGAATAATTGATATACAATATTCTATGCTGCATATAGAGTTTTTCTCCATGTTCCTCCCAAATAGCAGTAGAAATTTTGGACCTGATGCAGCAAGGCAATGAAGTGCCAGCGTTGTCTTTCCTTAGCGGCCAGCACCAGCTCTGACATCTTAAACTGGAATTTGCAGCATATGACTCCAAGCTGAACAAAGTCCTGGGCAGATATGTGACAGCAAGGGCAGCTACAGGGTGAACTGCCCTGCATTATGAAATCAGCTTTTCATTATGCAGTCATCACCATGTGCCGAATGATGACACACGATAATCCAAACTTGTGAAGCTCAAATGAAAAGCATTATTTTTTGCTGATGAAAGTGAAATCCCATGGAAGCTACTTGGAAATATTCCCCTGTCTAATTGCCCAGACAACTTCTGTTATCATTGAAAAACACAATGCCATGCCCTGCTTCATTTCCTGGACTATGTTTTTCTGAAACTTTGTGTGCATTTTCCAGTGCCATGGACAAAAATATTTGGGCAGGATAGTACTTCTACAGGAACAGATACTTAAAGAGATTAACTACTCCTGGTCTCCCCCAAGAAGGAAGGTAAAACAGAGTATGTGTTACCTACTTTACTCAAAACCAGAAAACAGAGCTAGAAATTATTCATCAAAGGCCAACAAGGACAGCCAGTAAGGTTTGAATGCCTTGTCTTGGTTTCAAAACATGGATGCATATACCCTTCCCCACACACACTCTACATTACTTAGCTATAACAAACAGGCAGGCAGAAGAAGAAACAAGGGATGAAAAACTCCTTCCTTCCACTGGGACAAGGCTCTGTACACATTCAGGAGGCTCCAACATGGAAAAGAGGCGCAGACCCCTCTTTTTGCTCTATCCAAGAAGGTTTGAAGGGCAGGAAGCACTGATGAGAAACTCCCTGCAACAGATACCCTGGTTGCCTCTGCAGCACGACTGATCACCAACATTCGCAATTTTCCCCTTTCAGATGGCATGATTTAATGACTTTCTGTCTTAATCTTCTGGCCTGTTTTGGGATGGAAGTGCTAATTTTTCTGTCTTTTCAAAGTTTGATTCAGAAGTGGGAGTTGGGACATCATCTTCCACAAAAATTAGCACACTCCAGACATTTTGAATTGATACAAATCACACTGCACATTTCCAGATTAAAGGTCTGAAAAATTGTAAATGCCTGTCTGTTAGACAGACTTGGAGCCTTTCCTAGCTGAAGGACACTTAGTCTTAATGCTCATACAGGCTTAATTCCATATACTGTGGGTGACTCATTCTTTCTTCCTTTTAAAAAATCTGTGTGTTGGTAACTATCATAAAGCAACTGTAATATGTGTGTTATGCCTGTGCAATGGGTAGAGTACCTGAAACTAAGAATACTGCTTTATGATGCATTTATTGTTCGAAAATAAAGGTTCTTTACTTTGATTTTTATTTGTTCCTGCCTTTCCCCCTATTTTGGCAGTATCCCTTTCTGCAGCCCCAAACATATAAGTCTTCCCTTTGGGATTCTTTGGTATGTCTCCAGCTATGTATGATTCTTTGATATATCTACAACTACAGCCTTCTGTACCTGCAAACCATTTCACTTTCATGGTAGGCAAAAGATTGAAGAGATTTTTGCAGCCTCTGTATCTCTTCCAGTTTACCAGTCCTGATTCATCCTGAATTACAATACACAGAACCATTTAGGAAAAGATCTTTAAGACTGAGTCCAACTGTTAGCTCAGCACTAAACCATGTCCCTAAGTGCTGCATCTACACTGCTTGCAAATACCTCTAGGGATGGTGACTCCACCACTTCCCTGGGCAGCCTGTTCCAGTGCTCAGAAACCCTTCCAGTGAAGAAATTTTCCCTAATATTCAATCTAACCTCCCCAATGGGCATTACATAAAGATTTTCACCATCTGAGGACAAACTTTGTTTAGAAAAAGAACAGTCTTAGAAATAAGTGTACCCAGGAAGCATGAAAAACTATTAAAGTCTCTAACAAATCTATTACTTTGTCACTATCCCTAATTACTTGTAAGTATTTCTTAATCTTGCAGTAACAATGTAAAAGTATGTCTTTCTTCTTTTGCTACTGCAGACATATGGGATGACTAGGTTACTTGTACATCATCTACAACCCATGGAAAAAAAAGTTAAAAAATAATGCCCCTGAAGTCAGCTGATTCTAAAAGTCAAGCAGGAGTTGGCATCTCTTCTCTGGGCAGATCTAAGTCTTTGAAATGCCTTTCATAAGGGCTGCAACCTTTGCCATTGTGGCTCTCCCTTTCTGAATTGCTTGATGTTCCTCGTGTTGTCAAGGAGACAGTGGTATGATTACAGTCCAGACCCAAGGAACTCGAACCTCATGCTGTGTTCCTGCCATTTAAAAAGCAGTAGGCTTGTGATGTAGGAGTTTAAAATGAGCTTCCAAACCTCAGTTGTATTTTCAGATATGTAATACCTGTGGGGGAAAATGGTTGGAAATTGGGGCTGTAGCAATATGCATTCATATACTGTTAAAGAAATGTGAGCTCTTAATTTCAATCTAGAGAATCTACACACACACATATTACAGAACAGTTCTTTTCTTTCACATTCTCAAGATACTCCTAAAGAAGCAAGTCGGTGAGCTTTTAAAAATAATGTGTCTGATGAATTTTTTTATTCCTCATATATTAGGAATAAAAATTCTTTTTGCCTTTTTTTTTTTTTACTAAAAAGCAAATTAATTTTAAGAAATGTGACTCACTTTTGGGAAGGAGGAACATGAGAAAAAAATATTCTTGTTTTTTTTGCAAAACTTGTGACCTTGAATTAAGGTTTCCTTGCTGCTCCCTCCACTCACCCCATCCAATCAGGTGGATGTAGGAAAACTTCAGCAATTTGTTCATCTTTACTGTTGAAATAACTGATAAATGTTAAGAAAAGAAAGAAAACAGGCTTTAGGCAAGGATATTTAAAACAGCAATGTGTAAAAATCTCTGAGGAGGCTGCACTATTAATGAATAGAAAAAGATTATAGTAAGAAAAAACTTGAGCTATTGGTCTAAATTTACGCATGGAGTAAGTGTGGATACCCCAATATTTGTTTTTCCATTCCTATACCAGATCCAAATGTAGTCCAGTGTCAGAGCCAAAGTGGGGTTTTTGCACAAGTAATCTTGCACTCTTACACCAGATCATTTTCAAGGACACCAACTGATGTGATGCCAGCTACATCAGACAATGCTCCAGACTGCAGAAAATAAATTTTAGAAAATGGACCTGAATACCATAGGTACATGGAATACTGGCAGTGGAAATTAAACACGGTGAGAGATGAAGAATTCTAATTAAAGGAGTAGATTTGTTGTTAAATAACCAATGGACTCCAAAACCAGAAACTCTTTCCTGCATAAGAAAACAGAGGCGGATGAAGTTGCACACTAAGTCCCCCTCCTTCTCACTGCTAAGAAATTAACTGCTTTTCCTGGTCACCAGGAAAAGACCAACATGTACCAGCTCTGACTGTGCTGCAGGGATTAGATCACCACACTGTTTTCCTGGTACCTTGGTAGTGCAGGAGATACTTCATGTTCATCAGCATGTAAATGGGGGACACTGAAGGGCATCAACCTCCACTGCCGGCTGAGAGAAGATTCTTTAAAGGTGAATAACTCCGTGTTGCCTGGACAGTTTTCTTGAGCTCGAGCAAACCTTGCTTTTCCTCTCCTTTCTAACCAAATGTCAGAAAATTATATCCTTCAAGCAAGAATTATCCATTAAAAGGCTTCATGCTGGCTTTCAGTTAACTTCCATGGAAAGGAAAGGTACATGTGCCTTACCTTGATTAGTTAGGAGAAGATTTATAAAGCAGGTATGGCAGCACAAGCACTGAAGTGATTGTCAATATAGCTGTTTGTAGGATTTAGCAGTACTAATAGTGGATCTAAACAGAAATAATAACAATTTCCAGCCTGCTTTGAGTTCGTTTATTTCATAATACCAACAACACACATTGAAATTTTAGTAATAACCCATTTAGATTTTTAACGATCTAAGTTTTTGGTACTGGAACTGCAGATCACTAAAGAACAGCTCAAAACTATAACTATGAGTCCTCACACTAATATTCTCCCTTTTATGACACCCAACCAAACTGTTAAATATTTAACAGTGTAATGAGTAGGAGTGTAGAATGGGCCAATTTAATGTCTCTTTACTTGGATAAGATGGCTCTTTTGTTATCCTGTGCATGTGGTGTTAGCAATTGTGTATCATTAACCAGAACAGCAGATAACAAGTTCATCTGCACACTTTTCCAATAGCCCATTTTCCTACAGCTCTAAAGGCCAAGTTTCTTTTAGATATTTTTCTCAAGTGAAGAACAAATGTCAGGTTGACTTAAGAACTGTTATTTTCTTAACTTTCTTAGTGATGTTGTTTTTTCCTAGCTAGTTATGGGATTTTTCTCCTAGCTAGACAAATACAATTTGTCTTCGAAGATAACCCAACTATTATAAACCATCTCCCTGCAACTCCCAACAAATTTCTCACACACACGTTTTCAAATTTTGCCTCCCTCACTGGTGCAAATGGTCGCATGTACTAATGTATTACTTCAAGCAGCCTAAATATGTGGAACATACAGCCTAAATAAGATACATGTGAAGTAGTGACACTACAAGCGATGCCCAACACCTTAAGCATCCCAAGATACTTTTAGAAACAGTAGTCCCTTTGGACCAGCTCTGCTGTAGCTTATCATCTAGCATGTGTCATTTGACTTCATTCTCCTCTTTCCAAGTAAGAGGGGAAATTAATGCACTCACCCACAAATTATGCAAAGTATAGCACAGCTGGGTACAGCAACAAGACATTTCATCCTAAGGCGATAAGGGGCTCTGACACACCTGAAGACATGATGTTCCTGAACTGATTCTGACAGGCTTCTCTCTCATGCCTCCTCCCCTTTGCCCTGGAGATGGTCAGCAGTTAAAAAAGGAATAGAAACTGAGCACCACCTAATTTATGAGAGCAACATAAGGAATTTTCCATCCTTCAGATACAATCCCACACTGAAAGCTGTAAATAAATCATGCCATATTCACACATGTTTTTAACGATGATAAGAATATTCTAAATTATACATGATGAAATCAGCTACAGATTTACACAGAGAGAAAACTGTAATAAAGTCTCATTCATTCCCCTTAACTTCCAGGGAGTTTCATATACTATGTAAGAGAGTGTTTCAGGGGAAAACTGTCTGCTGAACATCCTGAAATGTTTTTTAAGGCTTCATCCATTCTATACTTAATACTTCACCAGTGGAAGTCTGCAATAGACATTCATTGCCACTAAAATTTCAGGCTTTTGGTCACTGTCAGACTATAAGAGTAATCCTAAAACTGTAATGGTAAATTCTAAAATTGTCCCTATAACTTACCAGATAGTCTAGAAAGAAAAAAGGTTTTGGGAGGGACCCTGGAGGCAGAGAGCAGAGGGCTCTCCTGGGGCAGAAGAGTTGGACCTGGGCTACACCTTATGTGCTGTTAGGGGCAGGAGAGCCCTGTTAGCTGGGGAGATTGTCTCTCATGGTGCACAGCTAAAGACATCTGCACGGCTGATGTCGCTTAGAGAGCTCTTGGCTCAGGGCCCAAAGGCCCTGGGCCAGGCTCCCTGGAAAAGCAACTGGATTTGGAGAATTTAGCAGAGGCTGTAGTACAGCTAGGATGGAAATCAGTGATATAAGGACCAGACCAGGGCTGTGATTTGGAGGATAATCCTGAAGTGTCCTAGGATTATTGGGCTGAGGCTGTCCCCCCACCCCCCATACAGTTAACGTGCGACAGTTCAGCTGAAAGAGTGCTTTGCCTGGGAGACAAAGTGTCTTGGATAACAAAATACAAACCCAGAGAAAATAATCTGTCTTCAGTTTAGCCCACACTTGGTTTGGTAATTTATTTTTTTTTCTGCTACAGCTCAGAGCAGAACATGGCCCCCAGCTTGATGAATAATAAAAATCAGAAAGATGACAAGGGCCAAACCAGTTTGGTTCATACCAGAGTAGGAAAGTTGTCCTGAATTATTTGCCCTGCAGCTTTTCCTTCACTGTTGTTGTTGCACTCTCATGTTCACACTGTGACACTTCCAATAAATTTACCTCCAGTAAATAAGTAAAACATAAAAGATCTGTACTCTGTGGAACCATCAGTAAAGTGTTGAAGTTTAGAAAGCTTTCTCCCAAAATCTGTATTTCAGCACTACCCAGCCGCCTGCCTGTTGTTCAGAGGTCCCAGAGGACCTGTTTTACTGCTGGCTTTCCATTTGCCCAGCCTGGGAGAGCTGCTTCCGTGCTTTCCCTTATGCTACGCCCACACTGGGAGGACACTCTGGGGACTGGAAGAGTCTCTCCAGGTGGGAGCACCACCACGAGAAGGACAACCCACGGAGCTGTTTGTGGCAGGAGCCCAAGCACAGGAGGAGCTGCCCCAGCAACTGCCCATGAAATCTGCACATGCGAATCACTGACACTCCTGCCACTGCTCACCCCTCATCACACCTCACACTTAAGAGCTCTTCTGGCACAAGCTTTTACTCATTGCATGAATAATAATTACAGCATTACATACAAAATAATTGAAGTTGTTGTAATAATTCCCCACTTTTCCAGCTTTGCCCCGGAGCTCAGAAAGCCTCCTCATGACAACTCCCACATCTGCCTGCTCAGTGTCTTTGTGGCCCAGGGTAAAATTGGTTTCTCATAATGAATGCACTGAAGCACAGCCAAGAAGCTGTTAGCTTTACTTCATCAGGGGTTTTTAATATTTTTAAAAAATGAACTGCTCTGTAATCACTATCCTGAAGTCAAATCCTAGAGCTCTTATTAGTATTGTCTGAGTAAAAGGGTGTAGGTAGCTGTTGGGAAGGTTTCCCCAAGTACATCTTGGGATTTTGACATCTAAACTGTTTAAGATGTTTATCCCATGGAGCACTAAAAGTTCCTGTTCTGGCTATGGGAGCCTGACTCTGTGCTATTGTCCCTGGCCAGGTTTCACTTAGGTCACACCTTTCAGGCAGCAGAAATGAAGAATCAGTGCAGGTTTAATTTTCCTTGTGGATTCAAGGCACATCTGAGGTACACAGCTAATTTCAGGAGCCATGAAGGACTAAAGCAATGAACTTAAAATATTCATGCAAATCCTCGTCCCGTTGTATGGCACAGCTTGGCAGTGCAAGGCCGCAGCTGAAGAGAGGACAAGGGTTGACATGGACTAGGACTACGGGAGGGTGCAGTGCAACAGATGCAGCAAACCTACACAAGAGACAGCTGATACCTTCCCAAAGCACACACCCACACGAGGCAGGCTGGACATGTTGGTGTAGTTTACTCCAGGGTCATCTTCTCTACGGACATCTGCAGACCTTATACATGCATAGCAAGTGTAGCAATTATAGCACTAGTCACTCAGTCTCTCCTGTCTGTTATTCCAGGCATGATCCTGTAGGATACATTAGTAGGAAGAATAATTTTTTTAGTTACAGAAATCTCTCAAGAGGCACCTTCTATTTCTACAGGCACATTTTAAAAGAAAGGCTCCTTAAGCCTATTCCTTCAAGACACTCTTTAAAGATCTCATCAGGGAAAAAAACAGTATTTGACCTTATTTAGGTCTCTCTTTTTCAGTGGTATTATTATCTTTGAGGGCACGTTAATGGATCTTGAAGGTAACTTTTCTCTTGCCCAGGTTCTGGCAGTGCATTTGCCCAAAACCCCCTGAAATTTCAATTCAGTATTTCAGTGAGAATCATGAGGGAAGGGAGTGCATTTCCAACCTCTGTAAGCCTCATTTCATGATATAAAATAAGACAATAAAGTAACTATCAATGGCAATACATTGTTAAGAGGTTCACTCACCTTCCTCAAGGGGCAATGACCTTTATAGACTGACTCATTCATAAAAAAGAATCTTTATTTTCCAGGGTCTGTCCTGCCTCTTGTAAAAAACCTTTGGACTCACTTGATTCCTATCTCTGGGAAAGCAATTTATCTCACTGTTTATGAGGATATTGGAAAACAGGAAGTTGTGTGTATCTTCCTAGCACAGGCAGGATCTTTATGTATACACCTTTCAGGGTGAAGCCACAGCACTTGAGGCCATTCTTTATTAAGACTGTAATTGCGCATACAACCTATAAACATTATGTCAGCACATGCATCCAAATCATATGTTGGCTTAAAATAAATTATTGGGGAAAAGAATAATCTATTGTCTTTAGCTCTGAAAAGAGACTGTTTGGAGTTATGTGTGCCATGCTTTTACTTAAACATGATGGTCTCTGTTTAGAATAAATTGTATTTCATACACAAGTACCCACAGGAATTCACTAGATCTGCAAAATAAAGATTTTCAGAAAGGCATATGGTATTTGGGCAGTGTACAGAGAGCATACACACAAGTTTTAGAAAATAAAAGATTATGCAGTACTTATTAGAAGAACAACACGCAGCTTCTATTTTGAAGATTCATGAGGCTATATTTTCACATTACTATAAATATAATCAATGTACTACACTGAATATTTGTGTATAGACTACTGCCAAGCATGGGATTTTTATAGTCCAGTTCAAACTGCTGAGGAAATGTAAAACAAGCTGCAGATGGTTTGCTCAAAGAAGGCAGCAAAGCAAGCAAAAAAAAAAAAAGACACCAACATATATAGCCCATGAAAATAGACAATGAAATAGGAGTATGCACAGATTTCTAGTGGATTTACATTATACACACATTTAATAATTACAGTACTACTTAATTTGTGTGAAAACTAATTTTAATACAAATCTTTGATTTTTTGCTTTAGAAAAAGAAGTGATACCTTTGATTCATTACATTTCCACATTTCCCATGCCCTTCAAATCTAAAAAACCCCCAGTTTGTTCTTTGAAGCGTAATTAAAATAAAAATAACATCCTGGAAATCTCTACCTTAGGCTAAATAGTTCTCTGCCAAGTCCTTCAAATTTAAAGCAAGAGCGTGTATTTAACTTCTGTTCATTTCTCTTATTGCAAGTTTAACCTGTTTCATTATAGCCTTTCCTGATATATTGCACTTAAAATCATGCACCTCTGGCCTTAGAGGAACCTATGGCTAACCACAGGCTCAAAATGATGAGAAAAACAGGCACCTCTGCAGAGAGGTGCATGAACTTCTTGGTTAGCTCTCATCTCTTTTAATGTGAATTTCTAGTGCTTAATACAGCCAAGGTGTACAAAAAAAAAAAAAAAATCAAAACACTTTTCTACCTAGAAAAAGAAAAGTCAGCGTCTGTACCCAAGTAAAACAGACGGCTACAGTATACACCACAAAGGCCAGCTCTCCTCTGAGTCTGGCATTCATTTATTACAAGGCCTTCATGAGTCCCACTTGGTTGCTCCACAACAGTCCAGTCCAGTGTGCAAACACCAGTGGGAATGTTCCTGTTGTGACATTGTTCCCATGCTCAGGTGCAGAAAGATTTTGGATTATATATTGCCAGGTCTCCTGCCTGACCTGCAACATGTGGGATAGTGTGGTAGAGCTTGCCAGCTCTAAACCTGTTTCCTCACAAATGGCAACCCTTCCATTTTCATTGTACTATTATTGGGACTGACAATATTAGTGACATTAAATTCTTCTCCAAGCCTCTTCAGTTTTCTTTGTGTTCTCCCAGAAAAACACACAAGTCTGTGTGGTTCAGAAAGACTCACTTCTCACATTGTAAGAAATTGCTTCTGTTTCATTACTGGTATTTTGTGACTATTTTCACATAACACAGGTATTCTGGTAAAAAATCCACTGTTTTCCCTATAGTTCATATATAAACATCACAATTTACAACTTCTACGCTTACACAGGTACATTTACGGTAACTTTGCAAACTACTTCTAGTCAAATGCTGATCCAACTCAAATATTGCTGACCTCCACAAGTCACCCCCAATTCCAGTGACAATTTGCTCTGGCAGGATGGTAGTCCTGTGATTGCCTGAAGCAGATTCCCACAGCACTGCTTTGAAATAAGTCATAATGTGCAGAGACTGAACCTCAGGATACAGTCTGAAGAGAATCAGTGAAGACAGAGGCTACGATACACTATAAAACATATTAAACATCATTTACTTTTTTGTCTCTGACAGCACGTAATAGCAAACAGGATATAATTGCAAAATCATTTTTACTTGCCAATTAGCAAATAAGTCAGAACTCCAGCACATGTCATTACAGAAATCTCAAGTTGCATGCGGAACATCTGAGGTGTTAAGCCAGTGCTGCAAGGTACTTAAAGTAAGTGTTGTGGTTAGGAAAGTGCTATGACTCCCTGCAGAGATAGGTTAAGCTAATGCCAGATGGAATGGAAACAAAGCAAGTGTTGTTTTGAAGCAGGATGGTTCCTAATTTCCCTTTCCACAGTAATTGGACAGGCAACCCTGCCACAGTGCAGAGGAGGAAAATTGAGCCTTGAAGGTGCATAAAGATATGTAGATTGGTACAACAGGAGTCCAGAAGTCATGACTCAGTTTGTGGTTGCTGGGCTGTGCAAAGCTCCAGACATGCTCCCTTGGGTACTTACGGACTAAGATCAAGAGGCCAGGGCAACCATCCAGCCGCATCTTAGCCCACCCTACAAACTCTTCCACCTGAAAAGTAAATACTACTAAAATGGTAGTATTGTGTTGGGAATTGCTGGTTTTAGAAATCTGCTTGTTTTTTTCTGCTTGTTTCAGCTGCGAATCCCTAGCGACCCCTAGCACATGCTGACCCACGGTGTTTTGGAAAATGACATCCAGCAGACAATTAACCCCTTCGCCCTCTACTGCTCACTCTGCGTCTGACACTGTGTCAGTTATTTGTGTTCCTCATGCTAGCCATGCAGATGTCAGCACAGCTCAGCATACACGTCGCATCTTACAGCTTCCACCGGGGGCACAAGCACCAGGGCTTGGGCCCAGAGGTGAGCTGGACAACCTTCCAACCTGGATGAACTGCTGAGGCAAGCAAGTGGAGTGGTTCTTAATGGAAAAAGACTTTTCAAGACAAAAACCCTGCTGTTCAAGCCCTACTCTCAGCCATGCTGCAAGCTCAGAGAAACACAAGCTCTGTCTGAGATGGTCTGCTTTTGCCTTGTGACACATATGTGCAGCTACCAGCCATCACCCCTAAGAAACACATGTATGGTTAATCATCTTTCTCTTTTGTTTTACTGCCCATGAGGTCTTTATGATATTAAAATGAAGTAATTCAGTATTAATTTAATTAACAAATAATTTGTTGTTAATTTAACAGCTAACTCTCTAGACAACATCTGTATTTAAACCTCTACTAAACTTGTATTTTAAAATTGTAGTATGCTAATTTTCTAATGCCTGCCTTCTTTTGAATTGTGGGAATGTTGAAAATGCTCCAATTGTTTTATTTTCCAGGAAGTTATTCTCATGACATTTGTTAGTTAGAATCAAAATAAATGACATAATATTTTTGTTAGAATATTTGATTATTTGCAAAACTTGTTTTTGCTATTTTAGCACAAGCTGTCTTAAGAATAAATTGAACTGAGACAAGTAACAATGCAAGTTTGATGTTAGTGATCTTTGTAGTCAATAAGAATCAGACTCACAAAAGTCTTAATCTGCAGAGTCACTAAATGTATAGAAAATGCATGGAGCAGATAAATTACCTTTAAACCTACATGAACAATTTGGAATATTTTCCCTGGTGATGTTTCTGAGCACCATACAATCTTCATTTCACTGTAGCTGTACGAGGATGAATGAAGTGAAAGTAACTTTGATTTTAGCAATAAGGGATAGTAGGAAAAAAATCAAGATGAAGAATGAAGGCTTCTATAAAGTAATTTGCTGGTTTTCAGAATTAAATCTAGCAGAAGTAGCAATCACTATTTCAGATTTATTTCGTCTTACTTAAATAGCCAGTCCCTGCTGTTTGAAGATCAGTCATCCATAACCTCCCCATGATATTTGATGGAGCAGGACCATAATCTGAAAAATCATTTGCGTTCATGTGCTCATCACACATCTCCATGGTCCTATGCATCTACAAGTAAACGATTTTCCAGAAGCACACCGGAGCATCATCACCCTTCACTTCACTGAAAGTGAAAAGATCTATTCACCAAGTAAGTAATCCCCATTCAGGGCTTCCAAAAAGAAATTAAGTAAAGAAGGCCTTGTGCATCTCTCTAGCTGTTTAATGATGGGTTTGCTCTTCAACATGATCCCAACCTCCAGACCAACATTCTTTTCACTAATCAGGCTCTCTGTTGGGTGGATGTTTACCATGGCTGGTGCCACACCTCTGGATTTGACAGTGCTTTTCCAGTCATTCTCTTTTCAGGAGTAAAAGTTCATTCAGCTGCCTCAGAAATGTGTGGAGGACTTAAAAGAAAAAACCATAAAGAGTGGTTTCTGAGGAATACAAAAATCTTTTTCTAGATGTTCCCATGTATTATTGATGTCAAATACTGCCTACATCTGCATGTGCATTTACTACCA
This sequence comes from Corvus brachyrhynchos, assembly GCF_000691975.1. Lineage (NCBI taxonomy): Eukaryota > Metazoa > Chordata > Aves > Passeriformes > Corvidae > Corvus > Corvus brachyrhynchos. The sequence continues at coordinate 7,897,640 of NW_008240046.1, forward strand.
AGTGATCTGTATTTACCACAAATATCAGATCCAGAATTGTAACTAATCCAATCAGAGAATGGACAATGTGCGAGAATTAACAAATTTGCATTACATAGCTATAGATAAGAGGTAGAAAGATGAAGTACATTACCATCAGAACAATATTTTCTTCTCTCTGAAAAAGGATGGGTTCATTTTGAACTTAATGAACCCTTGCAAGGAACAAGTATTCATTTAGAGACTGGTTAAAGTAGAACCAAATGAGATGATCATCTATGTTCTGCAGAGGCATTTTACTGATATGATTGGGACAATCACTTTAGTTTGAAATGACAGAAGAATTATAAAAATTATATGTATTCTTTTGAGCTGTCAGGTTTCAGGCCCTGTAAGTTTTTTTAGCCAAACTTACACAGGGTTTAAGGAGGAGCTGTTGTAGCTTCAATGGCTGTGAACTGCAGAGGATAACTATTAGTCTTCCAAAAGCAGAATCTGATTTAACAGTGCAGTAGAATGGCATTTCTCAAATACCTCCATGAGGCTTTAAGAAACCCTGCACTTGGGACGAGTGAGGGCAGCACAAGCGGAAATGTGTCACTGCTCACTGCACCTCTGGCTGCCTTGTGGCATATCTTCACATTTCAGATTTTAGGAGCAGGGTTCTGTGGGGCACAAGTGTAAGGAACTCTAAGTGAGACAAAAAGGCTACTGTCACTGAAATTTGTGTGGCCCCAAGGAAGCTGTCTGCAGTGTTTGCCAGCAGGTCCAGAGTTTGTGAATACTAACTCACATCTTGAACAGTACAACACGAAGCATCATCTACTATAAAACTGGTAGGAAAAGCCATGGTGGATAGTGGAAGGAATCACTCCATAGCCTATGCAGGAGGACCTAGGACAGTGTCTCAATGCACTGTTATTACTTTCAATCCTGCAGTAATTTTTGTCAATGAGGCATCAGTCACCCAAGACTGGTACGTGCATCAAACAAAGGCCAGAGATGAAATATATGCAGCCAGAAAGAATGCAATAGTTTGGGGGGTTTTTTGTCTGGAATATTTATTTTGGTTGGAAAGGGCTGATTTTTTGCAAGCGAAACACTTGCACTTTGAAAGTTAAAAGTTGCAAACAAACCCTAAACCAAACCAAGACTCAGGGAGAACAGGGAAACTAAGAGAGGATACTGGTGGGCATGGCAATTATGCAATTAATATAAGCCTGGCACCAAGCTGGTTTTTAGACTTGTAGACATGCACTGTTAATAATCCAAAGAATATTATTTTTGTTGCAGCTCTTCACTATTTGGCACTTATTAAAAGAAGAAATATATTATTAACTTTTATGTCAGGTTTTTTTCATTAAGCATATTGTGTGTGTGCTTGTGTGTGTGTACAAACATAGTGAAGAGCCTAGACATTTTCTCTAACAAACAGTAAGATCCCAGTCTCTTTTCCTCCCTTTCCCACAGAAGTATTAGTCTCTGAAGCAGGATGTAGTATCCACAGCATCAACTTTACCAAAGAGCCAGATTTCCATTTAAAGCCACAGGAGACTGTACGTAGACAGTATCTCTAAAAATCCTGTTCATCAAGCCTGTATTTGTTTTTGTGAAAGGAGTCAGAATGACATGAAAACAAAACATTCTCCAGATTTATGAAATGCTGAGCACTTTAAAACAATTTTTCTATTCCAATAATAAGCAAAGATGTTTCCAAACTAATTTTCCTAAATGCATGTTGAAAATCTTCACAAGGGAAAGCATTTTATTATTTTACCCCTCAATAAAACAAAATTGCTTTCACCTTAAAAATCCCCACAAATCTGGCTGACAGCAATCTTGGTAACATTCTAGAGGCTTACAAAATGCTATGCAGTAGAGTAGAGGCCACTGCTTTCAGGGACCAACAGCTCAGTGCAGAAACAGCACCTTGTGATCCACTTTGTCGTTCACATTGCAGCAGAGCTCAAGTGCTGCAGTTGAAGCTCTGATTCTACAAGGGTACTGATGAGATGCCTCTGTCTGTGTGCTGAGTGCTGGAAGGCTCTCAGGAGAGAACAGGAGTAGGGTCACCGTCAGGTCAAAGCCTGGCTGGGAATTACTCTTGGCTTTGTAAGCCATTTTCTTGACTTCTTGATTTAGAGCATTAGAAACCAGCTGCATCTCGGACTGTAAATTCTAGGTTTATTTGGCAAAACACACCAAAAACTGTCAGCTTACTTTAATTTGCCAGATATTTCCATGTCATACAGTCATACAGCACAAAACCTGAATTGGCTTCAGATCCCATTTGCTGTTGTATTTTATGGTTATGAGAATACACCTTCCCTGTTGTACCATTAACCTTCTTCCCCCAAGGCTTTCTTTATAAGGTAATGGCCAGATTTTCTGGTTTTCAGTGTGTAATAGTTATACTATTTTAAAAATTATTTTCTTGATAATGAACAGACTATATCCCTCTGTTGGGTACTAAGCATCCTCTTAAACATCCACTTTGCTATACCTTCACACACATGTACAAAACTTTATGATGAGATCTCCACTAGCTAGAAAGCACTGACTACAGCTAGTGTTGATGAAGATACTTGAATTAAACACCTGAAGAAGTCAGGAAAATAAAAGACACATGGAATAGAAATAATCCGTTATCTCAGCTATTCTAGGTACATCAAGCATTATAAGGAATATATGCAAATTGACCATCAGGTACAAATTATTATTCAAGCCTTATTTTTAAATGGTTCAGGAAGCAATAGGCAATACCTTTAAGGGTGAGGAGAGAGGGGTTGCATGATTTATTTTAATTTATTCTTTTTTGGGGGGAAAAATAGCAAGCAAAGAAGGACAAGAAGGGAAAATAGAGGCATGTGCTTTTAAACTATTGTACAAATGCAATAAAAGGGAAGCCTGCCTGGCTTAGTAGCTGCCTTATTTCTAAAAGGCTACAGTGCAAAACTGGGTATGACAACTTGCTAGACACTCACATTTTTGTGTTTATTTAAGAGTTCAAATTTTTGTGAAAATAATGACAGAGAGAGACTCTCAGGTTAAAATCTTCCTCTACACTAAGTAGAAACATCTCAAGAGAGGCTGTGCAGTTTCACAGGTAAAAGAAATATTTTGTAAGGTGTTTGAAGAGCACAAGGCTGGGCACAGGAGAGGAACTTATTTGAAAACATGGCTTTTGAAATTGTTGCTGGCAACACAACAAATCCTCTAGCAACAACATTTTGAGTATTTACGGGAGTAGACAAGGCTTTTACTATTTCCTTAGCTTTGTAATTGCATTTAAGTTAGTAGAGTTATGACGAGTGTCTGGCTTCAGCCATGTGCCGATGATGAGAAAGATCTGCCCTGACTCAGAAATTCTGCTTTCACCCTTTGGCTTTGCAGCAGAGCTGTCTCTTCCCAGAAATGCTGTCTGCTGTTTGATCTGCCTGCAGCGCCTCGTTACCTCTCCCTGCCAGGTCTCCGAAGGCACCTCTGGCCAGCAGAGAACGACACGGTGCTGCCATTGTCTATTAAACCAATTGAGTAAGACGTTAAAGGAATAAAGTGTTTAAAATATTCATTAGTTTTTAGCAGCACATATATCTTCTTAATTAGCTTTGCCACTGGATCAAATTAACAAGGTTTTAATGACAGTTAGTAAGTGATACATTCATTAATTTAGGAAATGATTCATTTTCTCTGACTTTTTAAATTCCCTTCTAATAAAATAAATTCTGGCATGAGTTTTTCAATTAGGCATGACATCCTTGTTTCACATGGTGTAATACTGCAGCTTGAACACCAGGATAGGGTGAGTACATTCAAGCAAAAAAAGTGATTAATTCCAAATAATTGTGTGACCTCTGAAGTCAAGTTTTTATTTTACAAAAAAATCGTTTGTTCATTTTTGACTAAAGATTTATCAGCACATTTAGTCTACTTACAATTCTTCCAAACCAACCAAAAATATGCTTATGTATCACTTGATTAATATTATTTCTTAGACATTTTCACATATGCACAACATCAGCACTATACAAAGAAAGAAAGAAAGATAAAAGAAGCACTAATCATAATAAAGAGCCATTATTTCATCATTACCTGGCTGGACCAGCTTCCTGTCCAAATCAATCAAACTGCTCACATTAGTACCAGGCTACAGCTTAGGAAAACATATTTATTATGATTATGCATTTTATCAGTATTTATTCAGAAACATGTAAGAAGGTCAAGCTAGCACTCTTCTAGTAATTTTTAAAACAGAAGACTTTCTGTTTTGAAATCTCCAGCCTAAGAAATTGCATAAGACAGTCCAGTCTGTGAGGTGTAAGAACTGCAGGAGTCCATACAGTTTTGCTTTAATGAATACTTTTTTTTTTAACATCAGATTATATGAAGAAAAAAATAAAGGGACAGTATTAGTTACAGTATTAACAAACAAATACCAGGCCTATATATTGAGGTTGCTCTGATTACCCAGAAAATTCATGCTTGTAAAAGATACTCTCCCTTTCAAATGCTGTGGGGTCTTCAATCAGCCTTTAATCAAGATGTGAAATCTTAGCTGTAAGTCTTGGCTCTAGAAATTTACAGTGCTCCCCAGATGGCTCTTGAGGTAGCATCTTTCCATCCTTGAGAAACTCTTTATAGTTAAAAAATCTCTAATGATTGATTCCTGAGAACTACTTCCAGCTTTCAGTGACTGTTCCAAGTCTCAGTAGACAGACGTAGCCATGTGACACTTCTCTGTGGTTTTGCTTTTTGACAGATGAGCAAAATCCTGCAGCCTGACTGCACAAAGCTGTGCAGAGGCTGCTTTATAGGAAAACCGTAACATGGAAATGGGGGAGGTCCTGTCAGCCTAAGAAACTTTAAACCTGTCAGATTTACATGGCCGTCAGACTTTTCATTAGCACTGTCACAGCCACCCTCAGTACTGTGCCTTAGAGTGGCTCTTAATGTACCTTCTGGAAAGCAGGTGTATTTTATATACTTGCTGATATGATAGTGACCATTTGAGCTTCCTGAGATAATGCTTGTTCCTGTCCTAGAGAAAGCAAAAAAACCCAGAAACTCTTGGGAGCAAAGCAATCTCCAAAATTACTTAGGGCAATTTCATGCCATGGAAGTGAAAGAAATTTGTGCATTTCAAACTGCAAAAAGCTGACTTGAAAGCAAATTTTTAAACATATTTTTCAGTTCATGGCAAAATTTGAAGCCTTGTGAGTAGAAACATAGTGTTTATGTAGCTTGTTAGAAGCCATATGGTACACATTTTAGTTATAGGTCAAGTTTTTAACAGTCTATTCTTCAGTGTACTTGGAGCAATGTAAATCAGCAGCAGATTTGCTGTGCCAGTAAAGCCACCACCAGCAATACAAATCCAGGAAAAGGCTGGCAATATAATGGTGGTATATCCAGGCAGATAAATACAGTAATAATGCTACAAAGCAATTATTTTCTGAGCTATTAGAACTGGATGCATTTGCATCTAGTTATTAAAAAATTCTCCCTATTGTTCAAAGAAAAAGTATTCTTTTTTAATATTTGTTTATGCTACATTTCAGTAGAAAGACTCTGTAATATCTCTACAGGGAGCAGTGTACTGGAGAGCCTCTATTTTTCTGAAAAAGGCACTGCAAATCTGTTAAAAATGAAACACAGTGTTATGCTTGTTAATAAACCTCCTACTCTGCTCCAAGACATTGGGATGAGATTTTATTTTCACTGAAATAGAAGTGAATTGCACTTTTTAATTGGGATCTTCAGGTCTTTCTGTAATACAGAAGGCAAACAACAATGAAAAATGAGCCTGAAGCGCAGAGGCAGTGCACACACCTTTGGTTGCTTTTTGTGAGAGGTTTTTGCACAGACCTCCAGACACTCCAGCTTTGTCTAGACTCTGACCTACTTTGTTTTAGGTTTTGCTGGCTTTGTAGTAGTGTGTGGTGCAAGACATACATGACTGCATATGCTAAACCTATCTAGTTTAGTATAATTAAAGTTTTATAGAGGTGCCACAATAAAATTCTCTATGTTAATAATTTTATCTATCCCAGTTTTCCCTGTGATTTACTCTTTTCCAACTGAGCAGCAGTATCTGGAAATTATGCTGTCATATGGCAAATTTACGGAGATCTGCAAAGGAAGGACCAGTGTACTCATAAGGTGCTTGATTCAATTCTTTTTAATATCCAGAAGCCACAAAAAATTTAATTTTTTAGGGCTTCTGTCCTGCAAATTCCAGACTATTTTTTTTCTAAATTAAATTGGACCCAGGGAAAGGAAGAAAATCTCCCTGTAAAGATTAGACAAACATGAAATAACATTAGAAATGACCTGCTAAATACTTTATGAAGTCTAATTTCATGATACATCTGCGGCTTAACTAAAACTGCATTGCACTGCAAAGCGATGGCAACTCAATCTGATAAATTTCCTGGTGTCATTCTTTATAAACGACTTCATTCTTGGGGCAGTATGTGAGTGTTTTTAAAGCAAAAGGGAATCAGCAAATACTGGTGCCAAGGCAATCCTTCTCCCATATATAGGGTAAAAAGGGAGACTCTGGGCTAACAGCGGCAACTAGAGGGAAATAGGAGTGACTTTTTTAAGGTGTCACTATCAGAAGCTCAGAACTGCTGGGTGGGAAAATCTCCCATCCCTTCTAGTCAACTGGATTTTTTTCAAAAGTGAGATAAAATCCAGGAGAGAGTGGGAAAGGACAACAGGGAAGCATCTTGCTTTGGCATGAAGAATGGAGAAGGATTTTCAAATAGCATGCAGAGAGAGGCTCATCCAAGACATTCTTCATAGGTTGTGGAAATGGGTTGAAGAGCCATCCCAGGAAGAGGCAATTATGTCTGCAAGACTTCTGAACTGAAGTAATTTTGTGTTTTGATTTTCATGGCCAGTTTGGTAGTAAGTGGACCAGGTGAATTTAAAGCATCTGCTGTGAAAGAACAGCTCAAGGCATATATTTGATGCAAAATTAATATTGTTTCTCATGCACATACTCACACACACTTACCCACAGTTTCTTCAGTAATACAGGAATTAAATAATACCCATTTTATTCAATTAGGTGTGTAATCGCATCTGTTTGGAGGTTTGCACAGCCTGGATAACCCAACAGTGAGGTTACAATCCAAGAGCCTCCTAAGTTCCAGCAAGACAACAGCATGCTCAAAGCTGTGCTTGATGATGCAGCACAGAGCCTGTGATGTTGTTGTGGCTTAGGAAGAAAATTAACTTTATCCTAGCCACAACCAGAACAGATGTATATTAGTGCTACCAGAAATACCAAGGCTTTCTCCTCACTGTATTTGAATCCACTGACTATGCCTAAGTCACAGGAACAAATTCTGTAGGACGAAGGATAGGTGACGTCTTCCATTGCTGAGATCAGGAAGCAATATCATATAATTTCAGGCATCAGCTAAGCAAGTTTCATATGGATCAGAGCCAAGTCATATGTTAGGGTTGGCTTGGCCACACCTGCTGCTGCCAGAAGGCAGTTCTGTTGCCTCCCTTCTCAGTACCATCCAGATGGGTTCAGCTGGGTGTTTGCTCTGCCCATGCTTCCAGCCAGCTGCCTGCAAACCGTGGGCCAGAAGCCACGTAACTGCATTAGCACTGGCTGTGCCTGCAAGGGACAGAGGCTCCCAAGCCCAGGACGGGCTGTCACCAGCAGCTCCTGTCCTCCAGAGGCAGGACATGTCAGAGCCATGGGGACAGTGCACTGGCTTGAAAGCTCAAGTTCTTACATCAGCTCCTGAAGACAAGCTCATCAATTGCTAAAGGCCAAATGTGCAACAAGCCATAATTTTTTCATAAATGCTGCTATCATGAACAGTTCAAAGTGCTCCAAAGGGAATACAAGTATTTAGATTCTGCCCTGGTTTCCTCCAAGGACAGGGCTAAGTTTCTGTAGTAGCCATGAGGGGCAGACTCTGGAGCTATGTGGGCATGTCCAAGATGTTTTACTATTCCATATCATCTTACATCATGGCCAGCGAGTGGGGCAAAGGGACTCTCTTGCTTCCCATGTCCCTTTTCCAGGGAAGCAAGCAGCGATTGGAATGGTGTGGTAACACTGAATCCAGCTGGAGGGTCTGTCCAACATGTTTTCATTGTCTAGATCTGTGAGCAATTTTTGCCTGTAAATCACCCTTTTTTGTATATTTTTGTTATTTATATGGTTGCTGTTGCTATTTGTTTTCTTATTTCAGTTTCCAGTAAATTGCTGTTATCTCAGCCTGTAACCTCTGCCTCTTGTGTCTTCCACCGGAGGGGGGTGGAGAATGACTGTGGGAGGAATGGTGTCAGAGACTGAAATATTATAATTTAGGACTTAAATATTTTCTTGAAGGACTTTCAAAACTGTATTACAAAAGCTGTAAAGAAGAGCACTGCACTCTGAATGGAGCCCTGACTGAGGCCTTACACTGCTCACTGATGAAGATAAGATAAAGCAACAACTCAGGGCTGGGGACATTCACTGAGCACAGGCTTAACACCTCCAAGGTGGAGACCACAGCCCCAGGGCTATCAGCTGCCAGGCTGGCACAGACCCCCTGCACCAAGGGGTGGAGGGAGGAGAGGCTTTGGGTATCTGGGAAAAGCCTCTGGTCAGAGGGGCAGTGACTGCCCATCCTCCACTGTGCAGAGGAGCCCAGCTGAGGGATCCTCACC
>NW_008240046.1:7906428-7921753 GCF_000691975.1 Corvus brachyrhynchos
AGCCGGCCCCGCAAGGGGAGACACAAGGGAGACACATGGGCATTTCCACCTGGCCCACAGCATGTATTAATCCACGGGATTCTGCACTCTTGGGTGTGTGGCACCGTGGTGTGGCAGCGGGGTGTGGCAGCGGGGTGTGGCAGTGTGGCCACGGCGGCGACGGGGGACCCTCACCACCAGCAGAGCAGATGGAGGGGAGCAACGAGATGTTGTTGGGACCCTTGGATGGGTGATGTGCTTCCACCTAACCCCTGTCACCCCTCCCTGTTCCCCCACCCCCCACGGACACTTCTTTTTTCCATTTCTTTCTCTCTTTCTTTTCTCTTCCCTTCTCTTTGCCTCTTTTACTATTAAATGAAAGATATCAATTTTTTGGCATGAACATCTAACCTCATTTGGTTTTAATCTCGTTTCTGGGAATATTTTGAACCTTCTAAGTTCTTTCCAGTTTATGCACAGAGACTTAGCTTTCTTTGCTTTTCTGGGTTTAAACCGGATCGTAACAGATGGGGCACTAAATTAGGGAGTGCTGATCCTAAATCATGACATACTCTTTTCATATAAAATGTATTCGGTGGCTGTGCATCTACCAGGGAAGAATGCTTGGCTGTGGTCAGTTTTAAGGCATAGGTAGATTTCTGCCTATGCATAGTCAAGGATTTTAAGCATTTCTACACTTACTCCATCATTTTAAGTGATAAATAACCTTGTCTAAATTACTTACAATTACTCATCATGACAGCATAGTACAATCAGATGAGGTATTGGTTTATCAGTAAAATATTTCATAAAAGTGTCAAATATGTTATTACGTGAAGCATTACACTTTATGATATGAAAATAAAGTAGTCAAATGAAGATAAATATCTTACCATAAATGCAGTAGATTAAATTTAATGACAAAGAAATGTTGATAATAAAATTGCCTACTTTTCGTACTTATTGGTTATATCTAGCAAAACAATTGTCATACTGATTTTTTTGAAAGTGAAGTCCCTTTCATTTAGAAACTCATTACAGAGCAAATATTTTAAATTTTCAAATAATTACTTGAAGTGCTTTTATTGTTTTTCAAAATGAACGAATGTTGCAATAGAAGAACACCCACACAGAGAAATCAGACAAAATTAACTCCTGCCTCAAGTAATGTTTATCTTAAGAAGAAAAACAGTCTACATCTGCTACAAGTACTTAAGTGAGCTCTAGGAGACAGTTTTCATAGTCAGTTGCACTCACTTTTTAGAAACACATCTTATTTTCACTTGAATTTGTCTAGTTTCAGTTTCTGGTCACTTACTGCCCATGGGTGATGTTTCCCATGGGCAGCTCACACGTGCCTGTCACTGGTTTGCCCAGGTGCCGATCAGCTGTGATGTGGATGCCAAGGGACCAAACCTGGCTCTGCAGGAAGCCAGCCCAAGCCAGCCCACCAGCTCAGGCCATAGCTACAAGGGCTTGTCTCATTCCTCCACATCTCTGGGGAATCCTACTCTCCCTTTATTTGAGACAACAGCAGGCAGACCAGGTTTTCCTGTTCTTTAACCATTCCTGCAGCTCTTCTTTCAGTCTTTCCAAATTTTATTGTTATTCCTTAACTCAGGTCTTGATATTCCTCTGTTTTATACATTTGCAAATTAATATTGGCTCTTCCAGCTACTTGTCCAGTAGTTTGCAATGGGATTTCATGGTCAGTTGCTTCCCATCATAAATCTGCAGCACTTCCAAGTTTCCTATTTCCTAGGATGCTATGCAACAGCCTGTAAAAATGCCCTGCCTACTCTCATATCTATTTGTGTAACTACATAAAAATACCAAAGACATGTATTCAGTTACTCGGTGCTTTTTTCCAACATCTTTAGATTTGGTTGATATCCTAACTTTTGCTCAGACAATACTAGTTGTCCCATGACCTCTGAAGTGAGGATACAATAATACCATATTATTACTAAAATTACTCCTCATTACTCCAAGAATTAAAACTATTTCTGCATTATCACAGCAAATATTATCTCCCTTTTTCAAACTCCTCCCCAGAAGAGAACAGAAATATGTATTAAGCAATTCTGCCCTTGGCAGGTTAAAATTAAGAATTCAAGCAATTGCACCTGAAGTGCTCCGGTATCATCATCAGATAATTCAGATAAGTAGAATTCCTTCTGGTCTTCCCAGATTTGTTCACGTTTAATTTTGCCTTTCAAAATATGATCCCTATTTTTTTGTGACCGTTCCTTAATTCTTGCTTTATGATCTTCAACAATACTTCTAGAGGAACATTTTTTTAAAAATATCTGGATTGTGGGTTTGGCATCTTGTAAGATGGACTTGAGAGGCTGCTAATTGTTATTTTCATTGTTCTGTTCAAATCCTCTTTCCACCTGATTATGATAACATTTATTTTTGAGCTTTTGGAAACCATTCCTTGTAAACCACCAAGTACAACTGTTCTTTAGAACGTTCATTACATAGATCATATTAATATAACACACATATATAGTAGACACCAGCTAATTATGCATCTTGAATTTTCTTTATAACTTTGTCCTAAGAGTATTCAAGACCACTTGCTGCAGAAAAGCAGACTGAAGACTTAGAGCTAACAATTTCCTTGCTGGGACCGAAGTTAAACAGCATAATTTCTTAGCTAGGAAATATTATAAAACTAGAGTGAGCAATGCTGATGCCTAGTGGTGAAGAATGAAATAGCGCCACAGAAACACAGAATTGTTAAGGTTGGAAAAGATCTCTAAGATCATCGAGTCCAACTATTAACCCAAAACCTGCCAAGTACAGTGTTAAACCATGCAGTCCTCTTATTTGGCAGGGCAGGAAGGAGGTAATTGGTGAATTAATCAGGACAAAGGCTATTGTTAAAATCTTTCTTTTTTCTCTGTGTGTGTTTGCATGTGTGTGTTGAAGAAAAAATGGAAAATCTCAGTTGGAAGAAAAATGCTGGTAAAAGTAAACAAGGACACAAAAAAGTCTGACTGTCAAACAATGGGATTTGAGAAAAGGCCAAAGACTGTTATCACTAAATGAAAATGTCTCTCCTTGTCAGAAACACTGGTGACAAGCAGGTGAATTGAAAAATCAGTGACAAATAGATATATGACTTTCAGCAAGACAAACTGCTTGGGAACGAAAAAAAAAAAAAGAAGGAATTTTGCCACAAAATGGTGGATTTTATTGTAAAATGGAAAAAATTTTGAAAAATCAAATTTTACCTGCCCAAGTCAGAGACTGACAAGGACACTGCCGCCCAATGTCTTTGGAACAACAACAAAATAGGATCCATGAGCCCAAAAATTTCTAATCTTGTTACTACCAAGAGATCACAAGACCTTACCATTCCTTTATGAGAGCTTTATGCACAAACAATGAAAAGGGGAAAAACTGAAAACATGGCTTTCAGTGGGATGCATAAGGCTACCTAAGCCTGGCTTTTCAAATGGAAGCTTTGAAAAATCATTAAATCTGCTTGAAGCACTTGGACGTGGATAAGCATGAGCTGAAATCTGAAAGGGATGAATGCATAGAAAGCACTCTCAGACACCTTTCTTCTCACTTCCTTCAGGAAAAATGCAGATGCTGTTCAAAATTCATTATAAGACTTTAAACAATTTCTACAGACAGAACTCACCCTGGGAAGGGGCTTCCCCCCTCCAGCATTGCTGTAGGTGAAGCAAAGCCTGAGCCGTAGGTGCCCTCCAAAGGGTGCTCAGTTCTTGGGCAGGTAACATGGTGCTGGAGGGACCAGGAGAGGTCTTGGTGTCATACCGGTTAGTAAGAGTGCTGCAACTAAAGTCCTCCAAGAATCCACAAGAAAACTTGTCCAACACAAGGAAGCTTGGTGGGTGAGCAAGCACAAGCAGAAGGTGAGATTGGACATGTGTCTAAATGGGCATTTGAAGTTACCTGCACTTAAAACTCTGGAGGCAGATTGCACGGCTGTTGAGTTATTGCCAAATGGTTAATTCCCAATGACAATGTGGACAGCAGCCTTTTGTTTCCATTGAACTGTGAAGATATAAGCCTTCCTTTTTTGATTAATATCCTTGTAAGTTTATTGTAGCACATGCTACATGAGTCAGCATCATTCATCTATCGAGAGCTGAGGCAGGTATGAAATGCAACATTAAAAGTTTCATGCTGAGGTCATCTATTACACCACATTTCCTTCAGGAACACCTGTGGTTTCTGCTATCGACATAAATACCTGTAGTTAATTACAAAATCATTAGGATTTGACAAGTCCAAGTTAATGGCTAAATCATATGAGAAATTTAACCAAACATGTATAAGAAAAATTTTTGTGAAAGAAACTGTTGCCTCTTGAAGTATGAATATGCAACTACAGTTCTTAGATGAGAGATGTAATCATGAATACTGATTTTTGTGTGCTCACATAATGTGTAAAGATCTTGAAAATACATTATGCAATGGAGTTGCAATTTTTGTTTAAAATATTTTACTCTATAGAGTTGCCAATTTTGTTTACATCTACTTTCAATAGACTTAGGACAATAGAGAAAAAACAAAGACAATTGAAATATTTGCTTATAAATACTACATCAATTCTGAGGAAAAAAAGGTCATGTCATCGATTTTTTCAGTTCCTGCTCCAATGACACGATTACTTTCTCATCATCATTCCTTTCAAGAGACCTCTGACAGCGGTTTTTTCCTTCTCCTCCCTGACCAGGCTGGGTCCATGAGCGATCAGGCAGCACCATCTGCTGGGCATTTTTTCCTCCCTATGACATCCGATTGCCTTTTTTTCTGAAAAAAAATGACAACCAGGTGAAGGCAAAGCAGAGTCAGCTGAGGTTTGTGCAAGATCAGGCTGGTTCTCATGGGCTCTAATCTGTTCCCCCTGTGTCTCTTGGATAGGAATGTCTTTGCGTCAATTAACGTGTTAAAGATTTATTAACTAAAAGCTAATTTTTGTTCAGCTTCATGGCATTATTTCAAAGTAATTAAGGTAACTATAAAATAATAAAATAAAAGTAATAGGATTTGCCCTGCTTTCTACAAATATGTACCATCACACGGAGTGGTGTTTAAAAGTTTATAGCTGTAACAGATGGGGGGAAAATCGGATATTGCCTTCTATAGTTTACAAGATATTTCATCTCAAAGCTAGCCACATGTAGGAAGTAAATGAAAAACTAGCTGAGAACTTTCCAGCAGGGTATACATATGTTTTGTAACCTGTGAGCCTAATCCCAGACATAAACCTTTTTCCACCACATCCTTGTTACGAAAGCGGCACCAGCTTTCATCTGCCACAGGAAATCCTGTCTTTAATCTTGGCACCAGATGTCACCAGCTGCATAATTAAAAATTGCAACTCTGTGGAAAGAAAGACTCTTCTGCTGGGAACCCCCCCCACATGTTTTGGAGTAAAGAGCCTGACCTCTACTAAATGTGGTTTTGCTGCTCACAAAGGAATATGTTCAGTGTGCACCTACTCCCTTTACAATCACTCTAATCTTCCATCAGTGTTATGGAGAATACACCTGATGTAGGTCTAGAAGGGAATAGGATGGCACACATGGTCACATACTGGAAAAGTGGTTAAAAATACTAAGCCAGCAAAACATATAATCTGTTTGCATTAATGGGAAGGATCTAAAAGTGTTTCTGTTTGAGGTACTATGCAATTCGACAAGGAAGATTTTGTCCACAAACACATTTCTAGGGGCTTGGTTTCTCACCAGAGTTTTACTTAAAGATCAAATAAGGTCAAATAAGCCACAAGTTATTTCACCTCCTGCTGCTGCTGCTCATTTCTACATCTATATCAACCTCTCCTTCTGCTGGCAAAAGCAATTATGAGGCCAAACTGGTCTGGGGAGCTTATTGCTTCCTGCTGCTGTTGGATTGTTTTCAACTTGGATTAAGCCCTCAGTTCAGTTTCCCGCACAACACAAACTTGTGCTCTCAGGTTGCAGAGACAGGACAAGCAAATCTCTGCACATGGAAAATATGCTGGTAACACGCAAGTCAACATGAGAAATTTGGACAGGAGGACATATATCAGTAATGGTAGCAACAGAGCATCCTGGTCCCTCCTAGTCTCCTTCATCTGTTACCCCAAAAAACCCCAAATCTATTCCAAGAAGGAAAGTTCAAAGCTCTTACTTCAAAATATTACTTCTAGTACAAGATGTGCATTTTTATTACATCATATGCACAGAGAAAAAATACTATTTGATTAAATCTTTTGCCTTTACAAAAATTATATGAACACGTGCGGTCACAAATTGCTGCCAGAAATGCCTGACATATTCCAGTCTTCTTAAGAAAGAGTGAAATATTTTAGAAAAATAAAATAGAAAAATTCTAAAGACAGGTTTCAACACATAACATTTCTAAAAATAGTGCTGGGAACAAATCCTCTTCCCTCAGCCAAGTTTGCTGAGTTACTGTGAAAAAAGTAAGGCCGCATCACACTGGGATTCAAACTACAAGTATACATCAGTAATGTGCTTACATCTAAAAGCAAAACCAAACAGAAAATGTGGTAATGGAACATTAAGCATTAGAGATGGACATGATGTATGCTGCTTACCAGATATGTTTCTGTCTGAGGTTGCCAAAAGTAACCCCAGAATGAATTTTGGACTTCAAGAAGGCTGAAAGAAGGTCATATAAAAAAGAGATGGCAGATTCAGAAGAAAATAATATTGTCAGGAATTAGTTCCTGAACAATGTTTTGAATTGTCTCACACCTTCTGAGATTATACCCCTTTTTTTTCAATTTACAACATATGTTCTAGGATATAAAAACATCCTAAGATCCTCATAGTGCAGCTCCTTAGGTGAAAGTAGATTCTAGGGGACCAAACAGGAACAGCAACCACCTGTATAAGCTGAAGGCTGGAGCAAGAATTTTGACTGTGGAAGTTGTTCAGGAAACACTTTCCCTTCAGCTTCATTAACTTGGTTCCTTGTTTCTGATCAGGCTTTAGAGACCTCATCGTCACACTCAAGGGTCTTACAAAGGGAAAAACCTGGTTTGGGTCCAGACCCTTTGCCACCTCTGGCAGCTACTACACAAACCAGGGAAGTCTATGAGAATATAGAATGAAAAAACTGAAGAGATGAAAAAAAAATTAGAACTATACAATGAAATATATCAGTAAATTGAAAGAATAATTATTAATAATTAGAGTAGCCATGCACTCTTTTGAGATACATTGTTTTCTCTGTATAGATTTGGAGTCCATGTATTTTTGCAGTTTAAAACCCATGCTCATTTTAACAAATTTTTGTGGGTATATCTGGGTAATGGCACCGCCCTTTATGCACCCAAAGACAAAAAGAGTGTGAGGTCCAAACTACTGCTCTGTGTATGATGTTCTGAAGTGTTTGAGATGTTATGGTAAAAAAGACCACACTGACCCAGTTAGAGGAAGGGGAGCATGTGGTGGACTATATTCAGAAAACGGAGGAAAATTCTTTTTTCCATAAAATTATAAAAATAAGATCTGCTGTTACTAATTGAGAGTCTCTCACACAATTCATAAAAGATACTAGAGACTTATGTGGTGGCAGAAGTCAGAAATCAGGAAATGACAGGCTTAATATTAATACAGCCAGTTTTGAAGACTTCTGTATATAGATCAGTGCAGAACAGACTGCTGTCATTTTGTGCTGTAAAGAGAACTAAAATTGGGATTTTTATCTGACAAAAATATGAGAAGTGTTGTCTTGACAACCTTCATTTAGTTTAAAGATGACTGCTTCTCTTTTGGTAACTTTAGAGGCATAAGAACATTTTAAAACCAATAAAAGTTTCTCTTCCAATAGTTTGTACCAGTTTAATCGAAGTACAATTAAACCAAATTTTAATTGTCTGATGTGACTGGTATTTGTAAAATGGGTCTAATATACCCATTTTCATTTGTTTGCAACCAGTCAGCAGTGCAGTGCAGTTTATTATTATAAATACTTTATAATTATAAATTACTAAGAAAATGTGCTTGGATGTCATGCATCAAGCTTCTCATCATTACTATTGTGTGCTTTTATTTGTATTTGAGATGTAACTATGGTGATACTAACACAAAGAAATTTTGAAAACCCTGATTGATATAAGAAATAGGCAAAAGACAAGCAAAACACAAAATTAAGATGCTTTAAAAATATCTATTGTTTTCCCTGTTAAGCTTCTCTTTCATGTTTCTATTATGTTTATCATTTAATCGATGCATGTTCCTACCTTGCCCTTTATCTTCAGTTTCCAAATCAGACACCTCTTATGAAATCAATACTGTTTTTAATGCCACAAGTGAATTAATTAGCAGTGTCTCTATGGAAGGGACATGGTTAAATTAGAGCTGGATTAGGCTCACTACACAGGAATAGTTATCAGCACTCTGCAGTTGCCTATACATTATGACCTGATTCAAACCCCAGAAGTCAACTAGAAGACTCCGGTTATTACCAGTGGATTTAGACCAGATTGTCAATGAAGCTAAATAAAATCCGAAGAAAATTAAGAAAGACAAATAGATCATCTTATCTATAATACCTGGAAGCACCATAGCCAGGTCTGACTGTCTGATTGAAATCAGCTTTTTAAAGAAAATTTTATCTTGGAAAGACATGTATTGTGCAGCATTTTTTCATAAAGCAAATATGCAAGAATATGATTGAGAGATACACTGAGATTAGCTCAGTTGGTCAGAGCATGGTGCCAATAACACCAAGCTTGTGGGTTCAATCCCCATACAGGCCACTTATTTAGGAGTTGGACTCAATGACCCTTGTGGGTCCCTCCCAACTCACAGTATTCTGTGCATGCTGTGAACCTGGAAGAAAAAGAAATTAAAGCTATAGCTCTCGAGAAATGTGACAAGTAAAAAACCAAAACATCAGTAAATCTCATGATAGAAAAGCTGGTGTCAGGTTCTGGGGATGTGTTATTCAGTTTTAATGGTGGTTGTTCAAAGACAGTGATAAAAACCAATATAACAAAACATTGCTACATGAAAGTAACATGAAAGACTTAAATTGTGCCAGGCCAATATCCACACCAGATAAGAATGAGAAAGGCTGGGATTAGTTTGTGCAGCCACCCATGCCATAAACCACGCTCCTTCTGTTCAAACTTCTCTAAACACATCACTGTATATAACAAAGTGGCCATTCTCAATGTGTCACTTGTCCTCCAGGCGATGCAGTATCATGGAGACCAGTCACCACCTGCAGAGCAGATGTATCCATGGAAGGCTTGAAAATCAACAATTTGCAGAAGAAAAAAACGTAATTGCTCCATTATATAGAACATGAGAGAGATGTACAGTATGAAAAGGCTTGTTGAAGGTGAGAGTAAAATGCCAGGATCAAATTTTGGGAGTTTCTGAATATCCAGTCCCTTTTCAGTCTATTTTGCCAATCTTCTGCCTTATTTAGCTCATGATTATTGTTCTTTTAATGCTTTTAAATTTAGGACAAAATTACACTGCAGTCTGACTGCCAATCAGTTACATGCGTAACTCCATTTCCCTTCATAGACTTATTAGCAAAAAGGTGAGACAGGCACCTTACAAGCAAGATTTAGATTTTGTTCATGAGGATACTCCAATCAAACCACAGAATTCAGTTTGAACTCCGCTGGTGAAAACTCTTGTGTGGTCGTTAATTCTCAAAATGAAAGAGAACCTATTCCAGACAGGAGGGTGTATCCATCCTGACCAGGAGACCACTCTACATCAAGGAGTTATTGACCCACACTATCTTATTGACCTGAGCTGGCAGCTGAGGTGCTGCACACCTCGCGTGGCCTTAAGGCTGGGCTGTGCTGAGCCTCGTTCCTTGGCTGCAGGACAACCTCAGCCACCTCACTGCAATACTGGAGCCTGTGGGCAGCACCCATTCAGTACCAGCAATTAGATCACCTGCATGACCTTGACTTTATCGAAAAGCATGGGAAGAAGTGCTCACCTGAATATCCTTTATGTCTTATTTTCTGGTAAGAGAAGTATGTAATAGCTCATATGTATGGAAAGAATGGGCCTCTGTCCATGGAGGGGATATGGAGTGCCATGGGAATTTCCATCTGGGGTCTTTCTGATGCTGAAAGAATGCTGTGTGCTCAGCATCTGAAGGGAATTTACTCACCATCTATAATCTTTTTTTATGATGTCTTATTAAAGAGCTATTTTATTAAGTAATTTTTATCAGTCATTTCTTCAGAAAGAGCCCTCCTCCATCTCTTTCTCACCTCATGAACTCTGCTACTGGCGAAGAACAGTTTTAAATATGAGTTTGCACTTATTTAAGTAAAATTATAAATTAATACATAACTTCAGTTTCAACTTTTGCCAGGAATTCTTTAACTCAAAGTTTACCTCTAAATCTAGCACATGAGTGCACCTTTCACTGCCCATGTTTTTTTTAATCTCTCAAAAGGAACACCCAGCTACCTTCCTAAAAATGTGCTGTTTCAAAAATATGAAGCACAAAACATCGTCATTGAAAATTCTTGGTAGGCATACATCAATCTGGAAACTGTTGCTCAATAACCTTGTGAAGCCATAACAGAGCTTCATGCTGCCTTCTGAAGCAACTTCCCAGGCTTGGAAAGACCCCTCAAGCCCTTCATGCTTGGTTTGCTCCTCCAATTACAAATTTCTTCCAATTACAAACTTCTTCAAAGACTACCTAGCCTGGAGGTGACAGCAATGCACCACGTAATTAAAGAACAAAACCTGAGAAACAAATCTTTAATTTAAGGAGCGGGTGGAAGCTCCATGTTTCCCTCTCCTAGTGTGCCCAGCAGCAGGGCATGCCTTCAGTAAGACAGAACCTTCTTTACTTTAAAAATGTGCCATCAGGTCTATTAGGGAAAGCATCAATAATTAAAGTTAATGCCTGGAAACTGGCATCAGCTACGGGCATGATGACTCAAGCTCTTGGAGATCCATTCATTACATTCAACTACAAAAGCTAGAAGTTATAAAAAATGCATGAATAAATTCTTTAAGTATTAACACGCTACTTCTTTAAATGTTTGCTCTGACCCAGGTGGCGCTGCTCTGACTTTTTCTGCAGCTTCTTTTCACTTAAATGACCTTAGATTATTGTAGCTGTCTCGCAGGATTAAACAAATTACTCCCTTTAAAATGTATTATTGAAGGATCCTACTTAGTAAGAAATAGAAAATGGTCTTTGGCATCCTCTTCTCCAACTCATTATAAAATGATAGATTTCACAGCAAGGTTTATAATCTTAAATTTAAGTATTTTGAGCTAGATAATGCCATTTGCTAAATTCCCTTCTGGGCTTGGCAAAATTAAGTAAAAACAAGATAAATACTCCAGAATTTAATATGGACCAAGCTAAAGCAGTAGACACAGTGGCACAGTATAACTTTTGGTCACAGGTGGTAGCTCTCAAGTGTCTTTCACATTAAATCAACAGCAATAAAAACCAAAAATAACTTTGTGGAAGTTTGGGCATTTCTGATATGGTGGAGTGAAAACTTTTTTTTCTGTGATTTTTGGGTTTAAGTTTCTAGATGGCATTAATTTCCTGTTTTGATTATGTTTGCTTGTAGGATGGTATTTCAAAATTCCTCACTGATGGGTTAATTTTGGCATTTTTTTCTTCCCTGGTAGGGTTTGGCTGAAGTTTCTAAATTCACAGATTCACAGAGTGTTTCCCACTTCTTTCTGCACTTGAAGCTTTCTTTTCAGAGAAAGAGGAGTCAGTAGTATTTTCCGGATGAAAGAAGAGCCAGATGTTTCAAAGAAAGGGTTTGAACCTTTCTGTTTCTGTCTCTGCAGCCAAATATCCAGAAGTTGCAAGCTACCCATCATTCTTTCTCAAAAAGGTAATCTAAAAAGAATCCAAAATTCCAAAGGGATTACTTAGCATCTGGGTAAAAAGTAACTGAAGTAGTTTCAGCTGTATTATATTACTTTATCCAAAAGAGAAAGAGAAATCTGGACATTATAGGAAAGAGATGTCTTCATTTAGAAGGCATATAGTGAAAATTTCACTTTTTAAAATAATCACCATGTTTAAACACTGCTACCAAGTTTCAGAAAGAGCCGGTCCTTAGCTCACATACCTATGTGCTTGTTCTAGGTTTTATGGACCACCTTACACATCTCAAGTGCAGACTTGACTATTATTGACCACTGGCCTACTACCTAAATGTTACAACATCTTTTTTGTAATCCTATTGTATATCCATGAATCAATTGCTGCTGAAATTGTGCAGTACCTTCCTTTTTTTCAAGTACGCATACAGTGGGTTTGATTTTTAAATCCCGTTTACACCCTACACTGCAAAATTATGGGGTTTAATCCTACGATAATTTGAGCTAATTTTTTGGTTCTGTAATGCACTGAACTCTCAGTTCCCACAGAAATTAATAATGGTTGAAAGACACAGTGCTCATCCCTACCTCACAGAATTGGGCCCAAAAAAGCAGTGCAGGGGGATTTCCTTCTCCTCAAAACAGACAGCTGAGAATATAACCAAAAGGCTTCCTACAATGACGTAACAATTCACTTCTGGTAACAGCAGCAAGGATCTCGTGTCAGAGTTAATTTTGACGAAGGCAAATGTAGTGAAGTGCTCCCTAATGCAAAGCCCCTTGATGAAAGCACATTAGGTCAGCATTATCAGCAACTGGAGAACTGCATAAAGAGGGGTTGTGTCCAGAAAAGTGGCCCTGTAGGAATGACACCTTTACATCACACAATACTGATCTTACATACTGGTGTAAGCTGCTACATCACATTTGTTCACCTTTTCTGGTAATTTTACATCACACAATACTGATCTTACATACTGGAGTAAACTGCTACATCACATTTGTTCACCTTTTCTGGTAAAAATGCAAAGGCACCATATCTTGACTATTGTTACTACCACAGAATGAATCCAGTTACAGAATATAAAGGATTCATTTTTGAGAAAACCTCTTCATCTTTTAAAATAACTTCCAGACACATTTATGTATATGTATTTAAACAACACCAAAAAAGTAAATTTATATGCAGTTTTCCACGGAAACTTTCGAGACTGACAGTAAAATACAAAACATTTTCATTCAGAAACTGAGGTAAATGCTGATGTTTCTTATCAACACCAAAACTGAACAGTTTAGTTACGTCATTTGTTATCTAGTTTCTAACCTAGCCAGCAGGTAAGTAACAGTTATTGTATGTAAAGGTGACAGTGTGGCCCAGAAATGTCTTAACAGATGAGGCTAAAAAAATGAGAGTTACTAATTCCATGTTTGTAATACTTCTGTAAAACAGAACTACATTTTAACTCAGTATGATAATTTTACTTTACTGGATCTCCTAAGACTTCTGAATTTTTTTCATTGAATTCCTAAAGAATTCACATCAGCAATCTACACAGCTGAATAATAAACTCTTAGGACATTTGCTGCAGTAACTAACTGTTTATTAAATCTAATTATACTACATACCTTATTTGTTTAAAAGCAATAAAAATGATAAGCCAAGTAAAATTACAGAGGATTGGCATTTAGCATTAAAAACAGACACTGTCTGACCTTCATGTGACTAATAATAGGAAAACTCAGAGCCTAAACTAGGCATATAATTTCTTTAAAGAACATTTGAGATGAAATTGATCAAGATATATTCTATTTTGACTTCAAAGGCATTTTATACGTAGCTTGAAATCCCTTTAATTTACTCTACTACACTCGTAGTGACTGCTTTGTCCAAGAGTAAAAGGGCTGCCTTTGGGAGTGGGTGGGTCTGACATGATTTAGGGACCAGTACTTTGGTACCTAGAATTATGAAAGATACAGCACGTCTGAGTTTTGGCCCAGAGGGCAGAAAATTATCACATTATCATAATGTGTTCAGTATCACAACTCCGAGAACAAATTAACTGCCCATCCTGACAGTTTTGTCTTATCTCTTATGAAAAAATATCCAATTAATGTGGTTCTAAAAACCTTTCTACAATCATGTTCCTGTTTCACTCTCTTTACAAAGAGTTTTTGAGTATTAGTGGACATTTTCTTGCTCCACATTTTGTTTTGATCATTATAGGTATGACATAACAATTTCATCACCCTTCCCTTCACAGAAAGCTTCTATACATCGATAGTTTTATTTAGCCTGTGGAGAAAAAACAACGAGAAGGTGAAGCAAATTTTCTCCCCAACAATTTGATTTTCTAAATCTCTGATTATAATTTCATGGACCCTTAGTATTCCTCCTTCCCGTGGATCCCAAAATATGTAGTGTGCTCCAGGCACAGGTAATCTCCAGGAATGCTTCAGGACTTGAATACCACAACTGCAGAAAGGATATTCCTGCAGTGCTTACAGTAGACAATGAGCCAGCAATGTGTCCTTGCTGCAGAGAAGGTAAGTGGTGTCCCGGGCTGTGTCAGAGAAAGCATTGCCTGAAGATCGAGGGTGGCAATTCCTTACCCTCTTCTGAACACTGGGGAGGCTGCCTACATGCTGTGTCCAGTACTGGGATGCTCAGGACAAAAGAGATATGAGCATACTGGAGAGAGTCCAGTGAAGGGCCATGAAGAAGATGGAGCATTTCTCCTATTAGAAAAGGACTATTTAGCTGGAGAGGAGAAAGCTCAGGGGCATCTTATTAACTTACATAAATGCCTGAAAGGAGGCTGCAAAGAGGACAGAGCCAGGCTCCTTTCAGGAGTGCTCAGTGACAGGACCAGAGGCATTGGTCACAAACTGAAATGCAGGACTACCCCTCTGAAAGGAAACACTTTTTTACTGTGAGGGTGACCAAGCACTGGAACGAGTTGCCCAGAGGTGTTGTGAAGTTTCCTCCTCTGCTGTTGCTTAGAAGCTGTCTGGGCATGGCTGGCTCTAGGTGGCTGCGATTGGCGAGGTGGTGGGTCTGCATTGGACAAGATGACGTCCAGAGGCACCCCCCATCCTCAACTGTTCTGTGATTCTGTGATAACAATCTTTATATGCTTCATGGGGACTTAGTATAAAAGAAAAAAAATATCGATCTTTGCCTGAATATTACAGAATCTTCATTGCAATTTGCATCAGCTGTTACTGGACAGTGCTGACCACTATGTAGCAATATTGCAAACGGGGGAGTTTACAGCAGATGCTGCTGCTTTGAGATCTCTTCAATATATTTGCTGACTGTAATTGCCATCGCTAAAATGCTGAAGAAGTTTGTCCATGCTTTTTATTTCTTCTACATCAGTTTATTCATGCAAGGGGTGAAAACCTCCACACTGTACCTCCAAATCCCAAGAGCTGAGCAAGCTTTTAAACTCTTTTTCTGTATTCCATTACTTAGTTCACCTTAAGTAGAC
>NW_008240046.1:7921777-7937885 GCF_000691975.1 Corvus brachyrhynchos
CTTTCCCTATAAAACAAAGAACCACAAGCCCTTGCTGACTCTATGACATTAATAATGCATAAAAATGTAGATGGACATCTACCATGTGAGTGGAAGATATTCTCTCTGCTTTGGAGGGCATTTCCCCATCAAAATACGCATAATGAAATTCCTAAGGAGCAAAGAGAAGCGGAAGAAACATTCCTTTAAAAGGGCTAGACTACCACTGTCAAGCTATGGATGTATTAAATACCTGTAAATGCAACAAAAACGTTATTGTAAAAAGTTACATTTTTCTCAAGGCCACTTAAACTTTTAAAATGTATCTGTAATCATAAAGAGAGTAGCAAAGCAGCTAGAGGGCTTAGCAGTTGTGGAAGACAGTCACTATCCCTGTATGGACCACTCAAAGCACAGACACCTTTTAGACCCAGATAGGAAATGAGTGGCTGCGTGGTAGCAGATGGAAGAGATGGGTTTTCCTCCTGGATGTATCAAGCAAAGAACAGAGATCTGCAGACATGAAATTGAACCTATCTTCCACACATACAGACCTAGTTTGTCTTTTGTGGAAAGTGATTTACACTGCTATGTGGGTCAATACCTGGCTTTTGAGCTATTATGAGGCTTTCAAAGTAACCAAAGCAGCTTCCCTCCAGGAGCCACAGTATTAGAAGACAGGAGAAAGACTGATGTTGCCTGGCGGAGAAGATGAGCTACTAGGCATTTTCAGTGTTGCCTGTGGTGCAGTAATTGAGACCAGACCTATTTCATCCGCAAAGGAAAGTTGTGCAAGTACCGTTTTCTGGATTAGCTTCTCCTTTACTACTCAATTTTCCAAGGCATATGAGATGCTTCTTTCAGTACACAAAGATTTTGGCATTCAGGTTATAGAATCAGAAAAGTTATCTGTCTTGGAAACAGTTAATACTAAGGGAGTGAATTATTAAAAGTATGATCTTTTTGTCTCAGGACACAGGATGATCTCCTACGCTCATTCCTATCTCATGATGAAATGGGATGATTCTCATCCTCTGCTCCTTTGAGCAGCTGTGTCTCAAACAGCACTTTCAAATCTGAAATTAATCCAAAAACTTTGAATCTTAGAGCAAAATACCAAAAAACTTCCTCTGATTTAGTAAGTATGATATTCTTCAAAATTAAAATTAACATCTTTTTTGGTTAAAAAAAACACAAAACAATAAACAAGAGGGGGAAGGAAAAAGACATTTTTCTTGTTCTGTGCCTCAAGGGCTCCACTGATCTCTTTTGGGTTTTCCTCAGGCTCTTCCAGTTCCTGGACGCAGCTTACTCTTCAGGCTCCCCAGGGATATGGTCACAGCACCAAGCCTCACAGAGTTCAAGAAGCATTTGGACAATGTTTTCAGGCACATAGTGTGACTCTTGGGGTGCCCTGTGCATGACCAGGACTTGGACCCAATGATCCTGATGGGTCCCTTCTAACTCAGGATATTCTGTGATTCTTTCTCCATTCCTCTCTACAATATTTACACATGGAACAATATAATTTCTTAAACAGCATATTTTGTGGCACAGGAGATTATTATAACACATGTATTACTTTCACAGTTTTTTGAAGAACAAGAAAATAGTTTTTGATATTTTGGTTAAATTATTTTTTTTAAAAAATCCACAAAACCATGACCATCATGAACCAATACACTTTGCCAAAACTTACAAGATGCTGCCATTGACAATCCCAGATTGAGTTACATTATTGTAGAGTAGCTTGACGATTATTCAAAGCTCGACTTATCTCTGAGAATATTAAATATTGACTTTTATTTGCTTAGCATTGACAAAAGAGTCCGATTATAAATACTGAACCTTATATACCCATCTAGAACCATTATTTGATTCCATTAAATAATTCTGTGAAGTCTCTCCTTGCATTCCAGTGTATCTCGTTAAACGCACCAATAAGCAAAAGCACTTTTGGGCTATCACTGAAGACCACAAATTATCCTACAGATATACTGCAGTGTTCTAATAGGGCCAGTAAATTCCCTCATTTCTCCATTCTCAATGGAGATAAATCAAGTTTCTTACCTCAATGTTTCCTACAGAGAACATAATCAATTAACTCCAGTACCTGGCACATCTTGCTATAAAACCTACTGCTTTGGTTAGAACAGGAGTACACTGTGTGAATAGAAAACTACTTAGAATTCTAGCCTCAGGGACTCATCATTTGAATAACAACCAGGACACTTGAAAATGCCTTTAGTAAATAGATTAGAAATGCAAAAAAGAATCCTAGAATGGGCAACAAAAAGTTTTGCTTATTTGTAATCTTAAAAAGAAAAAGAAATCTTCAGCTTTATATCTAAAAGGACTTCTATGTTAAATTGTAGTGCAAAGTTTTCCCCAGCTTGCCATTTCTTCCTGTACAGATGTTCTTTCTGTAGAAGTAGAACAAATATTGCTGTCCAAGGGGCTGCAATGCCATCTACCTGAGTTTTCCCATTCACCAATGGAATTGAATCTGTGCACACCAAAATTATCAGATACCACTCGTCAATACACATTCATGTGTGCAAAAGTGCAGATTTCACTATTCTCACAGGATTAATATTATTCCATTATTAATAAAAAGTATAGCAAGTAATTGTTAAGGCACTGACAAAACTTCTTTGCTTTTGAAAATAAAACCTCAAAGATTTTAAGGGTGTCTTAATTAATTTTTTAAAATTTGAATGTACATATATAAAATCTCCCTCTTCAGCTTTCAGAGGCAAAAGTCTGAGCTTTGAAATTTTCACTTTTTCTGAATTTTCTGAACAGTATTAAATAGCGTTCACCTGGTGCATGTCCTTGTCTTATAATAATGGTTCCAATTTCACAGCTAAAGGACACATATATAAAAGCAAAAAACTAAACATGGTGAAATATCATCAGTAAAAAATTATAAAATATTGGCAGCAAAATGTGGACTTTGGAACATTTCTTAGAAAACCAAGTATAAGATTCCTTCACTGAGACTTTATTAAGGGCTGTATGGCTAGCAAGACTACGTCATACCAGGGTCAGAACAGTCCACAAAGTCACTGATACATGCACCTGTCCTGTGCAATTACTATCAAATAAAACAACACCAAAACACTTGATTAGTAGCTTGCAGTCGTATTTCCTTCAGCTGTTCTCCAAAACATCAATCACACTTTTACATTAAACACATAAATACCAATTTTCACATAAAGCCTTAGGACACAGCATTCTAAAAGCCTGATTTTTTATTTTTTCCCTGAGGTATTGATCTTCAAGGTCTTTCAAAGACCTAAAAAAGGAAATAGCAAAGTAATTGCAAAAATTCATTTACTCTGTCTTGAGACATGTCACACATGCAGGCCGTCCTTACAGAAATGTTTACAAAGGAGGAAATTTTCCAGTGTAGCAGGTCCCCCAAATCACAGAGGCATCACAGTTTTCCAGAGGAGTTGAGTGCCTTAATTACCTTTGATCTCAGGTATATGTGCATCTTTTAAAAGTGTAAACCTATATATTTGTTTTCACAATAAATCCTGGAATGGCAGGTATAGGCTGAGTCAATAACATTAATCACATGATTGTAAGCGCTTATGATAAAAGAGGTCTTAATAGCAGTCATTTGTTAATAGCTGGTGTGCTGGGTGCTGCTCAGCAATCCAGCTGGGATCCACCTGGATGCAGAATAGAGTGGAGATACAAAGTGATTTTTTTGCAGCAAGAGCAAGTACGTGCCTCCCACCTCTCTCCCTGCAATGCCTTGGGTCACAAAATGTCCTATTCAAAATGTCATATAGTAAATAACTTCCTAGGCCCAAACATATGATGAGTTTCATACTGCTAAGCCCAGGTTCATACAGTCTTCATCCACCTTCACCACAGTTAGGCATAAACAAGTTCAGTTATCCTACAGGGCAAGAGAAAGAAGCATGGAGGAGATCTGAAGAATTGCAAGCATGCTCCCAGGGCTTATCAATACAGCAGTTTTGCACTGCAAGACCTGCTTTTTTCCCTGTATTCATGGGCTTTTGTCCACATCATAAGCCTTGAACAAGGCAACCCCCTGGAAATTAGAGAAAGTTTTGCAGGGAAGTGGGAGATGGATAGGATAGGATAGGATAGGATAGGATAGGATAGGATAGGATAGGATAGGATAGGATAGGATAGGAAGCTAAGCAATCTCTTGAATAGTTTGAAGGATTTTAAATTTTAATCATCATCTTTAGCATTTTAAAGAGAATCCTCTGTAGCACACTAGTTTTACTATGCAGCATAGCATTGATTTTGCTACAGTGGACATTTTTTTCTTAACTACTTTGAACACAGTTTGGGGGGGCTGTGGCTTAATTTACAAAATATCAGAAAGACAATTGTCAACATTTTACTTTGCAAGGTCGAGAGCCTGAGGTATAATTGACATTTTTTGATGTGACTTTGGGTATGGTTTTATTTGAAAATACTGCCTGTTTGGCAAGTTGTGCAATGTTCTTTCCTCTACATTTGATAAATTATAGCTTGAAGGTGTGTTTTACTAGATTAATACTGAAATGTTCTGCTTTTCTTCGGAATTATTTGTAAAAAAATTCCATGTTTTTATTTTAAAAAGGTTCTTTGAATTTTAAGAAATATTAAGAAATATTTGGTAGAACAGAACACTGATTATACTGCCAGTTCTGTGAACTGACCAAAGAAAAATAAAACCAGCTTGCAATAATTTGGAACTGTAAGCATTAGAAAGTGACATCTGCTTTTAACAGTCACCTTCGTGATAAGTGAGACAGATGATGTTGCAGCCTCTTAAAGGAGGCAATATTTGTCAATATTTGACAAATGCTATAGACCAAGTCTCATGCTTACAGAAAAGGTTTAGCCTATTCATGTAACTAAACAAAAATCTATTAACTCTAAAAAGCCTATTTATTTTGTATCCACTAAAAAAAATGGAATCAAAATTTCTTCTCTCCTTATTTTAATAAAAAACGATTACTCTATTTACAGAAGTATATTAAAACTTAGAGTGCAGAAACACATCTTGTCCCTCTATGTGTTTCTTGTCCTGCTTAATTGTGAGAAAAAACTTGATAACCCTATAGAGAATGTCTTCGAACTAGTTTGAAAGTCTAAAAAAACTCCCCCATAAGTAAATCTCCTATCTTGAATATTCATTGCCCTGATATCAAAGAACTGTTTTCACACATCCTTAATTATCTTATTTCACCCTTGTTCTCTCTCTTTACCCTCTCCAGAATGTTTCCCCCAGTAAAATAACAGCAAAGACTCAACCCAAATTGCTGCTTCAATATGACAAATAGCCACAGTTCTCTCAAAACACTGGCATATTTTAGTACTCTAGTATTTATGTCTAATAATATATACTGAAAGGCCAAGTTTCCCCAGAGTATACACACTGCCAGTGTTCAATACTGTCATCTGCTCTTCTTTCATACCACACCAAAGGCTGCCAAGTGCAGCTCCCTCAAGACTGAGAAACTGATATCAGCTAGATTAGCACTCTCAAACCCAAGGCAGGAGTGACAGCTCCAAGCGAAATAGTCTAAAACATCAGGACTATCAGTAATGTTGCACACTCCAAGCAAATGCTCTTTCTCCTTCTAAATTATATTTGCATAAATACAGTGGTTATGTATATGGGGCAGCAGCATTACTGGATTAATTATTTATCAGCAGAAATCTATTTTCCTTACCTGCCTGCAAACTTGCTGGCTTCTTTGCTTGGAGCAATTATTTAGTAAATACTTAAGCTTTTCAAAATCTGTGCTCTGAAACAATGGAATATGCAAACCTTGGGCTCTGCAAACATGTGGGTTGCATCCCATTTTCCCCACAGACACTTAAAATATTTTAATTATAGAAGTTTCTACAGTAGTTATGGGGAAGTATCTGAGATACAAATTTTTGGTTTCTTCAGAAAAAGTCCTGAAGTACATCTTAGTCTATAAAACATATTCTTTACAAAATACAACAACATACAGGTTGTGAAATACTTAATATTAATACTTACTATTTGAATGCTTTCTACTGCACAAACAAAAACTCAACCAAGAGCTACCACCTTCTGAGTTTCAGCTTTTACACAGCAGCTGATTTTTCACCTGCTCTGTCCACTACAGAGTCTGTGTCTGAAATGTGTTGAGCTTTCTGGTGTGCTTTTTTTTCTTACTACTGCTTCAACAATATAGGAAAAAGGTAGAATTTGTTGTGATCTGTCCAGGCAGACCTCTACACCTGGCCACATCTCCTGTAAATGAAGGAGCCTTTATGCAGGGTCAACCAGATCTACAGCAAAGCTGGGGACTGAATGGGTAAAATGAGGAATAAGTCTCCTTGAGTAGACAACATTTGACAACATTTTGTGTCTGACATTGCATACCACAAAAATGGGTAGAAACTGTAATATTTCTATATAGGATAAAAAGTAACTTGTGAAACAACCTATCACAGAAGAAACCTTTTTTCTTTGCAGAGGTAAGTCATGGTTGTACGTGTTTTAAACTATCCAGAAAAGCAGACAAACCTATGCTCACATTGTCCAGTTGAAGGAGTACACACGGGTTTCTGAGAGATTTCTCTGAAGAGAACAGGAAATAAAGAGACTGACATAAGTAAGGCTGGCATGGGGTAAAAAGGAAATTCCTGCCATGAACCCATGAAAACAGACGAAACAGAAGGCAGAAACAAACGGTTAGTTTTCACTAAAAAACCACTTACTTCACCATTGGAACTTAAACTGCTCAATATATAGACAAGCAAACTGGAAAAAAAGGTAAGTAAATAATGAGGTAACAAAGTTTATTAAGAATACAAACTTTTTCAGGTTGGCCAAATCTAGAGCTGACAGTGAGTGACAAATAGGTGTCATTTTGATGGGCTGCTACATTCGACAGTGAGATACTCTTCAACAATAGAACAAGAAAAAGCTTGAGGCAAATGTAGGAAGACTGATCAGAGATATAAGGAGAGTGTAAACAGCTTAGGGTCATCCAGTTTGCAAATTAAATGACTAAGAGCAAGGATATGATATAAGCTACAAAATCACAAACCATTTGAAAACAGAAAGTAACCCTTCACTTCTTCTTAAAAAACAAGCATGAGATGTCCAAAGATATTTTTAGATAGTAGGTTTAAAATGAAAAAAAAAAGGAATACATTTTTTTATCCAACATATTAACAGAATTAAGGAACACACTGCCAAAGGATGCTAAGGAGGACAAAAGTATAAATAATTTAAAAAATAAGTTAGATAATTTCATAGAAGATTGGTCTACTGATGTTTACTAAACATAATGGACTGAATACAATCTCAGGGTTAGAATGCTGCTAAGGCACTGATTACCAGAACCTAGCTGAGTTTGGGAAAGACCACTTGCATGGGTCCAGCTTGGATTCTTTCTGTACCAATACTCCACTTTCTGTACCACTACTCGAGAGTCAAGGCAGGATATTTAGAAGCAGGGAAAATCTCCCTTTTGGCTTCGTATGACTGCTTTATTTTCTTGGTATCAGAGCTACTCTTCCTGTGTACTCTTACTATGGAGAATAAATAGACAACAAAAATATTAACCAGGTTATCTGTAAAATAATCACTGGCTTTGAGTAACAGAGTTCTTCCAACATGCGACAGCCTAAGCTGAACACTGCTCAGGGCACTCCTGTCAATGTATCTAGTAAAAACAAAAGTACAAAAAGTTATTACTTGAATGAAAGAAAAATACTTCAAAACATATTTATGTATGATCTTTGTTTTAAATGAGAACAGTTAATCCAATGAGATTATTCATTTGCTTCAAGGGTAAGCAGCTGGAGAGGAGAGGAGCAAAGCAAAGCAATGAAAAAACAGTATACACCAAGGAAAACAGTGGCACACGTGTTGCTATGTGTACATTATTTAAAATGTACATTTATAATTTAAACCATCATAATCATCTGCAACATTCTAGCCTAGAAAACATTTTTACAAAAGGCAGTTGTACAAAAGGCACACATGCAAGTGCATGCAACCATTATTGCCACACACCCAATTTCCCCATCTCTTGGTTAATGTTACTGACAGACATTTAAAAAGCCACACAAGAGACCCTCACTCCAGAAGAAACTGAAACGAGGGTGACATGGATTCTCTGGTGTCCAATAAGACATTAATTATGATCAAAACTTCTTCTGTGGTTAGGGATTCACAGCAGGCCTCACCAGCTTGGTCTGATGTCCAAGCAGGGAGTAGGTCTCCTACAGCCATAGTGCAACTCTGCTACAAAATCAACCGGGCAGTAGGCAGAAATTCTTTGGAAACCAGGTTTAATTAGTTGCAGAATAAATTAATTATTTAATTAGTTCAGTAAAAGGGCTTGATTCTGAAATATTTTTATGTTTGGCAAACATAATGAAAATTCATTAACCTGTTGCACTATGCTTGAATCATTGGGGTGGGAGGACGGATGTATTTGATACTTTTATTCGGTATTGTTTCCAGGCTATTGGAAAAATTTACCAAAATATGAAAATAAAATCAACAGTCTCTAGCTGGATTCACTGAACAGTGCAATTGAATGAATCTTCTCATCAAAACAACACAATGGGTATTTTATACTTTATAACCAATGTAAGCAATGCTTTTTTTTCATGGAAACTGCTTCTGTCTGTTCCAGAAGTACTATGCTGGAATGAAAGATATTGTTTATTCTTTTTTTTCTGTTATTCTAACGTGAAAACATTTTTAAAGGCAAAAATAATTGAACAATTTTGAGTTCCTACAGGTGAAGTAGTAGAAAAATTTTATTTGTGTGTTTAATGCATTGTGGATATAAGTTTTGCCAGACTTCTCTATCAATCACCCACACGGTCTCAGTGTGCAAACTTCACACTACTGCTTCAGGATTCAATACGGTTTTTTTTATACAATAAAATATTGGCCATTTATTTACAATTTTCATATAATATTTTGCTGTGGCACTTTGCACAGCCTATTTTCAACTTCAGAGACCACTAGTAATTCCCCTGAAATGTTGTTTACATAACAGCTAATTCAAAAAAGCCATATAAACTGGTGTTTAGTAAAGATTTTCCCATCAATCTAGATTCTTTCAGCACATACTGCTTGTGATAGAAGTAAAGGTGTCTTTGCACTTCTGCAGCACAGTAGCATTGACAGTATAATCAATATAAGCCTATGCTTATTTCAGTATTCAGTGTACAAATGAGTGAGTGGAAAAGCACAGAACCTTTTCAAACTTTCATTCTCCAGTAGCTGGATGGGGACCACTTGAATTAACCACACATGGAAAGTCTGCAACATAAAAAAGGACTTTGCAGGTATTGTTCTGTGTGACTGGCTTTAAGCAAGAAACAAGTGATATTAGCAACTATATTAAGGAACTGAATTTGAATAAGTTAAAATAAAGCATCAAATGAGTCTTGTGCTAGAAAACCTGACACAGTTGTTCAGACTAATAAGGCAAACAAGTATGCATCCATCTATAACAACTTGAATATACTTAAAGTAAAGACTAGAGACTGAGATAATTATTTAATGACCAAACAGGAATTTCAAGCTTCTTACACAAAAGATGGCCTTATCTGTGAGCGTTTTCTAATTTTAATCAATAAAGATGCACTTGTTCAGTGGAAGACAAGTAATTACAGCACAATTGACAACTTCCATGTTGATCCTAGATGAAACTAGCTAGCTGGGGTTTTTTAAGACAGCTCTTAGCAAAAAACAAACGGTTTCAAAGGTCTTTGCCAAAGAAATTAGAGCTGTGACCCTAGCTCCTTGGAGTGGTTCCTGAAGTCCAAATCTCTCTGAAATTCTGTGTCTCGTCAACTGCAGCACCTTTTGCAACTGTAGTATAAAATACGTTTGGAGAAAAGATTAATAAAACAAATTAATAGAATTAACAATAATAATTATACAGATCTACTTCACACAGCAAATGCTGGAAGTGGAACAGATCTTTCAGTGGACAAGACTGATAATTTTCTAATTATACAGTCCCAGACCGTCCATGCGCTGTTGGCCGATTTGGGTCAGTGCCATCAGCAGTGTCCACTCAAGGGCAGAGATCAGCCATGCCAAACTAGGTGCAGGCTCCTGGTCTACACTTCCACAGATCTTTCTTTGTCTTCACCCAGTCCTTTACTCAGATGCTAACAGACTTTACTAATAGACTATATATATTATATGTCTGTCTACAAAAAGGAGAGAAAAGGGAGGCTAAGAAATGCAATTACAGGAAAATACTAACCATATGTGCAACAAGAGCTTCTGAAAAGCATCACTTAGATGGTCAAGACCTTTTCCTACGACAAGAAGGCAATGGGGAACTGATGATGTTAAGTGGAATCCAGCTTGTGAACTGAGGCCTGATGCACACTCTTTTCCATCATTATGCAATATTCTCTAGTTCTAACTCAAATTTCAGACAAGAAAAAATTACGAATCACCCTGTAGTTTTATTTTATTCATCTTACACCAATATGTAATTTTAATTTTTTATTTCCAGTTCTTCAGTGAAATGTAAGAATTGAATGAAGACCAAGAAAAAAACCATAATGAATCCAAGTTTTCCACACCAAATGTTAAGGAGTTATCAAGTCCGAAAAAGAAGAAGTTTGCCCTGGACACCTACTCTGTTTTTCAAATGCCCTGCATCAAATCTTTCTCAATCTATGTACCCAGAGAGTTCCAAGAGCACCTGCTGGGTAAAACAAACAGAGGGTTAGAAATCTTTAAGTGTTACAGTTTGGTATGCAAGAAATGAGACTTTATGACCACTACAGAAGTTGTGGCTCAGATTAGGAGCAGACCAGATCAACAAGCTAGATCAAGTTGATGCTGCTGTGAGAAAGGTAAATGATCTACTAGTCCTGTGAATACTTTCATCTGCCAGTAGTTTCTTCCATGTGCAGGACTCCACTAAACTGGACAATGCAGAATAACCATTTGGCTTCAATTCAGCACTCCAGGAAGAGGAAGGTAGAAACTTGTTTAAAGTCAGATCACACAATTTGCAAATGCTGGGTCATTACATTTGTGGTAATTATCCTTGTACTGAACTCTGTACTTTATAATTGACCATTTGAGCTTTTTGACAACAGCAGCCACCTTTGAAAGCATTTGGAGATGTGTCCACCATTCCCTTATCAACATTTTCCCATGACGAGTTAAATTTACTTTCAACATTTTTGTATTTTATTTCTTCTCTTAATGTATTTGACTTTTTGAGTAACTGGCCGGATAAGAACTTACAAAGATCTATACAGAATAAAACATATTTTAAGCCACACAACTGTCAACTATGCGCTCATGCCCTAAATACAATATCCATACAAATTACGCAGTTGTATAGATTCCCGACTCTATGAATTTTTAAAAAATGGATTAGATATCCATCAGAAGTTTATAGTGTTTTAAGAGTGCTTTGCATCACGTTGATGTATTGATTTAAAATATAAATCCACATTAATCTGAAGTAATTGACTATCTACATTAATAATAATGTTCAATTTTCATGAGGGAAGAGAATGTTTCTTGTGCCAAGACAAATGAAATTTATTACTTGCAACTACAGATGTAGTTTTTTTTTAAAAAGTATAAAGAGGCTTTTGACAGAATATCTGTTAAAGTTGCTCTGGGTAACTCTGGAAGAAAAAATCCATTTATTAAAAAATTTACAAGAAAATGAGAACATAAAAAGGCACTTTGATTGGTTGACATCACAACCTAATTTACTTCTAATGTATTATCAAGATACTTCTTAACTTCTTGATCAATGTAACTCACTACTACGTGTTCTTCTCTGTATTTTTAGAAAACATGTCACCAAGAAGTACTGTTTTAAACACAGCTGTCAAAATTCTGAGCTAAAATTTCAAAAGCTTTCAGCTGTCAGAAGATTAATGGTCATTTGTATGCGTAGAAACTCATAGGATTTAACTTGACTTTTTTTTTTTTCCCAAACTTTATTCCTATCTTTATAGTTTTGCCTCCACAAAGAAAACTGTATAATATTGAATGGGTTATATTTGAATAACAAAGTGCTGAATCCATCCTGCCAGGATTTCATACTGTTAATCAAATGTGGCTCCAATCCATCAAAGTGTTATTAGATGCTCTGCAGAACAGGAACTGAAAGTCTTATTATTTAAGTTAATTTACTTACACCCTTAATTTTTAGTTCATAGATGTATTGTAAAATTCAACATGCGTAAATTCTTCATAGAAGAATTGGTTACTTCTTGTTTTGTGCTATGTTTCAATATATGCTTTCAAACTCCATCCATGAAACAGCATCTGGTTACTATTTTGTGAAGAACATGTGTGTATTTTCTATTGAAAGGAAAATTTTGGGTTGGATGTTGGTGTGGTATGGGACCATTTATCTCAATGACATTCATGACTATATTTTGAAAATGATAAACCAGTATAAAGTCAAAGAAAACTTGAGGAATTTGAGCTACATTTGAATAAAATCAAGAATAAAATCTTTTACCTCATTTCTTCCAAGAAAAGTGTACAGTACTGCTTTTTAAGACCAAATAATTACATCATGCCATTAAAGACATCAGCCACACTTGGAGTTTAGAGTTCTTTACCAGAACTGATGAAATCTTGAGTCACTGTCTGTTTGAGCACCCAAATACCCTGGTTTTGGAACTATTTAGCCCCCCCCCCCCCCCCAAACACTCAGGAGAAAAGCAGTTCTGCAAGAACATTTTAACCAACTGATGTCTTCTACTTCATGTATTTCTATGCTTCTATTTTCAAACTGAGTGTCTCAAGCTGTTGTTTTCTGAATAGCACTTCTGCATGAAACACTGCTATCTGTGCTGCTTCAAAGAGCTTTCAGGACAACTTAGTTAGGTTTATGCTTCACTGCACAGAGATCTAAGTTTATTGGCACAGCTACAAAAACATGGGATTAACTAGTCATAATTAGGAGCCAGATCATCTATAAATGTCAGTGGGGTAAGAGACCTGAGAAAAGTGAATCATTAGTAAATCACAGGGAAAAAATGATGATTGTTCAGAATTAGTTTTCTGAAGTCAGCTTTGGAAAGTACTCTGTACAGCTAGGTCACTGTAGAATGTCATTCACAGCTTCTAGTTAACACTCTAAAATCTCATCTATGATGTTGAAAAAGTGGTCTGGAGACTCCAAGTCGTGAAGAATATTTACAGATAATAAACTAATTGTTAAGAGAGAAAACCATACCCGGCTGAAACCTCAAAGAGAAACAGCAGCTATTGGAAAGTAAAGCCTATTATAAATTATATTTTTCAGTCTATAGGGATTCTTTGCAGCTTTGAGAAATTATTCTTCATGTTGTATTTTCCTTTTCATTATTTCATGACATTGTCAAACAAGGAGCAATGGGAAAGATGTTTCCAGCAAACACTACTTTGTAAGGGTGTGCCAGGAGCTGAGAGAAAGATCAAATGTACATCTTCTGGAGGGCTTCAACATGCAGATGACAGTGAAGTCCCACCTAAACACAGGAGCTATTCTACTGTGCCAGTAACGACTACACTTAAGCCCACCACAATTAAAGACGAATTTGCAATTGACTTACTGCATTTTGGATCAAGCCTCAAATAATCAAGTTACATGCGTATACTAATGCCCACTGGTAGATCCAGTGGGCAGAAAGAAGTTGTGGGACCCATCATAAATATTG
Source organism: Corvus brachyrhynchos (assembly GCF_000691975.1). Taxonomy (NCBI): domain Eukaryota; kingdom Metazoa; phylum Chordata; class Aves; order Passeriformes; family Corvidae; genus Corvus; species Corvus brachyrhynchos. Next base: position 7,935,455 of record NW_008240046.1, read on the forward strand.
TTTCTAAAGCTGGTAAATAGATTTTTACCATAACAGTGTGACTGAGAAACAATAAAGATTAAAGAGATTTATCCTTTTAGGACCTGTTGCTACATCTGTTGAAGTTAATATTCTGGGTACAGTAAAGAAAACTCTACTTGGATGTGGGAAAAAATTGTGGGGGAAAGATGGGGAAAAAAGGTACAGAAGTAATTAATATTTAGCAGAAAGGTGTAAGACACTTCCCTATTGACTACTTCTCCCTTTGTACACCACTGGCTGGGTTAAGGGTCGTGTGGCTTTTACAATCATCTCTAATTCATCTATCTGGACAGTTACATGCCAACCCCAGTTAAATTTGGATGCAAATTTCTTTGCGGCCCTTGTAACACTTAGTTCAGTTTGTTCTGATTTATGTCTATAAGACCCTCATTCAGGTGTGGTATTATCTCAGGAAGTGATGGCTGGCTGGGATGTTGGGTCTCAGTTGATAAGTTGATCCTGGTCCATGTGTATCCTTGTTGGCCATGTGAGTTATAGCCCAGCTGTTGCCTTCCAGACTGCTGGGAACTGGGCTTACACTATGGCAGCTGAGGTGCATCTGAAATCTACTGTGTTGTAACAGAGGATGCGTGAATAAAGAATTGACAGTATCAAGACCAATAGTGAATTACAAATTTTTACGTTTCCTGTTGAAACATTACCCATTAAAATCATTATTGCACCTATACTCAGAGGGGTTGTTTAATGCAGCATTTGAGAATACAATAAAGGATATTGCAGAAGAATATTAATATATCAAGACTCAAAACACTCTTGTGGAAACTTACAGCATGATCAAACTGTGAAAAATGGAAATCTTATTTAAAGAGATCAGATCTATGCACCACTTCTGTCTTAGCTCCATCACTTCCAAGATGCCAGTGATGCCGCACTTGCCATCTAGGTAGTTTCTCTGATACCAGCAGAACCTTTAACAAGGGAAAAACTGATTGAAAATTCTTCCAGAGCTGCAAGTATTTTTTGGAAGGTATTTTTGTCTGTACTTTTGTTGCTCCAGAACTGAAAAAAAATATTGAAGAATCTGAGATGCAACATGAGCTACACATTGGCGGAGCCAAAATCAGCTTCCTAATGAGGAGTCTGGCACTGAGTATGAGCACTGAAACCTCCAGCCATGGCACTAGTAACACTGGTGGTGATGAACTGAAGCCTTGGCAATTCTGCTAAGGTCTGGCCGACAGAGACGGACAGTGAAGTGCAAGCCTGTTTGTATACCAGTCCCATATTCAAGGCATGACCAAATCCCCAGAGTGGGCAGGAACCTGGGCATCCCTGTGCCTCAGATATCCTCTGGACAGTCTCCATAAAAAGGCATTATCCTGATATGCAGATGTCTCGATTTGGAAATGAGTATCTTGCTTGTTTCCTAAAATAAGACTATAAAGGTAACAGATTAAATGAGTCCCTAAGCCCCGTACTTATAAAACCTGAAGCTTAGAGTAACTTTACTGTCCCAAATCAGAGATGGAAATTAATCTATACATCTAAAAATCACAACTGTGTTTCCAAACACATGGGACCAAAAGAAAGCATAAAAAATCAAAACCTAGTTTCTTTTCAATCCTTTCCCACTTGTCAACCCAATATGCTTAGTTCCTATAGCAGAGGATGATTCTCCCTAATTTTATGTCATATTAACTTGATTCCATTTCATTTCACATCACCAAAGCACCATGTAGACCTCTGTCACGAAATAATTCTAATATTGCCAATTTTTAAAAAATCCTCAGATTCTAAATGTTGTCTTCACTTTAGCACTCAGTTTCATTCCAAGGTACAATTCTTTCCATTTTGCATTGAGATCGTTAAGAATGAAAAACTCAGTAAAGTATTCAGATATACTAAGCTTGAGGATAAGAATTAGAAGAGAATATCCAAACTTTTATAAGCAGCCAGAAACGAGTCCAAAGGGCAGAACTCTAACACAGGCTGCCATGGATACTGGAATTAGAAGAGCACCCAACTCCAGGAACTTTACCCTCACATCTGCAGAGTGGCAGAAACAACCAAAATTTCTGCAAATACACTCATCTCTGATATGAAAGAGCTCTCATATGTGTAAGAGAGCACCATTCTGGGGATAGCGCCCAGGCTGCACCTGCCCTCTGACGACTCCTCCAGAGGTGAGTTCACTTTCCGTTTATAAGGAGTAGCATAAGATAATTTTCTCCTTAACACTATTAATAGCCAAAAAGCTATTACTGGAGGAACAGTGGTGACAGCCATAAGGCTATCTAATCCTTTATAAATTCTCAGCTCTTTCATCTACTGATGAAAAGAATTGCGTTGACAGCTCTCTCTTTTTTGGTAAATCGCCTCTAGTGTGATTACTTTGCATCCTTCCCTGCTCTCTCTCTCCTCCCGTCGGCCGGGGGACAGCCCGGGCGGG
>NW_008240046.1:7938520-7949514 GCF_000691975.1 Corvus brachyrhynchos
TTGACACTAGCGGAGGAACACGACATCTGCCCAGCAGCTGCGGGCAATGCTCTGGCCGTGGCAGTGCTGTGAGCGCCTGAACTGCTCTGAAAAGAGCAAACCCTTACAGTAGTTCTAATCAGGTTTTCCATAGAAAAGTGTAACAATGCATTAACATTGCAGGAAACATTTGTACTTTTTTGCACTATCCCTCGTCTTTGTCTAATGTCGTGCATATTGTCTCTATGACATTTTGAACAACAAATTTTGGTTTAAATAAATACACATTGGAGTGAGTAATTAGCACAAACTTCGAGTAAAACAAGATTGCTTTAAGTGGTAATTATCTGGCTACTTTCTAAATTTCTTTTCAAGTGAATAATCTGTTTCATAGGGGTTTTAGATCAAGGTTTCAGAAAAGCTGGCTTGTTGGGGTTTTTAAATTATTATTATTTCAAACCACTGGAAGATAGTAAAAAGAGAAATGTCATCTGTAAGTAGTTAGGTTGAAGTGAATGATTCTTTCAGTCTGTTTCCTCTTCAGGTTCAAAATACATATAACAGGTAGAAATAATCTGCGTGCTTCAGACATAGATTGGGTTGGCATCCAATATTCTATGTTCATTATCTTTCTAAATATCTGAAGTCCTTAGAATACATGAGCTGTTTTGCAGATTATTGGAAACCCTGACCCAGCTATGTTCCCTGTACTCCTATAATTTTGGTAGAACAGGCTTTGTATTTTAGAACTATAAGAACAATTTAAAGGAATTAATTCCTGAATATCATAGGGCTTCTAAACATACAGAAATACCAATCTCATTCATAGTTTATGAAACTGTCCAGTAGAAGTATGATTAGTTGCATGTGGTAGATCTATAAGCAGTTCACTGTGGTGAAACATCCAAAAAAGGAGAAATAACATCATGCACCTTTAAAATCTTTACTAAAAATTTCTCTTTCAGGTAGAGGAGAACAAACCATTAAAGAAAGCCTCTAATCAGATTTACTGTTTGGAAGTCTCTAAAGATATAAAGGAAAATTCACGTAGAGTACTAAGAGTAGGATCTCTCCCACATCTAATATTAAACTCTCTTAATATACTCAGGCACAGTCGAGTAAGTGGTGAGTAGAGTGGAAATCTGATTCTGAAAGATGGGTTGCTTCTAGCTGCCAGCAAATACTGTGCTCTGCAGTGATTCTGTAGGATCAAAACACATTATCTAAAATCTTATCCCTGCAATGCAACCTCTGTGTATTTCTGTTGATTTCAAATTACCACAACAAAAAAACAGGAAAAAAAACCAAACAAAAAACCCCAACCAACCAACCAAAAAAACCCCAGTCAAATTATAGGCAAAACTTCAGTGGTCTATGCCTTTTGAAATGTGTGTTACAACAAAATCCTGGTGTGGGTAACTGAACCATCTTATTTTTGTGCCATATGGGCAACACTATTTCCTTTCCTTTTCACAGTAGCAAGTCCCAGTCCTTGCATGAAGGCAACAGTATTCTTTCACGAAACAGATTATAAACCCTAGAAGAATGTAGAGCTGAAATGCAACCCCGTTCAGGGGTTATCACAATCCGGTATTGGTATACCCAAGAAAGAATGGTGGGGATAACATTTTATTGTCCTACAGACACTGAAAAAGGTGTTTAGTCCATGAAAGTCCTTAGGAAATACTTTGTGCTCTATGAAGGTATTGCTATAGCTGTACCCTCCTCGAGCAAAGCTTTTAGAGCTTAATAGAATGACATGGTAGATCTGAACTCATGCTCTATATAAAAATAAAATTCTCTTTGGCTCTTTTAGCTGGGAGCAAGATCAAGCAGTATGTAAAATGCAGGAAAATGAATTTTTTTTTTCTTAACTGAAAATAGCACACCTAAGTTTCACCACTAGGTTCATTATGCCTTACACCTGTGCTCTGTCCTTACGTCACAGGATTTCTGTTGTCGGAGGGGTAGAGCAGTGGCCGTGTGGGGTCCTGGGGGCCCCTACAACATCCCTTTGTATTTTTGAGAGGACTTGGGGCTTGGGCTTGCTTCCTTTTGTTATAACTCCGAGGGAGACAACATATTCCCTTACAAGCTAGCAAACCAACAAACAAAATGGGTGAAACTGAAAGTATGAAGAGAACTTCCTAAGATTACTCTGCTAGATTTGCTTGCAAATGAAAACCATTGTAATTTCTCCATAGAAGATAACACAGTAGTGGTCTTTTGGTTAAAAATGACTGAGCAACTATGATTGATAGGACTAGGAAAAAAAAAAGTGATTTGTATTTCCCAGGTAGGGAAGCTATAGGCTGAGAGAAATTATGATCAATTAATATATTTTTCCACTGTTTTTCTTCGCAATCGATAAAACCACATATGCCTTACATATATACTTTGTTGTTACTTAACCATTTTCTTATAAGAAGGTGAAAAGTAAGAGATGTTTTAACAGAAGGAAGGTAAAACCAACAAAGTTTCAAAACAGGGTAGTATTTAGAAATAAAAGAATTTTGCTCCCGTGTTCCTAGCCTCATGCTATGGTGTCAAAATGCTCCTGCCAGATGTAGGTGACTTCTTGACCATAACTTGGGCTACCAGATAGCTTGGGAATGTTGCCTGCCCTGCAGCCATCAGCAACTGGATGTGAAGGAGATTGTTCAGGCTCTGGTAGTTTTCACACTCATAATTGTCTGTTACAGAAATCCAGTCTTCTACTCAGCACTCAAGGTAATCAATTAATAATGGTAGTTATTGCAAAAAGCATCTTCATTTTCTTTTTAATCTTGTTTCCTGCCTAAGTTGGAAAACAGGAATTTCTATAAATTTAGCACTGGACAACTGGAAGCCTGAAGAAAATTTTCAATGTTAATTTCATTAAGTGGCCTAATTACATATTATATAGGGAAATAAGAGTTTTGCTTTTAAAAAGTAATGGCTTCATAAGAGAACTTCCTTCGAAGAATGGAAAATAGAGCACAAGTCATGCAAATACAGAACCTTGGCAGAAGTTTTGCAATCTTCTAACTGTAGCACATCAAAAAGACTCCCTCTTGAAGTAAGTAGGATAATGCAGACCCAGTGCCAGCATGAGGCTTTCATTGCACTGCTAGTGAATTCACATGAAAGGCTTTTGAACAGACAAGACTCCCTCTTCACAGGGTGGGTAAGGTAAATCATAAATCTACCTAAAGCTGACTGGTTTCTTTCTGTTGTCATGACTGACAACATTGCACTATTCCTACTACCTAGGCAAAATAAAACTATCAAGTCCAGTATCATCATAACTTTAGGAAGTACTTGCTTGCATATCTAAACTATTTTTTTTCTTGCAGTAAATAAAAGTAAAGAAGTAGAAATATGTATGGTTAAACACTGGCGAGTGGACCGAGAGGAGAAATATGAAGTAGTTGAAAAGTGGTTTTTGAAAGATCTGGAGATGATTGACGGAAAAGAAGCAGATACTGTAAGTGTTACATTATGCATTATGTACATAGAGAATAATTTTCTTCTTTTGCAATTTGGGATACGAGTATTAAAATGCATTATCTGAAAAATAAAGTTATGTTACCGAGGAATTTTGGCTTTATTGCATGTGAGAGTCTCCACATCACATTGCACTGTTGCAGGGGAAGAGGAAGGCAAGATATTTTTGTTGATTTGTTTATTATAATAGTCTTCATCTCTCTGGTTGAGACCTGAGGCAGAAGCTGGGTGTTTTCTAAATTGGTCATCCTATCTGCTAATAAAAGTTCTCCATCTGCAGCTTCCAGTGTAAACTGCAGTTAACGTAATAGATTTTAGAGTGTATCTGAAAACAAAATTTCATTTAAAAATTTTATGGAGACTGTGACCCTGTCATTTGAATGTATGAACCTGTTCTCTATGTGACAAAATCAATCTATAAAATATCATGCAAGTGCATGATAGCTCACAAAATTGTGTCTTCCACATAGCTTAATCTCACATTACTTGCATCAATTCAGTATTTGCCCATTTGTGTGTGTAAATATGATCTAGCTTTGGCTAGATCTGGCTTACCTTGCTGCTAAAAAAGCACTGATCTCTCAGATACAATTTCAGAGGGTAAAATGAGGCTGCAGTAGTGCAATACGGAACAACACCAAAACTAGAATTAAATCCTATTCTACAAAAGCTAGAAGAATATGTTGAGGATAGTATCTTACTGCATGTATGATAAGACGTTTTAATAGCTGTCTCTGTATAATAAATGTAGTCCAGAAGTACTTTTATTCCCTTTGAAAGTGTTTTCACTAGCATATGTAATCTGAACTCTATTTTATGTTCACTTGAAAGAGAAACCAAGAGTCCATGAGAAATGTTTCAGAGCCTTGTTTCAAGGAAAATGACAAACTGGGGTTGTTCTTGCTCTGTCCTGTGCACATAGCCCTCAAGGTCAAAACTAGGAATGCAGGAGACAGGGTGAGTGAACTCAGCTCCAGAGTACCCCTTCACCCTGTGAGCTCTTAGCAGTTTAGGCCCGAGGGGGGGAAAAAAGACAAAACTAATAAGCCTTTACATCCCTTCTCCAAGTTAACTATCTTCTGGAGACACTCCTGTCTCTTCCCCAGACAAGGAAGCCAGAGGATTTCCTTATCACTTGCTGCATGAATTTAACTTTCTTCTGAAGCGTTGTGCTAAAACAGTCTTCAGAAATGATTCAGCCTTTCACAACCGGGATGATCAAAATCTGTCTCATTTTTGATTAAAGAAAAGCCTAAATGAACCTCAAACTCATGGGGTAATTAACACTGCTATAAATATTCATAATAGGTATTCATATCCATAGAATTTAAAATAATTTATCTGCTGGTAGGATTAATTGTGTCAAAGAGCCAGAAAGCATTAAGAAATACAACTAAGGCAGGAAGGGCAATCAATATTCTTCTTCTCCCACAGTCATAGACAGTTATAGTCCAAGTCAAGAGCTTTTCATGTACTGTGTTTTAGGCAACACAACAGATTGATTCAGTTCAAAACAAGACTGTACAATCCCAATAAAGTACAGCATATTGCTTGACCAAACTTGGAGAATTTTACTCAGAAAAACTCCCAATGACAAAGAGTTACAGCTGCTACTTTTTAAAATTTTAAAAGACCCTTTAAGATGAAGAGCAGAAGTATTTGAAGTCCTTTAGAGCCCATCATACAGAGAAAAGCCCTGCAGGTAGCTGGGCAGAGAACAACAAATTGCAATTCTAACACTGTAATATGTGTAGTACTTTCATTCTCTCTCAATTTTTTTTTTAGGATAATCCATATTTTGATATGCATTTCCAAAAAGTCTACAATATGGAAGCATATAGTTGTGCATCTAAATACACCTTTGCTCGAACACTAAGCAACCTGAATGCGATGTACCTTAAGAAGGACTTCAAGATTGTCAACTTTGATGACACCTACCTAAATGATGATTCAATCTGGTCATCCAGCAATAGAGATTTTGTAGTAGTTATGAAGGTTTGCTTCTATGCTTTCAGCCTTTTATGTCTCTCCCTCTGTCGTTTGTCCTAAAGATGTGTTTTCTAACATTGAGGTGACTGGTTGACTTTCACTGACCAGCATTTCATAAACCATCTGATCAAAAAGTTAGTAAGTGATATGCAGTGTCTCCTTTTTAATGCTACACGTAAGTAAGAAGTGGAGCATACTTTTTACATAAATAGTTGATAATTCATTTATATATGTTAGGAGGTCTTCACTCTAGCAAATACTTATATATACAAGAGACTGGAAACATAGAACCAGTAATTATCATGGTCAGTGGTGATTGCTTATGTAAGCAGAATTCAGCATTTGCTTATATGTTCATGGAGGTATAAATTATCTTTCACTAATAACTCAAAATACTTTTACAGCATTAGGAGCATTAACAGTTAGTTTATATCCTGGAAGTAGAAAAAAGAAAGGAATCAATTGAGTTCTGTATGAGAATGATGCACATTTCTATTTCCAAATGTGTTGAAACACAGAACTCCGTTAAAGAGATCACACCTACATCCCTACAAGAATCCAATTCTCATCCTGATGGATAGGAGTACTGCAGTCAGGTACCACGGGACCAACTTTTCACCTATGCAGCTATACTATTTTTCCCACAGAACATTTAGTACTTCCTCTGGCCTTCACGTTATTTGTGATACTGTCTTAGAAAACAAATGTTCTTAAGCAGCATTGCTTTATTTGTCAGACCTTTCAGAACTTCCATGTCATTAATGTCTCCTTTCTTGCCCTTCATTGCTTATGAACAGGCGTGGTTAGGGAAAAGAAATTGTCTCTATCTCTGAACCAAAAGATAAGAAAATACTATGTTAACAGTAGTAGTTGGCTACTAAAGGTACTTTGTAGGCAAGCGATAGACTTTTCAAAATTCATAGAATTACGAGAATTATTTTCACTAGTTTCTAGCTAAGCGTAAGCATATTCAGTGCACTGCTTAAAGGCACACTAGTACTTAGAGCTACATTTACCAGGGGGTGGAGTCTAGTTTGGAATGTCTCACAAAAAGTAACATCTGGACTTGTGATAGCAGTATACTACAGTAGAAACAGAGGATAAGTTGCAGCTGTGTTGAACAGAAGCTGAAGAGAACAATCTTAATGATAAGAAGCATAGTGTTCCTGCCCAGTGTCAGTCAGCTACATTAGCTGGCTGTTCATCCCATAGTCAATAAAGAAGTGCCAACCCAAAGAAGCTCACTCAGAGAAGCTTCTGATCAGAATGTCCTGCAGAGGAAAATTAGCTTTCTCCTTTGGCAGCCAAGAGAGTACAGGAAGGCAGGCTGTTGACGAAACTGGGTGTGGGGTTGGAGCTGAGTGATGTCAGCTCCTAGTAAATCAGAGGCTGATTAACCAGCACCTGCCATCTCTAAAATGGGATAGTTGTGCAAGGGTACTGTGCTATACTGTGGCTTGTACTTAGCTTTTGTCTTTCATGTGAACTCCCACCCTTGAAAACATTTCTGTAAATGTTGTTTGGATTCAAAATTGAAATAACATCAAGTAAGTGAGAATATATTTGAAAATCTGTAAAATGTACAGCTTTCTACTTTTTAAATGTTATCCTATTGTGTGTATATAGGAAAGCCCATACCTTCAGTTACTTAATATTTGGAAGTTAGATATTTATTCTAGTCATATATTGTAAATTACATTTGTTCTAACAAAGAACTTAGTAATTATTACTGTAGTAAGACAGCTGTGAGGGCAGTTTATGTGGGCAACACAAATCCTCTGGAATTTTTAAGGACTTAAGTCTTAAATTTGCCACCTAAATACTGTTAGAGAGAAGGATTGTAATTTTAGTGATTGTTTGCATGATACAGTTGCTCTTTTGAGAATGTCTTTGGGATAATCCAGTGCAAGTAGGTGTGCTGTGACATTTGAGTATTAGCTACAAGAAATATTTACCCAACATCCAGCTTCCACAAAATCATCTAATATAGAAAATATAATTCATGCTACTGTTATCTATGATACATTGTCTTGTTTGAATTGCGTATTGATTGTTGAGGTCACAATGTTTTCCATAATATTTACAAATTCTTTGCTTAATAGGCACAAGGAAATGTTTTCTGGGTGGAAAAGCTTTCATCATTCATCTTGTAATAAAAACATAGAGCTCTAAAAACGAGCACTTCAGAAAATTCTTTTGAAATAAAGTACATGTATACTGAATTCTTGCCCAATAATTGTCTGTATCATTTTAGAAACTGATGACAGGTAAAAGTTACTATAATGTTCAACCATATTTAATGGACTTTCACCGGTAGTTTATACATTTTTATTCTTGTGCTATATAAACATTTGATAGACTATATTGGAAGACACAAACCTGCATTTTATGTGGAAGAATATGCAATTAAAATCTCTCTGGCATTTCTTCTGTCTGATAACATAGTATTTCAGACATTCTTCACTGAGCAATCAGACTGAGCAAAAGGAATGGAAAAAACAGGGACATTCATTGTCTATGTCAATTATTTCAGTTACTATCAAAAGGAAGAGCACTTTAAAAGATCTTTGTGGACCTAATCTAGGGGCTCTTTAGTTTCACAGTTCACTTACAGTTCTCTATAAGATGTCAACTACCAAGTGTAATTGCCTAGTTGTGCTATGGGAAGTCTGAGGGACACTGTCACTTTGTGGTGAGCATAGCACAGCTGCACCACAGGACACAGAGAATATGCTGAATTATAAATGGAAAAGACCCAACAGGATAAATAGCCCATCTTTCAGTTAATGCAGAATTATTTCCTACATCACATTTCCTGACCTTGGATAAATGGAATGTAGTTTGAAATACAGTATCTGGGGATTCATCTAGTTCTCCTGGAAGCATTCTCCAAAATTGAATAGGAAGAAACTTAAGGGAGTAAAGGATTAACACAAATGCACCTGTAGCATTCCTATAAAAGGTTTCAACTACACGATGTACACGATGGAATGAATTAATATGTGAGATTGTGGATATAATGCAGATTTTCTTCAGAAGACAGTATCCCGTCAGTTCCAGAGTGAAGAAAATACATGGCAGCCTGAAAAATGAAGAAGAGTGATCATAAGCAAACAGAAATTCATGCTCACATAAGAGGCAGAAAGAGAACAGAAGCTGTCATAAAAGACAGGTGATTTTTTAAATCTATATCTATATTTAAACACTTTAACCAACATCAGAATTATGAATACAGGGAAACCTATGACAATAGAATTTATTTAAATATTGTATTTATTTAAAGTAGAAGTACTCCTCTCCTGTGGGTTTATTTTTTGTGGATAACTAATCTTTTCTTGCATCTTAAATTAAACAAATACAGATCAGTGCAGAATTTTAAAAATAGTTTTGGAAGTGAAACAGAACAGGGAGCCTGTGCCTTTTATATTTTTCATACTTCTTCTCCTTTGTGTTTTGGAGTCACACACATACCAACATACTTCTTTCCAACACAAGCCTATATTGTTTTCCCTGTCATTTACCTATTTCCCAATACCTTCAGCATATAAATCTTTTTCTAGTAAAGTGAGTGATTGTATTACATAATTTTTAGTACGTAATTTAAGACTATTTTGTCATGCCTTAAAGTCAGTATTTGAAGATCACACGTCCTTTGTACAGAGCATCTGTGGAAAGCTGAATTAGGAGGGGAGAGGATGGCACTGTGCATCTTGGAAGATGATCTATGTCAGTTTTAATGTGTAAACACATTTTAGCAGTAAAAAGTGCATTTTGGTGTGGTTTCTTTTTTCTTTTAGCATAATTAAAGCTGAAAGATAGGAAACTAGAGGGTTCCGTCTAATTACAACAGCTTTATGAAATCTTGTCCAATATTTTATGGCTGCCTTGTCCAGTCTTTATAGATCTAGACAGAGACAGTCACATTTTGTGGCTGAATTGAGAAATTACCAAACTATAACTTCTATTTTAACCATGGCCCTCATAAATGATATATTATAGAACTATACAGCCTGTTGTTTTGTAAGTCAGAAAATAAAAGTACATTCAGCAAGACTTAACTGGTCAGTCATATTTAATCACTGAATATTCTGGGAAGGGACACGCAAGGATTATCAAATCCAGCTCTTAAGTGAATGGCCCATATGGGGCTCAAACCCACAACACTGCTGTTAGCACCATGCTGTAATCAACTAAGCTCATCTAAATTAGTACTTTCAATCAAGTGGAAATATGATACAGGAATTACAGAATCACAGTTTTACCTGTTAAAAATCCACTATTGGCAATTTACAACAATCTCTTGGAAAAGATGTTTTCTGCTGTTCTTTATTGGTCATGGCCTGACAAATACATTTTATCAGCTACACACTAATGTGAATACATCATATACAATTCAAGTAATCTGGAATGATTTCAGTCTGGCCTTAACTCTGCACTCAATTACACCAACAATCCTAAAAATTAGGTAAGTGTGTTGATCCTGTGGAGAACTTCTATCACAACAAAGTTTGAACTGGAAGGTAGTTCCAGTTTTCACAGAATTCAGCAGTGGCTACAAGTAGCTATAGCCAATTTGGACATCAGTTCTCATAGTTAGATGCCAAATCCTAAATATAGTCCCAGCATAATTTTTCCATCTGGATTATCACTGACATTGAAGACTGTTAATTAGTCCAGGCCTTTCTACCTAGGAGCAAAGCAAAAATCTGAATGCTGTTCACATTCTGTGAATATGAGCTGAACGTGAGGCAGGGTGTGCCCAGGTGGCCAAGAAGGCCAAAGGCATCCTGGCCTACATCAGAAACAGTGTGGCCAACAGGAGCAGGGCAGTGACTGTCCCCCTGTACTCAGCACTGGTGAAGTCTCACCTTGAGTATTGCATGCAGTTTTGGGCCCCTCACTTTAAAAAGGAAATTGAGGTGCTGGAGTGAGTCCAGTGGAGGGCAACAAGGCTCATGAAGGGTCTAGAAAACATGTCCTGTGAGGAACAGCTGAGGGAGCTGGGTTTGTTTACCCTGGAGAAGGCTCAGGGAGGACCTCACTGCTCTCTTCAACTCCCTGAAAGGAGGCTGTAGTGAGGAGGGCTTCAGTCTCTCCTGCTGTGCCTGCAGTGAGAGGACCAGAGGAAATGGCCTAAAGCTGAGATGGGGAGATTCGGGTCAGATGCTAGAATTTCTTTTTCACTGTTAGTGTTGTCACGCATTGGAATAGGTTGCGCAGGGAGGTGGTGGAGCCAGCATCCCTGGATCTGGTACTGGGTGACAAGGTTTAGTGGTTTAGGGGTTGCAGTGATAGTGCTGGGTGATCGGCTGACTCGACGATCTCAAAGATCTCTTCCAACCTGGCTGATTCTATGAAGTTACGTTAATCCTGATGCTGTTGCCAAATGGAATTACAGCATGTAGTCAGAGACGGAAATTGTAATTCGAAATTGAGATGGTGCGACACTGTAATGCATCTTTCAGCGCCAGGTTTACCTGCATTTGTCCCGGGGCAGCCCCAGCCCCCCCGGCACCGCGGCCCCGCCGCCCCCGCAGAGC
>NW_008240046.1:7950009-7966051 GCF_000691975.1 Corvus brachyrhynchos
CGGACGGGCCCTCGGGAGGCCGCCGCTGCTGTAGGTAGCACTTTTGAGTTTTCCTGTTCTGATTGATCTTTTGATTGATTGCTGGGGGTGTTGTGGTTGGGCTGCGCTCTTGTGTCACGTTCTAACCCGGTAGGATGCAGGGGTAGCGTGTTTTCCTGTTTGCATCCTGAGAGAGCCCAAGCAGTGCTGAGCAGCCTTATCACATTGCTGTGCCACATCTGGCGTGTCTTTCCTGGGCAGGCCGCGTTTGTGATGTGATGTCTCTGACAGATTTCACGTAGCCTTTGCCTGGAACATTACAGGGAAAAACGCAGCAATCTCTAAAGGGATTTATCTAAGTCTGGTGTGGTCTCTGCTTTCTTGAAGCTTTTTTTCCTGAGGAAGGAGCTTTATTTCCAGCTCCTTAGGCTAAATTCTATGTTCCTTGGAGACAGTAGGATTCAAGTGTGAAAAGCTTAATTTTGTGCTTGGTCCTGGCATACTGTGAAGGTTTTGATGGCTGTGACTAAAGGGACTGAGTTTGTAATAGAAGTTGAACTGTACGTGAGAGCTGGTCTTGGATCTTGGATTTATCATGTTATGCTTTATGGGAAAGGGGTATTCTGCCTAACCTGGACAACTTGTGTTAGCACTGAAATGGGAGAGTTAGCAATTTGTAGCAGTTTGATTGTGACTTAGAGCAGAAAATAAAAATCCTAAATGAGGAAGGAAAGATGCATCTGAATCTGAAATGCAGCAGATTTTCGGTATTTTGTGTGTTCATCTTATGCATCTATTGAAGAGTAACAGGAATGTCAGCCTGGTACAATTTGGGAAACAAAAGGTGGGCCCAGCATTGGATGAAGAGAAGGAAAGTTATTAGCAGCTATGGAGTGGTACACTGCCATCTTAAAACAGTGTGCCCTGAGCTCTGTGCACTTGACAATACTGCTTCCACTTTGGCATGATGGCCCTTGTTTTCCCAAGTTCTTGAGTTACTAATCTTTAAAATTACTGTAGTGCCCAAGATTTTGTCTTTCCCGTATCAGAGAAAGCAACTCAGGCATCTTCAAGAGAACAAGCCGATCTGAAATTTATCTCCATATATTGTCTTGACATCAAGCAGTATAGCGTGTCATGTGTATTAATCATGCTTTTAATGCATTGTAGGATTTTAAGGCTTAGTTAATATTGAAGCTTCTGTATTTAAATAAAAACACTGAAATGTGATGTCTAATGTGTTTTTCTGTTCAGTCTAGATAGAATCTTTATGTAGTGTGAGGAACTTTTCTGAATCAAGTGAATATTGCTAATTCCTTAATTTTCTGGAACTTGGTGGAGTTTTTGGTTTTGTTTGTTGTTTTTTGTGCTTTCTTATGTGATTGAATTCTACAAGCTTGAGCATTGGATGGTCCTTTTGTTGTGATTCCAGTTTCAACTTTTTTTATGTTAATGTGTAATATTTCCCTTTACTACAAAGAAGCTTTTTGTACTCCATTAAATTAAGCTGAAGGATCATCCCAGTGTTAATAAATTACAGTTGTCTAATTGAAATAAGAGAGTAAGCCTCTTTTGGATTTTTTCATAAAGTGGTGTGGTTTTCTACCCAAGTCATGCCTGTCTAGATTATGATTCATTAAGTTACTTGTAAAATTGAGTTTAAAGATTCTGTAGTTGCTGTAGGTACATGACTGGTTCTTTTTTTTGTGTGTGTCTGTTAAATGTGCTTGAGTTTATTTTTACTTCCTAAAATCTTTCAGCTGAGAGAAAATGACTGCTATCAAGCATGCTTTACAGAGGGATATTTTCACTCCCAATGATGAACGTTTATTGAGCATTGTGAACGTGTGCAAAGCAGGCAAAAAGAAGAGGAACTGCTTTTTGTGTGCCACAGGTACATAGGAATACCACACTGTATTTCTTGTCTTCACCTTTGTTTTTTATTTGGTTGCATTTGTTTTAGCTTTATGTACAATCCTTTTTCTTGACCTGTATAAAACAGGTGCTTTCCATTCCTAACGGAGAAAATTAGCTATAGCTTGTACTTTCATTATTGCTTCTACTAAAAAAAGAAACAAAGTCCACTACTTTTATTTACAGATCTCATTGTAATTTGTAATGAAAGAATCAAAATTATTCTTTTGGGTCTGGTGGGCTTTTGAAGCAGGCTTAATGTAGTGCTTAAAACAGGGTTTAGTAATGATCTGGCCTGATAAGCCTAAATAAAATGCTTTAAAGAATATTGGTTAGAGTCCAAGGAAAGGCACAGCAACTGAATTGAGTTCTAATGTTCCTTTAAGTGTATGTTTATTACATTTTATCTCTTCAAAAAAATTAGGTGCTTTGGGTTGATCTGTCAATAAATTAGCTTGCTAGAATATTTTTTTGACTAAAAAATGCCTGAAAATGTTCTTATTCTGACTATACTCTCCATTTGTGTCTGTGCTTGTCAGTTAAATGGTCATGGTCCAAGATGTGCTGTATCAAAGAAATAGCTGTAAATTGGGTTCATTACCTCACAAGCTGTATAGAGATGTATACCTGTTTGACTGAGACTTAAACTGAGCTATGGTTATTGTGGATGAAAATGTTTCAATTTCCCTCAAATAAATACTATGAAATCTCCCCCACAGATAATTTGTTTCAGAAGTTGAAGTACAGCAGAAACAGATGTGAAAGTAGCATGTGTGTTTTGAAATTACTCTCTTACTTCATTTAATAGTGACAACGGAACGACCAGTCCAAGTAAACGTGGTAAAAGTGAAAAAATCTGACAAGGGAGATTTTTACAAAAGGCAGACTGCATGGGCACTTCGAGACCTTGCTGTTGTTGATGCCAAAGATGCTGTTAAAGTATGTGTCACTTTTTTGTTTAGTCCTCTGCTCATAACATCCTCTTGGTTCCAAATTAGACTTAATTTCTTTGATATAGGCTGCTTTAGAAATTAGACTGATAACAGGTTAATTAAGATGATACATTCCTGTGCTGCCTGTACCTGCATTTTCTTTTAGCCTTTGCAAGAATACAACCCTGGTAAATTGAGTAAGAGTAGTCTAGATATGCTGGAATAGCAGTAGTCTCAATATCTGCCCTGTTAGTTGTAGTGATCTCTCAGTGACTGTAGAGAACATCTGTTTCAAGTCTTACATAAATTTTTTCTCCCAAGCTTAATTTCCAGTAGGAAAATTTATGACTGTTCTGCTAATGATAGTCATAAGTTTGTCAAAATGTCAAAAGTGTTCTGCCACATGTAATGTTTTTTTTCTACTGGGACACTTAAAATGTTCTTAATGAGCAGTAAATAAGCTTGAGGGTGAGCTGGAAGCACACAGTCCTGATATGGTGGACTTTTCCACAGAACAACAGGAGCAACCTATTTTTGACCACTTAAATTCATTTGTTGTCATAAACTAAGATTTACAAGCAGGAGGGGAAAAGCCTTCATCCCATGATGTTTGGTTTTATGTTCTGGTAACTGGTTATTTGGAAGAATAGCACAGAAAACTTCAAAGTTGAAAAATCTTTGATTTCCCCCTCGCCCAAGTATAGGTTTGTTATTCCAGTAATGGTTGGCTAGATTTTAGATGTTCCTAAATACCATGTTGGAGTATTGCTTCCGTCAGGTTAAAATTTTACTGTCTTTCAGGGCTTTTTATTGCAAAACAGAATTTGGCAACAGTTTTCATAAATATGCTGTGATGTGTATACCACTGTAATGACAGATTTTGAAATTTTCATTTAAAAACCAAATGTGGAATGCCAAACTCCTGCATTAAAAAATGGTAGAATTAAAGTTGATAGGTACATTGTGTGTTTGGCTTTCCAAACACGGACCTATGCAACTGTTTTGATGCAGGCATCTCCTGTGCTAGTTGTGAGACAAGTCAAATTTTACAAAAGAATACTGTTTCTTTAGAAATACATGGTACTTGTATTTATCAATATAAGCTACAAAAAAAAGAACTGCTTTTATTGTAGTATACAGAAAATAAAATTTCCCATCGTGTGGTTTCTTGCGCTGCCTGCTTCTACAGATAGTAGTGACTATATAATAAGTAGCAGCAGTAGCAGATTTTACAAACTATATGTAAGTAAGAATTTAACATGTAATTGAGGCAATAACATTTTTCATCAAAAGGACCATGTAAAATGCTTGTAATTTGATATTTTAAACAGGCTATTACTAGTTACAGTCCATACTGAGTTCATAAGTGATTGTTGAAAGTATAGTACTTTATTCAGTTGTTTTCAAAATAATGTTCTTGTCAAGCAGTAAATCTATTTGAAAATACGTCTATAATTGTTTTTTGCTATTAAAATGCCATTTTTTTCTATCCTGTTCAGTCCTATTGAATACTGTCATACCTCTAAAGTGTGTAAGGTGCTCATATTTTTTTTTTTCTTCTTGCCTATCCTCTTAAGTATCCTTGAATTGTGCTTTATATGGTGTCAGTCCAGTTAACTCCAGTTACCATTTTTATATTTAGAAGGCATTAGTCGTTCTGAGGATGGTGTTTCAGGGCAGACAGCACTGTCAAATGTTTGTTGAAAATCTTACGCATCTCTGTATTGTGTTATTTTCATCTTACCTGGCTTGACAAAATGCTTCCGTCGTAGCCTGGATTCTGGTTTTTCACTATCACTGTTTTAGCACCTTTATTAAGGTGCATGAGGGCCCTAAAATTGCTGTATGACCTTAAGGCTGGCATCTGTGTAATTTCATTTTTATCCTGTCATCTCAATAACTAAATGCGTGGACAATCTCTGCTACTTAGAGAATCATTTGACTGCGGAGCCTGTAACACATCTCATCTTTTGCAGGAGAGTCCTGAATTTGATTTGCATTTTGACAAAGTGTACAAATGGGTTGCAAGCAGCACAGTGGAAAAGAACACCTTCATTTCGTGTATCTGGAAACTCAATCAGAGATACCTTAGGAAGAAAATTGACTTTATTAATGTTAGTTCACAGCTGTTGGAAGGTAAATTTCTACAACTGTATTTGAAGTATAAAGTTTAGTAATTAATGATGTAAAACAGATATACTAACAAAAAAAATCTTAATCCTGATGAGTTTTCTTATTCTTATTTCTTCTTAACTTTATATTTTCTAAGTCTTCAGATAAGCAAGATGACTATATAACAGATTTTCTGTTGGAAAACTGAGAACCAAGGCAAAATACCTCATTAACAAAGTTCTAAATATTGATAAACTTTCTGTATTTCTAAGACATTCTGTTTCTTGAACAAAATAAAATCTACCTCCAAGATCTGCTAGGTCTAAATGTGTAACACATCTGCTTTTGTTCTCATTTTCATTTCCCTGTGAATTAGAAAAATGCTTTAAAAAGTGAGCATCTGTAGCATTCTAGAAATTAGTGAGGTTTTATCTGAGATTTCTAGTTCATTAGCTGTGAGGCATGTGCTAAGTTCTGCTGGACCCTATTACAATTTATGTGACTGATTGGTTGCAAGGAGGGCTTTGCATCTTGTTTGCTTATCCTGTAGTTAGTATTTTTACGGTGACGTTATCTTTCCATAGTTGTATTTTATAGTAAAGCCTAGTAAGTAAGAGTATATCACATGGAGTCTGTCAGAAGTGGTGAAACTACTGGTATTAAATACTAGACTGGTGTGTGCAGAAAAATTTGACTTAAAATGTGAAACAGGAAGGATGACGTTACTGTGTTTTGGTGTTGACCAGAATTTGTTTTAAACCAACATCTAACATTTGAAGTTTGTGCAATAATAAAACATTCAAACTTAGTGCCACTTGAAAGTGTACACACTGTTCTTGCTTTGTCTAGCTAACATTCTCTGCTTCCTTTCCTCTGCTTTTCCATACCTTTTAATTCTTCAGAACTTCCTAAAGTTGCAGAAGGTGCGTAACACCTTTTTCCTTTATTTTGCCTTGTAAGCAATTTTCTTAAATAATATTCTTTTTGTTTGTTTGTTTTTTTAGTGCTTTGGTTAGCTTATCAAGTTTCTAGAGATAAGAGAGATGTTTCAAATGTCCTGAACACTTTCTGTCTGGACTGTGTTAATATTCATTTGTCAGCCTTTTGAGTGGCTTGTTAAATTAATTGAGCACTGCTGTGAGAAATCATAGTTAATAAAAGCATTGTTTGTTTGATTTGTACTTACCTCAGTACTGATTTTCCTGCTGTGAAACTCATCTTGAGCATCAAGATAACATATTTATTGAGTGATATACATCTTAATCAACATCTGTATGTTTCCCTTATGCTCTGTCTACCAAAAGAGAGAATCTAACTTGCACTGATTTTCCACTAACAAATCAGTGTAATACTGTAATATATTCTGATCCTGATTACCAGTGTAAGAGGTGAATAAACTGAGACTAGATTTGTTCTTTGCAATAAAGGAAGGTGGATATTTATATTTTGCTTATGTTGCAATTTGGAAAACATTGCTGTTCGGAATCAGTTCTGGAAATCGTAATGAAGCTTGTGGAAGACTGAGACTTGAAAAAAGTGTTCATAGGCAGCAGGTGCTTGTTGGGAGAGTTGTTTAATGGAGTAATTTACTTACAGATAATTAAACATACTTAAGTACTCTTGAAATGCTTGTGACTTTCTGGACTTGATAAGGTGTTTTATTTTCCTTCTCCGCCTAAGAATCTGTTCCAAGTGGAGAGAATCAAAGTGTAGCAGGAGGTGATGAAGAAGCTGTGGATGAATACCAGGAGTTAAATGCAAGAGAGGAACAGGATATTGAAATAATGATGGAAGGGTGTGAATATGCTATTTCTAATGCTGAAGCCTTTGCAGAGAAGTTGTCAAGAGAGCTACAAGTGCTAGATGGGGTAAGCATTCCTTCTAAGGTACAGTGTGCCAGCATGTTCAACTGCCCTCTTTGATACTGACCACATAGCATTCTTTGAAAAGGTAGTTAATGTGATCTGTCACATATTTAAATGTAAATGTTTCTTAGACAACCAACATTCTAGAGGTCATTTGGAAAACTTAGGAGATGCAGGGGGTACACATGTAAGGGAACCATCAACAACCTGCTCAAATTATCAAGTTGTGTGTTTCTTGTATATTTGGAAAATGGCTGCTGTCATGGAGACAGCTGATCTTGCAACAGAAAATCTGACCTTATCACCTACACTGGTTTTTTTGGAAGTAAAAATGTTCTGGTATAGTAGGGATTACTGTTGGGCTTTTTGTTTTTCTGCAGATCAATACTTCAGCTCTAAGAACTTGAACAAAGTTTTGGGTTTATATCTTATCTTTTTGAAATAAGGAAGTGTCATAGATTAAGGAACTTCTGTGTTCAGTAACACTATGGCTTATCTTATTTTGTTGATTTCATCAAGAGTTTTGGAAACTATTTGACAGTAATAGAGGGAGAAGGAGATATCAGAATGCTTTTGAGATATAAACATGTCTTCTAAAATGTGGCTTTATTTTCTGTACAGGCAAATATTCAGTCCATTATGGCCTCAGAGAAACAGGTGAATATCTTGATGAAGTTGTTGGATGAAGCTCTAAAGGAAGTTGACCAAATCGAGCTAAAGCTGAGCAGTTATGAAGAAATGCTTCAGAGTGTAAAAGAGCAGATGGATCAAATTTCAGAAAGCAACCACCTAATTCATCTCAGCAACACAAATAATGTTAAACTACTGTCAGAGATAGAGTTCTTAGTGGTAAGCATTTTTATTATGTTTATTATGGTTGTTCTCTTAAGGTATAAAATTCTTTCGGGTTGCTACCCTCTTTAGTATGAGGTTCCTTTAAATAATGAGCTTATTTTTCTGTTTCATTGTTGCACTAATTTCAGTAGTTATGATGATGAAATTGTATTTATTCTTCTTGGTTCACTAGCATAGCAAACCAACTTTTTTCCAGCTTATGGACAATACTATCCATTATTTTGTAGAATCACATGGATCTGGCTAAGGGCCATATAAAGGCCCTTCAGGAGGGAGATCTGACATCTTCTCGAGGCATTGAGGCCTGCACTAATGCAGCAGATGCCCTTCTTCAGTGTATGAATGTAGCTCTTCGTCCAGGTAATGTTTTTGTTAGACTACCATCTGACAAACAAAATTTATTATGGTAGTGCCTTTCCAATTAGTAGCAAGTTTTGTTCTGTTGACTGAAGGAATTGTGACCTCTGGTCTTCTTGGTTCCCATATAGAATATATTACTTTATATTTTGCACACTCTAAAGTCCTTTTTGTTTGTAGGACATGATATGCTTCATGCAGTGAAGCAGCAGCAGCAGCGGTTTAGTGACTTGCGTGAGCAGTTTGCACGGAGATCTTACTATTGAATATGAAATTTTGGGTCACAAACTTTCCTGGAGAAGAAAAACAGTCTATCTAAAATTGTACATGTTCTGTGCTGTAATCAGTAAATGCTAGAAGCTCTTCAGGCAGAGATGTTGCTAAGCATACCAAACTATAATTGCCTACAGAAGTGTCTTACATTTGAGAAAACCCCCAAACATCTCTTTTTAATGGGGTTGCTATCTGAATTAAATGCATTTTGTGATATATAAGGATTTATTTTAATTGTAGAGCTTGATTATTGAGGAGAAGAAGCACTGACCTTTTTTTAAGGATGTTAGAGGCTGAAAACATGGAAGGTCTTGCTGTCTGAAATTCAAGGACTATAAAAAAAACCCCCAAAACAAAACCAAACATACAAAATAAAAACCCCTGGTTTTGTTCCTTAACTTAAATTGTTCACAAAACACTGTCCTGACACTTGTTTCTTAAAGTCTGGGTGGTTTTTTTAGCTTCAGTTTTTTAATTAATGTGTTTTTTATCTTCAATTAGTTTACTCAGACCCTCCTTCAGCTCTATAACAGGTCCTCCTATCATTCAGTTCCAGTGAGTACATTGAGTTTGGTACAAGATTTTCTAACTAATTTTTTTTCCTGAGCTTGAATTATCTAACTAGCAGCTGCATTTTTGACTTTGCAAAAAGAAATGTGTCCTTACTGATTACAGAGCATCAGACTTGCATCCCTTTTCACTTCTGTTATTTTTGTCAGCCCTTAAGCTTTATTTATCTGTTTATGAGCTAACATTCCTCTGATCTGATCCCCAGAGATTGCTGAGAGACAGATGGAGATGCATGGAGGAAAAATATTTTCAGTAGTAATATGTGTACAACAGTACAGAAACTGCTATTGTGTGAAATTGCAATATTTGTAAATAAAAAGCAATAATTCTGGTTTTATACATATTAGCACAATAGAAGTTGAACAGTTCTAAATTTAATGTATTAGACTGTGTGCAGAAAATGGAATAGAGTAACACTGGATAATTGTATGGAAAATGGCATTTAGAGCCTGGCTTTTTATGGCAGAGATAACTGCTTCCTACATTTTCTTCACTTGGCAGAAGAATTCCAGCTCCGCAGCATATTAATTATTTTTGCCTTTAGCTTCTTTTCTTAAGAAGGTATTTTTCCTCTATCACTTTTCATATTTTGAAAACCTGAGTATAGACTATGTGTCCCAGCCCTTAAATGAGCAAGTAGAAGCTATGTTGTGTAAGTCCTGTGTAAATGCATCCACAAAGTTTGAATATTGGACTTGTGTATGGAAGTGGCTGTTTAGCAGAATGTCCTTCTGATGTTCTCTTCTGAGGATTTTATTTTTTAAAAATGGTAAGCGATTATTATTACTGTGTAATATTATGTGTATTAGATGAAATTCTTATTCTTAAGACACAGTTCAGTGCTCTCTTAAGGTATATTGGGAATGCTATTACCAACGGGCAGTTTACATTTTTAAAATTCTGATACTAGTAGTGGCCTCACATTGTTTTTCATACAAACTTGCCCTTGAAAAGTTTTGCCTTGCTGTTAGCTGTGAAGTATTAATCAACAGATAAAACTTAACGACTTTGCTGTTAAGTTTAAGCAGGAAGAGTTCATTAACTGCAAGAGATGAGACTCTGCAAAGCTTTTTCATTGTTGTAAAAGAGGAAAAACAAAGGTTTTGTACTTCATTTTGAGATACAGGTTCAAGTGTTGGAGGTACAGCAATGTTTGTGTTCTATTACTAAAATGGGCTTGTTTTGTTAGTTTGAGGAATATAGCAATTTCTTAGTCTGATGATGTTGAAAACTCCCAGCTCCAATACTTTACCTTTAATATCTGAAGAGTTGCATTATTTGTTTAGAATGTTTCTTAAAAAAATACTTTAAAGCACTTCAGAAAAAACTAAGATAAAGGTAAAGAATTTGAAATTAAAAAGACAAAAGAAAACATGATGATGTCTAGGCGGCTGTTAATATTAGCAAGACATTCTGATTTGGAAATCATTAGATGGAAAAACATAGTTATGTTTACACTTGGGCCTAAATATATTTCCTTGAAAGTATGAAATTGCTCTTTATTTTTTGAAAAGCAAAATAACTCAATGCTTGATTCAAACTCCTCTTGTAAGGTACTAAAGTCCTTTACCTCCTTTACATTGAAAGGAGAATAAATATTAAAAATTTTAAACAGAAATGCAACTTCGGATTGCCATTTGCTGCAGTGTTAAAGACTGTTTACTAACAGTTAATGTCTTTGTGTTTATTGTGTAATACTAGTAATTGATTAAGCTGTGTGTCTGTTACTTTAAAGATTTTTTAACAACCAAGTTCAGCACTCAAAGGCAACTCTGGGCTTTTTGCCTTTGAGATATGAAGTAGTTTGAAGCTTTGAAACTGTGAAATAGTTGAATAGCAAATTTGGGGTTTCATTTGGTAATGATTTACTTTATGCATAATGAGAGAAAGCCTGTTAATTAGGTGGGAAAGGTACATCAAGAAGCTCCATAAGGTTTTAGAGAAGGCTTGAACAGGACATAATCTACTGTAACCAGAATGATGAGTCCTGTGGAAAAGTTGGCCTGGAGAGAGAAATTTACCCTGTCAGGGAATTTGTCATCTAGCTTTATGAAGAAAGCAACTACTAACCAGAAAAGTTGTGTGCAATAAAGGGACATGAATAAAATGTTTGCATGAAAGAAGCAATAAAAATTTAGATAGCTGAGTATTTCTTAGCAGTAATATGAACAAGCATTTGGACTGATGTAGTTGATGAAAGCTGTGAAAGCCACCAGGTAAATTACAGTAAACCATAATGGACTTGAACATTAAAAATGCATGCTGTAGGAATGTAACAAACCAGGGGTAAGCGAGTTTCTCTAATTTCTTCTTCGTAGAAGCATATCAAACATTTGTTGAAAATATTTACTATATGTATGCCCAGAAGCATGCCCACAGTATCAAGAATGACCTCAGTAATCACAACAGCAGCTGTGTTGCTAATGCTGGCTGGATTCCAATTCCAAATTATATGTTCCAGTAATTACACTGTGTTAGCTTTTTGTTGAAGTCAGACTACATGATTGTTTTTATAAGTGAGATTTACAGTGTTATCCTTCCCCATTTTCTATGAGAATAAATTAGTGAAGTTGGCCAGGACTTGTTTCTTTGGGTCTATTTGTGAGTCAGTTTATGTAGTTAAAAGGACAGGGGTCAAAGTAAGTTCACGCTCATGTTAGATACAAAAAAGTCCTGAAACAGGTTGCCAAAGAACTTGTGGGTGCCCCATCACTGGAAGTGTTAAAGTCCAGTTGTTCAAGGGTAGCCTGGTCTAGTGAAGGTGTCCCTGCCCATCATAGGGGAGCTGGAACTAAATGGTATTTAAGGTCCCTTCCAACTCAAACCGGTCTATGATTGTATCTAGTAGTTCAGCTTTATCCACAAGCTGGCAGTGTTCATGTCACATTACTTAGTAAAAGTTAGTATTTTACAAATTAAATAATAGAATTTTTTTTAAAACAAGTCTGTGAATGTATTGTGGAAGAGCTTTCTCTAACCAAAGGCTTGAACTGATTAGTACCTGGTAGAACAGAAAAAGGGTAAGACAGAGTTGCTTTAGTTTTGATCCAGACTGGCTTCTGTTCCAACTTAGAAACATGCAAAGGCATTTTAAATGGTATGGCTTAGTCTGCTAACTTGTCATATCCAAGATGGAACTATCAGGAATGCTCTCAGGGACTGACATTGACTGACCTGCATAAACCACCTGCATGTGATGCAGGAATTGGAGACCAATTAGTACAATCTTTGTGTGCTGCCATGGCACAAACTATACTTAATGTAAGTTCTGTTGCTGTATTTACTGCAAGCCCAGTAAAAAAAGACTTTACAGAAAATATTAAAGCCATTTGGAAATTAAGTCTTGCCCTCCATTCTTTTAACCTAGGGATAGTGGTTGTGTGTTCTGCTGTGTGGCTGCACAGAGGTGTTGCCTTGCTTGCTCTTCCTGAATTGCTCGGGAAGCTTGAGTTGCTCAGTAAGCAAGTGAAAGCTTAAAAAAGCTAAATCATATGTTCTAGCAATATGATGGGATCTTTGCTTAAAGGAGGAGCATGAAGTTAATAGCTTGTGTTAAATGGATTGGTTTATGCTGCATGTTGTAAACCATTTAGTAAATGTTCACTGACAGTGGTTGTGTGTGTTTGTTTGTGTGGAGAGAGAGAGAATGTGTGTGCACTGATGTCTTTAAGATTTGATCAAGGAAAGCTTGGCCAAAATGAACTAAAGTATGTTGAATTGGAGCAAGCTTTCAGAGGAGAGGTGTAATGCTCATCATTAACACCTGTTTACTGGGAACTTGAAATTTGTATATGAGAAAAACATCTTTAAACAGAAGCAGCTATTTTTTTAGTTTAGAGGAATAAAGTGATAATCTCTTAAAATTTTTCAGGAACAATTGAATGCTGGTCATTAAATTTTCATTCAGATGTACATTGCATTCTTGTCCAAAAAGTGGCAAAGCAACTCACCCTGAAGGCAAAGAGCCTTAAAATGAACAAGCTTATTAGGATGTACTACCTGCCATGGCTGTAATATCTTGGTGTGTGTATTATGTTTGGTGTCCTTTTCAGTCTGCATCTCTAGACCTTGCTTCTATGCAAGGTATTTTGAGGCTTTCCTGTTTGTCTGAAGGAGATACTGTCTTCATATTAAGTTTTTCAGGAAACTTCTAGTACATCTGTGTAGTGCTTCCGGATTTACTTTAATACTTTTTCTTGTCAAGGGTCACGATCAGAGTTCCACTCTTGCCCAGCACTCTGCTGAATTGACATTACCCAATCATCATCCATTTCACAGAGATTTACTTCGATATGCTAAACTGATGGAGTGGCTCAAGAACACAGATTATGGAAAATATGAAGGGCTAACAAAGGTATGTGAAGTGCTCAAATGATGCTAGAGAATAGACATAATAGATTGGGC
The DNA here is from genome assembly GCF_000691975.1 of Corvus brachyrhynchos. Taxonomy (NCBI): domain Eukaryota; kingdom Metazoa; phylum Chordata; class Aves; order Passeriformes; family Corvidae; genus Corvus; species Corvus brachyrhynchos. Next base: position 7,963,271 of record NW_008240046.1, read on the forward strand.
TTGAGAGTCAAAAGAATTGCCTGTATGTACATGTCATTCTAATATTGCTATCTATTAAATATAACTCACTGCTCCTCTTTTTTTTAATTCCTTTTTAGAATAGGAAACTTCATTTTTTAGTGTTTGTGGTATCCTGCTCTGTTTGTTTTTTTTTTCAAACATCCTATTCTGAAGTATCATAAGATACTTGTCTTAATATGTATGTAAAACAAGTTTGTCGTTGTACAGCCTAGTAAGAAAAATAATTAAGCTAATTCCAAATTGGTGTGCTTATTGCCTGTGTAACATCTCTATTTCAAGAGACCTTCATTTCACTTGGGAGTGTCAAAAACTTCAGAGGTCTCTTGTACAGTAGATTAAATAGAAACATTTTTCCCTTGTATGTAGGTAACTTTTAACTACCTTGTTTAAAACTAACCTGCAGTAAAAAAATTACTACAAAAGTATGCAAAATGTTCAGGTAGAAGTAAAGGAAGAGTTAGTCCTTCCAAAACAAGTCTTTTTCTTTTTCATTTAAGGTACTGTCATTCTTAAATTGAAAGATTTAAGTTAGACTTTGAAAATGACTTTGAAATAGTTATTCATTTGCCTTCAGTGTAAGCCAGATAGTGAATGGTTGACATCTTTGTGATCTTCTAATAAAAAAATGTGAGAATTGCATATATATGTGTGCTTTTGGGGGCACAGTAAGAGTCTGATAAAAGAGATTTTAGAGAATGGTGCTGAATTCTTACCATTCTACCCGTGAATTGAATTCTGTGATGCTCTACCACTAGTAATCCTCTTTACATGTACTACATTACGTATTTTTCCTTGTGGAGAGGAAGTAGAAGTTTCTGATTAATGCTCAGTGAACTCACTATGAAAATGAATATAAGCTGCTTAAATATCACTACTATAATTTTGTGCATGCTGCGTAAATATATAGACTTATGTAGTTCAAACCAGTTATTTAGTAGGACTTGAAAACTCACAGGTTTTTAAGAATTATTTACCTATAATAGAAGAAAATCGGCATGAATACCTGTTAACTAAATATACATTTTTCTTTTAAGAATTATATGGATTATTTATCACGACTTTATGAAAGGGAAATAAAAGATTTCTTTGAAGTTGCCAAGATCAAGATGACAGGCACAACCAGAGAAGGAAAAAAGTTTGGTAAGTTTCCAGAAGGCACATATCTTGCTTTGAAATCTTATTATTTGCATATAAAACACTCACTACAACACCTAGGGCTAATTTTGTAATGGTGTAAAATTCTTTACTTTTGGCAAAATGGAAGAAGTTGGATGAAAAATATGATTGGTAAAACTTCTGACTTCCACAAGGCCAAAGTAGCACAACTGAAATCTTGTAAAATTGGTCAAAATAAAAGTATAAAATACAATATTTCTCTCAGTGTTCAAATCTACACTCACTTTTTATTACTTGAACTATCCCACTTTATTACCTGAACAAATTTGAAAAATCAGCTCTTGTAGTTAACAGAAGTTTGGGCAGCGTTCTTTTGTGTTCCTTCTGCTGTTATTTCTGCTTTTGATAAATCTTGGGTGGATTGTAAGAAGTGGTTTTAATGCTGATTCCGCCTAATAAAACTTATGTATTTTAATGTGTTTTTTCAGGGGGATTTACCTATGTAGCCGGAGACTAGAAATCATAATTTGTTAATGTGTAGGTATTTATATTTAAGGGAGTATGTATTCCTGCTAGGATTAGTCTAGCATGAATATGGAAGTGAAGCTTAAACACAATAACCTGGATACTTAAAAAGCAACAGTGGTATAGGCATATTTATGTATTGTCTGTGTTTCAAAGCTTTTAAAAATATTTATATTTGCCACGGTTCACCAGTTTGCAAATTCTGAATTCCAAAATTATGTGCAGTAAGTAGTAAGTTCTGTCAGCCTCTTTTGGCTTTGAAGTTTGATGGTAAAAACCAGAAAAATGTAATGAAAGGAAGAAAGCAGGAAGGTGGTAAGGCTTGTTTGAGAGAGGGAAAACTGGAACGATAAGTTTTGGCAAGCTGTTGGACATGGAAAGCAAGAGGCACCATAAGATGTCATTGTCAGAACATTTAAAATCATAAATCTTAAAAAGCAATCTTACTGGAAGAAAAAAACCCCTTTAGCCTAATACAAATTGACTTCTGAAACATTCTAAACACTTTGTCTTGACGCTTGTTTTGTGATTTGTATTTGTGAAGAGACAGTTTTCGTGGCCGTTCCCTAAGTTGTGTAAATGTTACCAGCATATCAGCAATCAGGCATTTTGGAGAAAGAGGTCCTTCAATTCACCAGAGTAAAAGCTGCACTTTGAGAAGACTTCTGTCATGTATTTGTGCAAATTTATTTATCTTGTAACGCCTTGTAAGGGTGTGCAATTTTGAAGGCTTCTGTGTTCATTGTAGTGATTGTACTACTTCAAAATACCTCACTTCTAAACTTTTTTAAGGAGTAGTGTAGGTGCATAATGCTCCAGTTGTACTCAGATACGAAAGATGACGTGTTTCCAAGCTGTGTTGGTGTGTGTTCTTGCCTTTTTTTTGTGCTTTGGGAGTAGCACTGCTGTTTGAATGCCTCAAATGCAGAGGGGATGCTGGGAGAACTCTGGCATTCTGTGCTAGCGCAAGGTTCTTTGTCTGCATTTTTATGGCAAAAAAACCCAGCCTGGGTCATGAGCATTCACACTCGTCTTAAGTAGACTTTTTTCTTTTTTTTTTCTTTTCTGATGAAGCCAAGACTTTGATACTTAAATACCATAAAGTCAGTGTTGGAAAGA
>NW_008240046.1:7966249-7978353 GCF_000691975.1 Corvus brachyrhynchos
CAAAAGCCACTAAGGCTCCCTTGATTGTCCAGGGCCTGATCTTTGTAGTTCATCACATTCTGTAATAGGTCCCATGTGTTTAGAAATTGGGGATGATGAAGAACTGGGACCAATGCATGACAGTTGCATATGCCAAATATATCATACCTAAACCTTTTTTTATTCAAAATCTGCCAAAATCCCCAAGATCTAAAAACCAGACTGGAATTAAATTTGAATTTGATGTTACAATTATCAGTAGTGTTGCCTACTTGAGAACATCTGGTATTTAAGACATGTTTGTGGCATTTAGAAGTATCTACTCATTCTATTACAGTAGGTTCTGCTTGCCTGCTCCATTTTGGGGGGCTTGTAGCATCCATCCTCATCAAGATCTTTTTAATACCACATACTGCTTTTAGTGTATGTATGCAAATGCCTTTTACTCTAGGGATTCTATATTTTCTACAAATGCCCATTTACTTTAAATTTTATGTTGAAGTCCACTTGAGGAAACTTCAATTCTGAAAACAAACAGGAAAAATATAAAAACCTCTTCATAAATTTTTTTACTGTACGTTTATTATTTTTACCCTCTCCAAATTTGCAGTCATCTGTTTTTGTGCAGCATGAATGCAAAAGATGTATTCTCTATGTAAACACCCTGATTTGCAACAACTATGAAAAGGTTAGCCAGCTTACTGTCAATATGAATTACTCTGCAGTAATGGTATGTGTTTTAAATTGAAAAGATGGACGATATCTCCGACTCAGTAAAAAAATTCCATAAGTACATTTTAATTTCTTCAAGTCTATTATTGATATGATTTATCTTGGAAACTGAGTCTGACAAATAATTTAATGGACTTCTCAATTTGGGAGAACTCAGAATGTGTTATCAAAAATGTTTTTCAAACATACTATATAAGAAAAAGCAAATTTTAATACCTGGAAACTTACTCTATTTTCCGTGTAGTTTAGATACTGAATTTCTAGCATAGTACCTCTCCAACTAAATGTGTTTGCAATGTAGTTACTTGCTGCTTATAGTTCTCCGCATGTTTCTTTCCAGTTAGAGCTTAACTTGCATCTTGTGCATGGTTTGTGCAAACTGCATTTTAACTTGTCTTTGTCTTTGATGCTTGCAACCTAATCCATCCCAGCTACACTGCCTCGAAAAGAAAGTGCTGTCAAACAGGAAACTGAGAGTGAGTATAACTAGTTGCATTAGTTGGTATTGTCAATGCATGTGTGTCAATGTTACGATGTAGTGCTGCATCAGGGAGAATCTACCTAACACTGAAGCACTCTGTTCAGAATGAAATAAACATTAGCAGAATCACCAGGCTTGCAAGGCAAAAAGAAAGCACAGCTGTAAGTCCCAACATAGAATTTGAGAAGGTTTGCACATAAAGGCAGTATCTTTTGGTTTTCCCATGCTACTGGTTGATAGCAAAATATGTTTGTGCCTGAGAGCTTGTCATAGTTTTCCACTCTACCAGTAGGTTGAAGTGACAATTTAGATTAGATCTATAGACTTTGTCTTGTGTCCCTAGACTAGATACCAACACAGCAGTTAAATGAAGCTTGCAGGATTGCTTTTAAGTTTCTTTGTGGCTTAGATATGACAAGTTTACTTGGAGATCTAATATTGATAATTTTTTGGTCTTTTTTTTGTTATTAGCTTTCTCTGTCCTGGTCCAACATTTCTGAAAAAATTGGGGAAAAAAGAAATAAAAAAGAAAATACATGCTTCTAGGAGAAGGGCCAGCAGTATCATGAAGAAATGATTGAATGTTAATTAGGATCAAAAGGAAGGGAGAGCATTAGCAGCAGAGTTACTATGGGATTGTAGATCCAGCAAAATAGCTGGAACAAACTGTGTAGATAAAAGGATGTTAACAGCAGAAAGATCAAGTTCAAGATGAAAAAGTGTCTGTGTATATAAAACTTTTTAATATTTTTCCCTCCTGTGGTTCAGTTCTTCTGCTTCTGGCAACCTTTGCCCAAAATACATTCACAAAGATCATAACTGGTCTTAGCTTTCCAATCTTCAATCCCCATGTTACTGTATTTTAGAGTTTTGTTCCTTTTATACCTTTTTTCCATACTTTACAATGAGAGTTTAAATAGTTTTATTGTTGCTGAAGAATTGCTGAAGAATCTCAGTTACCTTACATTGAGAAAATAGTAACGTTTACAGCAAAAGCATTATAGCTTAGACAAAAGTTGTTTCATTTAATATAGGACTACTAGCAGCTCTTGATCTCCTATGTTCTGTAACAAACCTATTCTTGAGTACTTTATTCTGCCTTCACTTTCCTCCTTCATAGTGTCTTTATTTCACAGGTCTTCATGGAAGTTCTGGGAAATTGACCGGGTCTACTTCTAGTCTAAATAAACTCTCTGTTCAGAGTTCAGGAAACCGTAGGTCTCAGTCATCCTCACTGTTAGACATGGGAAACATGTCTGCCTCTGACCTGGATGTGGCTGACAGAACAAAATTTGATAAGGTAAAGCCAAAATATCACATAGAATTCCTGCTTAGTTTTGTATTAGAAGTATCTTACATATCCTTCTTGTATAGTTCAAAAATCTGTACTTTTTAAATCTTAAAACATGTCAATTTCAAAATTTGTGTGTACCATACATCTAATAAAGGCAGTTCCTAAGAAATACGTAGATCACAGTATTGTCATCAGATTATACAATTCTGTTTAGTTCCTTTATATGCTGTGTATGATCTTTAAAGAATATCAAGGATAAAAAATGGTCTGTTAAGTTTAAGCCAAATACGAGTTTTTAAGCAAATAGGAATGGAACTGATGGATTCTCAACTGATTTTATTTTTCTCAATTCATTCAGTGTTCTAGGATATTTTGCCAGTATGTAAGCAAAAGTGAAAGACAGGGAAGATAAGAATTTTAGCCAGGACTTGAGAGTGACCCTAAAATTTTATTTATACTGGTTTCACATTAGTTACCATCAATTTTAAATTTTAACCAATAGCACTAAGTTATTATTGGGGTGTCCTTATCCTGTTTTAAAACCTGCTGTCCTCAGCATCTGTTGACTTTTTTTTTTTAAAAGTGACAGTGCTCACCATTTCTTGCGGAATTAACTCCTCGGTGCTGTGGAAGGAAAACGAGCAGTTATCAGTCAGAGATAAAAATAATTTTGTTGTTCTCTACTGAATTACTTGATGGAGATGAATGTTTTTCTTCTGACCTCTTCAAATCGTTGCTCAATCTTTTTCTGGGAGGAAATAAATGCCTGAAACAATATTAACTGTGAAGTTACTACAAACCGGTAGCAGCAACTTGTCTAGAATTAAAAAACTAACTTGTTAAAACAGGTTTATACAATTATTGTGCTATTATCTTCAATTTCTCACTTGTATCTCACACCCATTGGGGATATGTGAATGTGACAGTATACATGGAGTTGTAAGCAATTGAGCTGACCTACTGGGTTGTTGGGGGTTTGTTTCCTATGGGAATTTTCATCAACATGGATTTCCTATGTGCTTAGATTGCTTCAATTTATGTAAATTATTGCATGTCTTAATCTTTAAGTACTTGCAGAGGAATTTCTAATAGACGTATGTCTAACATCTGACTTAGAATTTCCTTATTTTGTATTTATAGAATTAAATTATTGTAATTAATTATGGCCAAAATACTGTTTCATTTTAGTTTAAATCTAAAAATTGTGTTGCATACTTCAGTACAAAACCTACTTGTTTGTTTCTGTAGCAGCTATGTGGAAACTTTTTCTACTTTTTCTACACAGCAGTTAACTTCTACATACACAGTTGACCTGTTTTTCTTCCCTGAGGATTTTGTCTTCCTCCACTCAGCAACCCAGGCAGAAAAGATGGTGGCAGACCCCATGACTTACTATGAAAATGCGAATGTTTCCAGTATAGCACAGAAGTGCTTCCTCAGGCTGTGACTAGAAAACTTCTAGTTATGGAAAAACATAGATTGTTCTTTTCTTCACAGTATTACATGGATAAGAAAGGACTGTGTTGGAGATGCAGCTATTGCTTTTAAAGATCTAAGTACAAGCTGTTTCCATTTCTGTTAAGTAGTAATAAGCCTAGTAGTAAAGCTTAGTGAAGATAGAAGGTCTATGCAACAAACAATTAAAGTTAGTATTGCTAACTGTCCATAGTATTTGGGGTGTTGATAAAATATTTTGACTTTCTTTAGATTTTTGAGCAAGTATTAAGTGAACTAGAGCCTCTGTGTCTGGCGGAACAGGACTTCATTAGTAAATTTTTCAAACTGCAGCAACATCAGAGCACGTCTGGAACAACGGTAGGACTTACATTCTCTGTCACTGAAGTAGAAAGTATTGACCAGGCCTCAAAAGAGACCTGTTTAAAAGAGGACTTTGGGATTTATCGGTGATTATGTGATCCAGGTGATAAGTAATTTCTTTTTCTTCAGGAACTGGCAGGATCTTTAATTTTGGCTGATCAATACAAAATCTGTGAAAGAAGGACTGACATGTTTCCTTTGCTATGGCTTTGTCTTCTCATAAGATCTCAAGAAACACTTCATCATGCATCGTAGGAAGACAGTAGGGAGTAATCGTGGATAGTATTGTATTCAGTGGAACATGACTGGAAAATTACCAGAACCTTGCAAACTGCTCAGTTTTCCACTCTGGAGGCAGGGGGTGGTGGGGGTATGGAGCTAGTACCTACAGTGGTTTTGTCAGATACAGTAACTGCTTAGATATAGAATTGGAGACAAACCTTATCGTTACATGCATTCCTTGTTCTTACAGAACGAAGTGGAGGAAATGGATGGAGTAGCTTTCTCTCGTTCGTACACTTCTGGTGTTCCACAAACAGTATCATCTGAGTATGTGCTGCTGTTTATTATTGATTCTTAAGCCTATGTTTGAGTTTATCTGGCATATAAAACTTTTTTCTCTAAAATCAGAAACTACTCCCTTTCAGTGAAAATGAACAGTGAACTTTTAATTTTTACCTAGACACTGAGTGTCAGTAAAAAGAATTTTGTTTTATATAGGATGGGTGTTCCTGTATATAGTCGTTTAATTCTCTTAATAGTTTGCAAATTGAAATTAGGCACTATAATATAGAAAATATGCTTAGCAAAGTTCTGAGAGTGTGTGGCAGCTTCCACAGAGAAAATACTTTTTGGAATATTTTATACCTGTGACTATTGATTTTTACTGTGTGGTATTGACTTTCTGAAAATCATGAGACTTGTTGAATGCAAATAAGACTACTATATCAAATAAATATATCAAAAACCATGTAAAATAGCCTAGTAAACTGTCAGAGTAATATTTTCCTCTTATGCATTTTTAATAGGAAGGACATGATCCGACAAATGATGACAAAAATATTTCGTTGTATTGAACCTGAGCTGAATAACCTTATAGCACTGGGAGACAAGATTGATAGCTTTAATTCCCTTTATATGTTAGTTAAGATGAGTCATCATGTATGGACAGCACAAAATGTGGACCCTGCGTCCTTTCTCAGCACAACACTTGGAAATGTTTTGGTGACTGTCAAAAGGAACTTTGATAAGTGCATTGTAAGTTCTTTAGTTATTCTAATTAAGCTAACGGTAATATTATAGGAAGCCCACTCCTACCCAGTTTGATTTTACACTTCTGTATACTTAAATTCTTGCTTTAAATTTGAAGTGAAAATTAGTAACCTTATTGCTTTTCTACTGGCCAAGCCTTCGAATAAAGGGTGGTTGTGTTTCTTTTTTCCTCTCTGTTCCAGTTTTCTTCAATAAGTAGCTATTTGTAACAAATAAGACCACTCAGTCACGGTTCTGAGGTAGTTGACATTTTTAGTTGTTTGTTTAAACTTGTACTCCGACAGAGATTACTGAAGTCCATTAGGTAAAATATAGCTCTCTGCCTTTTTACTTGCCGAAACCAAACCTTGGGGACTTATGAGGGTGTGAAGTCTTTTGGCAGTAGCAGAGACAGCCTCTACTGTCTGAAACTTCCTTTTACTAATAAGGTTACGACCATTATATGGAATGTGGCAGGTTTACTGAAAACAAAACTTTGTTTTATTGTCATAAATGTAATTTGACTCTAGGCAAACATCATAAAACTGACCATTCTTGATCAGTTTAATACTTAAAATATTTTGAAACAGATTTTTTTATTACAGTCAGAAATAAAATTTCAATAGAAGACTAAAGAAACTTCCTGCAGCAAAAGGAATTGTTAGCTTGGCTGAACCAGAAAAGTGAAGTTCCTTGTTAGATTATAAAATGAAAATTGTTAATTGCTTCTGGTGCATAAATTTGGTGTTTTTTTCATTGGGTGTTTTTTTGGTAATACTAAGTAAATAAAGGAGAATAAAAGACCATCTTTCCTTTTTCTGTTCAATTATTTTACTTAACAAGTTTTTAAGCGTAAAAAGGGTGAAAGGCTGAATAGATGTAGTAATTGAAAGAACTATTTCTGTGTTTGGATACATGTCAATTTTTCAGTATGTCTGCATTTTTCTTTTAATACTTCTTACATGATCTGGAGCCTAACACTTGTTCTTCTTTTAAATTAAAGAGTAATCAGATGAAGCAGATGGATGAAGTAAAAATCTCAAAGAAGAGTAAAGTTGGGATCCTTCCATTTGTTGCTGAATTTGAAGAGTTTGCAGCCCTTGCTGAATCAATTTTCAAAAATGCAGAACGACGAGGAGATCTAGATAAAGCCTACATAAAACTTATTAGAGCTGTCTTTGACAGTGGTAGGTCTTCCAAGGCTGTCATAGTTTCTAAAATAATTGTTTCCACCTGTTTACATATAATTTTGTCCCAAGTAACTGGTGATTTTTTTAAGACTGTGCTGAAATTTTGGTAGTCTCTGTTATTGTAAGTGAGCAAGTGTAATCCTTTTGATCGTAGTATACTTTTTAGATAACTTCCCTTTGTACATACCTGTAAAGTAACTTTGAGTTGTGTCAGAGGGAAGTGGTTAAGACTCTGAAGAGGGAGAAGAGATGGCAGCAACATGGCATGCTCAATTTGAAGTGGTTTCTTGTCTTTTTTTCCCCCTGTAAAAAGTCATATAGGAAGAACAAAAACTGGCAGTAGCAGATCTTTCCTAGTTGGTAGTTCAGTGTTCTGACTGGAATGAATCTGTGGTCATTACTGATACTCTGGTGCCCTGGATCACTTTCATGATGGGCATCCCGGTAGTCTCAGCAAAATGATTAATGGATGAACAGGCACAGAAACTTAATTGCTCTTGGTTGAAGCTATCCTCTTTCAGCCCACTTTTAGGTGCAGTAAGGGAGGGATAGGTAGAATTTTTTTTGCCTATTTGGTTTTTTGTTTTTTTTTTTTTTAATTTTTTTTTTTGTCAGGGGAAGGGGGAAATAAAAAATTTATGTGCAGGATTATCCATTTTTATTATTAAATTTAGGGACTGACAGTAATTTTGACCATAAAGCTAATGAGCAAAAGCTGAGATTAAGAAGTACATTTAAAAAAACCCCTCTATTTTATTGAAGATTTTTGTCCTAGTGAAGATGAGAATCGATTTTGCTGTGACTTTTCTTAAAAAGGTCTATCACATGAAACTTATTAGGGATACTGAAAGCATGCCTGTAAGCCTCCCCAGAATGTGACTTGTTCCTCACATCTGTAAATGAGACCATACATACTCACGATTTTGTACCTTTTTATAAGTGACTTTTTTGCCATATAAATTTCATGGTCTTAGAGCCTGTATGAATTGGTTTCTTTTTTTGAAGGCTCTTAGGTAGCATTTTATTTAGTGGCAATTCTGACAACTACTCCTACAAATGTTAATCAGTTACATGAAATTCAAAATTCCTTTTTTGATAGTATTATGGTTATTGGTTATGTTTTTCTGAATTTGGTTGTCCTTTTGGTATTTTAAGTATTTTGCTTCCTGTTTCTTTCAGTTGAGAAAGTAGCTAATGAAAGCCAGAAGACACCCAGGGATGTGGTCATGATGGAGAACTTTCATCATATTTTTGCAACACTTTCTCGCTTGAAAATTTCTTGTCTGGAGGCTGAGAAAAAAGAAGCCAAACAGAAATACACTGATCATCTTCAGTCTTATGTAATCTACTCACTTGGACAGCCTCTTGAGAAATTAAATGTGAGTATATCTGAGCATTCATTTAAATGGTACAGAATAGTTTTTGAATGTTTAGTTTGCACTATTTGATCTCTTTATCACTGCATTTATCATAATCTCTTATTTTATTATTTTGGACTGGAGCATGTCTGGCAAGAGTACTCATGAGGGTAAGAGTCTTGGATGAAAATAACCAAATTTTTCATGGCAATTAATAGTACTGACTAAACATCAGTCTCTTAAGCAAATGGTTTTGAGGAAGAAGAAAGTGAGGGGGAAAGTAATCGGGAGTTTTGGGATAATCTTCGTCATCTCAACTGCACAGAAATTTGCTGTAGTTTCTGAGCAGTTAAACAAGAAGAAAAGTTATAGGAAAATTCTGTATGTCTGAAGTTGAACTAAATGTTAAACTGAGTGGTGATTTAGGTTCAGACTCAGTTCTGTCCTCTTGAATGTCCCACTGTTCATGGCTTTTTCTATAAACAGGATTTCAGGCATCCATTTTCTGAGACATTTAAGATCTCTTTTTGAAAATTAAAATGCTTTATTGCTGTTTCCCATTTTCGGGTTGACTCTGACCAGCACCTAAGCTGCCACGTAACTAACTGCTGCTCAGTCCCCCCTCTCCAGGGGAGACAATAGGAACAGCAAAAGTGAAAAAACTTGGGGGTGGAGATAAAGACAGTTTAATCAGAGAAGGGAAGAGAGGGAGACGGGAAAAAAAATAAAGGAAGTGATGCAAAAGCAGTCATTGACTACCTCCCACAAGCAGACTGATGCCTGGGCAGTTTCTGAGCAACAGCCACCTTGAAGCCAAACACCAACCGTAATTTTTATAGCTGAGCATGATGTTATGTGCTATGATTTGGTCAGGTTTGACCTGTTCATCAATAATCAAAACATTGGTATCAGCCCTGTTTTAGCCACAAATCCAAAACACAGCATTATAGGCTGCTGTGGAGAAAATTAATCAGAGAGTTAACTCTGTCCTAGCCAGACCTGATGCACTGTTGAGGCTGAACCTGCATGTTCACAGAAATACTTCCCTCTACTAAAATATTTTATATTTACTATGTTGAGAAAACTGGTCAATGGCAATGAGAAGGGAGGGCAATTGTGAACAAATATGCTCGTGTGTAATTACGGTTTAAATAAAGATGCTCAGGTGCTTAGTGAGTTTATCCAAAAGATCCAGTATTTGGATCCCTGGCTATTAGCTCATGGAGTGAGGTTCTTAAGGCCGATTGGTTATTAGTTACAAGGTTGCAAAGAAAAGCTTGATTGCTTCTAGAAATGATTGTTTTCAGTTTTATGCTAGTTCTTGGAGTGCTGTATTGTTGGTCTGTGTTTTAATTTTTATAGCTGAGCAGTACTTCATGCCCAATTAAAAAACAAAAATTGGGAGAACACAACAGTCATGAAGCAGAATCAAGATTTAACCACACATATCCTTGTCAAATTAAATTAATTAGCTCAGATTTATGATAGTGACTAATGCTGTTACTTGTTGTTAGCATTTTTTTGAAGGTGTTGAAGCTCGTGTGGCACAAGGTATACGAGAAGAGGAAGTAAGCTATCAGCTGGCTTTTAATAAACAAGAGCTTCGTAAAGTTATAAAGGAATATCCCGGTAAAGAAGTGAAGAAGGGCTTGGATAATCTCTACAAGAAGGTAGATAAACATCTCTGTGAAGAAGAAAACTTACTTCAGGTAAACTAAATCATGTCTTAAAAACCCTATAATGTTACAGGGAGGCTTTTTATTACGGCTTTTGCACATGTATTCTGTGAGAATTTCAGCATAACTCTGAAAACACAAATTTTGAGTGCAGCTTTTGGTTTTTTTATAATCCCGCTCTGTTTCTATTTCTTTAATATTCATTTGAACCAGAGTGGTGGAGATAAAGTTCAGAAGGAAACTTCCTTTATTATTTCCTAGCTGACCATTAATGGGTGACATCTTCTCTGAAAAATATACTGGAAATGGAGAGAACTAGATTTAAATGAATGAGTAACCTGATGTGAAATTTAGCTGGTGCACTATAGCAGAATACTTTCAGTTATATATATTTTCTGATAGTTGTATTATCTAATGTTTTTCTTACATTCCATAAACTTTCTCACTGGAGTAAATGTAAGTAAACTTGAGTTAAGCTTGTTTAAACAGCTTTTTAAAGTCTGAAACATGAATTGTTGCACTCTTCTGGTTCAGGGTGTTTTCCTGAAAGACAAAGCAGTGCCTCTGTTAGGAAAACCTCCCTGTCTTCTTTACTATTTTGTGCTTTGCACGTTTATTACAGGTCATGTCAACATTACCAATCTTAATGGGTAAAAACATCCATCTTTTTTTTTAATGCAGCAACCCCATGTATTGAACTTTATTAGCAATCTTCGACTGTAAAATGACACCTGAACTGAGAATTGATTAATGTAGTGTATTGTGCCAGTTGACTTTTTCCTAAAGTTTTCTCTCTTTGGCAGGTTGTGTGGCATTCCATGCAAGATGAATTTATACGACAATACAAGCACTTTGAAGGGCTGATAGCTCGCTGCTATCCTGGATCAGGAATTACTATGGAGTTCACTATACAGGATATTTTAGACTACTGCTCCAGTATTGCACAGTCCCATTAAGTTCTAGAAAAGGAAAGAGAAGCTAGCAAAGTGTGTGCCTGTGTACAAGGGAATCAAACACTATAAATGTTCCTGGGTTTTAAAAGGTGGATTTCCACATGTGTGTAGTTAACTGCCCTATATGTTGAGTTACACTCCTGCTTCAAATGCCTTTCAGGGCAAAATGAAACCTTCGGGGATTTGTTGTGCTTCTCCTGGGCTGAAGTACTGTTTGAAAGCATTAATTCTGTGAAACACTTTGGATACAGTTTTTCCCTTCTGTAATATTCAAATACTTTTATTTATAATCCCTTCTCTTGCTAAAAGCAGTAAGCACTACCTTCAGAGTACGCCAAAAGAATACTACTGTTTTCACTAATATTTTGCATCTTAGAAATTATGTAAGCATTGAAGACTGTAAGATATTTTCCCTTCCTTATTCTAAGAAGTATGGATGTAGAACTTTATGCAGTGGGAAGAGTGAATTGATGTTGAGATGTAATGTGTCTATGGCTAGAATTCTTAATTAAACTACGTTCATCATATTCTTTATTTCTGTGGAGTGTTATTTCAAAAAGGTGAAAATGCCTGAAGGAGTGAATGCCATTGTTTTGCTTCTGGCCATTGAAGAGTTGCTTCATTTCTGCACGCGTGTTGTTTTTCTTGCTTTTAGTAAGTATGATGTAGTATCAGTATACTCCCATGTCATGTAAGCCCTTCCTCCTCTTGGAGCTTCAGCTGCCAGGAATTCAGGACCTAGGTTTTCTGTACAGCTTGATGAAATTGCCAAGATGTTGGATAGAGGTGGGGTGTATATAAGATAGAAACAGGCACATTAAACATGCTGACAGAGGTAAAATGTTTTTTGAGATGTAGATGCAAAAATAAAACACCGGGATGAATGAGTTTTTCTGCTGAGTTTTGTAACAACAGTTACAAACTGTAACTGTTTGTAACAGTTCCACCTGCTCGGTGGAACTCAGGACCACTGGGACCTGGATTTCACAGATACATAGAATTGCTTTTGTTGGAAGGGACCTTAAAGATCCTCTAGTTCCAACCGCCTTCCATGGGCACGGACACCTCCCAGTAGACCAGGTTGCTCAAAGCCCCATTCAGCCTGGCCATGAACACTTCCAGGGATGGGGTTTCCACAACTTCTCTGGGCAGCCTGTTCCAATGTCTCACCACCCTTACAGTAAAGAGCTTCCTCCTACTCTCTTTCAGTCTGAATCCTTTGCCCCTTCTCCTGCCACTACATCCCCACGCAAAACGTCCCTCTCCGGGGGCTGGGCTGGGCCCTGTGCGCAGAGGCGAAGCCTGTTGTCCCGGGTCTACCGGAGCCCAGGAGCCTGCGGGACACCAGCTCCCCATCCCGCTGCTGGGCCCA
>NW_008240046.1:7978586-8012992 GCF_000691975.1 Corvus brachyrhynchos
GAACTTACAGGATATGGTGACAGGCTGCCCAGGAAGGTCGTGGAGTCTCCCTCTCTGTAGACATTCTAAACACGCCTGGACGCGTTCCTGTCACCTGCTCCAGGTGACCCTGCCTTGGCTGGATAATCTCCAGAGGTGCCCTCCAACCCTAACCGTTCTGGCATTCCATGACATTTTAGCGAAGAAATCTGTTTTTTCAGAACAAGTATTTTCTTTCCATTGGCAAGGTGCTGAGACTTCACAGCAAACGTATTGTACGAATATCTTAGTCAGAAATGAACTCCCAGCAAATCCAGTTGGGAGCAAACTTTCCTAAAGCAGGTGCTGGCTCACTGGGTGTATCTTGAACATGTTGTTAGAGCAGCTGCGGGTCACGGCACAGCCCTCAGCTGTACAGAGCCACGTATTAAGGCGCTGCAGTAGTCAAATGTTTGGTACCACTGCCTTTGGTACCTGAGCGAACAGGATGTGAACAAAAAGGAAAAAACCCTTTAACGTGTAAGTTCTGTTGAATGAAAAACTGCATTCGTCCATGGCCAAGATCCATCTTTGCTCTGCTTTTGTATTATTACATTTTCTTACTGAAAACACAAGTGTTGCATCTGCAGCAGTTAGTAACCTTCACTCACCATCAATTTTGCTGCATTGTTCTCAGAATGAAAGGAGGGCTTAGTCTGCTAAACATTTTCTGTTTTGCATTCTACCTTTAATAGCTAATCTAATACCTATAAGCATTGCTTCTTTCACACAATTTTATGCCAGCTGATTCTCTACTTAAAGCCTAGAGCAGTTGGCTCCACTATTGCCCATCTTTCACCTCAAGGTTCAATTTTAGACATTGGTGACTTAAAACAATAGGAAACAGTTCTTAGGTGCTACATATGTCTATTTCATAAACATCTGTATCTTCAAAAGACTGCTCACAGCCATCCAGGCATGTCATAAAATGCAGCATGTGAATGTTGTCACCTCTAGCAGTCTTCATGAGCAAAGGGGGAACAAAAAATGAGGCTGTTGGCTCTGAGTAATCTTCAGCGAGCAACTGAGAGATTTAGACATATTAATAAATCTGGTTTAGGAAATGCCTCATTTAAAGTACCATTCAATTTTCTCTTTTCTATTTTTCATTGAAAATGGAAATTTGATTTTCTTCACAGCAGCACTAAATTGCAGGAAATATTTAGATGATGAATGGTGTGAACTAGTTATGCAGCTAATGTAGCCTATCTCATGGGAAATACCAAAGTTGTTGAGAGTGCTTTCCAGTACTTTGCAAACTTACCGACATCTAGTACATGTGACATACCTTTCATCAGGACTCAGTTGTCATTCACAAGGCTATTAAGCTTCTTTAAAGAAAAGCATATTCTGAATTGAATTGAATTGACTGGGTGCAAATAATATAAAAAACTTGGATTTCCAAAAAGCTTTTTGAGAAGGTTCTTTACCAAACACTTAAGAAAGCAGGTCTCTGTCAGAAATGGAGAAAAGAAGCTAGTGATTAAAAAAGAGAGTAGAAAAGTACTACCTTACAGTGAATGTGCAGAAGATTGTCTGCTGTTTAATACTGACTAGTGATCTGAAAGAATGGGTTAAAGAGGAAGGGACAAAATTTGCTCATTATATGGATGTGTTAAGTGCAATCCAAGGATTGCAGAGGAGTTTCACTGGACTGAGTAATAAAATTAAAGAGTAGTGTTAATAAAGGCAAAGTGATACATGCTGTGGTCTCTAAAGTGGCAGTAACTGCTCAGAAAGTTGTGTCACTGTGAATGCATCTAATCTATGCTTTAGAGCAAACAGACAAAGTGTCCTGGTTTCAGCTGGGATAAAATTAGTTTTCTTCCTATTAGCTGGTGCAATGTTGTGTTTTGGATTCAGCATGAGAATAATGTTGATAGCACTGTGGTGTTTTGGTTGTTGCTAAGTAGTGCTTGCTCTCAGCAAAGGACTTCTCAGTGCCATTGAGGAACTGCACAGAAAGCTGTGGGGGAACATAGCCAGGACAGCTGATCTGAGCTGGCCAGAGTGGTATTCCACACCACAGAACTTCATGGCCAATATATAAACTGGGGGAGTTACCCAGAGTGGGACTGACGTGGTTCGGGGACAGGCTGGGCGTCAGTCATCGGGTGGTGGTGAGCAATTGTATTCTGCATCTCTTGTATCTCTTGGGTTTTATCAATCTCTCTCTCTCTCCCTCTCCTTTTTATTCCAATTATTATGATTATGTTTTGTTTCAAGTATTAAACGGTTCTTATGGCAATCTACAAGCTTTGGTTTTTTTCTCCCTGAATCTTCTCTCCATCCCTGTGGCAGTGGGGGGAGTAAGCAAGCCAACTGTGTAGTGCTTGGTTGGAAGCGGGGGTTAAGCCATGACAAACACTGACCAGTAATGTGAAAGAATGGGTTAAACAGCGGGGGACAAAATTTGCTCATTATGTGGACATGCTAAGTGCAGTCCAAGGGTGCCAGAAGACTGGACTGAGTAATGATGCAGGAATTAAGGAGCTGTGTTAATAAAGGCAAAGTGATACATGCTGTGGTCTCTAAAGTGGTAGCAACCACTCAGAGAGATGTGTCACTGAATGCATCTAATCGATGCTTTAGAGCGATCAAAAAGGCAAATGGTAAGTTAGGAATCAATATGAATAGTGAAGGCTGCAGCCAAGAGTCTCTATGGCTGCTCAGAGGAAGGTCTATCAGGTACTATTATAATTATTTCAGTTCAACTTTAGGCCCTTCAAGTCCCTGCATTATAGGCTTATATAAAGAAGATGTGTGTAGGAGTAAGATTTCACTCATGTTTTTTAGGTTTTTATATTCTTGCTGTGGCAATGGTCAAGAGACACAGGATATTGTGTCAGACAGGACTTGGATTCAACTGAATCAATGCATCAGTTCATATATTAATTTTGTATTTCCAGAAAAACAAATTTTCCTGATGTAGAAGTTATTAGATACTTTTTCATGTCATGGTAAGACTAGTGATAGACTAAGTTTAGGATACGAGATTTAAATTTTGGTAGTCTGTAATGACAGAAGTCTGAAATTACTGACACATAATTTCTTTCCAACAAAGGGTGTATGACAATTATTGTCTTTGAAGAGTTTAATATCTATTTTAAGCTTTCTGAAAGGAGATGCCTTTTGGACTTACACTACTACAGCTATTAATTTCCTGGGATTATTGTGGATCAGATGTAGCTTTGATATAAAATAATGTAAGATAATACCCTTTATGGTTTGATTCCAGTGGCAATAATGATAAATAAATGAAATAAATTTCAGGTTTTAGGAAGGAAAGTGATTCAACCAGCAGTTTGTCAGCACCTCCCAATATTAGATCATGTTTAGGTAACTGTACCTTAAATGCCCGTTGCAGGGGTTTAGTTAAATTATGTATGTACTTCCTAGCCACAGTTACTGGAGTGCTAACATATGTCCATTTATTTTTCTTTGCAGTTACTGCAGAAAAACTCCATTCCCGTACAAGCTGTGACAGTTTTGTTCTTGATATTTCTTCTTCAAAATTTTCTCAATTTGATTAGTAAAACAATCTTTGCTCTTTCTAAAACACAAGATTTCAAACAAATCTAATGAACAATTTTAAGGTAATCTAATCTTTTTAACTGATACAAGCCTTCTTAAAGAGAAGATGGGCTCAGGAGTTACCAGTTTTCTTCTGTAGTAATATAAGATGTATTCCTGAGACTCAGTCTAGACACAGTAACACAGTCACACTTTTCCTGAATTCAACACAGAATCTTCAACTTTAATGCAGAAATACCAAGAACTTGTCACTTTAATCTCTAATCTTTGGCTGTCAGAGGAGTATGAAGAGCATTTACTACACATCAGGACACTGACTTCCACTTAGCACACTGGTGGAAAGTGTGGCGCTGCCTCCTCCTTCAGCCATCCCAGCACGGTATGTAAGGGGTCGTTGTCCGTGCCATTGCTTAGTTAATATCCCAACATCCTGAATCTCTTCAAGCAAATATTTTTGGTAGTACCCAGAACAGATGCTGTGCTTATAGGGCTGGTGATTTTCTCTCATCTACAGAGCAGTACCCGGTTACCACAGGCCTGTTGCTAGACTTCTTTGTAGTGTTTTAATAGAACGAGATGAAATCTTAACTTTCCAGCATTAGATATGAGAGAAACACACACATTTTCCTCACTTTATTGTTAATAGTTAATTTCAAATACCTGCATGTATTTATTTCTTTTTAAAATCTGGAGGATTGTGATGATAGTTTGGATTATCTCTATATTCTGTTCCTTTTGTATGACCTGCAAACACCACCTCCTTGAATTGGTAGTTTGGCTGCTGAGGTCTTTGCAGCCAATAGGTTAATACTGAAACTTCTGAAGACATTTGAGGGAAAAGGTTTTACAGAAATAACTACTTTTCAAAAATATTTCTAACTATTGAAGAGATGTTTTCACATATTAAGAAACATAAGCTTTAGTACTTGATTTGTTTTCTCATTCTGTATCTAAATTCAGAAGGACATAATGATATAAAATTTCTTCTTGCCTCAAATGTACTTGAAAAAACCAAAATTATCATTTGGATTCAGACACAGTAATGCTGATCCAGTCCCCTTTAGATCAACTTAGTAATACAAAGATAATTAATCAGTCAATTGAAAAAACCCCAACTCTCGTCCTTGAACTGTATTTTCCAGAAAACGATACAAGTATGACTATAGTATGCCAGTATTTTTTATCTTTCCTGTTTTTTGTCATAGAAAATAGATGTTCAAAGTTAATCTGTCTTCAAGATTTTACATATTTTATGCGATTTTAGAAATGGTTGGCATAAGTTATATTAAGTACTGACTTGCAAACTTTGAAAGTAAGATTTATATATGGAAGAAAAAAGTATGAGTTTTTGAGAATAATCTGTCAATTTGTATTGTGTAATATACAATGATGACCATGATTCAAGAAAATCAAATATAATGAGAAAACTAACTGCCAAGGTAAATACTTATTTTTAAAGGAATATCTAAATATGTTTAAAACTTTTCAGTTGCAGTCATCCTTTTCTGATTTGCTTAAATTTTAAGGACATTCTTATGCACTGTGTTTCCTACAGAAAAAAAAGTTCTTTTCCATTACTTTTTACTATATTTTTCCTTCTTTAAAGGGCAGATGCTGTAACCGACAATCTTTTGCAGGTGTCCTGTTTTTCTTGACTGTGGCAAAAGCAGCTTTGGAGGTGTGTTTACAATGAGTACAAATGCAGAGCGAAGGTTCATTAATCTCAGGAAACGTCTGGATCAGCTGGGCTATCGGCAGTCACTGGGAGTGGAGAGTTTACCTTTAGTGGAAAAGCTTTTTAGGTATTCAAAAGGAGATTCATTAAAAAAATAGTAATCATATAGTAGGTATTGTTTGATTTTTGACATGTAAGGAAGAAGGCTTAATCTGGGGATTATTTTCTAGCAATGTTATTTCAAGGGTAACATTAAGTTCCTGTAGTATGTACGGGATTATGACATGCATAAGTATGTACATACTTATGACTAAATATGATGAAGTCAAATGCGTTTGCTTAAGTGATGGTAACATCTTAAGATTTAATTTAATTCAGTAGAATTGCTTCTAAGGATCTGTGGTGTAGGAAAATTCAAGTTTTCTAACCTCATAAAAGAGCTGAGAATAGTCACTATTGATATGTGATTAAAAGGACACTTTTATAACTGGTTGTATAAACAATAATTACTATTGCCTGTTCTGTGACTTAAAATAAAACATTCACATCTCCATTTATAATGACCTTATTTAGAGAATTTAAAATTTGTTATCTCTGTCCTTTTTACAAGGCACATAACAGAAAAACCATGAAATTTTCAGATTGCCTTCTTATTATATCTGCCATTTTGTGGCTTTGATATTATTAGGAATATAGTAATTTCCATAGTAATCCAGTTATATTTGTCTAAACACACAAATGTAGCTATTCTGGTTCTGTTGCTCTCTAGAATGTAATACAGATGGAAGAACCATAGCTAGGCAAATGTGAAGTAATCTGCCTTCAGCATTAAGTCTCATTCTTGTGTCTGCCAGGTAGATTTACTCTCTCCATCACTACCTTTGATGCTTATCAGAGGTAAACTCCTGATATTTATCAGCTTTATAACTATTCTGTTTTCTATTTTTTCTCCTGTTCATTCCTATTTACTGTTTTTTTAAACAGATGGTTCCTATCTTTCAGTTTTTCTTACATGACATTAATGTTTTGTTGCCTTTGTTTGAACTCATTTGTCCCCCCTCTTGGGGAAAAGGTTTTGTTTCTTAGGTCATAATAAACATTTGCATCTGCAGCGTGAAGGCTGATAACATTGCTAAGACATCTGATATTCCTTTATCCTAGTGACTTAGTTCATACAACTGAGAGTTTGCGCAAATCAAAGTTATCTTCTGGAAAAACTGAAAAAGAATGCAGCAATTATGATACTATTTTGGAACCTTATAAAACAGAGAATGCTAGACTTACCAGGGAAAATAACGATCTACATTTAGAAATACTAAAACTGAAAGAGCATTCTGATCGTCATGTTAAAGGTAATATACAAATGATGATGCACTTTTGTAATCCTTACATGCCAAAATAAAATTGTGGCTAAATCCTTGATCTGCAGATTCATGTATCTCTACTAATTAGTGAGTGTGAGTGGTCATGGAATTTGGTGCCTTCAAGGAATTAAGGTTCAGGCTCAGACATTTCTTTTGCTGTCCAAAAACTTAAGTTCTGCAAATTATTGTTTTAATAAGACATGAGAATGTTAGAAATCTTAACATATGCTTTCAATACCTTGAAATGGTATTTTTTAATTGAAAATTAAATTCTGCTGTTAACTGTGCCTTTGTTCCACAATGAGTGTTTATCTGTAAAACATGTATAAATACGTATTTTTGTGTGTTTGTTTGTAAATATATGCACATATGTATGTGTATTTGATAGTTTTATGCTATGGAAAAAGAATACAGGATTCTCTTTATGCTTATTTTGGTGCTACTAGGAAAAACAATAGTGAATAAGAGAGATAATACTGCTTTTCTCTCCCTTGAAGATTTGAAAGCTTCCTTAAGGAGGGTTGAACATGAAACATCTGACTTGAAATTTTTGAATAACCAATATATACATAAAATTAAAATGCTGGAAAAAGAGACTAAAGCCAAGACTGAAAAAATTCAGCATCTTCAGGAGAGGAATCTGCAAGCAGTGGTGCAAACACCTGGTGAGTATAAATAATCACAGATATTTCAACTTTTTTCTGGGTTTTTTTGGATCTTCAGAACATAATATTTTTTCCTCTAGTAAGAGGAGTTATTGTGGTAAAATATCCAGTAGAGTAACATTACCCTTTGAAAGTTTTGGCTCTGAATTCTGTAATTTCTCTATATGAAGTTTCATTAGGTCATCACTTGCGTTAGGGACAAATTTGAATGCAAACATAGATTGAACAGAAGACTATTAAGTTAAAATGTGACTAGAAAGCTATTAATCAATGGCTATTTTTTTTATTGCTGCATCTAATTTAGTCAGAGGCAGATTGTTTGAGCCTTGCATATTTTTGACAGGTAATTGATGTGTAAGTGAGAAATTCAGATTTTTGGAACCAAGATCTAAACACAGCAAGATGCAAAATACGTCTACAAATATTCCAACCCTCTAGAAGCTTACAGTATTTAAAGGGTTTTTTGATAACTTAAAATGTTCTAGATGTTACTTTGAGGTTAATGTCTTTCTCCAGGGTGTCCTTTTCCTTAATTTTTTTCAAGCTAAGGGAGATAGAATTATTTTGTGACATTTTGAAACTGCCTTTTTTTTCCAAGTCATTGAATTATATACATATTTTTGGCATCTAAGGGAAATCAGTGGATCGCTAGGAAAAATTAAAAGTCCTCTTTATTTTTCCATACCTTTCTGCACTTCATGTCCTTTGCTTCAAAGATGACATATTATGCTTTTGTTTGTCTTTCTGCATACTTGCCCTTTGGTCACCAGTCTTCTAGGATTTTTCTATACTACATCATCCAATATTCCATGTTCTTATTTAATCATATGATGAAGAGTAAATGTTCTGTCTGGAAATAATATTATCTTTTGCTTTTTTCTAAATATGTTATTATTCAAGCTAGTAGCATGCTCTGCTTGATAAGCAGTAGAATATGATATTCACTGAAATGACAACAGAGTAGAAGGAATAAAAATATTACTGAACAGTGCAGAGGTTAGTGCAGTCATAAAATAGTTCTTAAATGTGAAAACCAAATGTCTTTTGTGATGTTTTGATTTAGCTTTTTTAGTAAGCTAAATCACTAACAGCTTCAACAAGTTTGAACTATGGAATATTTGGGATCTTAAACACTGGGGAAAATTACTTGTACTAAACTTCGTGTGTTTCCTTACTATAATAGTGGACTTTGACAAAACTGATACTAACCTGCAAGAATGGTGTTGTCTAGAGTATGTGAATTTTATCAACTTACTGCAGAAGGATTAAAATGGTGAAATGTGCCCGTTCAGAAGCAGTAGAATAAACAGGAAAATTAATTTTGTATTAGAGAAGATGGTTCCCTTGCTTTAACTCCAAGTAATATGCCTCTGGTTTTGGGCTTTTAGGTGGCAGGAAAAAAAGCATTCCTTTCAGGCGTCAACGCATGCAGATAGACCAGCTTGTGCCCCCATCAAGTGTCAGTGCCTACCCAGTGCCTCAGCCAGAGGACCCTTACATCGCAGACCTCCTGCAGGTGGCTGATAATCGGTGAGCCAGAGAGCTTTGTAATTTTGAACTGTGGGTGTGTCTTCAATTCTCGCTACTCTTTTTGGTTGATAAGTTAAATTAATCTGCTCCCAGTTGAGTCTGTCACTGGTAACAGTAATTGGTAGATGATCTCCCTGTCTTTATCTTGACCCATGAGCTTTTTCATCTTTTCTCCCCCATCCTGTTGAGGAAAGGAAGTAAGACAGCATCTGGGTGAGGGACTGGCAGCCAGGCAAGGTCAACATGCTACAGTATCTCAAACAACTGCTTCTGCATTAATATTTTGCATGAACAAAACTATTTCTTTGTGAAATATTTGGGTTCAGGAGCAAAGAGAAAATGCTAATATTGAATTGCGTGCATACAATTCTTCCATGAATTCACATAAAAAATACAGTACTACATTTCAGAATTCAAGAACTGCAGTCAGAAGTAGCAGAGCTACAGGAAAAACTGGAGACATCTGAATGTGGAATGAAAAATTATAGCAAACAGGTATGTTTATATCATCATTAGCAGTGGTATTATTGTTTTATTATTAATATTATTATTATTATTTGGGTGTCATAGCTATGGCAATGGCCTTTGTTTTAAAAACCTTCTTGGGAAGGCATTTGTAGGGCTTGTGAAATACAGTTATTCTAACTTGCCTATGTTGAGCAGTTTCTCTCCTCTGCTTTTGGAGACAGCAGCAATGACAAAATACTTGTCTGGTGATTGTGCTGATACATTTTGTGTATTGAAATTGCATTAAATAAGCTAAATTTGACAATCATAAGTAGTATTTGTCAACATTTTTTTAGTGCATAAGTGTTAACTTGTCCAAAATAGTAATTTGATCTACATAAATCTTAGGATAATTTTTTCACTGCTCGGACTGGTTATATTTTTAAAGTTTTTGATAGTTAATTTATGAACAACAGATTTTATAATATTTTAATGAGAGTGGATTGATATGTACAATCTTTAAGTAATGGAATTACATCAAATGTTCTTATGTTACTTCTTTCAAAATCTAGGGATTTCTTCTTTCTTCACATCTTGGTTTTCCTCTTCCAATATTTCCTTTTTTCCAGTGACTGGAATAATCACTGAGTTAACTTACTTAGAAGTTTTTTCCCTAACTTTAAGTGCTAGTCTCAATTAAGTTGCAGCATTCATTAACTTCACATTAAGTTAAAATTGTTTGGTTTTCTTCAAGAATGTAAAACAGTAGGAACTGTTTCAGTTTTTCCTTACAAATTGTATTTGATTAATTTATTTCTCTTTCAAAGATATAACTTTTTTCAGAAGAACTGAGAATAAAAAAAAAAATATATATATACAAGTTGAAATTGAATTTTTAGTTGCTTATCTTTTTACTGAATAATATGTGTGTGTTTATTTAAACAAAGGGTCTATTAAAGGGTGTATAAGATACTACAGCATTGATTTTGTCCCTCAAAGGTTGAGATAAGAGACAAAGAAATCGAGCGCTTAACATTGGCATTGGATGGTGGGCGTTCTCATGAGGTTCTCTCGCTGGAATCGAGAACTAAAAGTAATGAAAAGCTCATTTCCCACTTGAATTTACAGGTAATTCATTTGTTTAGTCAAACCTAAAAATATTGGTGATCCAAAACACCCCACAAAACTTCTAGCTCTACAAAAAATCACTATAGATATAAAATCAATCAATTGAATTTGCCTTTTTTTTTAGGTGGCAGTGTTTCTTGTCGAAGGAAATTTCATTTCTTGTTTTAAAAGTCTGTCAGAAAGGTTTTGGTAAAGAATTCCATGAACGCACATCTGTACGGAGTATGTTAATCTGAAAGGATGCAGCAAATTTTTGTATACACAGTTTTCAGCAAGTTTGAAAATCCTTTTATTTGGTTAGAAAGTTATTGCATACATGCCATTTATGCTTTAGAAAATAACAACGGTGTATGCAATTATGATAAGGAGTAACCCTGTAGATACTCTCATGAGAAGAGTGTGGAATCTTCCTCATGGATCTCAGATGGTCCCCACCTTTACTCCAACACAGGCTTGTGAGGAAAGGGTAAGCTTAGGATAAAGGTGTTTGTATTTACTGTGCATGTTAGCATGTGTTCAATACTGGTCTCCGAATGAAAATTTCAACGTGAGCTGGAGTACAAATCAAGTAAAGCATATCTCTGGATTTGTACCATCAATTCTCTGGCTTTTCTCACATGAGTTAGAGGTTTTGTGTATGACTGTGCATGATGTACAGTGGCATGGGAGCCACGTTGAAGAGTTTGTTGGCTTAGGTTCAGTGCTGCAAAAATACAGAATGAGCTGTGACTTGGAAGCAGTAAAGCTGTGCTCAGTGATCCTGAATTAGTAAGTCATGATGAATACAAATTGATTATACAGGGAGTGAGCCCAGAGCTGCATGAAGCTGGTTTTGTACCATCAAGACTATTTGCTCAGCCTCAGTCCCAATATACCACTTTCATTGACAAGAAATGTATGGTTATCTTTCTATAGCAGTATTCATGACTATGAGAGAGCTCATAAAACTGTATTTCTTTTTCAGGTTGATAAGCATTAAGTTCTAAAACTAGAAAATCTGGCCATTTTTAACAAGATATCATTATTTTACTATGGATGTAGAGATACTGTATTTCAGAAGATTGGGAGGAACTTTTGCTACCTAGTTTAACAATGCATATTAATATTTTAACAAAAAATGTCTTTCAGATTGAGTATCTTCAGCAAAAAAACAAAGAACTTGAAAATCGCATTGAAGATCTCTTGGACACTGAACAAAATGTGACTAGTGAGGTAGTGGATTTAAGCAATAAAAATGAAGAACTGTGTCAAGAACTGAATGAAATAGATCACTTGGCACAGCAGTTGGAAAGAGACAAAGAAATAGTGCTTGAGACTGCAGATAAGGAAATAGGAGAAGCAAAGGTAATCACTAACATGTCACAGATTGAAGGATCTGCTCCATTTTATTTGGCTTTATATCTTCTAATTGCAATGCAAGACCTATTGGCTACTGAAAGGAAGATTAAAAAGATTTTTTTTCCAGTTTTCTTAACATCACACAGAATTTCTCACTTAAAGTCGATTAATCACAACAATTTTGTCTCTTTACTGTGTTAGGTTAGATGACTTTAGTTGAGGGTCAATCTGTTCTTTCTTCTTCTATTAGCTTAGTATGAAATAAAATGCTGAGATACTTAAAGCTATTGCTAGGTAATGCATATTTGCAACAGCAATGAATATGTTTGGAGGGTTTTTTCTATGAGGAGTCATGCAATGATTAATTTAATTGTTGTGCTTCAAATGACCATAGGTGTTTATACCACAAATTTTTTGTGCTTTCACTTCGTAGGAGCTTTAATACTTTATAATAAGGAACTAACTATACTTTATTTCTTACCAAAATAGTCTGCTTCCTTACTTTTTTTGTAACAAAGGAATTGTTGTCATTTTGAATATGTAACTCTTAACATATAGGTTAATTTTGGTTGATAGAAAGAAATTGAAAGAAAACACAGTGAAATACAGGATCTACAAGAAACAATAACAAGGCTTAAATCAGTAAGTAAAAATATTTTCAGTTCTTGTTTGTACCATTTTTATCATGCTGTCATCCATGTGATTGTTTCATTTATTATAAAAAAAAAATCAATTTAACAATTAACAAGAGAACTTCTGTAGTACTCTGAAACTCTGTTGTAAGAATTACTAATTAATGAGTGAAAGAGTTAGAGAAGCTACATCATATTGTTGCAAAAATAAACTGAAAGAAATCTCTGTAGACAGTATGGTTGACTATGTCCTTATTGTACATTTCCTTATTTCTGAAGTTATAATTTCCATTTGCCACAATCATATTTGTCACAAATGAGTTACAACATCCTAGAGGATCTTTATGTTTAGAAACTCCTTTGTCTTTTAAATGGCATGTGAAAAAGTATCCAGTATTTGGCTCACTCAGAAACAAAGCATAGGGCCAGATGAAAAACATCACTATTATCAATTCTTTGAAGAATTGATAATAAACTCTTTCTTTAGGAATATATAGGAACTTGTGTGTTAGCTGAGTACAGGGTTTTGTTTCAGTCTATCTAGTGAACTTGCAAATACGAGACTACTTAATTTTCAGTGCATCACAGGAAAGATGTGCCAAATAGCATTTGATTGGCTTCAGAGTTGCATTGACTGAGATGCTGTATTGTAATGTACTTTAACACCAACACTGTTACCAAATGCTGTTAAAATTATTTATTGCTTTAGTTGTTAATTTTTTTTCCTGTGTTTGTATCCCACTATCCTACTGGTTGGTTTGCTTTTCTTGTTACTGATTGCAAACTGTGTAAAAAGTAATGTTTACTTTGATTTAATAAAATATAATATAAATACAGTGAGGGCCTGCAACAAATGTTAAAGCATGAAGCATCCAGGTCAACCAGAAGTAAACAGTGCTGTATATCAAAAGTTGAACAAAATGTTAAATTTTTTTCCCCAAATTTCTCTATTGGCACTTATAATTTTTATAATTTAAAATTGCTACTTCAGGATTTGTGCTCATGTCATAAGGAGAATGAGAGGCTGAATGAGGAACTCCTTGGGAAAACAGATGATAAAGTGAATCTTGAGCTGTTGTTAAACCAGCTTCAACAAGAGAAGCAAAGGCTGATAGAAAAAACAGAGAACTTAGAAAGAAAAGGTAAATCTTCAAATGTAGATTCTTGGAAATTACTTTCCTGTAATTTT
The DNA here is from genome assembly GCF_000691975.1 of Corvus brachyrhynchos. Lineage (NCBI taxonomy): Eukaryota > Metazoa > Chordata > Aves > Passeriformes > Corvidae > Corvus > Corvus brachyrhynchos. The sequence goes on from NW_008240046.1 coordinate 7,992,107, forward strand.
TGAAATAGAATACTTATCTAGTTAACATACAGTTAATAATACTAAAAGACTTTTGATAGCTGTAAATTAAAAGAAGACTGTAGGTCTCCAGTCATAATTGAAGTGAAAACTCTTGTCATAGAAAGATATTTTCATTCTGTATGTGAGAACTGAAAGTCGAGCTTTTAACTGTGATCCCACAGGACATCCTTATCCTAATTCTTTGGCAGTTTCATACAAAGTAATTTCCAAAACTCTTTTTATTCTCTGTTTTTGAAAAGTGAATTCAGACTGTTTCTTGAGACATCTATCCACTTAGATCTTGAAAACCTCCAGGGGTGAAGATTCCACAACATCTCTAAGCAGCCCATTCTAATGTTCCTCAATTCTCAGAGTAAAATATTTTTCCCTGTATTGTTTGTAATTGCTTGTAGCAATTAATTGCCACTGTTCCTTATTTACCTACTATGCACCTGTGAAGAAAGTGGCTCCATGTTATCTGTAAGTCCCTCCTGGTACTGTCAGTCTGCTGTTGGGTCTCCAGCTCATCTCCAGGCTGAATAAACCTAGTTCCCTCAGCTGTTCCCCCCAGAGCAAGTATTTTGCTCCCTGACAGCTTGCAGGGCCTGCCTTGAACTTAATTTATCTGCATCTTTCTTGTACTAGGAGGAGCAAACCTTAGCAGTCTCGTAAGTGTGATCTAATGAGTGCTAAATAAAGGGAAATAATCACATCCCTCTGTCTCTGTCTCCATTGATACAGCCCAAGATGCTGTGAGGCCTCTGCTGGTCTTACAGTACTCACTCGTGTTTAGCCTACTGTGAGTTAATCCATCCCAAATGCAAGTGTCTTTGAGGAAATTCATGACTTTCCTATGGAGTTGGGTTGTTTTTAGTCTTTTTTTTTTTTGTCTTCCAGAACGAGAACTTGTCCTAGAAATCGAAAGAATGAGATTAGACTGTGGTATTGCCCTAGGAGACAAATCTCCATCTCGTCTAGATGCATTTGTAAAGACCTTAGAAGATGACAGAGACTATTATAAGCGAGAGTTAGAATATCTTCAGAAAATGATAAAACGAAGGCCTAGCCCAAGCCGCAGGACTGCAGAGAAGGTGAAGTTCCTCCTGTCGAACAAGTGGAAAAAATACTGTAAATACTGTAGAAACATTTAAGAAGCCATCAGATATACTCTCAACTTCAGTGGCATTAAATGACTGTAGTAGTTTTCTATATTACATTCTTAACGCAAAAAATCAGCTGAGAGACTCCAATGAACTTGCCTTTTTCTTTCCATGTTACATTTTTCAGTAACATTAATTATTGATCAGTTTATTTGAAATAAATAGAATTAGATAATAAGCAGAAAAAGGTTGAAATCTTACTGCTTGCTGCTTTCCTTTTTCTTTTTAACAGTTAGTTCTTGTTTAGATTATACCACCAGTGCCAGGCTTTTTCTTGCAATTAAAATTATTTTGAATATATTTTTTATGTATTACTAATAGAAGGAGTTCTTTTTTGGTATTAGTTCTCCAGATGTTTTAATTAGCAAATTTTAACATAAATTTATTGATCACTTTTCAGAGTGAAGAGCTTAAATCAATCTCCAGAGAAAGAGATGAGCTGCGGTCCATGTTAGACAGATTTGAAAAACACGTGATAGAAATTCAGTCCAATGTCAAATTATTGACTGCAGAAAGAGATAGATTAAATGTTCTTTATGAGCAGGTAAGAAAAAATTGTTTATAGTTAACATTGAAATAACCAATTAACACTTGTTGTACTGTTGGATATTTAAAATGAAAAACCTAGTAGAATAGAACCAACACTAATAAAATACATACCTATTTTTATTACTAATTAATAAAATTATGTATTCTAGTTAGTTTATTAACTTGAAAGCCATTATAAATTATTATACTGGCATTTGGAAATGATAAACATCAGAAAAAAATCAGTAGAATGCATGAGAACGATGTGGAAAGATACAGCAAGAATGCAAGAAAGGAATAGTTAACTGATAAGAGAACAGTGAAGTTAGGCTATACTTGGGACAGTAAACGAATTATGATTATTTTGACAGTGTAAGTTGTCATGCTACTCAGTGATTAAGGGAATACATTTTAGTTATCTAGGGAAAAATAAGACTGTAATAGGTTATTGTAATAACAGCATTTTGTTATATTGCAGTCCATATGTATGTATGCTAACGAACAATAATCTTTTGAAGTCTCTGAGTGAATTGAACAGGATGAGAAGAGAAGCAAAACACAATTTAGTTTCTCAAAGTCACGTGGAAGAAGAAAGAGATATTGCACTGACTGACTTTAGAAGACTAATGGCAGAAAATGAAAGTCTTGGAGAAAAATTAAAGGTGAGCTTTTATAGCTTCATTGCTTACAGTGAGGTGGCATATAGGGAAGGCTTCTACAATAATGCTGTGTTTGTGTTTGGCCATTTGTCAGTTCCCCTTTTCAATACCTTTTGATTTCAAACCCATTTGAGAGAGCTCAATGAATTTATATTATTATCTATTATTATTATTATTAATTGCCAAATTTTCCTGTAAACACAGTCCCAAGCTGGGAGCTGGAGGAAAGGAACATGCTTTAAAGTATTTAAGGGCAAATGTGTCATCACCTTGTGTGTGAGACCTAGATATGGAGGCCCAGCCACGATACTTTTTGTGTATGCACTACTTTGAAGATGCTTGTGTGTTGTTGTTGTGGAAGAAATCATGCACTTCACTCACAAGCGAGAAGCAACAATGCATTTTATTCACTTAAGGCAATGAGTTTTAAAAATTCAGTGGTAAATGCAACGGTGGTTTAACAAGATTTGATGGCAAGGTGCACTTTTGCTGCATAGAGACCAAGGTCAGACAAAACTGTCAGAGAGACCCTGCCATTGAATCATGAGGGTCAGAAGGGTCTTCTTGCCTTACAAACTCCTCAGAGGAGTGTGGCTGGATCCTAAAGGATTGTAGCAATCCATCCTTTATATCACTTAGCTAATATTCCAGCATTTCAGTGTTCTGATTCCCAATGCGCTAAGGATTGTCTCTGCCTCGACAAATAACCTTCAGAGGCTTCCCGGCTCAAAGGGAGATTGGAGATCCTGGTGTGCAGCCTGCTGCCATGCAGGAGGGCTCAATGGGCCTTGGGCCATCCACTAGTCATGGACTAACATGATTGACTTATATTTGCGTATCAGCAGCCACATGCTCATCTAGCCCTCAGCTGCTGCTGAGCAAGATTTCCAGCCCTTAGCTATGTGCTGTTAGCTCTCGTTCCAGAGTCTCCCTTAAACTGGATGCAGCTATCAGGAGGGCCACTAGTGGCTATTGCTTGACCCAAAAAAAGCAGTGTGGCTGGGTGGAGCACACTGTCACAGTCACATATGGTTCTTATCCTACAAACTGGGTACTTTATGGGCTTTTTCATTTTAGCTGATCTTTAGTTACCATTGCATTTTGTAGCAGAGTCTATTTTAAATGGGACATAACTGAACCATGAAACAAGTTCACTGCAATCCAAGTGTCTTTATTTTTGACCTTTAAAAAAATATTTGTTAATGCTATGATTTTCCTGTTAATCTGACCTTCACAGGCAGCCCAGGAAAATGGTGGAATCACCAACCTTGGAAATGTTCAAAAAGCATGTGGGCATGGCACTTAGGGATGTGGTTTAGTGTTGAACGTGGCAGTGCTGGGTTAATAGTTGGACTCAATGTCTTAGAAATCTTTTCCAACTTGAATGATTCTATGGTTCTATGACCATGTGATGTCTGGTATTAATGTGCATTAATGTCTTATTTGGTTGTAGTCAAGAGCATATGATTTCAGGGGGGTTTGTTTCCCTGACTTCTTTATTGGTCATTAATATAATGTATGGAGGTTTTTAAAATGTTCTGAAAATTCAGAAATTTAAAATCATTTTAATGGACTTATCCCAAAACAACATACATTAATAGTGACTCTATGATGAATGCTTCCATAGCTGGACTTTACTACCAAAAAAATAAAGACCTGTTGTGTATCTGAATTCAGTGGCAGTAAATCTGACCTCTTTGCTTAAAGCATGTGCATGCAGTGGGGTAGAGATGTGTTTCCAGAAGAAAGCTCCATCCTTTCTTCTTGTAGGTGACTACCAATGTTTTATATGTGTGCCACTTTGAACTACCTTCACAAACACACTAATCTAAGGTATTTCTAAGAAATCTGAGGGTTTGTTTAATAATTACACTGCAGTTATGCACAGAAGTCAGGGAACAGGTAAGTAATCTTAAAAGTTTCTTCATAGATTTAGGGAAAGGCCAGTTAGCTTTGTAGTGTGCCTTACATTTTGTAATTAATACTATTTGAATAAATTTATTTAAAATGTCTTAGGGCACTAAGATATACGTGCATGCAACCTGTAGCTCAGTAAACTCTACAACAACTCACAAATATTAATTTGGTTGGGACCAAATATAAATATACTATTTAAAAAAATCTAAACCAACAACCAAAACCAAAATCAGTGATGTTATAATGTATTTTCAGCTAATATTCTGTAGTTTTACAGAGAGAGCTTTGCATTTGGTCATTCATCTAAGAATGTAAAGCAGTATTTTCTGAAACATGAAGCTTAAATTCCTCTGATCAAGTCTAAAAGTCTGTCGTTACATGTAATTCTGTATTTCTCAGATTCATCAAGAAGCAGCAAACCTTGAAAAATCAAAGCTGCAGCATGATATTTCAGAATTGGAGAATAATATGCAAGGAGTAAGTGCATTTTTAGGAAGTAAGATTTTATTATTTCTAAATTAGACTGTTCCAGAAATTAATTTTATCATCTGTTTTCCGCTTAAATTTATTTGAAAGCCAAGTTGTGATAGCTTTCTGCAATAATAATGTGTTTGGTTATTTATTTTAAATTGCAGCTTGAGATTGAAAAGTGTGAACTAAGGACTACAGTCTCTATCCTGAAAGAAAGAATAAGCTATTTGGAAAATGAATTAAAACTGAAGTCCAGTAAACTTGCCCAGACTTCTGATGATTCTTCTCAATTTAAAGCTGAGATTTGCTCACTTCAGTAAGTCTGATACAAAATGCGGTTATCTTTCACAGATGCTAGGATAATTTTGTTTATGCTGTGACTGTATAGCAGAGTTGAGTTCCTGGGAAAGACTATAATTATAAATATTTTAAAAATCACTTGGTACTGCTTGTATGTTAAGGAAGAGTAGGTGTAGAAGTGCTGTGGTAGCTTTTCACAGCAAGCTTCTCTTGGACTTATTTGATGACCAGATACACTGATAATTTTTATGGCTCATCCTAGAATTGTTTCCTTCAATAACCATGTTCTCTGCTTATGAATGTAGTAGAACTGAAAATTTCTGAAAGGATTTCCAAACACCATTGAAAGGAAGACAGATGCCTTTGCAAACAGCAGCAGTAGGACTTACAGTTTTGAGGATTGACATCTTATGATCCACTGACACAGAGTCTGTGGGGATTTGACCAGCTTGCTTGGAACTGGAGGATTCAAGTATCCACGTGTATTTTTAAGGCCTGTTTAAACTTGCAGGATTTTTTAAACTTGTTTTGCAAAGAGCTCCCATCAGCTGCCTAAAAGTCATAGAACAAGAAAAAGGCTTAAAGAAAGTGAAAACAGTATTGAATAAATCTGGGCAGAAATTTGAAAACAGAGGTGGAAATAAGAGCTGTTGTTGTAACAGATCACTACAGGGTAGGTAATGCTGTAGATGACATCTTTTGGGTGTTTTACAAGGGAAACCAGGGTCTGTGTTGTATCCCTCATTCCCCACCTGAGCAGTACTACACTGTAACAGCCCAGCGCCTGGGGGATTACTATGAAGAACTGAGGCTGAGCAGCAGGCCTTGCAGTTTTCATCTAATGCTCCCTATTGCACAAAGAGGACTCTTGGTAAAACAATTAGTGTATTTGCTGGTAAAACTGTGACAACAATCATAAAAATTAAAAATCTTGTTAGGTTCCTTTAATTCCAGTGTAAAGCATTGATACTGCAAAAAGAAGATAAGGAATAGGGCTACAGTCATTTTAGCATTTGGTTTTACTTTGTGCATGGTGGCAATGCTGTGTTTGCCCCCCTGCCCATTTTTTTTCCCCTCTAAAGTTTCACTCTGAACTGGATGAGAGTAATCTTTATTCAGAAACATGCTGTGTTCTTTGTTGCTGAGGTTTTTTAAGAATAAAAAGTTTCTCTAGCTTTTGTGGGATCCCACTTGAGAGGGATTTTTTCTTTACCTGTTTCATAAATAATCCATTTAGTTACTTTGGAGTTTTGTTTTGTTGGGATTTTTTTTCCTAAGTCACTTTGATATTTCTTTCCAAGAAAAACAACAATGTAGGTAGATGATTTCATATATCTTTCATGCATTTTATTTTTTAAAAGTAGGATCAGAACTGTAGCTGTCAATTTGGTTGTTTCTTAAAATGTGGTTTGGCCGATAATCACTGCTAAGAGCTGCATGTCAGAAGCTTTATAAAGCAAGAGTCAAAAATACAAGTAACATGATGAAGAGTAACAGAAATCAGAGGAAGTAAATGTTTCAGGTTATCATGGTGGCTCCACCAAGATTCCATTACTCCATTTTGCATTGATGTTGAAGTGGACTTGCAGGAGGGGTCCAGAGCAACCAAGTGGTGTTGGCCTCAGCAATCCTTCACTCCTTCCTCTCCTCAAGGGAGAGGAGGGGCTAATATGACACAACCCCATGCTGCTGGTTGGTTATACAGCCCTGTCAGGAGGTTATGATGGAACTGTTTCGGCACTTGAAGCAGCTTAAGAGCAGAAGTTGAAGAGCTGGAATAGGTCCCAAACTTCTTTCAACTGTAGACTGATTTTCCAGGCTCTTAAATGACCAACTCCAGAGGTCTGTTGAAGATTTACAGCACCGACTGTCCCTCAAAAAGGATGAACTGCAGACAGCTCATGAAGAAATTGTAAAGCTGAAGGAGATAATAGGTAATCTATAATTATTTTTGTGCTCATTTCCTGTTTTTAAAATAGAAAGCACTTATTCTTTTATTTTTAGATAGCTTAAACCAGAGGAGCACTTCACAGGATGAAGCAGTCAGTGTGCTGAGGAGTACAATTAGTGTTTTGGACAAAGAAAAGGACAGTCTTCAAGAAACTGTAGATGAAAAAACAGAAAGAATTGCATGCTTAGATGACAACTTAGCTAACAAGGTATGTCCAGTAAAAGTAAAAATGCTACTTTGCATTCCACCTGGGGATTTTAAAGCAGTTACATTTCAGGGAGACATTTTGCCTTGATGACAAAGTCTGTGCAGAGCACATAAACGCTATGCTTGGACCCAGCTGATGCAGAGTCTATTTGCCAACTCAGTAGCACTTTAATTATGAATGTTGCTGTATTCCCTAAATACTCCAAGAAAATAAGGAAGCATTTGTTCACATTTTGCATGTGCAGGCATTTATTTAGATATAAAGTACTAGCCTGAGGTGACAAATTCTATAGCTGACTTCCATCTTTTTTGATGACAAGACAATCCTTTCTTGGTAAAGAAAAAAAACTTGGAAATTACTTATTAGTGAAGAATTAAAATAAAGGTTTACATTAAAAGTTCTTTAACTTGAAGTATTCTGTTATGTTGCAATATAATAGTACCTAATACACCTTTTGATTTTTTTTAATAGGAAAAAACAATTGCTCATTTACGTTTAACTCTCTCTGAGCTGGAGTCCTCAACAGAGTAAGTAAAGAGTAGGATGCCTTCTTTGGAGGCTTTGTTTTATGTGATAGTTTCAAAGTGAAAGTAGATGGCTATTTTAGTTATTTTGATGAAACTGAGTTAATTCCATTTGAGTCAAGTAGAGGAGTGTACTGTGTTGAGAAAGATGTACACAGCTTTTGAAGACACTTCCTCTGCAATTATATTGCAGGCTGCTGAGAAACCGTTACAACAATAATTAACAATTGCTTGTCTGTATTCATTTCCCTAAATTGGTAATGTTTCCTAACTCTTAGTCAAGAAGTAGCTTTCTAGCACTCCACTAGATATTGATTGACCCAGGTAAGATTCAGAGCCAAACTCTTAATGATTGGCAATTTAATTCTTCTAGCTTAAGCTACCAGTACAGTCTTAATTTATGTAGTTTTTAGCTGGGCTTCCTCTGATCTTTCATTCTTTCCTCTTTTTAAGCATGACTTTTTAAATTATAGCATCTTAAAAGAAAAAATTTAAACACCAATATTTAAACATTTGAAGACCAGTGTAACTGAATATTTGCTACATTGATGCATGAACTATATGTGACAAAAAAAAATGCAAAAGTTTAATTTATGCATATTTATATTTCTAATTTTTTGTTTAATCTTTTCATTACTCTTTTGATAATTGTCCTTCAAGTGTAAATTATTTGTCTTCCTTTATGGCTTATAAATATGCAATTACCGTAATCACTACCGTAAACACAAATAAACATAGGTATCTGTAATTGCTCTTTGTCTAATAAAATACATCTTAGCAGATACATCTTCAAAACTGAAGATTAAATCCATTTTATTTCTGCATATTGACATTTTACATACTTAGTTCATGTTATATTTAGACTCAGTTTGTCATCATTCAGAGTGCAAGAATTTTGCCTGATTATTTTCAGCAGTATGTGGTATAGTACAAGAAGGAACAACGTTAATAATGTTTTCACTTGATAGCCAGATGCAGAACATGCTGAGCAACAGAGACCGTGAGATATCCAGCTTGCATCGCCAGCTTGATACATCCCAGCTAGAGCTTGCAGAAATGGAAAGAGTAAAGGAAATGGCTCTGAAAGAAAACAGGCGACTGCAAGATGACCTGGCTACAATGGCCAGAGAAAACCAGGTATGAAGACAGTACATGGTACTGCTGTATTAAACCATTTATGATTTGCTTGCATCAGAACTGCTACATCCTCAATTTTGATTGATGTGTTTAATGATTGGTATTTCTTGAGCACTGGGATGTTGAAAATCACTAGGCAGAAACTGTAAAAGCAGTACTTCAGATACTTAAATATAGTCAATGCAGTGGGGGAGAAATCGACAAGCTTTCAGTCTGGTCACCTTTCCTCAGATTAAAAAAGAAATCTAAATAAAATAAATCTAGGACGTTATTGTTTATAATATAATGAAATTATGTTAATTGGTTATATCACTTGGCAGTTGGTATTTAATTGGTAAAAACTGGGTTTTATTATCTGTGGAAGTGATTATTGAGAGAGAGAAGGAAAGCCCAAAAGCAGACATCAGATTGTCAGGTAAAAGTGAGAGGGAGAGGAAGGAGATTGGTAGCACATCTGAATTTGTTCTGGTGCATAGTGATTCATTAATTTCATTCATCTAGTTTCCATCAATCATTGGATTTATTGACTGAGGTATGCCATATTTTGAGATTAGGATGTTTTGGAATGTAGATTGTAATGTTTGTGGTCTGTGAGCCTTGGCAATGGTGGCTTGTATCTCCCTGTAAGGAGGTATTGGCAGGGTTTTAATTTCCAGTCCTGGCAAAGTTAGTTGCCATTTGTATGTGTTGCTCTGCGGGAATTTTGCTTTCAGTGATGAATTGGAAAAGGTTAATTTTGTAGGAGGAAATATAAGAGGGCTTAACAGCTGCAAGACAGAGGGGTTCAAAAACACTTACTTTTAGGGTTCGATAATCCTGAATAGTCTGAATTCATCTCCTGATTTCAGGAATGGATAAGGATTCACAGTCCATGAGAATAGGAGGGGTTCCCTTTCCATTATGCTGAGGTCGTGTGGGGTTTTTAGATGATGAATTTAAAGGTGTAATCTATTTCCCTGGAGAAATTTTCTTATTGGATTGTCTTTGCATTAGTAAGGTAGGTGTGATGGTGAGGTGGTATTTTGTGTGTATATAAATATACAGGTTCGGCTGTATGTTGCAGCTTTTTTGGGGAGAGGCAGGGTGTGTGTGGTTTTTTGTAGAGATCCTGTTCAGGTACTCTTGAGTGCTTGCAGAGCTTTATATTTTTATTTGTATTAGTTTTATATGATTTTGTCTTTCCTTAGTTCTCTGGTAGTTTAGAATCTTAATGTACTTCCTTGCTAACAGCTGGCCAGTCAGTAGCTTCTCAGGCCAGAAAGCAGGTGGAGAGTGGGTTATGATTGCCCAGTGGATACTGAGTTGGTTCATGTGTATTCATGGTCAGATTTCCAGCTGGAAGGTATACAAGTCCCTCTTGGCTGCTGATGTCATAGAAAATAAATACATTTCCTTGTGAAGTGCATGCTTATAAAGGCAGTACTTATGTCAGTTGTACAATTAGAGTTGAAATAAAATCTTTATTGTCCTGAGAAATTACTTTTTTGCGCAGGGTATCATTGAATATTTTATTGAACTATCTGAAGCTGATGAGCTACCTGAAGCTGATGTAGGTTAAATAAAAATTTTGCAAGACAGAAATAGTTGAGAGATTCAGTGGGTTAGACTGTTTTATTATTGTCATTATTGTCCTTGTGACATCTTCATCTTGAGATGTTCTTCAGGGGTCCTCAGTTAAACCAATCACTAGTGTACTCATTCTTTCAAAAGTCTAAGTGACTTATATAGGATATCTCCATTTGCACTCTTTGCTATCCTCATTGCTCCCTCTCTTCTTCCTTGGAATTCTATGAGCATGGGATCCATGACTGGAACAGCCTGAAATACATTCAGTCTGTTAATCCCTTGCATAGTTGGAGGAATAATGAATTGGTTTTGTGCACCAGCTGGTTATTGCTGAGCAAAAGCCTCCCAGCTCCAAGTGCATGATATGGATGTCCCTGTGCTGTAGAATATCTGTATGGACAACATACAGCGAAAATGTCCAGTGTTTTATAGGGTATTTTATATTATATATATAAGATATATCTTTTAATGGGCTAAGCAACATCTTTTATTGGGCTAAGCATCAGAAAGTCTGTGTAGAGGGTATGTGAGTGTGATCTGAAGAGCAAACCCAGAATTTTGTTGCAACTCATTACATTCAATTTGTATAGCAAATACAACTATAGCAGCTCCTCATGAGACTCAAATGCCTTTTACGGTTTTGATCCTGAGATACAAATGTTTGTTTGAATTCACTGTAAGTGCTGACACTAAAAACAATCAGGGCCTTGTTGACTAAACCATTTGTTTCAATTCTCCTCAAGTCAACCACGCTGAGTCTGATGCTAGAAAGTATAATATAGCAACATGTTTCAAGGAAGTGATGTAGGACCTTGAACAGTTCTTGCAAAACCTATAGTTTAATATATAAATATGTGGCTGTATTATTGAAATTAGACCTGCCCTTCACAGGTGTCTAATAAGATGAAATATTGAATATTATCATAATGTGATGACTAAAGCTTTCCCAGTGTTTGGGAAGGCTACTACAGAGACAAGCAGACTGATTTCAGTATATGTTAAATAAGGCATACAGTGAAAAGCTTGCCACTAATGAATTAATATACCACAAAAAGAGGAAGGGAAAGAAGTAAGGCAGTATCCTGTATTTCCCTGACATTTGATCATGGAGGTAGAAAAAGTTACTTGCAATTTTGGCTCTCTGGGCTAAAGTACTCAGAGGGAGATAAGAGCTGAACCTCACAGGGACAGAGTTAACAGCTCAAATATCTGAAACAAATTCCATGGTGCATTTTTGATGTCTAAATATGATCTTAGTAATGCATTTAGTTATTTTATCTTGCAATTCTACTTTAAAATAAATGTTCTTTTGTTCTAAAGTTGTTTTTCTATTGATTTGAAACTTTCCTTCACTCAGGAATAGAGAATTTTAAGGCTATAAAAATTTCATCTCCCAAACATCAGTATGTTGAATTTTCCAAAGATTGGTAGGGTGTGTCATCTGGGAAGCTGCATATTTTATGAACTGGTGTGATAATCATTGTTTTTGTGATTTTTCTTGCCTAGAAACTCTTTGGTGTATCTAAGGTAACAAGGGATGTTTCTGAACCCTACAAATCCCAAAGAGCTTTGTAAGTAGAATAGAAAAAATTCTAGGGCATATGCAATTACTTAATTTAATCTGATAGGCTATTATATAGTGCTTAATTTACTGCCATGCACAATTTTGCCTTTTTGCAATCTCTTTAGGCTGTCAGTACCGAGCTTGAAGATGCAATACGTGAAAAAGAAGAAATGAAAACCAGGGTTCATAATTATATAACTGAAGTCTCCAGATTTGAGACCTTGATAGCTTCAAAGGTAAAAATGTAATCTGTAGGCAGTCATTACTGCATTCAGTAAAGCAAAGTAAGGATTGCATGGTTTGGGTGCTGTTCTCCCTGCCTGTCCCATTTCCTTCTTTTATTTTTCCTTCTTTTCTTTGCAGTGTTTCAAGCTACTAGTGAGGGATTCATATTATTAGATCTGAAGCACTGATTAATTCTAGCACATCACAATTTCATCAGTCGTGTTTCAGGTGGCCATAATCCTGGAGAATGACAAACATGTCATGTTTGAATATTGTTTTGCTTTTTGGGTTTTGACCAGGCAACCAGTAAAATAACTGGTACTGTTTCATGATTGTAGGCAGCTTATATGATGATTTTAAATAGTTTACCCTTTTTGAAAAGAAAAATTTTTACCTGTAGTTCTGCATGAAAATGTAAAAATAGTACTGTTAAAACAGTGCTCTGTTTAAATGTCCTTTATCCTGATACTTGGATTCAAAAGTGTGATTTATGTGATTTAAAACTTATAATCATTTAAAACAAATAGGATTTGTGTCAAGAGAACATGAACTGGCAAATTCATTATGTGACTTTGAATTGGGAAGAATGAGTTTTGATCTGACTTCAACTTGCATGTCTAGATGAATTCATGTAGAGTCTACCACTTTTACAAGTAGAAACTGAAGCATGGAAGAAAAATTAAGCTCAGTAGTAGGTTAGCTTAGAACTATGAATTTAAAACACTTGAGGTTTATTTTTTAAGAATTTCACAATATATCATATGTCCAAAGTACTTCAGCTACAGATGTGGCTACATCTTTGGCAAATGATAATCCAGTTATTCAAGTCAGGTACCAGGAAACTGCAGAATATACAGCCAGCAACCAATTATGAATGCTTGATTTCAGGGATTTTTCTAGTATTATATCTGGAAAATTCCTGTGGAGATTTACTTTTCTGCAGTGTTCACTTGCTTAATCACAAGTTTTTATTTCCTAATGCTCCACCTGATCCTGTCTGCACCTTCCAAGTTCTGGAGGATACAGAGAAGGAATTTCAGAAACAGTAGCCTTTCTCATTAGATAAATCTGATTTATACTACCAACATGCATATCCCACTGCACATTACATGAGCAGGGAAGAAGGGAATGAAGGTAAATAAGAAAAATTTATCACTGCCTTATAATATGCACTTGGCCAAACTAAAATTCACAAGCAACATTTGTTCTATCACTGCACAAATGATGAGCACTAAAGCTCACATTTTTGTACCTCTATGATAGGCTACATAGATGTATATGCTCTAATAGATTACCAGCATTTCAGGCACTGCCATAATACAAATATTTATAAGAGCATGGTAACTCAAAGAGCTGAAAATGGACTCCTGCTGGAATTCCTTGGAAAGGGCATCACACAGTGTATCTCAGTAACATGATCCTTGACAATGCAGAGAGATCCACAATAACCCCTCTCCTGCGAGCCTTAAAACTCATTAACAACTTTGAAGTGTAAGTACTTGCATTTTAAGAAAACTGAATGCCATCACTGTATTTATTTGCTTTTCGGACTTGGAAAGGAGATTATTCCTTTTAGTAGTTGCCAGATAGTGGGATTAAGAAAATGAAGGAAGTCCTACTTTCTGGGGGAAAAACAGAAGAGCTACTGTAAGGAGTAGGCATGAAATAAGATCAAACAACTTGAGGGTGTGTTGATCATTGCAGAGCGATTTACTGTTTCATTAGGAAAAAGAAAACCAAGAATTGTTAGAGAAGTTCCGGATGCTCCATACACAAGCTGAAGACTGGGAAATGAAGGCTCATCAAGCTGAAGGAGAGAGCAGCTCAATGCGACTTGAACTCCTTTCAGTAGACACAGATCGGAGACATCTTCGAGAGAGAGTAGAATTTCTGGAAAAAGAGATTCAAGGGGTAATAACTTGTGCAATGAAATTCCATCTAGGAAAGTGGGATACATTCAAGTGCTTTTTAATAAGGTCAATGTATGATATTTAATGCCTTAATGGAAAATGATTTCTCTATGTGATTGTTTCAAATATGAACGCTGGAGTTTTTGAAACAGTAACTGATTTGGTTTAGATGTGCTTTCCTTCACCCCCCAAAATTAGAATCATGGCAGACATTTTCATAGTTTTACATCTCCTCTGTTGGGTTATCATTGTTACTATGACATTGTAAGAAACTTCTGTTTAGTTGCTTCAGAATATTTTCATATAGCTTTATGAGTACTTTGCAAGCTTAGTTCTTATATTTCGTTGAAGCTTTGAATGAAATATTTGAAGCATTGGTGGCTGGAGTCAAGGTAAAAATCTGGTAGACATCCAAATTCAGAACCAGGATTCCATAATACTGAATCCTAGACCAATATCATAGAACATAATGAGTTTTATATTTTAGAAACAATAACTTCATAGAGATTAAAGAAGTTCTAGAGTATAATTGCTGTGGATTGACTACATTTTGTCTCATCATTTTAACTAGCCAGAAAGAGTTAGAGACTATATTGTAAATTGAGTTAAAAATAGGTTGTATGTTTGCAGTTTAAGCTTTTTAGTTCTCTGAGGCTGGAATACAGCCTTGTTCTGTTCTTATATAGTACTTATATAATTGTTCAAGTTAGTGATTAAAAATTGCAAAGATGATTTATTAGTTGCCCTTAGCTGTGTTTTAGGAAGAGGGAAGGAATATTAAGTTAATTTTATAGGGAAAGTTAACTTTGAAGGGAAAATAAAGTGTTAAGAAAACCCAAGTTATTCAACACAAGACTCTTAAATTTAACACTGAAAGTGTATCCATATTTGGTTTTGTTTAGCATATTGTTGCACATCAAGTATATGAATCTCAGATCTCCTCCATAACGAAAAATATGACCAGATTGGAAGAGGAACTTAAACGTGAAAATCAGGATAAGGCTACTGTGTTGGCAGACATGACTTCTGTGAAGGAACTCTGTGTGAAACTTGAGGCTAGCAAAGAACTTTTAGCTCGACAGCTGACGTCCAAAAGCATGGATTGTGAAAGGGTAAGCAGCGAAGACAAATTTAATTTGCTATAACAAAGTAACTTCCTTTGCTTTTAATAGTTTTTGGAGAAAAAATTACTTCTGAGAGCAAGGTAAGTTAATTTACATCACTAGTTTTGCATTTTTATATAAATTATAAATTTTACAATGTACAGATTTGTAGCTGTGGGTTTTGTACAAAAAGAGGGAGTTTCTTTGATTCATTATCACTGCAAAGTGTTGCAGGTGTAGTTTTAGCTGTACTGCAGACAGATCACATATATTTTTTTTCGTTTTTAATTTACTCAAACTTTATGAAAAGCAAATAGTGCACTTCTTGATATTAAAGACCTTACCCTAATGGCTTATTTTCAATTAAATTGAAATTTAGATACAGCTGGAATTCATTGAATATTTTGAAATAGTTTAAACAGTTCTAAATATTCATATTTTTGGAACCTTTTTCTTTACAGCTGATTTTGTCTTCATTTAGTGACTTGGTCAGGCTTTCTGGGACTGCAATATTCAAGACCTTGTTTATATTCACAGAACTGAAGAGGAAAACAATTATTCCTACATTTTCAGCAAAAGCCAGGAGGCTAATTGTGAGCTGACTTAGTCAAATAGAATGAAGTATAGTAAATACTATTTTTGTACTTGTGCAAAGTACTTTGTTAAAAGCCAGTTCGTGTTCCAGGTACTTACCTAAACAATTCCAGCACTCAGTAATGTAGCTCCCAGTAAAACATTTGATAGAGGTACAGCTTGAATGGTTTTAAATTAAGTCTAGTTTAAAATAATTACAGACTTACATTGTTTCATAAGCTCAGTTTCCTATTCTTTTTTATGAAACTTAGGATCATTTCAGTTTCTATAACAGCTCTTCGCAAAATAAAATTGTCTGTGTTTGTAAATTAGGGTATTAATAACATATAAAATTTGTGCCTTAGGTTCTAGGAGAATTAGAAGATATAAAATCAGAAGTAGAGTTGCTGAAAAAGCAGCTATCCAGTGAGAGACTTACAGTTCAGAATCTTGAAACGTTACTGGCTACTAGTAGAGACAAAGAATTTCAGAATCAATTAACGTCCCAAGAGAAAGATACCGAAATTCAGTTACTGAAAGACAAGCTAACACTGGCTGAGAGCAAACTGTAAGTTTTAACAAGTGTGTGTGTGTGTGTGTGTGTGTGTGTGTGTGTTATGTGGTTTGCAAAAGAACTATTTCTTTGTGACAATACTCATTCACAAAATCTGGGTGTTCAGTATGGCTGAGCAGATTTTTGCAGCAATGTCTTTTGACCTTTCCTGGCATGTTTACTTAAAGTTTCTTTACAGGTCTTTCATATTGCTTTCAATTAATCAGCATTTTGGTGGATGTTAGTTTAGTGCAAGTAGTAAATTTAAGCAGGACTTCCAAAGGAAACATCCTCTACATAAAATTTTAACATGTGTTTACTGCTCACAAAAAAACCCCCAAGTATATTAAATTCATGGTAAATGTGAATTGCTGAAGATGCCTGATGTCCCTGCTTTGATTGAAGAATCACTTACATAATGAATAGTGAAGTCATAGTGCTTTAAAAAAAGCAAAAGTACTTTTGGTGCTGTTGATATTAACTGTTAAGGAAAAAGTCCTGTATCACTTATTATTCCTTTGAAATACAAACAGAACTAAACCTGACACACTAAATGTGGCCTGCAACTTCTTATGCTGTGGATCTGCCTAAAGAAGCAATAACCTTTAACAACACTTGTATAAGAAAGACTATAATCTGTTTGGAACAATGAAGTTAAAAGGGGAGGTATTTTGTTTGTGTGAAATTCGTGCACAAGAGAAGATTTAAAAATTCCTCTTCATATTATGGAGCAGGGAATTTGAAGTTTCCATGATGTGTCATCTTAGAATTATTTGGGTTAAAAAAGACCCTTAAGATCATCAAGTGAAGCTCTTAAACAAAACCTGCCAAGTATCATGACATGATAATTCTAAGGATACATCAGCAGGGACTAGTGATAGCTATGCATTAAATAGCAAGAAGGAGGAGTAGCAGCTGAATGTAGATGGTGGTGAAGAGTAAAGTCAAAGAAGAACTTCAGACAATGAGATATACCCATTTAGTAAACACTAATGTAGGGAGAGAAAGGAAATGTATGGAAGTTCATAGAACAGGTAATACTCCTTATGAGATACAGAATGTAGCCTACTGAAACAGGTAAAACTGTGTAACTTGGTGACACAGATGTGCTAGAAATATGCTTCTGGTTGATTTATGTAGAGGCTACAGCTTGTGGCTTATGATGGTCCACCTCAAGTAGCAGTGATCTCAGTGAATCTGGAGATGACAACATTATTGATTGCCCCTGCGGAACTAATTGCTTCATGTTTTAGTATTGCTGATTTTTGTTTACTTGGGGAAAAATTGTTAGTTGCATACAATGAACATAAGATAATAGAAAGTCCTGATTATGAAGTTCAATGTGCAAGTTAGAAAAAACACAGACCAACACAACCCCAAAAAACAAACAATAAAAAAGGAAAGAAGGAGTTTTAAATTAAATTTAATTCAGTTGCTTTGTGTACAAACATTATAAAACTCTGTTTAACTAAGTGGATAGTAATTTTTTTGCTATTTTGCTTTTGCACACATTGTAGGGTTCATTTGTTTTTTGTAAATGTTAATACTTGCGTTGTTAATAGGGTGGGATATTGCAGGAAGAAGGAAAATGTTCTCTTGGAGAAAGAGTAGCTATTATGTTGAATTATTTTCCACTGTTTATCTCAAAGGTTCTGCATGTTACCAGGCAAGTGTTCAGGTGTGAGAACTAGTTGTATATACCTTATTTTCTACTATTTGGTTTGTAGTAGTTGCAGTCTAAGAAACAGGAACTTTAAATGCTCACAGCTGTGACTGAAGTACGTGACAATTATATTTGTGTCTTGCAAAATACAAAAATTCATTTGGCTTAGCAGAATTTCAGTTCTAACTGACAAAAATCATGTGCCAATATTTTTGAACATTATTTAAAGTTTTGGCTTTACAGTGCTTGTCCTTCCACTTTATTTAGAAAATGGCACTGCTACAACCTCTGACTTTAGAAGTATTGTCAGAATTAAGTTTAACTTCTGAAGTTCTCCAGTGCTGTATTTATCAGTTCTGTAAAGAGTAAGTAGTTGTGTTACTTTGAGTGCTGCATGGGTGATAGTACAGTAAAGGAGATCCTGAGGCTCTAGAGTGACTAAAGAATTAAATAAGCAGAGAATATGGAATAGCTAAACTACTTGTTGAGAGCTATGTGTATCTACTGTGAAAGAGACAGATGTCCTGTGAAAATTGTGTATCATCATGTAAACTTACATGATGATTACTGTGCATAAAGGGTTTTAAATTTAAATATTTCTAAACCTTGGAGTGATTTACTTAATGCTCTTAATTTTGTTTAAATGTCATTGACATGGAATAACCTCAGAACTCACAAACTGTTTGCTTTCTTTCCTTATTTTACAATAATGATATTGGGCCCTGAATTCTTACCTCCATCCTGAAAGCATATGCCTGTCTTTGAAGGACTTATAAGATATCATCGAGATGTCTTGTCTTCTCCATCTGTTCTCAACATACTGGATCAAGATACCATTCTAGGAATTTTACTGATGAATAGGGACCATGGGAAAAAATATTCTGCCATTCTATTTGGAACAAATCTCTTGAGTAGTTTTCATCTTCCTGGACTCAAAGACCAGCGGGTGCCAGACAGGAAGTCTTTGACGGACCTAGGAGTGGAACTCATTTTTCAGAATTCCAATCCAGTGCTTTAGCAATAAACTAGTACAACTTTGCTTCTCCAGAAGTGACTTTTGAGCACTCCACCTCATACTGGCTTTGAAGACTGTATGGAATAAAACAGCTGTTTAGGTTCTCATTTAGACAACTTATTTTACAAGCAGCGATTTCTTTTTCTTCCTTTATAATGTAATTAATGGTATTTTGCAACCAATAATTGAATTGGCCAAGCTGATGATTTACTAAGAAGTATATTAACTATGTTTCTGAAGACTTTCAAGGCTCCTTTTCATTTTGATTCTTGCAATTGAAACAGTTGGCCCCATAACAGTTGTAGTTAACAAGCTTTCAGACTCTGTGTTTTGCTGGTCTGGTATTTGCTTTAATACAATTTTTACTTAGATTTGATTCAGTTGTATTCATGGATAGCCAGATAGTTTCAGCCTACTTGATAAAATTTTTACTGAAGCCGTATCTGTTATGTTTGTAACTTTTTGTGGATATTTATTGCTTTTTTCTTCTTTTTTTACATAAAGACCATCTCAAATTGCAACAGAGGATAGTAAATCAATAAACTAATGTTGTAATTGCTTTGTCTGTTTTTATAAAACATGTTTGTGTTTACCTTTGTCTGAAAAATAACATGATGCAATCAGGATGTAGTGAGACACTTGCCAGTTCTCACTTCATTCTCACCTTAGGTTCTTCCAGAAACATTCTGTTGTGTTCATTTGGTTCTTGCTGCTTCTAATTTGTCTTTGACTTAGTCTGTGAAACAACATGTTCAGTATCTGGTTTTGTTTTATCTTGCTCTAACTTCTCTGGGCTCCTAGCTGATGTCGTTCAAAGAAAAATTTGTTGCTTCTCCCGTTTTTTTTTAGAAGCAGCAATAATAGAGAGGTTTCTGTACTTCGAAGTAAAGTTGCACAGCTGCAGACTGACTGTGATGTTTTAAAAAGGAAGCTGACAACTGAGCGATTTGAACGGTAAGATGCTGGTTTTTCAGGGAGTTGGCTCTCCCTCCTTATTTCTTCTTTCTCACTTTTAAAACTGTTGCTTTTTTCAGTAGTGAGGAACTTTTATGGAAAACTGTTCCTCTTGTCATGCAAAGTCTAATATTTTCATCCTGAAAAATGCTTAATTAAAAATGAAAAAATTCTTATGCAGCTTCTGGATTTCTTCTTAAGTTTTGTGAGTTTACCACTGCCTCTAAAAATAAAAAAAAAATCCCTTCTCATGAAAACAGGAATAGAATTGAGTGACTTTACAAGAAGATGAGACTTTTTGCAAAGTTCTATTTTCTTCCTTTAACATCCTGCAGTAGCAAGGTGTTGTGTAACTGAGGTTGCTGTTTGTTGGCAGAGAGCGAGCAATTCAGGAGATGCGTCGGCACGGCCTCTCCACATCCTCACTACGGGCTTCGCCTCCCCTCAGCTCCACACTGAGGTCTCCCTTGCGGTCTCCAGAATGCAGCACTGTAAGAACAACTGATCAAGCAGCAGCTGGAAAGTAAATGATTTGATTTTAGCAGATCCTTTCTATTTAAGAGTTAGGTTTAAACTGTTTCTTAATCTTTTGTGATCATATGAAATAGTTACACACTTCAGATGTTTCTAAGTTCTGCTTTTGCTGTCTCTCCTACTATAAAATATTGATTGCAACCAATAAATGCAAAGTGCTCTCCAAAGACCACATAATATAATGGATTCTCATTCCTCTTTTTGTTAATGGTCTTGCACCACCTGGCAACTTTCAAATATATGTTGCCTGTGTATTACTACCATTAATTATATCCAAATATACTTTGCCAGTTTATTGCTGTTAATAGTTATCTCCAAACAATGAATGCTTCATATTAAGAGGAATGCCATGAAATTCTCCTGGGTTCAGC
>NW_008240046.1:8013204-8020182 GCF_000691975.1 Corvus brachyrhynchos
GTGAAGGAAAGACACTCCACAGAAGAGTCCAACTAAACTGCATTTGAACCCTCCATGTTAGATGAAACTATCTCCAAAACAAGTGCATAAAAAGAATTAATACATATTTCATTGTTAGTGCTTGAATCTATGAATGTCTAAGATTGTGATCACTGTAGTCCATAAAAAAATCAAAATCGGCCTCTGTTCATTTTCACTGTCATTTTTGTTCTTTTAGGGATCATTGTTGTTTTAGATGATGCTGGTTGTGGGTTACAAGCCTGATTATTGACTGTAGATCCCCCTGTCCTATATTGCATAATAAATTGCAGTGAAGAGGAGAAGGGCAGGGAGAGATAAAAGTTTGTTGAGATATTGTTGTAGGAAATATGTGTGCTGTGACAGCTCATGAATCTAGCTAACAGATTTAAAAGTTTATTTTTGTTGGTAAATATGTATGGCTTGTTCTCAGCTTACTTTTGTTAAGAAAGACACGGGTTTCTTGAGAACTGAGCTCAGTATGGCATGAACCCACATTGTCAGCAATTTTTCTCTTTTGTGAGTTTTTGGGCAAAGCAAAAAGTGGAAACTGTAGCAAATGAGATACTGATGGGGATGAAACAGCAATTATGCCTTTTGCTCTAGTGGTGAGCCCCTAGGCATACCCTGTTATGTTGCAAAACAACATTTCAACTGAAATGATGACAGAGAATGTATTTCTGAGAATGAGTATCATCAGTAGAGAATTGCCTTTAGTCTTCCTTGCTTTACAGTGAGTCCTGAGAGCAATAAAAAGTCCAGTTGCTATGCTTGAAGGATACCATGTGGTGCACTGTTTTTATCTAATATTTGTATGCTTAGTTTTAACAATGTCAACTCTGTACCATATCTTACCAGCAAATAGCCCATTTTCATGAAGTATGTATTTTTAAAGAAGCTGGTTTTTAACAACTGAATTCACATGCAGTTGCTATGCATATCTTGCCTTTTAAACATATCAATTACAGTAGAGTGATCTCAGCAGTACTGTTACCATCTTTCATCTTATTTATTCTTTCTTGGGAGCTTACCAGAGTAAAGTGTACTCTGTAATTACTGTTCTGTAGTGTTACAGCTGTCTCTCTCTAATTCAATTTAATCTTCTCAAGAAATTTTCTCTTCCTCCTCGTCTCACTTTTATTTTTGTAAATCATTTTAGCAATGGGTCAATGGTGTAGAGTTTTGGGTAATATGCTAATAGTTGATATTTGGGAATAACAGAAGAGCATATGGGGAGCCTAAAGCTAATTATTACATTTTATCCTAATATTAATTAGTAAAATAAAATAGTTACCTTTATTTTGACATCTTTTCTTTCTCCACAGAAATGTGACCTTCAAAGAATAACCCGTAACTGAATAACTTGAGTAACTGAAGCATTACCTTGTTACAAGGACATTTTTTTTTTAAGTTATGAATGCTATCTTGTATTCTACCTCTGTTTTCTTCAAATCAGTGATTACCTTTGAAACCTCTGAGAACGGGTGAAGTAATTGACTTTGCAAAATTCTGCTTTCCCAACTAGCAGCATTGACTGGCCTTTTGCTGTCTGTTTGACAGGTTTTATATCAAGCCTAGCTAAGCTTTATTACTATTTTGGAAACATAGTAATTATAAGAAGGAAATGAGTACTTGATTTGACAATCTCTTATTTTCATTTCACTATTTTATTTGTTTGCTTATGATTGTGGAAGTTTATTCATCTTAATGTGAGTAGCATAGAATAACATCCCCAACTGTCTTAAAAATGCTGAGCCAGTGTATGTTTTATACTCATGATGATTTCCTATGTTTGTGCTTCTAACAAATGTTTTCTGTTTATGGGTTATTCTTTATGGTATTTAAAAGCATTGGTTATCTATTTTGTGAATGCATTTTGTTTACTGTACCTTAATAAAAAATAGGTATCAGTTATTCTTTATTACTGTTTTTGTTAACTAACTCATCTCCTTTTGTTTAATCTTTGTGTGAAATTGCATTTTAAATATCCCCATATTTAATAAAAAGTGAAGAGAAAATTTTTTAAAGATGTATTGAAATACTTTAAATATAAAAAAATTCTCAAAGCATTTTATATTCAAACTTTTGAATCATATCTGGAGATATTTTTCAAATTTTGGTTTTAAAAGTTCAGAGCAAAATTCATGGAGTCATTCACACAATTAAGCTCAAGCTGTTGGAGAGGTGACACAGGACTTTATGCTGTGACATATGTATTAGGTGAATGAAGTGAGAACTAATCATGAAATATCTCGTGTGTTTAGCAGAGGAGCATTTCAGACTTTGAAGAAAGATGCAATTAGTCAGTGTAATCTTATGATAGGCTCTTCATGTCCATCTGTGCAGGTAATTGTATCTCACATCCTTCTATTCAGGAACATACAGTTTTCTAATAATTACGTGCCATAAGGGTGACACAATGTGTATTCATAAGAATTATCCAGAGCAATAGAAATGGGAGGATGCATTGTTGCACATCCTTGCACTGGTCAACAGGTCCTGTTCTGCTTGCCTAACATCCAGTAAAAAACTGTGATTACCAGATAGCATTACAAGCAGCTCTAAGGTGTAAACAACATATTCAATAACACAGATTTTATCTAGTTTGCACTAAGATGGTTACACTTAAAAATGATTAAGAATATTAACTGGAAATATTGTCTCGTATATTATATATTAAATTTTACTGATTAAAACCAGCTTAGAACACCTATTCAAAAGTACTTGAAAATACTTGTATCACTTTAGCTTTCTGAGCCATGGAAGGAACTGTGTATTCATGGTGGGTACATCTTACACGTTTTACTTTCTAGGTCTTTCATTTGCCAGTTACAGGAATGAGGAGGTGCTTGTCTAGCTGTTACTTACCTATTAATACTGTTTGTAATTAAGTCAGTAGTTTACACTGATGCTAATTGGTGTTAATTATTCAGGGTGATTTAGTAAGAAGGAGAAAACTCATGTTCTGCTCTTGATGTTTTCAGTGGTGACTTTTAAATATCCTATTTTGTAAATAAACCCTTTTAAATTAGAATTATTTTTTAAAAAAGCAAATGTTCCGCTTCATTGAAAACAGTGTATTTCATCTTACTGAAAAATGCATATTTTGATATTACAATTAAAACCATAACAAACTAATAGCAATTCCTACATGGATATATCAATTATGAAGAACTAGCAGCTCATTGAACACAGGTGTTGTAATAAAATTGGTATCATTTGAGTGACCAAAGCCTGTGCAGGTTTCTAGTATTAAAACATTACTAATATTCAGACTGTAGTACAGCTGTCAGTGTGCTTTCTTGTTACTATTATTTTATATACATTTTTATAAGCAACTAGAGTAAAACGAAAGTAAGTTTTAAACATTCAATTCATGAAGTAGAAAACAAGCACGAATTTGTGGGAGATTTAAATCTGTGGACTACTGCACATGCCATGTATGAAATGAGCCTTATGTGAGCGAGATGTTAATGTGGCTCGCCTGGACTCTGCTCCAAGAGGCTTCCCTGCTGTTCTCACCTTCTGGAAGATCAAAAGCACCCTTGGCTGCTAGGGTGTAGTCCTCAGCTGGGGTGAGTTGCAGGGGGAGTGTGCTAGACATGAAATTGTGATAAAACTCCATATACTCAAGTTGTCTTGTTTTATTATCTGCAGTTGGGGAGGGGGGAAAAATAGCTTTAGAGAAATAATAAAGGAGAAGCAATAATCGTTGGGACTGTTCTTCTACAAAACAGTGGAAGTCTATCCTCAGAAGCAGGGGAATCTAGAGATAATAAAAGGACAGGTGTTTTCAGTGTATTAGAACTGAATTGCTCAATTAAACATCATAATGTGTTTCTGAGAAATTCTTAGAATTAGTTGGTTTTAGGTGTTTTGCATTTTACATTATGTCCCTAAAATTTAGATTATTAACCTAAATATAAATAAGCAATTCTAGGGTTCAGTTGGAAACCGCAATTTGTTCTTTTTTTGTCACCCTCAATCTGAGAAACACTGACGTTCCTGTGTGATGCTAATTTTTAAAAAAAGGCTAAGATTAGGGATTCAGTCTTCCGATTTAAAATATTTTATACAGAAATTGATGTATGTGTGGCAGCCTGACCTAGGCCAATGTTGTTATTCCTAAATGAAACCTGCAGATTTTGGGTTGGTTTAAGTCATTCCTTGGGAGAGAACTTTACACTTCTTTGCTAACAGTGAAGAAACCAGTGGTGTGTGGTTTTGGTACCCTAGTCTTACAGCTTTATATAAAAAGATCTTCCAGTTTCATTTCATCCTCTGACCCTTCACAGGTCCCACAAAGATCATAGTAGCTGCAGCAATATTAATTCCTGCACCTAAGGTCTTACCATTCATCCTGCAGTGTAAATGCTGTGGGGGAGAGAAAGCCTTGATGCCGTGCAAGAGCTGATCAGCAATAGCTGAAATGCTGGTGGTGTCAGGGGCTGCTGTGTTACCTCAGGCCTTTAGCCAGAGAGGCAGAGAACCAACCCATCCATCTCCTGTCAGGCTGCAGGGTTATCTCTGCCACAGCGCAGCAGCAGAGCTCCAGCTGGGCTTCCAGCAGATTGCCTGCACAGTGGCAGCCCCTGCCTACATATGGGCTGCAGACATGGCTTGCCCAAGGTAACCAACTCCCCAGCATACAGTGTCTTCCATAAGGCTCCCAAGACAACATGGACATGCATGTTCTTGGAAAGTGCCGCAAAGAGCCCAAAGATGATTAAGGGATCGGAGCATCTCTCACATGAGGACAGTCAGAGCAAGCTGGGGGTGTTGAGCCTTGAGAAGAGAAGGCTCGACGGGAGAACATCTCCATGGATAACTGTGGGTGGGAGTGGGAGTAAAAGTGGGTGGGAGTAAAACGTCTGAGGCAGTCTCCTCTCAGTTGTATCCAGGGAAGGTACAAGACAATGAGCACAAATTGAAATACAGGGAATTCAATTTAAACATAAGATTTTAATTTTTTTTTCATGAGGGTGATCAAACAGTGCAACAGGCTGCCCAGAGGGGTTGTGGAGTCTCCACAGAGGTATTCAAAACCCACTGGGGGACAGTCCTGGACAGCCTGCTGTAGGTGACCCTGTTTTGAGCAAGGGTTTGTTGGACTAGGCAGTCTTCAGAGGCGCAAAAATCCTGGGGCTCTGGGAAACTTTCCTACAATTCCACACAGTGGTATGATCAGGTAAGTGCTTATCCAGCTGCGGTGAAATTGACCCTTATTATCTCTATTATGATCTTTGACATTTTAAAAATTCCATGTATAAAAATAATTGCTGTTGTTTTGTCTTGATATTAGTTATATCTATGTTAGACATCAGGTGAGTTTTGGAATTTATCATGCTATTAGCCTCTCCCTCCTTTGTGTGCTGCGAGCTCAACATCATCCAAGCAGAGCTGCCCCACCAGTGTTTTCAGTGCTTTGTCCTTTACCATTTCAAGGTTGATGGTGCAGGAATTTAACTAGAATGGCATGACAGCAAATGGAGGAAAGGGGGGGAAATGAGAACATCAGTAGCTTCTTCTCAGTTTAAATACTCCTGAGCAGAGATGCCTGTATTTTCATGACTGCAAACACAGAAATTAGTTTCAGCATGGTTGCTCAGCTGTGAGTCAGTCCAGGTCTGCAGGAGCAGATATTGCTCTTCGGGGAGATTTCTAGTCCAAAGGAGAACATTGACATCTGAACTTGTTTTTATTTGGAAAGACATGTGTGGGTTGATGGACTATAGCTGTGTCTGTGATCTTTGTCTGTACCCATTTTCTTTGGACAAATACATAGAGATGTTGAATGAGAGGAAAGGCACTCCCGGCTTGCTCCTGGCTTTTACATGGCGTCTTTGTGCCACCTAGTGGACCTGGGTCATATAAATATATGCAATACCTAATGTAAAGGTAGCAGTCAATGTACTTAACAGTCACCTAAATAGATCTGGTGCATGAGCTTAAACTTCTGAGTTATCTGTGCCCTGTAGACTGTGGCTTCAGTTGTGATGGGACTGAACAGGGAATGGACTGCGCCTTCCAGGGCTTGTTTGACTAGTCATCTCCAGAAGACTGTGGGTAAAAAAGTGATTTCTAGCAATGAGTGTTTATTTCAAAGTCATACACTAGTTTTTTACACAAATATCACTTTGATGCAGGAATCACCGAGCTACGGCTCACTAAGGAGTGGGAGAATATCAGTAAATGCCCACCTAAACTTACATTCTTCTTTTAAAACCTCTGGTATCAGGCACAGTCAGAGACCAAAAAAAAGGTGTTTGAGATAGCAATTTGGGCCAACCCAGCATGGGTATTACAGACCCATTTCCTTTTAAGAATATCAGAAGGACCACTTCTGATTGGGCCAAAAAATTAAGGAACAGACAAAATCTAAAGCTGCAAGACCTTTTTCTCCAGGGCCTGTCTGAATCTGGGGAGCTGGCTGACAAAACACATCCTTGTCAGTGGTGGAGGATCATGGATTGTGTGATCAACTTTGGTTCCAAAAGTGGAAGAGTCTGGATGAGACTAGGTGCAGCATCTGCTTTTACCATGTTGTCCCTGGGAAACTCAGGAAACAGGTGTCCAGCACTGGGAAAATCTTGCAGTAGATAGCTGAACTGGAAGAGTGGGGCCGCAGAGCATCTGATACAAATACCGGATTTAAGGCTATGAGAAAGAGGGGAGGCTGATTTCTGTGCTTCTGTGCTGGCGGACAGTTGATTTATTTTTTGTTTCTTGTAGTTCCTCCTATTTTTTAGTAAATTAGGGGGTAAGTATTTGCCTATCTACAGCATGGGCCAGGCGCTGGGTTCAGACTTCGGTCTTTCTGTGAGAGGAGGACAAAAGGGGGTTCAGAGCGCGGTGCATCTGGAGCTGCGGACCTCTCCTCGTCGGGCAGTGCAGCAGTGCTGGGTGCCGGTGAACGCGGATAAACCCAGCTTTACCCCTTCCTTGCCGACACCACGAGCC
>NW_008240046.1:8020621-8032727 GCF_000691975.1 Corvus brachyrhynchos
GGAAGGTGTAAGGGGGCGTGCGGGTGATTTTCAGAAGGTGTCACTTCACTGCTGCCGCGGAATTCAATGGCTGGGCTGGTTCTCTCCGATTCCTTCTGCTTCCCCTTTGTTAGCGTTTTCCCGGGGAGTCCTGTATTGTTTCAGCTTCGCTGAAAAAAAAGCAGGAGCTGTCAAAGAGATGACTTTGTTCCCTGCGATGCTTCTCCAGAGCAGCGTCGCTTTGTTCGAGCTCCCGTAAGGCATTTGTCACACAAGTGCCGCCGTGCTACCGTAAGGAGCCGGCTGCGCTCGGCGCCGGGCGGGCAGCGCGGCCGCGTCCCTCTGCCTTACCCTTCCGCACCAGCTGGAGCAGGTAAGCCAGAGGTAATACCATTTCACGTGGGAAACCGTTGTCTTGCCCCATCTCCTCACTTAGAAAGCGGCTCTTTCAGCGACAGAAATGGTTGTAACGAGCATCTTTTCTATGTCATGGAGTGATTTTTAATGAATGACGGTTTGGGGATTTTTAATTAGTGGTGCTGGTATTGCCACTAGTCAGTTACAAATCGGTTCTCCGTAGCTGTAGTATGTAAAACGTTATCATGCCTCTGTCATTTTAAGTGTAAAAATGCCCAATTAAAAGCACAGTTCAAGGGGTAAATAGAGACCTGGAAACCACAACTGTGCATCCTGAAAATTTAATATGCCTGACAATAATGGCACTGAAAATGATCTGCTGTTGGGGGGATGGGACCACGGAGAAAGGGAAGAGTAATTTGCAACCACAGGCCTAATAATAGATATTCTGTCGATAATAGATACATAGATAATACAGTTTGTTACACTCCCAAACAGATTTTCTGTACATACCTTAAACAGTATTGTGTGAAAAGAGCTCTCTTCTTAGACTCCGGGTTATTTAAGCTAGCTGATAGCAGTAACATGTTTTAACAGATTAAAGATGATAAATTAGAGCCAGAACTGAATTTTATTTGGTATTTAGTAATGCATGCTCAAGAAATTCCCATCACTGAAATAAATCTAATTGCACCTTGCATAGACAATTAAGTCTTGTAACTATACCAAAACATTAATCAATGGGTGTAAATGTTATCATGAGTTTCTTTAACAAAGCCATTGATACTGCAGTAGTTAGCAGTTCTGCATATTCCTTACTTTGGGTGGTTTGAATCCAGGTCCGGAATTCATCAAATAGACAAATTCAACTCTTCCTTGGCTGCTATCAGTTTATCAGATTAGAGGTTGTGTTTGAAGATTTCATTCCAACAATTAGCTTGAATTGAACACTTTGAAGCATTTCGAAATTTTATATGAAAGCGATTTGTATATTTATTTGTATTCCAGTTGGATAATTACAAGAATTACCTTGGAAATATTTATTGGTAAACATGGCGCATAGCAAAGAGGTTGCTGCTGGTTGGTGTTGGGTCTATTTTTCTCCAATAGGAAAATTTATCTTAGCATATCCTGTTCTAAAATTAAGGGCTGTTTTCAAATATCCACTTGGGCAACCCTGCATTTTAGAGAGAATTGCTTCACACTTAGGAGCAAATATTATTTTTTTCCTATATACTGTATAACAGAATTTTTAGAAGTGCACTGGTAGCAAACACGGTCTGAAGTATGAATGACTTGCTCGGTCGTGCTAAAACATTGACTTTTTTCTTTCTTTTTTTTTTTCCCCCCCCAAAGTTTGTTCCTTATAGGTCTTATTTTGGTCTGGTTTTTGTGAGGTTGCACAGGTAGCAAGCATTTGTGAACTGGAAAGGCACTGGGTAAAATGTTTTTGGTTTTTTTTAACATACAGGTCCTTAAAACCCTAATGAAATTTATTAACTATTAAAAAATATTTTTTGGGAATAATATTTCACTTTAAATACAGATACTAAAAAGCAGCCATTTTGCTTTCATACTTCTGAGCACAGCAATAAAAATAAGTTAAGCAGTTTCTTCTGCTTTGGCTCTTAGTCACCCTGAATAGTGTTTTGCCAGGTATCTCAATCACTGAAAATGGATTTGTCTGGGAGTAATGTAGTTTAGAGTTATTTCAATATTTCTACTACAGATGTGTCATATAAGCTCTTTTAAAATAAAAAACACATGGCATAATAAGTGTTGAATGAAATGTGATGATGAATTTATGAATATGAATATATTTGGTTGTTGTTTTAGAATGAAATCTAACATAAACAGAATTTTTAAATAGACAGTGTAAGCTTGAATGACTATGTTTTGACTTTTTGTCCTCACAAGCCTTTTTTTTAATATTCTGAATTATTCATATTTTAAAATTGCTGACTCTGATAGTTTAGAGGGATTTTTTTCCCTCCCACAAAATCAATGCAATCTTTATTCCATAAAGGCCCAAATAAGGGTACCATGGCAAAAATGGATAAGCCTACTATTGGCATGTTAGAAAAGTACAGTCAATTTATTTGGAATCAAAAGACTCAGGGCAATGTTGTTGCATAATAGCTGCCATCAGCATGATGTAAATGTTGAGATGCTCTAAATGTTGAGATGCTCTAAACACCTGCACGTTGTCATTAAGCCAATGTATTTGAACAAGATGTAATAAAGTTGTATAAAGTGCCCTTTAAAATAGAATTAATTGGTGCTGAGTAGTATGATAGAAGGCAACCTAAAGTTGTGGGGCTAATTTTAATCACATTAGTGCTTCCACTGGAGGGGCCAAATTTTATTTTTTATCTGTTATTTAAATCAGTTAGTGATGGATAAAAAGTGTGTTTGTTTCCATGGAGACTCCATGAGTTCTGCCTTTAGGAAACAATCATTTGCTGTGTAGATCTTACACTTATTGTTTCCCATCATTTCCTGAAGGGATTTTCACTCCTTTTGATTCTCTGCACTGCATATTACGCAACTTCTCTCTTTAAGAGCTGAAATATATTTTGTTAGAGGCATGCAGCATTTATCCTTGCTTCACATTCAGCATTTTCACTTATACTGGTGAAGCCTTACAAAGAAATAAAATTGACTTGTAACAAATAATTTTTAATTAATGCTGTTCAAGACCAGTGCATCACATGGGCCAAATCACAGTGATTTGGTAATTAAGTTTGGTGGGAAGAAAAATGTAGAGATCTTGCTGCATGTCATCCTGGGTAAGTGGCTTATAGTGCTGTTTTGCCACACATTGAGTGAAGCTGATTCACATGCCACTACAAATGTGTAAAGTACATTAATACATTTTTAAATACAGTTCAGTTTCTTCTTTGTATATGTATGCTGTGTACCAAATCACAGGAGTAAAAGTTTCATGCCTCTAACAAGGCCATTTAAGAAAATACTCTCATATGCAGATGATTTTAGTTCAATTAATTCACATTCCAACAGTGTTTTGAAATGCCTTTTCGTTTTAATGATAACACATGTGAAAGGTTTATTTTCTTCTCCATTATTGCATTAAGAAAAACACTAGGAAAATGACCCAAATAAGTAAAAACTTTCCTCACTTTAGTGTTTGGGAGTGCAAACTACTGTCCATTTTGCTGGCATGCTTGACCATCTCTTTCATTACTCAGCATGTTTTGAAAGTCAGCTGTCAGACTTGGGCAGCTTCATAAAGCAGCTCGGTCTGTGATTTGTGGTGAGGCTTCTGTAGGAGGATGCTGCACGTTAAAGATTATGTTTACTGTTAAGTTGAAATGTGGAGGGAGTGCGATGAAAAGAGTTGAAGTGAAATGAACCATACAAAATTCTGACTTTTATGTTGCTCTTCAAAGAAAGTTGATTTTCTTCAAAGTAACATGCTGTCTTTCTCTGTGGCTTTTAAGAAAGCCGCTTTTGAAACTCTTCAGCACAGAAAAAAAAAAAGAAAAAGGTACAATTACAGTGATCTGTGGAACAGTTTGGGCTAGATGGGAAAAATAATGATAGAAAGCCCTGCAAATCTGTTTATCTTTGGGTATCTGCTGGCACATACTTGAGATAGTTGGGTTGAGCAGATTCATCTGCCAACAAAATCAAACTGCCTTCCATGTTGTAGAACTTCTTTTCTGTTGCTTATAATTTTGGCAAATTTTAGCCATGTGGTCTGTAGTTCATCACATGTATTTATGACTCATGTTAAATTTTATTTTAAGTAATTAATTAGTTGAGAATTAGACTAGTTGTTTTGCCTTGTTAAAAAATCCCAAGATAGTTCAGAAACATGGTACTGTTCTGTTTTTTCAGCTAGGCTCCAGATCCTGCTAAGGCAGTGTCCTTTGTCTGATCTTCATTTTAACTGTCTTCATGAAAATCTGCCCAAATTTTCTGTCTTAAGTCTACAGAATATTGTTGTTTTCATACACTCACGTGTGAAAACTTTAGCAAATAAGATGAGAGATTACATGTTTATTCAACACCCAGTGCTACAGAGTATTTTTAACAGTGACCTCAGTGGTACTTGCTACATCTGCAATAGCAATTGGAGCAGGACTGTGAGTATACTGGAAACAGAATTAAAATTAAGGTTTTCAACAAGACAAAGGTGTTGTAGATATCAACTGTATAAGGAAGGGATGGGGCGGTAATTCTTTCATGGTAGATTACTCAAGTTGCTGCTGCAGTAAAAACAAATATTTTATGTTGATACATAAGATAGGACAACAGCATGAAAGACATGAGAAGTCCTCCTCAACTGTGACACCATGTACGGGTAGGCTGCACACTTCAACAAAAATGTGTACGAACTGGAGAGTATCCAGAGGAGAGGAATGAAAATAATTAAAAGATTTAGAATATATGGCTTATGAATGAATGTTGGAATGTCTGGAGTTGTTTCAGCTCAAAGAATGAAGAGTGTCATGGTGAACAAGACATGATACCTTTCTAATGTCACAAAGCTCTTGTGAAGCAACGTTCTTCATACCTGTGCCCAACCAGATGACATGTTGTGGGTTCAGCACTAATAAGGTTGAAGCAATGGAATAGATTACTGAATTTGGATTTTCATGATTTTAGCATCACTAAATGTTGTTTGAATATTAATCAGGAACGGCATAAATATAGTTGAATTCTTTCTGGAGCAGTGTGGTGGAATGGATTACTCTTCGAGGTCTCTTCTAGTCTCCTGAATCTTCAACATCTATGCACTTGGTGCTGATCAGATTGTACCTTGTTCCGTTATCAGTGCTGTGTGTGGCAGCCTGTATGTGATGTCTCCAAAGTGAGCAGGGCATGTGAGCAGAGCAGTTCAGAGCTTTCACTGTGATCTCTTGATTTGGATCAACTCTGACATCCACTCCTCTCTCCTTTCATAGCGATTCCTCTGCTGGTGCTTGGGCAGAAAGTGTGAGGGAGGAAAGCACCAT
The DNA here is from genome assembly GCF_000691975.1 of Corvus brachyrhynchos. Taxonomy (NCBI): domain Eukaryota; kingdom Metazoa; phylum Chordata; class Aves; order Passeriformes; family Corvidae; genus Corvus; species Corvus brachyrhynchos. Next base: position 8,025,940 of record NW_008240046.1, read on the forward strand.
GGGATCCTTGGAAGAGCCCGAGATCCAGCTGACATAGGAAAGAGCAGGTTTGGAGAGCATGGGTACATGCTCTGGGCTAGTAGGATAGCACTTGAACATGGGACATGGTGAATGTGAAGGGTAGCTAAGACTTTGGGACAGGTGACTGGGACTTATGAAGAGTAGGATACAGAGTGAGCTGGTAGCTGGGAAGTTGGGTTGCTGGCAGAGATATACCAGTATACCAGAAGCCTTGACTGCTTCAAACTGGGATTGACGAAGTAAGAAGTCAACAAAGAGCCGAGGGAGGTGAAATCAATGACTGGGAAAGTTATGTTGGAGACTGTGGGACAGAAGTAACTAAAAGCTGGAAGAAAATGACACAGTCTTTCCTCTCAAGATTATACTGTCTTCTAAATCTTAGCTGAGAGCCCACGATTTGATCTTGGCATTCATGCTTTAGGAGACCCATCATAAATGATTTCTTGGTCTTTTCAAGTGGGGAATGACCACCCGTTACTCCAATCAGGTAACAGAGATCCATCCTGGGGATGTGGAGACTATTCTGTACCATACTGGTCTTAGGTGGGTGAGCAAAATAAAAGATGTAAAAGAAGCATTTTTCAATTTATTTTGTTTTTTGGGGGTTCTTTGTTTGTTGTTGTTTTGGAGATTGACAAGTTTGCAAGTGAAAGAAAGGAAGTGCCAGGACTTCACAGAGCTGTCAGAGTTGTAAGTTGATAAAAAAAATAAAAGTAAGCTGACTTTTTTGTCCTTTCCAGATCCTGTTCCAAGCTTGGTAGGTATTTTGCAGTAGTCTGTGCTGGCCCATCTGGGGGCTATGATGATGAACAGTGCCATACTGCTCTCAGCCTTGAAGCTTTGGCAGTCATTGCTTCATCTGCTGCTCATGTTTGGAGGAAGGACAGACACCCTCAGCTCATATATGTGGGTTTTGATGTTCTTCCCAGCCACCCTGTTCCAACATCCCCTGTTGACAGCGCAAGGGTGGGTTGTACTAAGGAGCCCTGCTGTGTTTTTTCTGGCAAGTAGATTAATCTTTCAGGCAGTCACACAGCCTGCTGACCACTGTCACAAGTTACTGGGATCTGGTAGCCTGATACCAACACCTGATATCTGACAAACTGTGTGCTTCGGGTTATTGTGTTTCCTCAGACAGGAGGCCAGGAAAACACCAATGTAGGTAAGCTTTGGAGCACACAATGGTTACTTCAGATGTGAAGTGAAGGCTGCATTTGGCCCAAGGTTACAACTCCTCATGCACCTGCCTGCTGGAACACCCTTTCCAGCAGTTAAAGGATACATTCCCAATGCCCAAAGTTCCCCATTCCCGGCACTCTTCAGGAGCCTTTCCAGACAGAGGCTGCATCAGTAAGAGGCAGATGGGCTGGCTGTAAGCCAGAAGGGTCACTGAAGTAATTCTTTCTCAGCCCAGGTGTTTTTGTGGGACTGTTCTACATTGTCAGAGTGAAAGAGAAGCTGAAGTCCCATTTGTGACTCTGACAAGATGCCGAATGCTTCTGTTTGCCAAACAGAACTGTGACAGTGGCATTAGCTGCTAGACTGCATTTTCCTCATTCTATTTGCAGTGTGCTTATTTAGAAATTGTGGCTTGTCTGGTTTGAGAAATCACCTTTGTAATGCCCTGGCCCACTCGGCAGGTTTAGCGGAAGGTAGTTTGATTCACTCTGGGCAATACATGGCAGAAAGAACAAAATTCTCAGGGAGTTTGACAACAAATTTTTACTTGCAAATTTTAGAACTTTCAGGTAGAATAAAGTACTTGGCAAAATTTAAAACAACATCCAGACAAAGTAAGGCACTTCACAAACTTAGCAAACTTTAACTTGGTGAATTATAACTTATCCAGACACAAGGTACTTACTAAGGTATTGACTGGAATTTTTTAGTCTGATTTACAATATATTTTGAGAAGAGAGAGAGAGAGAAGTATATCACCACCCTAGGATCCAATGGAGTGTGCCAACTCAGCACGTGTTGCTGTCCTTTTTCCTGCTCTGGTCTGCTAGACCCTTCCCCGGGACTGTGCTTTAGTGTTTCCTGGGCCAGGCTGGCACCATTTTACGGCTCACCACAGGCCGTGAAGTCAGGCTGCCATTTTTGGCCAGACCAGAGGCTGACTAGGGCTCAGTAGGGTCGGGGTGTGGAGCAGCGCATCGTTCCACGTACACAGAACTCACCCTGTCCCCTCAACACTTCCCACCTGGCTGTTTTGAGCCAGTCAGTCGTTCCTCTGGTCTCCTACTACCTTTGCTACTGGAGTCAAAAGTTTGGTTTTTTTTTTTTTTGAAGGGCTTGTTTACATATCTGGACTTCTGTAAAGCCTTTGACATGATCCCTCAACATTTAGACTGGGAAGAGATGGGTTTGATGGAGGGAGTGCTAGATGAATAAGGAACGTGTTGGACCATTGCATCCAGAGTCCTGATGGATATTGGTGACCAGTGGTGACCCTCAGTGGTCCATATTGGAACCCCTGCTATTTATTATGTTCTTTAATGATAGGATAGACAATAGGATTGAATGCAGTCTCAGCAAATTTGCAGACAACACCAAGCTGAGTGGTGCCATTGGCACACCTGAAGGATGGGATGCCATCCAGGGGGACCTGGACATGCTCGAGAAGAGGGCCCATGGGAATCTCAAGCAGAAACATCCTCCTTGCCTCCAGTGTGCTCTGTAGTATTAACCCTTCCCTTCAAGGTATTTGGCCCCATGTCCAGTCTGTCTCACTGACCACTTTTGAACTTTGGGAACCTTTCACTCTCTGAGATTTATACTCTTTTGTATTGCTACCCATCTGGGGCATGGGCACAGCTGACCACAGGTGTCTGATCCCGTTTCTCCCAGGGACCAGACTCACTCAGTTTTGCCCAGGCACACAACTAAACTGCATGTCAAATTTGTTGTGTGCATTTGTTTACGCAAAGCTTTATTTTGAAGAGCAGTACTCTGTAATGTGCGACAGAGTCCCAGGTGTCCAGCAGTAAATCCACAAAAGCCCAAGCAATGACTCTCTGTTATGTATACGCAATCAGTTCTTTACAGATGGTACTATGGACCCTGCTGCTGATTATGATTATCGTGTAGCATTTACAAATTTTCATTCATTACTTTTACCACATGTAAGCTACTAATGCAAGTTCCCCACATTAGTATCACTGTTGTCTTTTCATGTTACGTAGCTTTTAGAAGGTGTTGTCCTTAAGTTTGACCCTGCTTTAGTTGGAGAGCTATAATAATTAGCATAATTTAATATTTGTTTTCTATATAAAGAAAGATATGTTCCATAAATTCCATAAATTCTACAGCTGTAGAGCTGTGACTAGATCTGCATGGCTAGAGCCTACATGTGGCACACTGGTGATACAATACTGACTGCACCAGAAAGGTTTGTGAGGAAATGAATCATTTGGTCTGCAGAGCAAAGCATGACTGCTGTGTCGTAAATCAAGCCTTTGTTTCTAAACAAGAAGAAAAAATGTTGCCTAGCTGCCCATTAAGTCAGCTTCAGTTTTTCAGTTCTCTAACCTGTTAATTCTTATCTCATGAATAGTAATAATAATTTAAGTAATGTTTTGAGTGCAATATTGTGTGTTTGTATGCCATTGGATACATTTGTGCAGTGTTTTGCTTTTTCTGGGTAGAGCATGCTGAGAAGATGTCTTATGGCTGCCTATAATTCACTTCACTCTTCCTCTAATGCATTTGCTTTATTTGGGTCACAGAATCATAGAATTATTAAAGTTGGAAAAGACCTTGAGTCCAGCCTCTGACTGAACACTAGTTGACTGGCTTGTCAACTAGATCGTACCCACTGAGTGTCACATCCAGTCGTTTCTTGAACACTTCCAGGGGTAGTGACTCTACTGCCTCCCTGGGCAGCCCATTCTAATGCTTGACAACTCTTTGAGAGAAAAACTTCTTCCTGACGTCCAACCTGGTGTGGCTTGAGGCTGTGTCCTCTTGTCCTGTTGAAAGGCTTCAAACGTCAGAATGAGTTAGCCAAATTATGAGTATTCTTATTTCTGAAAGGCAGTTGATGTTCTAAATACCTAAACTAGACATTTAGGATTTTTCTTAAAATGAAATGTTAAAATAAGAATTTTTAAAAAGTTTCGGTAACTCTAAATGAATTTGAAGGAAATTGAACAGGATTGCTAAAGAAAAAAAATATTTCTCAAAACAAACCTGAATTTTTAATATTCATTTCACTTTCGCAGTGCAGTATGGTTCGGGATAAAATACTGAGTTCATAATTTAAAGCTTTAGAATATTGTAAATTCAGCATTTTCAGACTATGAAGTTGCTTCATTCACAAGGAAACAGAAGAACAGTGGGGATAATAGGAGAAACACCTCAGCAAATGCTTTTGCTTGGTTTTATGTTTTGTCATTTTGTGAATCAATTTGATTCCCTTCAATCCTACCTTCCAAATGAACAAGTAACTCCCACTCCCCAAAGAATCCTGCATTTTTTTTTTCCTTCAAAAATGATACAAGTGTGGAAAGAATTCTAACATTAACAGTATTTTGTAAATGTAGATTCTACATCTGTGGTTCTAATTATTAGAAGCTATGAATTATAGAATAAAGTATTTATTAAAATATTATAACACAGTAAAGGTGTGTGTATATAAATTCACAAGTATGTTGTTGTTAAATATAATGTAATACATAATAGAACTAATTATTATCCCAAATAACAAATTAGGGAAATCACTTCATGCATCATAATTTCATAGACCAGCACTAGACTGCCTAATCTCAGTTCTGCAGTCCTTGTGTAAATACCAGCCTTATAGCAGCTGCACAAAGAGCAAGATCACTGCACTGCCATCCTAAAGTGCCAGTGCTGGGAGAAGTGATTTCAGCAGGGAGAAATACATGCCAGCATGGGACCAGAGGCAGTGCATGCAAGGTTTCACTACATGCTCGTTGGAGTGGTGCCAGGTTTGCTTGAGGAAAGAGGCAAAAGCAGTGTGTGTTTCTATTACACACTTCAAAAGTGAGGTGTGTGAGGAGGTGGTGGAGTCAGCTCGGCCCCTGGGGAACATGAGTTACTCTTCCATGTACATGTTTATTGCTGTGTCTTGAAGAGCATCAGTGGTCTCACATCTGAGAGACTTGATCCAGTGGGGAAGGTAGCTGGTGTCAAAATTTAAAGAAATAGACAGCCGTACCATCACAAGTAAACCTACAAATGGTGGCACGACAAGGCTGCTTGGGGGTGGTGCTGGGAAGGGCTCTAGCAGTATTTAATCATTCAGACTGTTATCTGGTGACCTTCACGTGTGCTGCTTTGTGTGTGTTTGCTTTGGTGTCTGTGCTCCATGGCTGGAGCTCATGCTGAATTCTGCCTCCATTCCCGATGCCTGCAGGGACTGCAGTGCCTGCTTTGCTCTTCTCACAATTAATTGCAATTACTCATTGCTCTCTTGCTGCTTACAAGTTTCAGTTCTCTCCTGTGATTTTAAGCTCAGAAGTTGGCGCTAACCTACCAGTCTGCAAACAAAGAGGACATTTGGATACCTGTTTTATGCCCTTTCCTGAGTGCAACCGTGGTTTTTTTAAAGCCCCATCAGTCTCATTTGTAGGACCTTGCATTGTTGGTCTCAGTCAGCAAAAAAAAGGCAGCTTGGTCTTTGTTTCTAAACTATCTTAGAAAGCTGCAGGAAAAACTCCTTGTTAGAATGAGCATCAAATTTCAATGAGCAACCTATAAAATGTCAGCAAGTAAGCTCTAAACTTGGAATAATTTATAATATTAAAAATAAAACAAAAATACTTAGTGGTGCTGCATGGTAAGTAATAAGCTACATTGATTAGAATCATGTAGTGATTACCATGATATGGGTAAGCAGATAACTGATGTCAGACTTTTCCTAGAGAGCTAAGAAGGTGAAGACATTAATTTCTTTGAGAAACCTCTATCAATATTTTTTTTTAACCTCTTGGTATATGGGGATATGAGGCAGTCTTCTGTTTCAGTAAAAAAAGAGAGGAATTAAAAGCTCAGTGGCTGTTTTCAGGCTTTTTATTGGGTGATTTAAATCAGGAAAATACAGACTGATTATACCATGTGCTGGCACCTTGTAATCTGCTGGAACTGGTAACTGAAGAAAGTGAGTTCTTTTCTTCTTTTACTGTTCAAAGATTGCCTCAAAAACATTCCAGTGATGTTTACCTTTGATATTTCAGTTAAACACTACCAGAGATCCCCTGTGAAGTGGGAAGCAGATACAGATGGCTGCAAACAACTGCAGGTGTCCGGTAGTCAGCTCTTGACTTCTGATGAAGGTTTTTAGGACAGGAATGTAATGTCACCAATATGCTGAAATGCCTCTGTGGTGAATCCATGGGTTTAAGTGACTGCATTTTGTGAGGTTTTGGATTTAGTAGGAGAATGAATATCTTATGGCAACTTTGAGCTTCAGGAAAGTGTAGTGTTTTATTCTTTGTTACTTTTGCATAAATCTGCTTTCAGAGCTGATACCAGTGTGAAGTTGTATTGGGTTGACCCTGAGTTGATGGACAGTCTTTAAGACCAATTACGCTTCTCACAATTTACATATTTAAACCCCACGGAAAGGCGAGACTTCCCCTTTTGTCGGAGGTCGCCTGCTGGAAGGTGGGGGGGCTCTGAGCCTCCCGGCCCCGCCGGGCCGGGCCGGGGCCACTGCCCCTTTCCCAACGCTGCGGCACGGACCCTGGGTCGCTTGGGGGGGGGACTGTCCCAGAGCCGCAGGCAGCCAAAACCAGCCACAG
>NW_008240046.1:8032977-8054615 GCF_000691975.1 Corvus brachyrhynchos
GCCGCGATTCTGGCGCGCAGCTTAAAAGAAACCTTCTTGCATGCCGTGGTAAGAAACTGTAATACCACAAACTGTTTGTCTCTTTAATCCATTTGAAGAACATGGGGGGATGGAGTATCTTTGTGTGCCTGTGAAGATTGTGAAGAATGCCTATGCCAGGCTATATAGAAGTAGTAAGAGGCTGTTAGAGACTTGTGGCGAAGAAAAGCCTTTGTGTGCAGGCCAAAATAACTTATCCTTAAAAAGATTAATAACCCCATGTGATGGCCCATGTTTTGTAGTGTGAAAGAACTATGAAATTCTTCATGGGAGAGATGTTCTACACACAGCAGATTGATTGTTTCCGGGCGGGTCTGCTGTTAATGGCAGTTTGGGAACCACGTGCAACTGAAGGAAAACCCTTTTTTCCTTAAGCATAAGAGAGAGACTTTTCAAGAACTGGAACACTGACTAACATCCCATGTTCTGTTATCCCTTGTGTGAGCTGGGTAAAAGAGAAGTGCTGGAGGGGGGAGGGGATTTGCTTTCATTTTGTTTTGTTATTTTCTCTTTACTTTTAATTCTATTAGTAATAAAACTCTTTCATTGTACTGCAACTGTTTAAGGTTTGTGCCTGCTTTGCTTTTCTCCTAATTCTTATCTCACAGAAGGAAAATAAGTAAGTAATGAATATTTTGAACCAAAACCACTACATTTAATTGGTGTTTCTGCCCGGTTTCGAACTCAACCCGCTACAGAAGTACAACAGCTTCCATGCGCGGATCCTAGACATGGGTGACATGGCAGCAACTTTGTCCTTTCATTTTACTCCATCTCAAGAGCCTCATGAACGGGTTAGAGAGGCATTTTGTGCTTGGACAGAGGTCTGGCTCCTAGGTATTTTATGCTGGGCTTCCCTAACCTTTGCCAGGATCTGGAAGGTTGCTTGATCAGTGATATTGAAATAATGTCAGAAGTAAATAAATTAACTTGCAACTGCTTAGTAGGTTTGAAAAACAGGGAGGGCAACCTCACTTGCACAAGGTTATGTACTAGAAAGAGGCTACAAATTTTGCATGGTCTGTCTGGTCCTTCATCCTTCCAATGGATAAAGAAGTAGGCCAGCTTATTGTTCAGTTGATAGCCGTGTAATTTGATGTGTGTGGTCAGACTGGGGAGAAAGCAGCGTGAAAACACAGAGGCTGGGCTTTAAAACAGCAGTTTGCCACTTCAGGTAATTCTCGAGGTAATCTCCTGGTCTGTGCTGCTGAATCTGGATCCCCCTGATAAATGGTATATTTATTTTACATGTGGGCAAAACGCATAAGTGAACAATAAATAACACGACAGCTTTCTCACTTAAATGGCAACAACTCTGATTTAAACATAAAGTACAGGACACCTTTCTGTCCTTGCATAGACCCCCCAGTCCTGGCACAGACACCTGCTGGCCCTGTGCCCTGGTACCCAGCTGAAAAAAAGGCAGTAAAGCACTGCCAAGAATGAGGGAATGCCTCTGCTGGGATGGCTCCACCGGTCAGCAGCTTTTATCCTCCCTGCAAAATGCTCTGTTAAGCTTATAAAAGATTAAAAGGAGAAGCAGCACTGTGCTGCACATTGATTTGCTTTCTTGTCAGCCAAATACGTTGTCTCCACCTGACCGACCACGGTACTTCTGCTCTTTTTCTTGTAACTTGTGCCTAATTTATTCTTTTCCCTTTTTCTGATGAGGGAATGCCTAAGATCTTGCCAATGTGCCATATATACTGCCTCATTCTTTAAGTTTTCATACAATTTAGTCTCATTTGACATGGACTTCTCTCAAAAAATAATTGGTATTCTTGTTTTTCTTTTATCTCCTCCAAGCTGCACAAATATTTTTCATCTCCCCTGGGATTCCAGTGTCATAACATTCAACTTTTTTTTTTTTAATTTAGGAAGAGACAAGTAACAATCCCTCATTTGCCTTGCAAAATGCTCATTATTTTCTAAATGTTTAAAGAACTAATGTTCATCAACAGTCATTAATTCTGCAATACAAACTAATTTATTAGTATCTTCTATTTTCAATGTGTACATCTGTTCTATGCCTGGGGAGATGGGTTGGTCTAAACCCAAATTTTTTTCTAATGGAGGAAACCTTGGGACTGACAGTGAAACTCAGGTTCTTCCCAGTGCTTTGGAGTGTAAATAAACACTGTGCCTCACAGCAGACTTCACAGTAAATAGCAAGGCCAATAGAAATACACATCTGCTTACAAAGGGGATATTTTCTGTTCGTTTTGTGTGCAACACATCTAGAGGAGGAATGCAAAACTGGTTCACGGTATGAAATGAAATGTTTTCACTATGTAAGTTGTTTGTTCTTTTGCTTCACATGAAAACACTTTGAAAGAGGGTGTAATAAAGTAGTGCCTAAGGCAAACCTAACTCATTGATTATCTCTCTACTGTCTCTGTTTTTGCTCAACTATCGCTTAATGTATTAATACCATACTTAATACACTGGCTTTTTAATATTCTAACAAATTATAGGTTAATATATGCTACAATGATTTGACATTTCTAACTCTAGCACATTGTGATCACAGAACCATAGAATGGTTTGAGTTGAAAGGGACCTTAGGGATCATCCAGTTCCAACTGCCCTGCCATGGGCAGGGACACCTTCCACTCGTAGTCCTGTCCAACCTGGCCTTGATTATGATATGAGACATTATTTTACCAGATAACAGATTAGTAGGGAAGAATATTTTGCTTTAGGAAAAAGAATTTTTCTCTATAAATTCTAATGTCTGCTAGGGAGACTTTAGAATAGAGAAAATTCTATGTGTAGAATATATGTAGAAAATAATACAGAATATGGAGAATAATATTTTTTCTTTGCAAATACTGATGTATGTTAAAGAACTACTAAATTCACATCTTAATATTTCCCATACTGCTACAGATCTATTCATAAAGCCATTTGCTATGAGTTCTTTACACATTGTTTTCATATCTGGAGGACATAAAGGTCTTTCTTTGGTAACATATGCTATTTAGGACACAGGCCTGGCTTTAGAAGTCTAGGATGATTGTCAAGATAACCTATAATAGACCTGTCCACCAAAGGCACTAGTCAGCATTGCTTTCTGCAAATACTTTCCTGATCACCTACACCATTACTGTGTCTTGTAAAAGACATGGGTGTGTGTATATGTAAATATATATACACATCTGTTTAGGTGCATCTGTCGCTCAAAGCTCTTTTTCTTCTGTTATAGATGAAAATCTTTTCTGACAAGGTTCATAAACTTCATTCAAAATCAAGTAATCTGTACCTAATCATATTTTACCTCCTTTTTCCCAAAGGTAACAGATGGTTTTTTGCCTGTGCATCTTCTTCCTACATCTGTGTCTGTTTATAATTATGAACAGTTGAATATAGCAATAATGTTATGCCAGTTATTGTCATAATAAAAAATAAGAAACAATATAGAAATATTTTCCCCCGCAATATAAACTATGTTTTCATTGCTAGCAAAGGGAATATGATAATTAAAACTTTCAGGTTATTTGCAGTTTCTGGTAATTAAATGTGAACTCTAGCTGGTCTCCAAGTTGGCAGGGAGCAACTGAGGGAGCTGGAGTTGTTCATCTTGGAGTAAAGGAGGGTCAAGGGAGACCTTTTTTCTCTCTACAAGTGCCTGAAAGGAGGGTGGAGCCAGGTGGGGGTTGGCCTCTTCTCCCAGGTGACTAGAGGATGAGTTCAGTAGGACGAGAGGAAATGGTTTTGAGCTTCACTAGGGGAGGTTCAGGTTGGACATCAGGAAGACTTTCTTTACAGAAAGGATTCTTAAGCACTGGGACAGACTGCGCACCGGGAGGTGATGGAGTCACCATCCTTGGATGTGTTCAAGAAACAACTGGATGTGGCACTCAGTGCCATGGTCTAATTGACAAGGTGGTGATCAGTCCAAGGTCGGATTTGATGATCTCAGAGGTCTTTTGTTATTTTAATCATTCTGTTATTTTTACAGCTTCAGGCTGTGGGCACTGTGCTAAGGAGGGGACATGCACTTTTGGGTTCCCAGCTGGCTGGCATTGTGGTGTTCCCAGTTATGAGTGACTGATCTCAAAGGCTGTGCAGACATTTTTAGGGCAGCACTCTGCTAATTATCAGAAGTGCTGCATTCGTTGAAAAATGACTAGTGAAGGTATTTAGCCCTGTCATTCACATGGTCCAATTAAAACACTTCTGATTGAAGACCTTTTTTCTACAGAGTAAATACAGCAAACACAATGGGCTGTCCTGATCTATCTGAAAAAGAGAACCTTTCTCTCCTTGTCTGATGCATGGACAGGGAAGCTGAGGCAGTGTGGGGGTTGATTTGTAGCCAGACTCTTCAACTTCCTGGTCTCAATCTTGTCACATTTGCTGGTCCTCTCTGAGTTATTGGAGCTGGCTTTGATGTTTGTATGCAGGCTCATATTCATTGCAGTATGGCAGCCTTTCCTCTTGTGCGGAAAGTTTAAGCCAGGAACAGCCATTTACTTGTAGGAGCATAACTGTGTATGTCCTTTTTATCCCTGACGTCTTCTGGACTCAAAGCAATGGGCATCTCATTGGCAGTGGGATCTGGTCATACTGTGTGCCCAGTTACTGGAAAGCATGCTCCTCTTTTTGCTTACTTTTGTAAGGCAGTACTCTGCTTTCTCTCAGCTGGCAGATCTCCCACTGCCAAGAGCCTGGGTTTAAGGTACTGAAGTAAGGAAGTGTAATTTTGGAGGTTGATGACATTTGGTATTGAGAAAAGTGGTTTCCAGTGCATTAGAAAATACAGAATGGTATAGAACTCTATGATGTACCATATACAGAAGAGCTGGAGTCTCCTGTATGTGTGTGTGCATATAGAGCTGTTTTCTAAACCATACCTTTTTTTTCCTCATTATTTATGTAACCAGGAAGACTATTTCAATTTCTTTTTCATTAGTGGGACAGCAGTGGGCTTCATGAAAAAGCTAAATTCTTATCAAAAAAGGGAAAAGTGAAATGGTTATCACAGGAAATAGGTCTGCTTTTCAGGCAAGTGGTGCATTTTTTTTCTGCACCTACTTATTGCTGAAGAATAATGCTCACCCAGATCTATCTTCTCCTGCTTTAGAAAAAAGCTTTCAGAAAAGTGGGTGACAGATTTGATCTGACAAGATATTTTAAAGCTGATTAAATTGAAAGGTATCATGAATATTTTTTATTTCTGTTTTCTTTTATGATTGAAGTTGTTTTGTAACTGATCTAGGTTGCATAAAATTTAAAGTACGTACACTGTTTATCACATTTTTTTCCTTTTCTTGCAGGCAAAGCTTATCTATGTGTACATTCAAGGAAAGCAGTACAAGTGACTTAAATGCCCAGTGGGGGATGGCAAATGACTCATGACATTAAGTCAACAGATGAGGAATACCAGGCAGGTCGTGACCAAGCACTGACAAATACAGAACTGGGTCAGAGTCGAATGCCTTTTTTGTAGTTTTGGCTTTTATGCACGTGTAATTTTAGACCAAGCAGTTAAAAATTGTTTTTCTGCTTGATTATCTGTGAAAATATATGCAGCAACCTCTGTACTGCTTTGTCTGATAACTCAGCAATTTGATTACATTGTTTAATGCCTTTGTGCTTCTCAACTTCTCAAAGTGGTCTGTTGGTGGTGTATAACTGGAGTTAAATTTCTTTTGAAGACATACATAAAAGCAGAGAGGGTCCTGGAGATGTTCTTGCATCTTGGGTTATACGTTTGTAAGTGTCTGTGCATGCACATGTTTAATATGCATGACATATTTGTTCTGGCAGTGTCCAGTCTGCCAGCATGGCCACTGATAGCAGTGAGGCTGGAACTGCATTGGGCCAGACCAGTAAAACAACAGCATTCTCTGGTCAGTATGGGAGATAACAAGGCTTGACTCAGACAAGAATTCTGGGTTTGTAGATGAAGAGGGATCTGCTCCTTGCTAGGACCTACAAGAAGTGATGACTTAGTTATGACAGTCCAAGCCAGATGTTAAATTTACTGTCTAAAACAAAGAAAGAGGTCTCAGTGCTATGCCTGGGAGCACGAAGTCACCTGAATTATGCTGACCTCAAGCTGACTTTGTCTCTATGAAGAGGAAGCAAAAAAGAAACCAACTTCCTAGAAACTGTTTTCTTGTCTTGCTGAAGGATTCATGAGTCGACTAAGCAAATCTAGATTAGGAAGAAAACTTGGAGCATCAGCTTTAAGCCTTAAACTCAGAAGAGCACCAGAATTTTTGAAAATTAATCCCTAGCTCTCTTAGTAATTTCTGTGCAGAAAAAGGCATCCCTTCTTCCTATCTTCATAATAAGCCTGGTATATTTTCCTGCCAGTACAGTATTCTGGCATATGTTAAGGGTCAGTAAGTCTTTGCATTGGATTCTTATTGGTAATAGCAGTGATTTCTTTATTTTTCACTCAAAGATTTCCTGGTATTGAGAGATTCTTTCAAACATCTGTGCTTTAACTTGATTTCTAAAGATCTCTTTCTGCTCTGAAAAGGTTTGGAATGGGCTTCAGTGGATTAGTGATGCCGCCTAGTATTGAGTATGTTTTACAGGTACTATATATCCAGAGTTGCTGAACTACTGAAACACCCTGTTTTACTTTTTAATGCCCGAGGCAACCATCTAATGTATGTAATGAATAAGACAAAGGTATGAAAAGAAAATGGTGCAAGATAACGAATGAGTCACAGGAACTGCCCACTGCAAATGAAGAGCTTTCAAAACTGCTGGAGAACCAGCAGACACTGTAGCTTGCATCATAAGCCATTACAGGTTTTATATGACATTTTTTTTGCTTTCGTGATTTGCTATGCACATTACAGATTAAATGTGACCCACTACAGAATTTGGAGTGCATCAAGCCTCTCAAAGGAAGGCTTGCTGTCAAGCAGCCCCAGTTTGCCCTGTGTGCTTTCCATGCACAGCAATCATTTCAAGTTGGCTCTTCGCAAATGGAGTTAACAAAATGTAATGTCAGAAAACAGTTTTGTTATTGAAAGCAGCTATTGTGCTGTGCTAGAAAACAGACTAAATCAAGCCATTCTGGGGCACGAGACTGTGCTGTATGACAAGCTAGAATCTAAATAAATGCATTCTGTTGCCCCAAGGACAAAGTCACAATGCTGCTTGTATGGACTGCAGGCTTGGGTAGGATATCAGTACAGGCATCAAACACGTGCCAGATAAAAATGATTTTTTTGTTCTTGGTGGGCAATTAGGTTGTTCAAACCTTGTGTTTGCCTGGGATTTCTAAAAGGTTATCAGCCTTACTCAACAATCTACCAACATTGTCAGTTTTCTATCCAGATAAATGAGAGATGATTTTTGACAGTTTTTTCTAAAATGCTGCATTTCAAGTGCAGATTAATAGGCTGCTTTTCCACAAAAGAACTTTTGAAAAAGAAAGCATGCTCTCTGTTTTGCAGTGAACATGGTGTCTCAGAATTCAGTAGAAAATGCATGCTTATGTGACAGAGAACAGGGAATGTCCTCGTGCCCTATTTGCATAATTGTCACCTTGTATGAAACAGAAGTCATTTATCATGATTCAGATCTATGTTTCTGGGCTTTTTGCAGGCTTGATTTCAGCATGGTAAATGTTTATGAAGACAACTTTGTTTCTTTCAGGGAAAATCCTTTCAATAAGTCTTTCTGTGTATTTAAAGGAGTAGGATAGAAATCTTCAGCAGGTTCAAAGGAACAAAGATTTGGTTAGGTTATTCTGTGCATTTCAGATTTTCTAGTGCGTTTTAAACTCAGAAATCAGAAGATACAAACCCAGTATGTGGATACACTTTTGGCTAAATCAGGATCCTGTTCACTGATAGTTGTTTATAACATAAGGTCTAAACTTTAATTTTAAAGATGAGGTTTTTCTTTTCTGCATACTATGATGTAAAATCTAATTCTATAATTTACATTATACATGTCAAAATGTTTGTAGTAACAGCTAAAGAGAAGTGATGTGTGGAAGTAAAGAAGGCAATGTAGGGTTACTGAAGAAGATGAAAGAGAGAAAGACTTTGTGTGTGAATTTTTAATATCATATACTTTTCAGCTCAGTTCCTATATGTGAGTCTTTTTGAAAATGTCACCTTAACATGACACTGCTTTCTTTTAAATATGTACTTTAATCCTGTCTCAGTTGCCATTAGTCAGCCCTTATGAAGTTTTTAGTTCTTTATACACTGAAACTCTTTCAGTGATTATTTTAGCCATGAGTCTCCTGCAGCACTCTCAAGAGTGGAATCTTGCAGATGCAGCTGCAAGGGCTAGGCAGGAAAAAAGAACCTTTTTCTCTGGTGTTTGACCATGGGAAACAGGGAGGTTCATCTCCGGCTTTGACTGGGGAAGGGAGGCTGGAGCAGCAAAATTTGGAGCTACCCTCCTAAACTGCTGAAACTTTTAAAAAGCAGTGTGTGCATGGCAGTGATGGCCAAGCCCAGCTGGTCTGCTCCATGTCTGCCTACGCAGATTTACAGCTGATGGCCTTGCAAGGTTGCAGGGCATTTTCAGTTAGTGTAACAAGGATGTTCCCTCTCCTTTTCGCCAAGATGATGAACCTCCTTCTGCTGTCTGGGTGGGGAACTTTGTTGGGCTGCCACCTCTGTGCTCTCTGACCTGCACCAGCCTGTTGTCAAGGTCTGGATGGTGCCAGAAGTTGGAAAGGTTGCTTCTGCTGCCAGGAGCATAGACAGCACAGATGTGAGCAGGAGGAATGCTTTCTGTGTTTGAGCTAGAGCTGGCATAGCTTTGTAATAGAGTAAGGTCCTACTTTGCACAGAGTGCAGGGTACTCCTAATGAAAGGATATCTAAGGTTTATTTTCTTTGTAGATTGGGAAAATCTGATATTTTTGTCATTGCTGTCTAGTCTGGACATCGTGATTGAAAACACTGTGTCAAGGCTCCAGTTGTCTATCTACACTAGTGCTACAACTGATGCTTCTCTTTCAGGGCATGGTGGGGGTCAGCAGCTGTGGATGCCTTTAGGGGGAAAACTAGTTCATAAAAGAATATATAGATCAGATTTATTTGAATTTGTCTTCTAAAAGTGTACATTTTGTGGATTCTTATACCAGTCTGCTAATGCATTTCCCCATTTATGTTAAGAATTGCTTAGTGCTTGTTGTTTTAGGCAACATGTGTAAACAAGAAGTGTTCAGAGCACTGAAGCCGCTAATGTAACAAAAAGAGGTTATAGAACAAGTAAATCTGGATAAAGAAAAAAAAATCAATGGGTGTGTTTGGGGGGGGGTCCCTTTAGCTGCAAATATATTCTGTCTTGTATAATAGAGTTCTCTTCACATGAAGCACTATTCACATTATGAATAGCCTTTTCAAGCAAATATGGCTCTCTGGCATAAGCAGTGAGAATTGCTATGGCTGTCAGAATCTGTTCTTTTATTCTCAGAACAATTTTTCCATCTAACACTAGAGGCCAAAAGGATTTTTAACTATGGTGTAACATTACATTGTAGTTTTCCTACTACAGTCAGTCTGGCAATAAAAGTTTTTTTCAATGAGAAAGTGTAGAAAGTAAGATTGTTTGCATGAATCCAATGCAACAAACCTCTTCCTCCACAGCACTGTTAGCAGAGAAAGCATTCATTTTGTAGAATGACACACAGATTTTATGTAAATAAGAGGCAGTTCCTTCAGAACAGATGTTTAATCCTTAATGAAACTATTTTCATTTATCACCCAGAAAAATGATATTTTATTCTAAATAATTGCCTGACTGTGATTGACTTTTAAAATGCAGAAGTCCATGAGCAACATTTAAAAGAAAAAGCCCTCTTTGTATGAGCTTCTTAAACAAGTGCATACATCGTTTGTTCTTTGTTTCTAGCACAGTCTCTGCCAGCATCTGTGTGAGCTTCACCAAGGAAGCATCACTGCGGTCTTTGGAAGCTATTCCGGCCAGCTCTGATCCTCTGTAAAGATTTGTGGTGTCTGGTTGTAACACCCCATGCAGGAGGCAGATTTTCAAGTCAAAGTTAATGCAGCCCTGGGCAGTAAGGTCCAGGATCTATTTTACTCCCTCAGCAGGATGACCAACAGCAAGGAGGGGAAAAGCCTGCAGGGTGCTATTGGCTGAGGTGGGTGTCCACATAGAGAGGTGCTTTTCCTTCCTCCCCAGTGGTGGGAGGCTGGATCTGTTCCTTGTGTCCCACCAGGGAGCCAGGTGAGATGCAAAGAGGCTGAGATGGCAGCAAGTGGATTTGCTCTATCCCAGGTAGCACTTTTGCTGCTGCAAGAAATCTCCGCTGGTGCAATGATTGTTGGCAGGAGCCTCCTGTCCTCCTTTTGGTCTGGTATGGATTACACCTGCCTCCAGCTTTGTCTCCAAATCATAGATATTTCGGGTGTCTGTCGCCAAGGCATCCTAGCAACTGTGACAAAAATAAAGGTGGGTGAGTGCAAAGCTTTTGCTAGAAAGTGGAAGAATTCAGAGAGGTTATAAAGCTTTGTTCACTGTAACACTCTCTGTCAGCTGAGATTGCTGAAGTTCCAGCAAGCCACAGGCATGGAGCTGCCACTGCCCCAGCAGAGAGGAAGGATGTTGAAATAAGCACCCACAACCTGATGGGACAGGTAAATTTATATTGTTTTATTAACCGAACTCCATTTCCACAGCAGAATACTTACTGACATCAATGGCAGTTCAAAAACCGTAACAGTTTATATGTTTCACTGATTTATTATTATTATTATTGTTATTATTTAAACGTTTATTAGCAGAACAAGTAGATTTTCAGCCTTTCATAGCAGTTGCCTTGTGTACTTTCCTTTAGTCCCAGCTTACTCATTGCTGTGTTAAATGGATATAATGGCACTTTAGGCAGAAGAAGCATTTGTCTGCCTCTAACTGCTGTTGCTCTGCACATACTTTCTGTTTTGAAGAATGGTAATCCTTTGTATTACACAATCCTCTTTTAAAAAAAATAATCCTGGTGTTATATAAGTGATAAGTAATGTGTCCTTAATATATTATCGTGGGTGGGAAGGTTTCATCACGAATGCTTTTATCTGCATAACTATCAGTGAAAATGAGGGGGAATATCATAAAAGTAAGACTCACACAATGTCATTAGGCAGCCAGTGGTTCAATCAGGCTGTGAGGGTCCTGTTCCAGACCACAGGTTTCATGTACTTTCAGATCCCCTTGCTAAATACTGCTGCATATTGCTGTGCCTTCCTTTCCATAAGCAGTGATGTTTTTATCAGAGTTCACATCTCTGCTGTAGAAGAATTTTCGATAAAGTGCTCAGTAAGTTTAATTATTAAGAGGCAATGTCTGCACTTAGATTATGTATGTTTCCAAATCTGGAACTGTTCTTGAAACAACTTCTTGCTTTTTGTAATGCTTGCAGGATGCTAGGATGTACTAACTCTGGATAACACCATCTGTGCATACAGAAGATTTTTGAATGCATGATAGAACAACCTCAACAAATCCTTAAAGGAGTATTTTGGGGTTGTTCAATCCTGTAAATCAAAGTGTCAGAATGATGCTCTTCCAGCATAGTAAGCCACTGAAAATTTATTAAATCTTTAAAGCCTGCTTAAAGAAAAACAATACTTCTGCTGCATATTTGATCTTACTCTGTGCTAATAATTCTTCTTGACTCTCCTTTGCCTCTGATTATTGCACTGTGTTCTTGCACACACAAAGAGTCCCATTTGTTTAAAGAAATCCTTTATTTAAACAAATCCTGTGTTGTAGTTTTGTCTTTTGGATTAGAAAAATAAGATTATTTTCTGTTCATTAGGGAAACTTGTCTTTGTAAGAATGATGAAGTCATTATCATCTCATACAAAGTCATATCTGATTTTTCTCCCAGATGTGAAATGTCTTTACTAGAGTGATGGTTCCACACCAAAATAATAAATATATACAGGATGTCATGCTACATGGTGTTATTAGGCTGTTAGTTTCAATTAACAAGAGCAACTGGAAAAGCAGTCATTTTTTCTGTCTACACTGTGTAGGACACAGAACGGATCTGGAATCTCACAGGTTAAGTGAAGTGCTCTTAGACTGGATGCACAGGAATCTGTTTACACTTTGAAATGCTTCAGAGTTGGAGTGTTGTTTTGCTTTCCTGAAAGAAGAAACTTGGAACAGTAATGATTATGTGAAGACCAGTTAATTGTCCAGAAATATATTCAGCTTAAAGAGATTATGTTTTATTTGTAGAAAATGCAGAAGATAAACAAAACAACCTATTGGACCATAATACCAGGTTCTGATTTAAAAGTTGTTTGCATGCTCACAAACAGTTAACATTGCTTTTTCTTTCCCCCAAATGTCTGCCTTTGGTTAAAGAATGAGGACTGAAAAGGGACACAAAATTTGTGCAGCCAACCAAGTTGTGCAGTCAGGCTATCCAAATGTCTTTTCTAATCTAATTACGATAAGTTTTTGGGAAACTGACTGAAGATCCTGAAAAAGCTCATCTGCAAATCCTGCTTGGTACCAGTCTTTGGATGGTATCATAATCCTGCTTGCAGGATCCAAGTTATGCACTTCTCTGGAAAGTCATGCTTGGGATGCCATTCTTCCTATCTTCCTCTCATTTCCTTTTGCATCCCAGAGCAGTAGGAAACCCCACCTGCTGCTGGCTCTCACTGGTAGCAGAGAAGGACAGGTCCAGCCTTCCATCCCTCCCACTAGGAAGGACCAGGCAGACACAGCAGTTGTAACCCACAAAGTCCTTCACAAATCTGCAGACACAGCTCTGGGGACTGAGATCCTTACTGCCAGCCAGTTGCTGGGGTGGGCTTTGGAGATGGGACAGCTTCTGTGGATTTTATTTGGAGTTGGTGGTTCCAGCACCTACTGACAGCCCAGTCTTGGAAAAGCCTGTGCTCTGGTGATGGTAAGATCTCATAGATCTTAAGATTTCTGTAGTATGTGGTCTTTGTAGGTCAGGTGGACAGGCTCTGGTTTTAGAAATTTGTCTGTCTGTTAGGAATGCTTCGTGGAAGGAAAAAGTCTTAAGACCTCAGTAACTTGAAAACACACAGGAAAAAGCAATGCTTGCCTTAGTGGTTTCTGTGACAAGGAAAGGGAAATCCTTTGTGGAACAGAATGACGTAATGTGGTTGCGCTTACTTGGGTGTCAGGGGCCAGTAAATCCACTCTGAACTTTTCTTAAGATCTGACATTCCATGCAGATGCTTCAATGAGTTTTTCTGGCTCTTTTTGGGTTCAAATTTTGGGTTTTTGATCAAATTTTATTTTCAATGCCTTCCTTCCCGTCTACTGGATTAGCCTTTTTTAAAAATTCATAGAATAGCTTATATATTATACCTTGAATAGCTGTCACTTTTAGAAAACATCTTCCTATTGGAAGCAGCACAAGGTCTTTACATGCTTTGCCATGAGAAAGCTGTGCCTGGTGGGGAGGTTCTGTCACTGACAGTATCCCACACCTTGGGATCATAATATCAGGCTTAATGTGACCGTCTTTTGCTGGTGGCTATCTGTCACACTTAATATGTGAAGGCCTCCTCCTTCCTGTCAGCCATTCAGCTACTGGAATGCAGGCAAAAATGATAGATCCACTCTGCATTTGCCCTTGGCTCCGGATGAAGTGAGCTGTCAAATGTTCATCCTTGTTGATTTTGACCCACAGCTGGACATTGCTAAGAGGCAGCCCACAAAATGTACCACAAATATCCGCAGGTGCCCTTTCCCAATCCCTGTATTTCCAGGGCACACCGTGCTGTTCTTGTTCACAGTTTCTCAGCTTGGTGCACTGCCTTGTGTTCCGGGACACTGTGTTGGGAGCAGCATGCTGAGAGTACAGCTCCTCACAAAAATCTATGAGGATCATCAAGCTTGTCCTATAAATTGAAACAGATTTTTCCATTCAAGTGCAAGAGGATATTCTGTGTTCAGGTGCCTCCATTGCTTCTCTCAT
This sequence comes from Corvus brachyrhynchos, assembly GCF_000691975.1. Taxonomy (NCBI): domain Eukaryota; kingdom Metazoa; phylum Chordata; class Aves; order Passeriformes; family Corvidae; genus Corvus; species Corvus brachyrhynchos. Next base: position 8,046,946 of record NW_008240046.1, read on the forward strand.
GGTCTGTTGATCCTGGCTGGACACTGGACACTTGGTGCCCACCAAAGCCGTTCTGTCACTCCCCTCCTCATATGGACAGGGGAGAGAAAATATAACAAAAGGCTTGTGGGTCAAGATAAGGGCAGGGAGAGATCACTCACCAATGACTGTCATTGGCAAAACAGACCTCGACTTTGTGAAAATTAATTTAATTTATTTCCAATCAAATCTTAGTAGGATAGTGAGAAAATAAAAACTAAATGTTAAAACACCTTCCCCTCACCCCTCCATTCTTCTGGGGCTTAATTTTGCTCTTCTCCTGAATTCTCTGCCTCTTTCTCTCCAGAGGCACATGGGGACACGGAATGGGGGCTCAGGTCAGCTCATCACTTGTTACCTCTGCCACTCCTTTGTCTTCAGGAATAGGACTCTTCACACTCCTTATCTCAAATTCCTCATGCCCCACACCAGGTGCCAAAAAAGACTGTGGTGTGTTGACCTTGGCTGGATGTCATGTGCCCACCAAATGGCTCTATCAGTCCCCTCCTCAGCAGAACAAAAGAAAGGAGAAAGTCAGATGGAAAAAATCTCATGGGCAGTTTAATAAAGCAAAGGCCATGTGTGGAAGCAAAGGAAGAGATTTATTCATTACTTCCCATTGACAGGAGATGTTCAGGTACTTCCCAAGGAAGCAGGGCTTCAGTATGTGCAGTGGTTGCTCCAAAATACAGACTTTTTTGTGAATAAAAAATGCCTCCAACACCTTAGCTTTTACACCTGAGCAGATGTCATTTGGTATGGAATGCCCCTGAGTCAGTTCAGGTCAGCTGTGTACCACCATGGCTGGGGAGTCCAGGAGAGATCCCACCCACGGATCACACATGCCGTGCCAGCCGTTTGCTGGAGAAGTCATTGCTGGGAATAGATAGGCACTGAGCTGACCAAAACACTCGGCAGAGAACAATCTCCTCTTGAGAAGTGCTACTTTTGTTAGTCTGGATAGGAAATGCTTGAACTTTCAAAGCGTCTCATTCTAAAAGTTGTTGCTATTAATTATATTGCTTTAGTTAAGCTGTCAGGCAGTCCTGGGAGTTACGTAATTAAATTGCATTTAGCTGTTCAGGTAAACTTTAGTAAGCTTAGTATTCTTTAATGTAGCTTTTTGATTGGGGGACTTTTAGAGCTGAAAGGCTGGAGTCAAAAGGCTGGATTCTCTTCCGCCTGGAGAAAACTTATGTTGGAGGATTGCACTCAAGACCCGTTTTACCTTTTAGCATCTTAGGGGAGGGTGTCCCTCTCTATCTTCCATACTGTCATTCTGTGAGGGTAAGACAGAAGTCCATGAAGGACTTGCCAAGTTCCAAAATGTACTAGTTTTTAGGGTGTTCCTAAGACTGACTCTTTAAATAAAAGCCAGTGTAGGTTTTGAAGAATACAGCAGTTAAATTTTAAGTGCCAAAAAAGACACACCTGGGCATGGAATTGATTTCTGTTTAGGCTCTTTGCGAAGTGTATTAGGACATTAGCAGTTGAAGACAATGAGGTACCTGCTCTGCTGTGCCAGGTAAAATGTTTAGTAAACTTTTGACATAGAAAAAGACACTGGTTTTTTCTTTGAGACACAAAATGAGGAGGTTTTCTGTTTTTTGGGAAAAAAAAAAGTCAGATTAAATGTGGGAAAAAAATACCCTGTTTGCCCTCTCTGAGAAGGCAGCCATGCAGATAATAGATTTGGCATTAGATACAACAGGGAGGTGAAAATGAAAGACTGGAGTCAATTCTCTATTACTTGCATAGAACTGAGAAAGTTTTGGTGTTGTATTTTCAGCAGCACTAATAAAATTTATGAAAGCTTGGAACAAACAAACAGTACCAACTCAAATAGCTAAAAAAGATACTTTTACCTGTAATTTGTAGCAAACATGAGAATGCATCTGGTTTCTAGCCAATAAATATGAAGTAATTACTGCATTAAAGATAGAAGGTTTATCTTTTTATGCTGCAGGTTCCTTCTCCAATTACATTTGCTTAACATAATTTAATAGACAATGAGTTAGTATTTACACATGAAAACATTTAAGATGTAGGGAGCATTTATTTAATACTTTCCCCTCCATTAAAGGTTTCTCTAAGCTTTTAGTATCTCAGTATGTTTTAATGTAAACCACTTGTGAAATCTTTCCCATATCTGTTTCTCAGGATATTTTTAACAATTTTACAAACCATTAGAAATGCATGACATGTCTTTATACAAAGTTCTCCTGGTTTGCCTGGCAAGCAGAGGGGAACACAGTGGTGCTCCCACTAGGTGGGGCAGCATCCTGTCACGTTTTTAAGAACTAGTACACTCATGTTTTCTTCTGTGAGAAAGGACAATTTTCCAAAAGCGTGTGGGAATGTGTTGAGAGCCAACCCATCTGGAGCAGACTAGCTTAGGAGATATCGCCTCTTATGGCTCCCCTTGGATAGTTATCCCAGCAGTTGACACAAGAGCCTGTTCTTGGGAAACACTGACTTTTTTTTTGCCTTGAGGTTGATGGAATCAGTGCCTGCAGAGCTGGAAGCATAGGAGCACCCCTGTGATACGGCCAAGCTGACTGCCTGCACCCCATCAGCTGTCTGCCAGGAGGGAGGTGGGATGGGAGCTTGTGAGACTAGCAGGGAGTTTAGGACTGCCACTCAGAGACAGGATTTAAGTGGGGTGGCAGTACAGGCTATGTGTGTTTGGGAATGTGTGTTTTAAGCTGAAATCCTTAAAAATATTTAATCTGAAAATACTTAGAAGTGGCCTTTGCTTCTGCTTGTACATGGGATTTTTCTCATAGTTATGGAACTGCTTTTGGAATAGGTCTGTGAGTGCCTGAATGGAAAAGATGTGTTGTGTCCCTTTGCTGTTGAGTTACCATTAGGTGCAGGTGCTGTTGAGGCAGGGTACCGTTCTGAACTTGCATTGCACCAAGTGCCCTGCTAGGAGTAACGAACCAGAAACATAGTTCTGGTTTTTGGGTACCCTGCAGTCCTAAAAGTGTAATGGATATAGAGAACACTAGAATGTGCTGCAGGAAGATTCAGACCTATGGGGCATGTGTACATTTTCCCTTTCTGTACTTTTCTGGGTGTTTCCTTAAGATGTCTCCATTGACTGTCAACAGATGTGTATGAAGGAGTTTGTTTCCTTTTTCCTACAAGAAATGGGATGATTCAATGATGCAAAGGCTTATGCAGATTACAATGTAGTTTGTTCTGCAGGTTGTCTGAACCTTGCCTTGTCACAACGCTTGCCCAGTTTCTCATCCTTAAGTTGAACTTTAATGTTCCTTTGATGTCAGATTCTCACTCTTCTAAGAGTTTCTGTTTCAAAACAAACTGCTCATAATTCACAGTACTCTGTCAGAACTTCTGGGAATAAATTTGGCTCTTTTTTTTTTAAGCCAGTGACAATATTTTTTCTTTTGCCTTTTTAAGATGTAATTAAATGTTTCACTTAACAGCCATTTATTTGTGATTATTCTAGCCTATCTAACATTTATGAATCGTATATATCAGCCTATGAAGGGTGAGAGAGGGATAAAAACACTGAATTATTTAACAAAAATCCTTATTAGAAAAATAATACAAATCATTCTTTATGCAGTGATGATTCTGCATGTGGTGTTAGAACAAGGGGGAATGGCTTTCAAGTGAGAGTAGATTTAGATTGGGTATGAGGGAGAAATTCTTTACTGTGAGTGTGGTGAGGCACTGGAACAGGCTGCCAGAGAACTTGTGGATCCCTGTTCAAGGCCAGGTTGGACGAGGCTTTGAGCAACATGGTCTTGTGGAAGGTGTCGTTGCCCAGAGAGGAAAATGGGTTTGAAGGTGACAGCATTTCAAAATTGCTTTAATTCCTTCTTTTAAAATCACTCTTGTCTCTTTAGGGTCTGAAGATTTTTTGGGTGGGAGGATGATGGGTTATTGACTTCATTAGAGGTAAATTATTTCACAAATTACTTTTACAAGTGTAATACAAGCCCAGATGATTAACATTTAACATGCTATGATATTCAGTTATGAAAAATTGTGGCAATAGATGGAAGAAAACCTAGAAATTGAGATTTCAGTGAAAAACGTGAGTGGATGGGATACTGTCCAATACTGTTAAAAGCAAAACACTAATTTAAATATGTCTTAATTTTCCTGCTACTCTGTCATTTCAGGGTAGAGTTATCAGTATCATTGTATTAACATGACTGGACCAGTACTAAAGGTCTCTTTTACTTTAAGATTCTGGGAGCATAATGTTTTTCTGGGAACAATCATAACATGCCTGAGCAGCTCCCCCTCTCCTCTCTCCCTCAAATTGCTTGTACATGGTCTAAATAAAATTCAGGTTCCACTAAAGATATTTTTTTAATTTCAAAGAGGGAAGAGATATTCTTTGTATTTTCCTCTGACAGGCAATATTTAGATATCAAAGAGAGTGAAGCATTTGAGCCTTTTTAAATTATTCAGGACTACCATATATTTTACATGAGAAGATATTCTTGTATATCTTGATTAAGCATAGGAAACTGGTCTAATACAGTATGCATTCATTTGTAGAACTCCAGATCCTAAGAAAGGAGTGTGGTATATATATGTACATGATTTTTTAATTATATAGGTTATAAATTAATATAGATTTTATTTATATGATGTAATTATTGAGGGGGACTGGAAACATTCGTTTTCATGACTGGTTACAGGCTGAATTTTCTAGTATCATAAACATCAGCTAAGCTATGTGAACAGGGCCAGGAGCTGGACTTGACAATCCCTTCCAACTCAGCATATTCTCTGATTCTGTATGACAACCGTCTGCAGAGAAATATGATGTTGTTCAAATGTAAAACTAGCAGGAAAAATAACTGTTGGCTATTTTAATTAAAAAAAGTTTACGGAAGTATCTCTGTTTAACTCTGTTTCAACTTTTTCCCTCGAGGAAAACAGCTTGAGTCACACTTTCTGTCTTGTTGAGGATAATTCACTTGGTTTTAATCTTTAGAAATAAAGTAAGAATTGCAATAAATGTTTAATCCTAGTGCATAAAAGCCCTGAATTCAAATATATAAAATGTGATAATAGAAAACTAATAAAATTAATGTGTTTGTTGATGACATACAGATGTTCCACATATGTACTTGCTAGGCAACAGTAGGCATATTCATTATGAGATGCTTCACCAATGCCCACAGACTCATGACACTGTGGTATATACATGTTTGGAATTTTTGACCTGTAATGGGGAATAGAAATATTTATTTTTAAAAAAAAAGTATTGTAAAGAAAGGTCAGATTACTCCTCAAGGCTCAGCTTTTATTTGTTGTTTTTTTTTTCTTTTTAATCCTTGAGGAAAATTCAGTAGTTCTTTAAAGCATGAAGACCTGATATTTATTTTTCTCTTTTCTGAAAAACTCCCAGGCCTGTTTTTTTACAAATTATCAATGTCAAAAAAGCACAAATAAGTACCTTTGTATAAATAAGCTCTTTCGCACCGCACTTCTGCATTGGATATGGAATCCTCTGGCTTAAAGTTTTAGCCTCTCCACTTCCCCCAGAACATGGCTGAAGTAGGCTGGTAGGCTTACTAAATTCTGACTTATTACCACTCATCATGGGAACGCTCTAATGTCTATCTCCAGAACAAAACAGAATAAAATAGGTGGCATCCCACTGCTATGAAAAAGAAGGGTTTCATTATGAATCATTCTCGAATCACCAAGTTAAAATTAGTGTCTTTGGATTTCATCAATGTCAGAAATTTAATCCTACTGGTAGAGTGGAAAATAGAATTGATTTGCATCTAAAAATATTCAGAGTAACCTTATTTACAAAGCAATCCAACTTGGTAGATGTACTTCTAAATGTGTGTGTGTGCCGGCTTATATACATCTAAGCAGCAGCTACCTTATTTCTAGTATAAGCAGTGAAATAAATAACCTTTAAATAGTTTACATATTTGGCTAATGAACCACAACTGAACATGGAAATCACAGGTTACTGTCTTTGGCCATTTATTGTGATTCCACAAAAAAATTTTTGTGCCAGCATGGCTGCCTTTGTCCCATGGCTGTGAAGCATGGGATAAAGTCTCTGGAAATGGTGCCACTGCACGTGAAACTGCTGCTCACTTAACCTTTTTGCTATCTAGTTACAGCATTTTCTCTGCAAATAAAGTAAAGCCAAAATTAAATTACCTGAAACAACTGCATGCATTACTCCTTAGCTGAGTATTTCTTGTGAAAATATCACTGCCTTACTCCAGAATATATAATTTTCTTTCATAAACTGTGATCTTTTGGTGAGATGTGGGTTTCTGTGTGTACATTTTAAAGGAGTCTATTACCAGAAGTGTGGTACAGCAGTTGTCCAGTTCAGGAGATCTGAAATCCACACATTGCTGACAGTCAATGACACACTGTATTACACCAGGAAAATATATTTCTCAGTATTTTGTCAATATTTTGGGCTTCACAAAAACCGAGAAATGTGTGTTCCTTTCCCTGTCCCTTCAGGGGAATAATCCTCCATCTCCTGCTATTCAAACACCAGCAAGAAAACCTGCTGCTTGCCAGTGTTTGTTTCTGTCCACCTTGAATATTTCTTCACAAATTGATTTTATTGTTTCTGTGGAGAGGGAAAAAAGCCTCACCCAACCAACACAGTTGTAGCCAGTACAAAATCTGTGCATGGTCCAGAAAAGCAAAATGTTCTCACTAGGACATGTTGGAAGAAATCCTGGCTTTATATAAATTAGTGGGCGTTGTGCCACTTACTTCAGTTGGAGCAAGCTTTTTCTCAGCATGTACCATTTAAAGAATACTGAAAAATTCGGACCAATTTTGGTGGACCAGATGGTTGTGTTTCAACCTCTGATGGTACAAAAGTAGTTCATTTAACTTTTTGGCATAAGGGCTGCATCTTCTCAAACTCAAAAATAATGTTTGGAACTAGAACTTGAACTATTATGATAAAATGAGAAAACTGGACTAATATAGCAACATAATGATGTTAAATTGGAAATTATTACATGCCTCAGAAAACAACAACAATTCATAGTGACAGTCAAGTTTCCTTCCCTAATACCATGTTATTTGCAATTGATGGAAAAATCAAATCAGAAAATTGTTTTATGGCATAACTTATTTAGCATTTCCAATGCCCATTAAAAAAGAAAAAAGAGATATATATATATGTGGATCGCAAAATGATCCCAGTTGCTTGACTGCAGTGGATTTAGAAAATCACATTTGGTACTAAAACACCACATAAAGACTTCAGGTCAGTATTGAGGAATGCTCAGCACACACCCGAACACTCTTTAAAGCATGTGACAGCTTTTAATTAGATTACCTTTTCCGCATTTATTTTTAATTTCATTGCTGGAGAAGGACTGGTATTCTAATCTAATAAAATGTACAAAGGTTGTTGATTTTAACTGTAATTTTCTTGTGAAAACAAGATACATGTCCAACACTTGTTTTAGATTCCTTGCCAAGGCCCAGAAATATTACCTTAGGAAATGACTGTGAGGCTGCCATTGAATTGCTCTTTCCCACAGGGAAAAAAAGAAAAGTAATTAATTTAATGCAATTAAACTTAATTAAATTTAAATATTAAAAAGTTTTATGTAGTGCTGGAGCACAGAGTGAGTTATAAAGGTGATTTCCAG
>NW_008240046.1:8054686-8065152 GCF_000691975.1 Corvus brachyrhynchos
GAAAGAGAGCCCCTTCCTACCTCGATAGAGATGGGCTGCTGAGAGTGCTGGGGTGCCAGAAGTCAGTTTCTCTTCAGAGACTTGCTTCAGTAAAATACTTAAAAGCAAAATTGGGTAGTTTCATCAAAAAACTCCACAGGAATATGTAGAAGTCTTCCTATTTAGGTTAGATTTCGTACCTTTGATGTTGTTTTGTTAAAATGAACGTAAGCGTACTTTCTTTGTGCAAGGACAGACTAGGTTGACAACAATGTAAAATGTGCCCTGTGCTCTGCTCAGTATGTAAAAATCATAAAGGAACTGAGCCGATAGTGATGTACATCACTTAACTGGGGCATGCTTAATAAGAAAATCTGCTTAATTGGGCTATCTTCCAGAGAAGCTGTTCAGGCTGAGACCAAATGGAAATGACTGCTGCTTAAAAGGAACATTATGAACAACAACAAAAATCTCATCTAAATGAGGGTGTATTTGGCTAGGAATATTGTATAGCAGTAATTAACTGGGTACTTAAATAGATATGAAATATAGGTGTCTTTTTCTTAAACAGAAATAGACAAATAAAGATTATGCTTTCCGGTAGGTCTGCCCTTACAATTTGTGGGATTATATAAAAGGCATCATAAACCAATCATGGCCAGCAACTAAATGAATCCTAAACATTCCCTCTTTCTGTTTTGCTTTCCTGGCCTGCATTCACTTGCTCACAAGGCTACATCTGCAGATGATTTTAGACAAGTGACAGTCATTTCATCTCTAAATGTGATGCTTTGATCCTTGTTACTATGTCTTGGAATGCCTTAGAGCTTTCATCCAGTTCTGCTCTGGTGGAGGCTTAGCAATTTGTTTCAGTAGCAAAAAATATAAAACAATACATAGATTAGTGAACAAGTATCACTTCAAGTCTTGTGTTGGGCTTCTGTTCAGATCTGACACTTTTGATTCAAATTGGATACTTCCAATCTACATAAATCTGTCTCCTTAGAGGTATTTTCTAAATGCATCTTATAAATGCATCTGTCTTGGTGACAGGTTCCTTTCCTGCTTCTTGGGGTACTTGTTTTAAACAGTGCTGTATCCTCTGTGTTGAACACTGAGCCTCTTTTGTGTGCTACGATTTTCCCCAAAGCACTGATGTCTCTGAGCAGCAACATATATCTGCATCTCTTACTTAGGAATGTAATTCTGTGGGCCTCATCCTCATATGGGGAGACAGGATTTTGATGTCTTTCTTATTCTTAATGTTTGATTTCATTCTCGTGAAATGTACTATGGACTTCCAGAATTAGAGGAGGGGCTGTCTCTATATGTCAGCTGGCATGAGAGATTTCTTTAGGCAGGCCGTGGTCTGTGCCACAGCTGACTTGGGAACATGGCACAGAGGTTTAGTGAAAGAGAGGCTGGGCAGGAAGCGCTGATGTGTGAGTTGGTATTGCCTAGAATGTGGTCCAGCTCTGCTACACTGAAGAATTCTACCTGTATCCATGATATCCTCTTAGATCTGGCTGCAAAAGTGATGAGATTAGAGACTAGATGTCTTTCCTTGAAGGAAAGATTGATTTGTTGTATGAAGTTTTACTATGCTTTTTGGCTTTAATATTTTCATTCAAGTAACAAACTCCGGATTTTCTTGATTTATAGAGGGAAAGAATTATGAAGAAGTAGTGTTAGAACTAAGTTTAGATGCTACTACTTGTCCATATAAATCTTACAGCAGTTTTTGGGTGCTTGCAACTGTGGCCAGGGAGAACCTGTAGCTGTTTGCCACTGACCCTATAGAAAGAAAAGAACACATGGACTGGGTCTGTGCACAAAGTGGAAAGAAGCAGGCTGGAAGATCTAATGCCCTTTTGCTCTTCTGCTATTCAGCAGCCAGATGATCTGCTTCTTGCACTTGCAGGAACCTAAGGCTCTTGGAGGGAGTGGGAAGCAATGAGTAGAAGGACAGAGACTGCCATGTATGAGTGCTTCTAGAGCTGTGGCCTTTCCAAGTCCTCCCCTTTGGATCTGGCTCCACTGGATATAATGATTGTGTGAAGGCAGGATAGAAAGAGCTGTGCAGGATCATGTATTTTCCATGGACTGCTTTGAGAACCACATTTTTTACTTATATTTCAATGTGATAAATTAACTGTCTTTTAAAATTATATTTAGCCAGAGTTTCTAAATGTGTCATGGTTCAAAAGGAAGTAGTTGGACTTAGTAAACTAGGGTCTGAGAAAAGATGCTCTGACCCTTCACCCAGAGAAAATGAAAATGGTGTCAACATCTACTCCTAAGCAGGAGCAAGGGCTGGCCTTTATGCAGCAGTGTCTGCAAACAGCAGAGAACTGACCAAGGCCGAGAATTTTAAAAATAAGCAATTGCTCATGTCATTTAAAGGTGGGACTTGGTGTCATTTTGTTTTGCCTTATTTTTACTGATAAATTACTAGTATTTGAACTCCTTGCCCCTGCTCTGGTGAGGCTCTGTTCAGAGTGTTGCCTGCACAGACACAGGTATCCGCAGTGCAGGATGGCAGCTCAGCGTGTTGGGGACCCTGCGGGAAGTTACACAAGTCTGCAGAGATGGCACCTCATGAGACCCACCAGGCAGGGCCTTTGCTCTTCATCTGCAGCTGTAGTTAATTCTCTTTTGTGGTAGCTGCTGTGGGGAAAGGGGAAAAACATGGTTAATATTAGTGTTAATGCCAGGAGTCTGAGAGTCTGATACAGTAATACAGAAAGTCTTGTAAGAAATCTAAGCTGTAGATATATCAACATTTCTACTCTCTTGAAATTTGCATACCAAACAAACCAAAAAATTAAGGAACATGAAAAGGACATGGGATGACAGTTTAGCTTTGTAACAGCAGCTGACAGAGTCGTTTATTTGCTTATATTTGAACTGATATTTCTATTTCCAATCCATGTTTTCTAACCATAAGAAATATTCAGAGCTACTTCACTGTGGATGTGAAAAGCTCTGTTTTATTTGCTCCTGAGAAGTACTTTCAAGTTAACTGGAGACAGCAATCTCCCAAAACAGAGAACAGCCGATACTCTTCTTGTCTGGTGTAGGGACCTCAATGACGTCAAAGGACTGAGCTCTGTGAAGTGAGGATGCAAAAACTGGTTTGTGCCCATCAACAAATTTCTAGAAAGAAAACTATTGGTTAAAGGTTATTGCCCCCAGTACTAGTCAGCAAAATTAGCGTCTGGTTTCATTTGGATGATCTGAAATGTCTTAAATTTTTCTGTCTGGTTTTTATTTCTTAGGCTAGTGTAGCTGTCAGAGAGTCGTATTTTCCTGCTCCAAACATATGTGGGTGTATGGGAATATGTAACACAATTAATTACCCAGAGTGGATGACATTTCTTTTCTTTACAGGGCTGAAGTAGAAGTCAATTATCACTTTAAAATAGCTTGCCTTTCTAGGCTTCAAACAAATAGAGAAGAATATAGAATTTGCATGTGATGACTGTACCCTGTGAAATTCTTTCCCCTGCCTGCATTTGCTCTCTTTCATGTTATTACAGCAAATAACAGTGTTACAGGGAATGATATACTGGCTTGATATAGAGGTCCAGGAGATGGGAAGAGCCTGCTTTTGCCTGAGCCAGTTCTGCAGGAGGAGTTACAAATCCTGTTGCTTAGCCTAGATGGTAATGGAAGACCAGAAAAACTGAATAAATTACTTCAAGGCACAAAATAAGTGTCAGAGCAAGACTAAGCCTTAAATATTCTACAGTGCAGTAAGTACGTGCAGAATATGAATTGTATTAGTGTTGAGCAGTAAATGGTAAAAGAACAAAGACAGATCAACTGTAGAATAGTTCCTCTTTCTGCTCAGAAAGGTGTTTGATTGCCACATACAGAGAGGTTTGGGCCTTTTGCCTTACTACAATACTGTCATCATGAGCCACTGCTTTGCCCCTCTGGGAGTGTTTGCCAAGAAAATAACATGTGTTTATTCAATGTAGTTGTGGCTACCAGTAGTTGATTTAGAGTACTGCTCAAATTCCAGCTTTGCTAAAGAATGTTTATACTTGTATCTTCTGATTTCATTGGGGTTTTTTTTTTTTTTCAATTTTCATATGTTTTCAATACACAACTTTCAGGGGGCTGTGTAGAAGCAATTTGGCATTTTACCTTCCTTAGCCTTTGAGTTGCATTCCACTCCTGTGATGGGCAACTATGACATGCATTTCTTTCACGAACACATCTCACTTCAGCTTTGAAACTGGTCACAAATATTTTGCTTCCATATATTGTGCTTTTTTCCCCCGTATTCTTATGGTTTTTTGTCTTTGGGGGGTGTGGGTGGAGGGAAGGATATTTTGTGGATTTGACTTTTCCCCCACGACCAGTGGATACATACTAGTTCTCATTCAGCTACCCATTATCTTAAATTAACTCTTCTCTTACAGCTTCTACCTCTCTGATGTGTTTCTGGAACCTCTCTGCCACTCCCTGTTTGCTTTAGTTTTACCACTTTACAGAATCTGGGGTTTCTGTGCTGTTGTCCCACTGTGTGGTGCAGAACAGACACATACACAAAGATTTTGGCTGGCACGGAGGTATCCTGTTCCAGAAACCAAAGCAGCAGCTCTGTGCCTCAGCTGACAAGCCTTCCTCAAAACATATGGTCATACTAATGTATGTCCTTGTAGGATGGGAGAGGGTGTCTCCATGTAGGAGCCACAGCAGCAGTGTAAGGATCTGTTCTCCTAAAAATAATTAGGCTGCTAATGTGATTTGCTTCCTTTCTTGCTGCCTCACCTTTTGAATGCTTAGACACATCATGGCTAGTAATCCTTTCCTGCCATTTAAGGATTAGTGGTGTGCCCAGGTTGGAGTTTCATAACTGACTCTGGACTGCCACTAACCTGGATGATGTGCTAAGCAGATGTGTTTAGAGCTGGGAGAACATGGCAGCTGAAGTGCCACCAGAATCTGAACATAAATCCTGTATGTTCTCGCTGCTCATGACAACATATGTAAGCAGAACATCTTTAGCTATCACAAGATCACTCTGTTCCCTTCCAAAGCAGTGGCTTGTGCCGCTTGTGTGCTGCCACCCACTCAACAAGGAATCTGTTCCTCTGGCATTTGGTTTTTATTTCTTTCTCTTTTAAAATATAGTGTCTGTCACTTGGGAAGGTGTCCTTTCAATGGCTGTTTCAACACAGATTAACAAATAAAACTCTCTCAACTAAATGGACCTGCTTAAAGGAGAGTTGAAGTTTGATCCATGGTTTTGGTTCATCCCCAATTTCTGGATCCCAGTTTTTCAATTTCCCCCCCTCTCCTTGGGGTGTTCTGCCTCTGTCCATAGAAAACATAGCTGAATAGCTGAAAATTTCCTGTAGTTCGTTCATAGGAACATCAGAAATACATCAAAATGCTAAGCTCACGATATTTAAAATCCTGAGATTAAATGAAAATGTATTATTCTTTTAAAGGGTTATTCATTGTACCAGACGTGGGCTCAGCTTGGTTTGCTCAGAGGCTAGACATACCACAGGTAATGTGAAAAGTGTACTTGCTCAAGAGTGCAAATGAGAACGGAATTGGATGCATGAAAAACAAATAGACCTGCATAACCATCTCACTGCTTGAAAAATTGCACAGGTTTTTATCTGAATTTTAATGTAGAGTTCCCTTACTGCTATTTTCCCAGCTGTGGTATAGCAACCTCCCAGACCTCAAAAGGCTTGAGTAGCCCCAAAAAGTCTGACTTGTTTTTTAATCTGCAGCACAGTAGACTGCTTCATATAGAAAAACACAAACCTGTCACATCAGAGTTACATGCTGTCATGTGAAGACTTACTATGGAAATATTTTTTAAAGAATTTTAGAAAGTGACAGAGCTGCAATAGAGTATTTTAAGGTCCTGTTATTGAATGCTAAATAATATGTCCTTGTGTCCAGCAGGCTATGATGAGGCAGGTAATCAGGACAGTAATGGGCATTTCATTTTTCAAATTGTTTGTGCAGGGAAAATTGGTAATATTGTGAAACAACAACTGTTTCATTGCAAAGTCTGAGTGCTGACACAGACATAGAAAAATGCTGTGGTTCACTGGCTCGTGAGCAAAGCAGCTCAGTATTGCTAAACATGCTTTACATTCCTTTACTTGCTGTCATCAATGTTCTTTGGCCATCAGAAGGCTATTGCTTAGGGACCACTACTTGGGAACACTGTTCTATCTTAAAAAGGGAGATATTAAGTAAGTGACTCAAGATGAAGATAGATTTGTGGGTATTGACATTTGCTAGATGTTGGTATAGAAACCGAATAATGTATATTAAAAAAAATGACACCTAAAACATATTATTCTCCTTACTGTCGACAGAAAGTGGTGTACTAGTTTTTGATTTTAATGAGTCAGCCAAATTAGTAGTTTACCAAAAAGCAAAAATCCTTATCATTCTAAGGTGTGAAGATCCGGGTGTAAAGTTTCTTCTGGTATCTTCTGGTCAAGCAGTTAAGAACCTGTTCAATATTCCTAAAAGACCTTGCTGTTTTGAAATCTTATTTTCCTGATCTTCAAATTGTTGGTTTTCTGGTGTTAGTCATCAGCGTACTTAAAAGTCCTCTTTTAGAAACAGATAGCTGCATTTATTTTCCTAATATCAAACTATATGTAGATGGTTGCAAATATTGGGTGGAACTCTTGGGAAATACAGTTTTTGTCCCATTCTCCCTCCAAAATTAATACTGTCATGAGACAAGGCTTTATCAGTATTGTTTTACAGCCTAGAGAATAGATGTTATTCTTTTTTCTTAGAACTGGAAAACTTTATAGCATAGAGATAATCAAAAATTCAGCACCTTGTTGAAAAATATTATTTTCTCTCTAATGCACTGAAATGGAGCCAAGCCATTAATGATACCTGTTCTGGTTTTGTTTGCATGATGCTCTGGTAGAATTGCAGCTTGCTGACGCATATGAAATATTTGATTTAACCTAGGTGGAAGTCCTGAGTCTTCGGTGATAGTTAATATGGCAGAAGAAAATATAGATGCCCCTAGGAATGGTTTATTGTTGAAATGTCCAGGCTTTCTTGTGCAAAATAATCTATTTATAGCCTCGCAGGCATCTAAGGTGGCATTCTAGTACCCTTTTAATATTTAATGTTAAAGGGTCAAGTTTGTTGGTCTAATTCTCTCTTGACAATGGATCCTTCAGACACCAGAGGGTCAGAGGGTATCTGAAGTATAGAGGAGAAATAACAGGCTGAAGTCTATGCCCATCAGAAGTCTAGCAACTTCACTATGAGGCAGCTCAGCATCTAGTGGGGGCCAATATCTATCTTGTAATGATATCTAAGTTGTAATTACATTTGAACAATTATTTGTGATGTTTTAGATATTGTTTAGATGTTTTGGTTGTTTAGACAAGCTCACCTGAAACAAATTTCCTGAACTTTTCTGACCTCAGGGAAGTTTTGGGACAGTACCTAAGTTCCTGTAATACTTAGGTGGTTATTGAGAACTACAAGAATTTTGTCCACATGCTTTGCTTTTTGTGCTGTCCTGCCTTCCTGCATCTGTCACATTACATGCCCTGATCCCCCCAGTTCCTGCCATGTCCTGCCCTTACCATTCAGTGTCTCACACGAGCAGTGTTATGCCACAGGGCTGAACATCTCATCCACAGGAGCCATACAGAAGTGCATAAGGTGCACTCACAGGCAGCTTTCCTGGTGATCTTTTCACCTATTAAACAGTGTTTTGCAGCAGTTGCCAATGTCACATCTCAGGATCTGGGGAGAATTCTTGGCCACTACCTTCATAGGAAAAACATGCAAGGAAAAGCATGCCAGTGCCTTGTAGTGTCAAAAAGTTTGGTTAGCCCTCTTCTAGGCTCCGTGGAAGCTGAAAACAGCTGGATCCTCCCTACCTCTGGCACAGCACACAAGTCAGCTTGGCACAAAGATGTTTTTGTGTCACACTTCCTGCAGTGTTATCTCAGATGTGAAGGAGCAAAAACCCTGTTATTGTCCAAGCTGTGCAAGATCACGTCAGGAATTAAGACAGTAGGACAGTTTATTTCAGTTGCAGGCAGAACTGGCTTTATCATAAGTAAGGTTTAGAGGAATGTACAAATATTCTCCCAGCTGTTTACCTGCTATCTTTTCCAATTTGATAATTCCAATTACAGGACACAGTTATTTGACAAGTATATGACATGCAATTTAAAACAGTTTTAAATGTACCAGCCACTAAGGACTCTCCCTATCTGATCTAGCTCAATCCAAACCCTTTCTGAGAGCAGCACAACCCACACTGCACTGCAGTGAGAAAGGCAGGCTGGAAGTTGTTGTGAGAGCAGATGGTTCAGTGGGCTGCAGCTGATTTGTAGCTCATGTGAGCATGAAGTATTTATTGCACTCAGGAGCTATTCTTGTTTAAATACCCTTACATATTGTCTTTAAGTGCTGCTATTCCTGTTTTGTTTCCAGTAAAGAAGATGAACGTGCTTGTGCTAATCCTTCCCATTGTGAATACATTTGGGGATTTCTGCCTGAAGAGATGTTTCCAGGTACCCCTGTAAGGATAGCTAAAATTAATTCAAGATGAGGTGACAGAAGTATCTTGCTACTGGCCTAAATAAGGAACATTGATAATATCTCCTGCCTGCCAAGATGAGCTTGTAACCTCTGGAGATGAAGGCAAAAAAAACTCTTGGGAAAGGTTTTGTATGAAAAATTTAATTACTCTTTCTTAAAACTGAAAATAAGTCAAACTTGAAACACTTGTGAAAATAGTTGAATGGTAGGTATTTTAGCAACAGTGTTTTGGGAAAGATTTGGCTCAGAAAGCAGAAAAGGGTTCATCTACTGTGGGCAGATACAGAAACTTTTACCTCTAATATCTTGTTTCTTGCCCTTGACATTCCCTTCCCACCAGTTTTCAGGAGTC
This sequence comes from Corvus brachyrhynchos, assembly GCF_000691975.1. Lineage (NCBI taxonomy): Eukaryota > Metazoa > Chordata > Aves > Passeriformes > Corvidae > Corvus > Corvus brachyrhynchos. Next base: position 8,063,598 of record NW_008240046.1, read on the forward strand.
TGACAGAATGAAATAGAGATATCAGTTGGAGTGTTTAAAAATAAACAAACAAACAAAAACCCCCACATACAAAATAAAAACCTATCCTAACATTAGCTCTTCTTAATCTCAGAATAAAGAAAGGCCAGTGCAGAATGTTGTTATTGTAACTGAACTGTGTCTGAAAACTGGGTGCAAATCTCAAACAGGTTTTGTTTCCTCCTGGAAGTCTGGCTGTTTCTGTCCTGATAGGTCTGTGTTAATTTTGCACAAACTGTCTGACAAGACAGTTTTGTGCAACTTTGCTTGTCCTGGTTGACCTTTTCATTCAGCCTGTTCTGTCCTGAGGATTATTTTGAACTGTTTCAGAAGAAACTGAGTTCTCGCTTGTGGGGAATTAAATCTGGGCAACAGAGAGGATCTTTCTCCTTTTTATAAATGCTGGTAAAATGGAAAGTCTACTTACGCTAGAGTTCAGATTTCAAATGTTGTAAGAGGCGTGACATGATATCATGGCTCTTTCTACTGCCGTCACAAAAAAAATAGCTAAAGCCTCATTCCCTTTCCATATCTGGAGATCACAGTTTGTGAACATTCATTTAGGATTTACTAGACAGTGCTTGTGATATTCTCCAAAGAGAACATCAACAGTTGCCTCCTCAAACCTCTCATAATATGTAAGTGGATCTGTGCACGGGTTACACTGGAACAGAGAGACCTCAGCAGAGCTTTCTCCCAATATTGCTTTATGTTCTGGCATTCGGATGTGCTTCCTACAACCTTCTAGACCTTTTTCAGACTGTAGTTAACATACAAAGTATTTTAATGGTGTTTTGCTACCAAGGCCATAGTTAAAATGTGGTTCTCATTTAACTGTTCAAGAATAATGATTTTTGTGAGGACAGCTCTGCAGGCAAGCAAACATTCAGAATAAACACATCTGGAAAATGTAATAATTCTCTCCAGAGTGGATTCTGTGTAGTGAGTGATACACGAGTAGCATGCTGAATAATGAGGGAAAAATGAACACTTTTAAAACAAGTACTCTTGATTTTAGAGCCCTACTTTACTCCAGTCACTAGGGATTTGTGTGATGTAGCTCTGGACAGTCCTGTTCCTCCACAGATATTTTCACTGCCTAAATGTAAGGCTCCGTTCTGTTCTTTTCAGTCATCAAACCCAACTCCTGACCTGCACATCCTTGTTGTGCTCCTTTCACTGTGTCCCTATGTCATGGGTTAGCAAGCATAGTCCCAGAAGTGATGTCCTTGCTAAGGGGTGCTTACAGCTTTTTCTGAGACCTGACAGAACCTATCACCTGGCCAGTTTGAATATGGACAATTCTTTAAGCCACTTAAAGTTGTGACTGCCTCTGTGATCCACACTTAATAGACCCCCTCCCCCCCCACACCCACCTCTGTCTCTTTTCCAGTGCTGGGACAGGCGGCTGTGGGCCCCGTGCGGGGGCCAGTGGGCTTGGCCCAGGCCCTGCTCGGGCCAGGCCGGGCCACGGCCATCCTGGAGCCGATGGGCCCTGTTCTACCCACAGAACAATCGCCCCCACCCCCCACACCGA
>NW_008240046.1:8065497-8148545 GCF_000691975.1 Corvus brachyrhynchos
AGTCCTAAAGATGAAGATGAGGAAGACCCTTTGCTCCCAGGGAAGGAGAAGGGCCTCTGTTCTTAGAGATGAAATGCTCCCAGAGATGGGTAAAAAGAATTTTTCTTTCTGAACGGCTCAACCTTAAAATTGTACCCCAAAAAACTTCAAGAGTGGACCCTTGAAAGCAGTTGTGGGAAAAGCTGCAAGTCGGGAAAGGGACTCACATGCGAGCAGAGAACCAACCTGGGCGGCTGGCTCATTGTGATAATGTTTTCATAGCATGAGCAAGAGAGACTCCTCTTCCTAAATGGACTGAACAAGGTTATTATGGAAGTGGTAAACAGACTGAATATCTCAAGGGTTGTCTTTTTACATTGTCAGTGGGAGAAGGGAGGAAGGTGGGGGGAGGAGAAGAGTTCTGAAGGTGTGGTATGATTTTTTTCCTCCTCTTTTAGGTCTGTTAATAAACTTCTTTATATTCTTTCAAGTTTGGTGCCTGCTTTGTGTTTCTCCTAATTCTTATCTCACAGAAGATAAACAGTAATGAGTATTTTAGAACAAACCACTACATTAAATTGGAGTTTCCGCCCGGGAACAAACCAAACCCGCCACACCATAGAACAGCTCATTTCTGCTAAGAAACAGCAGCACAATTAAAGAAGGGTGTTTTTATTTGCCTTGTGTGCTCTGTGGTTTCTGGTTCAGAGGCAAAGCAGGGAAACATTTAAAAAAGTAGAATGTTCTTGGTTTCCTCTCTGGGCTCCACCCTTCTTGTCCCATGGCTTGTTGCCCTCTCTGTGCTGAAGGTTGCCTACCCTTTGGATCATACTCCAGTGAGTGGGAGGCATCGAGTCTGCCAGGTTTGAAGTGAGCAGCTGGTGAGGAAGAAGAGAATGGACTCAGTCAGTGAGGGAAAGAAGATTGAAAAATCACCATTTGTCAAAATAGGCAATAATTGGCTTACATTACAATGACTTAGGTTTAGGAGTTGCAACTATTTGCTTGTGTGTTACTACCCTTGGTCAGAGTAATTTCATTGCACTTCAGAAGACATCTATAATTTGCATTTTAGCAAGGTAAAACAATAAAAAATGTCTATCAAGACCAGTCTTAGACAAGAGAAACCATTTCCTAGTTGCTTGCCGACATCTGAGATTTGTTCAGGGTTTCATGAATATACAGTTCTATATCCTGCTTGCCCATAGGATCCAAGTAGCTGCTTCCAGATTAAAATTCTCTGCAAAGCTACAGTAATTTGGTGAGAGAGGATCTATCACAGCCTGTTATTGTTGAATAGAGGTGATAACACCTCCTTTGCAGTTTCACAAATTCCCTTTGTTTTTGTGATGAACTTTCCAAAATTAGGTGGCTAGTTCTGGCAAGGAGACAAAGCTTTTCTGGCACAAGAAACTTGAGCTAAAGTAATCTGGCTGCAGCTGAATTCTTTGGAAATATGCAGGTTGCATTTAGAGAGTACTTGACTGCTTCCTTAATGCATTTGTTTGGTGTAATCCCTTGGGACAAGCCTCCAGGGGGCACTTCTTCAAAGTTCTGTCTCCATTAATAACTTCATGCCTAAAGAAGATATTCCATACAACCAGGAGGGTGCAATTTATAAATTAAAGACACCTAAGGGAACAGTTTCTCATTCAGTTAAAAGCTACAGCCATGAACCTTGCTTATGTGAACATTTTGATTGATTTCTCTTTTGTAACAATTTCTGGAAGCACATGAGGGATTGTTTTTTAGCTTTTTTAACCAACAAAAGGCTAAAAGTAATCACTCATGCTATTAAGGCATAAATATAGATCTCACATATTAACTGCTGCAACGGACTTGCTCAACCCAGCCCCTACCTGCATTCTGTGAGTTCATCAACACCTGTGCATGCATCTTTGCATTTCTTCCTCTTCTCTTTCGATACAGGTTGAGTTACTAGTGGAAAAATCTTGTAATTCGTGTACAGACCCTGAGCATATCAGAGAGATATTTTTTTTGTGCTGTTATAATTAACAAGGTCTAGCTCTCAGGGCTGCAGGCTGGAGGGTAGGGTTTGTCACCTTAGGATGTGTCTGTCCCTAGAACTATTTCACCATTTTTCTCCAAATCAGAAGTCTTAATATGCTCCAGGTTCACCATATGTTTGTGACGTTTTACCTTCGTATGCTATCAATAAATCCCTCTTTTCACAGGTATACTTAAACCATGGCAGGCTCTCTCCCTGTGAGGAATTAAAAACCTTTATCAAGTACTGAAGATGAATTTAGAGCAATGTGGTCATTCAGTGATGATTGACAGAAATGAAACACTTCACCTCTGTAGGAAGACGCTTCATTCATAAAATCACAGAATGGGTCAGGTTGGAAGGGACCACCACAGCGGGTTTTGTGGTCCAACCCCCCTGCTCAAGCAGGGTCATCCTAAAGCACAGGGCACAGGATTAAGTCTAGACAGTTCCTGAGTATCTCCAGTGAGGGAGAGTCCACAGCTTCTCTGGGAAATCTGTTCCAGTGCTTGGTCACCTGCATAGTAGAGAAGTCCTTCCTCTTCAGGTAGAACTTCCTGTGCATCAGTTTCTGCTCATTGCCTCTTGTGCTGTTGCTGGGCACCACTGAAAAGAACCTGGATCCATCCTCTGACAGCTTCTGTTCAGACACTTACAGACACTAATGAGGTCCCTTCTCAGCTGTCTCTTCTTGAGGCTGAACAGCCCCAGCTCCCTCAGCCTTTCCTCACAAGAGAGATGCTCCAGTCCCTAATCATCTTTGTTGCCCTCCACTGGACCTGCTCCAGGAGCTCCATGTCTCTCATGTCCTGAGGAACCCAGAGCTGAACACAGCACTCCTGACGTGCCCCACCAGGGCTGAGTAGAGGGGCAGGATCAGCTCCCTTGACCTGCTGGCAAGGCCCTTCCTAACGCAGCCTAGGATACCATCAGCCTTCTCATCCCCATGGGCACATTGCTGGCTCATGGACAGCTTGTTGTCCACCAGGACCCCCAGGTCCCTCTCCACAGAGCTGCTTCCCAGCAGGTCAATCCCCAGCCTGTGCTGGTGCACGGGGTTACTCCTCCCTGCGTGCAGGACCCTGCACTTGCCTTCACTGAATTTCCTTTCTGCCCATCTCTCCAGCCTGTCGAGGCCCTTCTGAAGGGCTGCACAGCACTCTGGGGTATGGACTGCTCCTCCCAGCTTTGTGTCATCAGCAAACTTGCTGAGGAGGCATCTGCCCCTTCATCCAAGTCATTGATGGATAACTTGGGGGACACCACTCATGACAGGCCTTCAACTAGACCCTGTGCAACTGATTACCTGGCAAAAAAGTTTTGTCTTTTTAATACAATTGAAAAATCTGTTGTTTTCCTGATCCAAATCTAATTCAGTGAAGTGTCCTCCTTTTCTAGGAAAAAATCTATTAATTTAATGGCACAAACCAGATCTCTATCGAAATGTGTTAAGCTTCTGTACCAGTTATTCTAAGAGCTGTTAAATTTAAGTCTGGCACCCTCTTCCAGCTCCTTATGTTCTAGATATTTACCTATTAAAGTGCAAGAGAAAAGCCTAAGAGGTCTACAGGGAATACACTGGCACTTACCTGGATGAGTTCCATCCCAGCATTTTTAATAAAATAGTGTATTCAGTCACTGTGACACAATTTGTTGGTTATGTTCAGGTCTTGGAAGACAAGTGTTGACATATCATAGCTTTTGGAGTACTCACAAGGGTGTCTAGAAGGAAGGTCACATAAGAATTGTGAAACGAGTTGCTGTAATAAATGGAGAAGTGCCAGATGTCTTCAGCATAGGGCAGATCCTGCTGCCATTATCTATGTCATGTTCATTATGTGAAAAAAAGAACTTTCAAGCCTTCTAGATGTGTCTTTTTTTATAATATGGGGAAGGTTAGTACTATCAAGTTGGGTGGAGGGAATTGTGATGATTTTGCTTTGATTGATCAAGCCAGGTGTGCCTTTCCTGCCCATGACTAGCACACTAAAGCAAACCCACTGGTTCCACTCAAACCAAGCCAGGGAAATATTATTACAATTTTGAAGAATGTGAAGTATTCACATTCAATTTAATTCAATTCAGTATTCAGTTTAATGTGAAGTATTTTGTCTCCAAAGAAAATTAATGCAGTACAATATGTTGGGTGAATACAATTCTGCAATCTTTAGTTTTGATGTGACATAGGCTGCAGCATTTTTCAATAGGAATGTATAAAGCTTTTTATAAAAACTAAGAATTTGACTTTTTTTCCTGCTTTATTTCCTTTCTTTTTTCCCATCTTTTCCTTTTTCAAACAGTGCTATCTGGTTTAGTGTAAGCTGTGGACCAATTCTTAGGCTTTTACTTCTAAGTGGAAAATGGACAGACTGACAGATGGGGAAAAATATATTTTTGTTAATTGTGATCAAATCTTTTGTTTAAACTACTTCTGTTGCTATTGAAGCTTAGAATTTTTCCGATTTTTGTTTGTTTGTTTCAAACAAATGAACTTTTGTCCCTCTCAAGCTATATTTTGGTAATATTTTGAGTATTTTCCAATATTCACTCCTTCCAGCACAGGGAGTAATTTTTTTAATATCAAGGGCAGATGGACTTATCAAAGACTTGAAGTTGTATTTGCCTTAGGCATGCATGCTAGGCTGGTTTTTTAGGCACATTGAACTTAAACCAAAGATGGAACAAGCTGGAAACACTCACTCCATGCTTTTATGTAAATTTTCGTTCTATTCTGAGATCCTGGCAGCAGTATTCTGGGACCAAAATTTCTGGTAGTATTTTGGTACTTCTTGGAAACTGAAATAGAGCATGCAAAATCTTGTGAAAGCTTCTTAGACATTTTATTTAAAAATAGATGTTGAAAAGAGCATTCCCAGTTATAGCCAAATGATTCATCTGCTGGCAGTGGGGTATCAGCGCTGGTATTCTATCTGCTCACCTGCTTTTGTTGCCACAGCAGATCCCCATGTTCCCTGTTCTTGTTATATACATGGAGCTTCTGTAGCTGGCACTCAGGTCACTTCAGTTTTGCCTCCCTGATCACTTGTTTGTACTTCCTCTAGAGTTCTCTCCAATCTAACTACTCACATCAGCTGGATTTCTTAATTCCGAGTGAGTGTCATGGTCATTCCAGCACCATTGAGGAATTGTTCGTTTATCACTGGGAAATATCTGAAGTGAAAGAATGCAGGAAGTAATTGACACAGTTTTTATTTTCTTATGTCACAATATACCACTATCACAAATACCAAACTTTCTAAACATCTGGAAAAATGGTTTGTAATCGGGTCTTTTTTAGTACTCAATATCACTTTCATTTGGCCATTTTTACCTAGCTCTCTGAAAAGGGGAGAAATGAAGGAGGAAAAAAACCACAAGGTCAGTGCACTCAAAGTCTTATGAGAGTTGGGATCTCTGGGTTTAAAAGGGCACAACTAAAAGTGACTCTACACTTGGAATAATTTCTTGGTGGTGAGGAACCTTTTGCCTGTCAATAACAAACTGCGCTGGGTTGAGCTTGGCCAGCTGCCCACCCAGCTGCTCTCTCCCTCTCTCTCAACTGGACAGAGGGAGAAAATATCACTTTCCCAACCCAACCTCTTCTTCCCAGGCTCATCTCATACACAGACATCAAATACACATTTCAAAACTCTTGAGTTTTTTTGTCTTGGTACCTAATTACACAAAAATCATCCTGATGTAACAACTAGATAAGCATTTGTTGCACAGTGTGCTCTGCAGAATGTGGCCCAACTATGTAGCAGTGGAGCCTGCAACTGAGCTGATGCTGGGCTTTTCCAGGTTCTCTGAGCTCTACCAGGAGAACCTGCTCCTCCAGAGAAGCTGTGGTCTTGGTTTGTTGTGTTGTTGGAAATGCCAGGTAGAGCACATGTGCCCATGGAAATACCACAGCAGTCTTTGTTCCCATCTCCTTTCCTCTCCCTTCAGGGCATGCTACTTTAATGGGTTTTCTTTCAAATTTCTGCCCATTTTCCTACTCTCAGCACTTTCTCACGGGGAGAAAGTGAGCAGATTCAAGTGTCTCTGCTACTGGCAGGTGACATATTTACCTTCTACCATCTCATTGGTAGAGGTGCCCCTTCAAGGATATTCATGAAAAGTGTGAAAAACATAGCACTGATCCACAGGCTTGTCACAACTTCTTACTGCTAGGATAGCAGCTGTTCCAGAAACACATTGGATGCTTCTCAAACTTAGAAGAAGACTTAATGCTTATCCAGAAGAGTATGCAAACCATATCATTAGAGTAACAATAGCCTAGGAAATTAAAAGCATAGAAAAGCTACTTAATCCATACATCTTTTCACATGGAGAGAGAAGGTTTCAAGGTGAGGGAAAACATCTGCAGGAGCGAACACTTATTCAGTGTCCCAAAAATGCGAAGGACAAAGGTGCACTGCTGTTGTTATGCTGTACTTTCACAGCTACCTTTCTTTCACTTCATACGTTTTCTGTCTGTCACACTGGAAGTGCTGATGGCACAACCAGTCATCCCTGGAAAGGGAAATCTGAACTGCTTTAAAATGTCACTGATTCGATACAACGTGTGGTGTTCACAGCAAACTTAATCCAGGAAATTTTTGTGATAATTTATGATTAGAAAAAGCATCCTGTAAGAATCCTTTAAATGCTGTGATAAAGACCCTATTAATAAATTCCTATTAAAATAAAAAACTCATTTTACAATTGGTTGCTTTTTAAAAGGGCTTTTACATCTAATACAGATTTCTTTTTGTAAGAATAGCTTCTGCAAAAAATGCATTTTCCAATTTGAAAATAAACAGAGTAAAGATATTAATCTCTTGCTTCACTTTGCTGGGAGACAGAACTGTTTAAGTGAAGGAACGGCATGACACTGAATAATAAGCAGCACACATTCATCTTTTCTAGGAACTGAAGGTGTAGCCCACTACAATTACCAAAAGATGACTTTTTGAATAACTATATAAAATTCTACAAGCGTTTTCTTGAGATTAAAAAAGATGTAGTGGGAAGCCCTTACAGTCTGGGGACAAGGAAGAAGCTTTTGAAATTATTTCTTATTTATTTTGTTGTTTAATTCAACAAAACCATGAACGTCAAACTGGCATTTTTCAAATGTGTTCCAACATAAGCCCCTGAATAGATGACGTGGGAAAAAAAGACAGAATTTCTAGCAGAGATGTCATTTTTTTCAAGTCAATATTTAATATTTAAATAGATATTAATTAGTTTCAAGCTGTGTAAAAGGTCTCTTGCACTATTGACTGTTTTATTTATTTTTGCTGACTAAAGCTGGAGACTTCTTATTTATTTTCTGGTAAGATCACATTGTGAAATGCAAGTAAAAAATTCTTTGAAGCTTTCTTTAATGTATTGTAAAAACCTGAAGAATGGTTGTGTGTATATGCCTGAGTGGGTGAATATATGTATTTTTCATGCATATATATTTTATGGTGGGTATTACTTATCACCACTAGTAAAAGGTTTAGGAACTTTGTTGCTGATAAGGGCCAGTTCTCATTGTCAAGTGGAGAGATATTAATGTGCTTTCTGGAAAAGTTATATATTTTATTCATGTAAGTGTCATGGAATTGAAAGAAGTATTTTTCTATGGTATTTGGTGTGGGCCATTTCAGGAGGAGGGTAAACTAGAGAGTCATGATTTAAGTTTTTTTTTTTACTTCCTTTGAGTCTTTTGATTTTATTGTAGTTTTACAGAACTGTTTTTTTACAAACACCCATGCAATTTCTGTCTTTCACTACATGCAGTGCTTTATTAAATGAACACAACAAACACTGAAAGCCCTAAGCAAAAAATGATGTATCTTTATATTTCATAGAAGATGGTCAAGCTTCATTACAGCAAATTATTTCCTTTCCTTATCCCTTCCCATCTCTTGAAAGTAGGACACCTCATATTTTATATCCTTAGGATAACCAGAAACAATTAGGGAAACTATTGGTCCTCAGCACTTCATTTTCTACCTTCTCTCTTTTTATGCGTGAGGGAGAAAATATAGAAGGTTACAAGCTTTTCAGGAATGGAACTATTGATTTACCACTTAGTGATATTAATCTCATCCAGACAACATAGCTTTTTGCATATAGATTTCTTGCATAGAAAGAGTGCCAAGTGTCTGTGCAATCTCACTTCTTGATTTCCAGGTAACAGGAGTACAAGAGAGGAGAGAAGCACAGACCTTTCTCTGCCATTTGCTGCAACCTGAGCAATGATGCGTCAGTATGTGAGAGGTAGATGTGAACTTTACATGACAACGACTGAAACATCCGTTGGGATGAGATACTGGGCTGCCAGTAGCCATCAACCACAGTTTCAGAGGCAAATTGTCATATTAGGACAGACTGAAAAACTAACTGGAACAAGCTGGAAAAATATGATACTTCAGTTGCTTGTATAGCTAGCTGGAAAACAAGTTATTACGTGTACAGTAAAGGTAGCTTTTTGTCAGGTGAAATCTTTGCGTGCAGCTGGAATGACACTCAGTTGAGTTCTCTTGCCTTGTTAGCATGATGAAGGCACCAGTGAAATGCTCCCTCTGTAATTTCTCTCTACAGAGAGGAAAAAGTGTAGCATATCAATCACAGAGCTGCTGGCCCCAAAGAATTGTCCAGCATGGGTTCATTTGGCTATCTGTAACAGACACAACATCTCTGCTGCTCTGCCAGAGGACAAACCTCATTTTTTTTCCCCCACAGAAATCTTTGCCTTTGGTTTTTTTTCCCCTCAGTGGTGATGTTTTTATGTTGAACAACCTCATTGGGAGATCTTGCCGTCACCATCCTGTCTCACTTAAATTCTCTTTAAAGGACTGCTGTCCTGATGATGCCATTAAGATACCTGTAGTTATTGGCAAGATTTAGAATAACTGAATTTTTTTCTAGGCATTGCAAAAGTCTCTGTCAAATGCCGTAACCTTGATCTCACAGGATTTGGATCTGGTGCTTTGGATCTGTGATCCATATTTCGTGTAGCAGCAGCTTTACCCCTGTGCAAGAGGCATTTTCCTTGTCTGGCTTCATGCCAGCAGATGTCCTTTATCCTGGCTTTTGCTGGCAGCCTTTTGCCTCCTGTGAATGTCTTCAATGCTACCACCATGTGAAGGGGCCAGGGAGTGTTTGGCTGGAGCTGCTGCAGTCATAGGTGTTGAAAGGTGAGGGAGCTGGGCTGGAAAGACAGAACCCCAACAATCTGGACTCCTCCCACAGCATCGTGTGGGGGGTAGTGTCCGTCACCTGGTGAGGCTGGGAGAGCTGGGTGCTACTTAAGCAGAGTTTCTGTTTGTACGTTTGGTCCCCATCTTCCCCAGGATGGTGCTGCATGGCACAGGTTGGACCTTGGTGGTCTGTATTAACAGCTTTGCAGCATTTATCAGCTTAGACACACTGACTGTTTTTGTGTTCTTAAAGTTAGCAAGATGGATTTTACATCTGTTAAATGCTTCACTTCAGGCAAGCCTTGGATGAAACAAAGAGATCAGGCAGGGTTTCCGCTCTTAATTATTGAACTGTGACCTCATTTGTCCTCAGGAGCTTCTGCTTTTTGCCACCCATGACCTGTAGTGGTTGAGATAAAAACACAAAGCCTGTCAAAAGGAATCTGCAATGACATCGGGATGGATGCTCCTGTGTTTACTGCCCACTGGTGCGTGGCACTGCTGACTAGAAGACTTTCTACCTATACAGCATGCTGGGTTTAAACTTCTCTAGTTACCCAAAGGTGAGGTCACTCAGTTCGTTAATGATTTATGATTATATAGTGCCTTTCTTCAGAGAGCTTCTAAGGCAGCTGGCAAGTTTATATCTGCATGAGCGAGTGGCTGAAACAGGCTGTTAGTGATTTCTCCATAGACTGAGGACCTGGTACTAGGACCTTTTCTCTCTGTTCTTGGATGCACACTAGGGTTAGGCTTCATTACACCACGAGGCGTGTGCTGCCTGTGCGCTTTGTGATATGACATTCCTCAAACAGGATTTTCTTAGGCTTTTTCTTTCCCTTTTACTTTTTCTTTCAAGTTCATTTGACTGAGGTTTTTTGGAATTTTTTTGGGGTTTTTTTTTAAACTTTTACTATGGTAGAGCAGGATCCTATTCCACAAACAAGTTTAGAGCCTCATTTAAGTCAGTCTGTAGCACAGAATTCAATTTAGATCAAGTAAAGGGAGTGGAAACTGATCACATAATATTGCAAATAATTTTTCTAGCCATGTTTGGAAATAGTGTGGTTTTATAGTCAGGAATGACACATAACCATAGAACAGTGTCTTGAATTGCACATTTAGTGGACAGAAAGTAACTGGAGGATTTTGCCATCGCAAATTAATCTTGCCATGGTTGGTGACCTGTATTATCATTTAAGGTACTGAAAGGAAAGAGGCAAGTTTTTTTTCATAAGCATTACATATTATACTTGGCAAAATAAAGAGAGAGGGAAAATCATAGATATTGTCAGTGAAATAAAGACATGGTAATATTTGATTTTTTTGTCTTTCAGAGTGTCTTAGGGGCCTTTCTAATTGAAGATGTTTGTGATACTTGAGAAAGAACATGATATATTGTGTTTATTGTTTTTAAATATGAAAACCTACATCTTCTTAAGGCAGTGCTGCATATAAAGTGTGTGGAAAAGAAACCAAGGCACAGGGAGAGGCTGGGTTTTCATTTATTCCTTGTCAGTTCACACTTAAATTCTGCCAGTGTAAGTATTACTAACACTGCAATAAAGCGTACTTCGATTCACACTTGTGCAAGCTCCCCATGGCTAGGGACAAGTTGAGGTCATCCAAGCATGGGATGGTCTGATAGAGAAGTTCTCTCTAACACCCTACAACACAGGGAAAGCTCCAGTTTTAATTTGATTTAGCTGTTTTTCAGCATCAGTGAAGGTAAAGCTACAGCGTGCCCTGGCCATGCTGCAGGACTGCGGTGCATTAGCCATTGCAAAGGTGCACCCGTCTTCCTACTGCAGTGCCGTGAAGCTCCCCTAAGCCCAAGAGAGTTTTCCCTTTTCCATGCCTTATCAGCAGTAATCTCATGCAGGTCAAACAGTCTCATTTACCCACCTGGATGTCTCCCAGTGTCTTTTGATGCAGCTTAGAGGCTGACCTGTGCAAATGTAATTAACCTTCCCTGCCCCTGGCTGTGCTGGAGAGAAGAGAGGGAGAGCAGAGGTGAACAGGGCACACAGGGGATGTTCAGCCCCACAAAATCTACATTTTTCATATTAAGATCTGACAGGTTTTTCTCATAAGACTATTCCTACCCTGTAGTTTGGGAGATCAAAACTTCTTTTTTTACTCAGTCTTTTGCTAGAATTTGGATTTTATCTCTCTAACCTTGACTGGAGGATGACTTTTTAATGGTGTCATCATGATCCAGGGAAATTACGATGTCAACAGCAATTGTTCTGCAGGTCTGTTAATCCTGTTTTATCCTATTTACTCATGTTGTTTTTTGGCTTGTGATAAATAGGGTTGTACTTTGAAAAAAAAATAGGAACATTTTCAATTATTTGTTTCCTAATCGTGGGAATTACCTTCCTGGTTTCTTCCCTTCCATTTTCACAAAATCACAGATTTGTCTGAGTTTGGGAGGCACCTCTGGAGGCCACCTGGTCCAACCCATGTGCTCAAGCAGGGTCACCTAGAGCTTGTTGTCCAGGACTCTGTCCCTTTGGGTTTTGAATATCTCCAAAGGATGGAGATTGCACAACTTTTCTGGGCACCCTGTGTCAGTGCTTGGTCACTCTGACACTTAAAAAGTGTTTCCTGATGTTCAGAGGGACCACCCATGCCTCATTTTCTGCCCATTGCCCTTTGTGCTGTCACTGGATATTACTGGGAAGAGTGAAGTCTTCTTTGCATCCTTTACAGATCTCTACCTTGTTGCCCTTGCATGTATTGTTCAGACACACAGGCTTGCAGAATAATGCTGATAGTCAGCTCAGATAGCTTCAGGAGTAGCTTCATCAATTTCTATCGGAATTGGCCAAGCATCCACTGGCGCACCAACCAAGCAGGTGGAAAATGGTTTCTCAGGGGTTGTGTTGGCCAGACATATGGTACCTAAAGCTGATGCATTAGCTAAAGTCACCCAAACATTAGCTTTAGGTTGGTTAACTGGTAAATCTGCATGGCTAAAAACAAGCAAGCAAAAAGGCATAAGAGGTTTTTGGTCATTTTTTTTCTTCTTAATTTTCTTTCTTGGGTTTGCACCTCAGAAGAGGATTCCTTGCAATGCATGGCTGAAAATAAGAGTGTAAGGAGATCTGGGAGAATTTTCCACTCCCACCTCTACCACTCCTACCTCTATTGAAAATTGGGAGCAGTACATTTTTATTGCTTGTTTTTCCATCATGCAGCTGTATGAATTAAATGACATTTTTTGATACGCTGGAGTTCCAGGACACAATACATGTCAGTGTTAATAGGTAAGCTAAGTTACCAAATATTCTTTTATCCCAGAATTCATGTGCTCCTTTTTGAGATTTTTTTTATTAAACATGATTTTTATATTTTCTGTTATTTGCAGTTCTTTTAATTACTAGTTCTGAATGTTTAGCTTCTTACTTATCTCTCATGAAAGAATATAAGGGTTTATTTTGGCTGAGAAGTGAGCACACATTTTGCCCACCATGTTTGGGAACTTTTTTCTGCATGTAGAGTAAAAATAAAATTTGTTCACTGTATTTGGAGGGATGGATAGGAGAGGTACACCTGGTGGTGTCCTGGTAGCCTCTTTTGACTCCTATATATGTTTTGGTTAAGAAATGTGTAACTTGCAGAAACCTAGGAAAGGGCAGACCAGATCATAACTGCTGGCATATTTTTTACTCTTAATGAGTCTTGGTGTTTGCAGTGAGGGGATTCATTCCCCTTGAACAGTCCAAAACTCTGATTTTGGGAAGGAAGTAATAATGTTAGGTTGTTAAGTAAACATACTCTGCCATTTTAAAGTTCTCTCTGTGTGTGTGTGTGTGTGTGTGTACACATGTGTGTTTGGGAACTGTGCTACTGAAGGGACTGGAGAGTCAAACCTGAGTTTGGCACCATGATAAAATGTTAATCCAATCTAATATGAACTCTGGAGTTTGTTTATTTTCTCAGCTTTGAGCAGCTGTGGATGCTCATGATGCATTATCAAAGACAACAATCCAAAGTAATGGATTTTTACCATGTGTAACACAGAAAAAGCTCAGTATCTGGTACAGGGAAATTAGGGTTTTAGTGGCCACCAAAGAAGTGCATGAATGTTCTTCTGGTTTTGGGTTTAATTTAAAACTAAATCTTGATATCATAAGATACTACAACTTGCTGTAAAACAGCTTGTAGTACTAACTTCTTTCCTAAGCCTGACAATGCTGAAAGTGTTTTACTGAATTGTACTCCTTTTCTTACTTAATAGGAGCCCTCTCCTATGAGGACAGGCTGAGGGAGTTGGGGCTGTTAAGCCTGGAAAAGGGAAGGCTCCAGGGAGACTTTAGAGCACCTTCCAGTACTGAAGGGGGCCTACAGGAGAGACAGAGAGGGACTTTTTGCAAGGGTGTGTAGCGACAGGACAAGGGGGAATGGGTAGGGTATGTTTAGATTGGATATCAGAAAGAAAGTCTTCACTGTGAAGGTGGTGTGGTACAGGAACAAATTGCCCAGAGAAGCTGTGGATGCCCCATCCCTGGGAGTGTTTGCGTCCAGGTTGGATGGGGCTTGGAGCAACCTGGTCTAGTGGAAGGTGTCCCAGTCCATGGCAGGGGGTTGGAACTAGATGATCTTTAGTTCCTTTCCGATCCAAACCATAAACCATATGGTTTTAGGATTCACAGCTAACTACTCACTGTAAGCTTTTACCAGCAAGTAGTCTGAAAAGATGTAGATTTTAACTGATATTCCACATATTTTTATATGTGTACTGAATGCATTAAATTATAGGTGTTACTAAAATTAATTTGAGGATCAAATTTTGAAATGTACTAATCCTGTTTCTAGTGCAGAGGGATCCGCCAGGTTCTAAAGAAACCATTTAAGTCATAGAGGGCTCTTCTTCTTACTCATGATATGAAACACTGAGTCACAGTTTTCAGTATTTTAACAGGCAGGCATCTCTACACTCTTCTGCTTTTTTCAGGAGTGTCAGTGTTGGTTTTCTCTGTCTGATGATAATTTTTTCTTTAAATCAAAAGTTTTCTTTGCATTAAAAAAAATATTCTGTGAGTAATGTTGGTTATATTTACCTGTGATATGCTGACTGTATTTCCTTTTGGTGTGTTACTCAGTTATCCTGAGAAGTTTAAATGTTTTTAGAAGAATGGGGACCTAACAAACAGGGAGAAAAGATACGGTGGGGTCCTTTAGTGTACAAATACTTGATGGTTTGCCATGCTTAATTGCCTACTAGTCTTGTGTTGTGTGGCAAAATAAGAACCATGTGGACCATGTACAAGAACAAGTATTGTCTGAGATGCTGAAAATAGACCACTTGATCAATTTACCACTTGTAACTCTAGCATTACAGTAGGTATTTTCAGGGACCTGCTTCATAACGGCCTTTCTCTGTTCTAAAGTTTTGTACTATTATTACGTGTTGAGGTAAAGGATAGATTGTGAAGATAAAATGCACAATGGAGAGGTCTGTGGTCTCAAACAGAATCGGAGGCTACTTTTTATTTCCTGATTTGTATTCTGGTCAGAATTGCATGGGTCTGCCATCATTGCTTCTGTCAGCTATTTATTACTGTGGGATATAGTAATTTTCCCTAAGTGTACGCAGAAAGTGCATCTGCTTAGCTTTCTATGCTGGAAATACATATTTCTAATTCTGCATTGAATTTTACGGTTGCATTGGAAAAGGACAGTAATAGAATAGTTTCCTGAAATATTCTTTCAGGATCCAAATATTCCATGCTGGCCTGTCTGCAAGAATTTCCTCTTCATTGAAATGTTTCCCTATCCATCTGTCTTCATGTCTTCCCCTGACAATAAAAATAGTGTTAGTAAATAGAAGGAAGACCTTTTCTCTTTGTTTATTACTGCCAGGGCATCTCCTTGTACACATCTTGAGCTTAGCAGTTTACACTGGCTGTGCTTTAAATTTCTTTTTCTTGCACCTTGAACAATGAAGGTCTGTTTTACACCCAGGAGTTCAAAGTGCTTTGAATTCCAGTTTTCGAGAACAATAAACTAGTTCAGAAGTTGTCTCATTGCTCCCGTGCGTCCAAACCTTACCCAGAAGAATGAAAACTGACTCTCCATAGTGGGCTGGTAGATTTGCTGGTTCCCTTGGGGCGCAGGCAAGGTGACAGGCCTGAAGTCTCTCAGTTACAGCAGGCTCCTTATTGCAGGCGTACTGAGCTCCTGGTTTCTGCAATGCCATAGCCATTGCCATAAGTCACTCAGGTGCAGAAAGGGCAGGGTAACGTGAAATTAGCACACTGAGAGATGTTCTCTGCTCTGCCAGTTAACAGCATGATGTCTGCAGGGCAGGGGTGTCAGAGAGGCTGTGACAGGATTTTTGGATTTATGCAGGATTTAAAGCTACGAACTAACAGAGATCTACTGGCAGTTGATTATTGGGGGGGGCTTTCTGGTGACAAAGGAAATACATTCCTACCTGTTTTGCTAGAACAACATTTACCTGATGCAGGCCACAAACTTTCCATGCTCAGACCATTGCACATGCCACTGTCAGTGCTGCATCTTGTGCCCAGAAACAAGAGAGTAGTGCTGAGTCTGCATGTGAAAATTAGATTAGAGGTTGGTGTGCGTATATGAGATTTCTAACATCTGGAGTTCCCAATTACACACAAGCACTAGTTCTAGACCTTCTGATTTTCTCATATGCATTAGGAGTACCTTTTTATTTCAGAATTGGCCTGACAAACTCAGGATGTTTTCATATTGCCTTTTCATCTCTCATTCACACCTTCAAGGCATTCTGAATATTATGAGTGGTGCAGAGTCAACTGAGGGCTAATTTCCCATTTCTCAGCTTAAACAGACTGCTTTGTTCTGGTGCTTTTGCTAGCAAAAGTATGCTTCTAGATCATCTGCCCTGGTAGCCTGAGACCACCCACCAACATTTAGTCCTTGAACTTCAGCAGAAGTAATAATTTAATGCTTGCAGACAGTTAAATTTGATTACCAAGAACCAAATATACACTTATCCTTGTCTTGTCAAATGGGGCATGATTTAGCCTATACACTAATTACATTGGTACAACAAAATACTCTTATTTGTGGCTGCCTAAGGATATAAGGATGAATTAATATAGTAAATGCTATTTAATAACTGATAGAATCTAGGAAAAGGATAGTTGCTACAAAATCCCTGTCTGATCCTGCTAGTTGTATGTAAAAGGAAGCGTGACAATCCCCTGAAAAGAGGCAAAAACTTTTGAGGAAAATTTTGAATCATACAAGGTCAAAATCACAAAATTACAGTTAAATTTTTCAAAGTAAAACTTGAAACTAGTGAAACCAGAAGAAAAAAATCTGTTAAAAAAGTAGCTGCAATTTTGCAGGTTGCTTTCACCTGTTTAAATTTTTTCTGTTTTTGCAGTGTATTCAAATATATTACTTTAATTTAAGTTTTTTGCAGTAGATCTATTTTTAATTTTAAAAAGGTATTTAGTTATTTTTGCCATAAAAATAGTTAAAACTTATTTCTCCATACTCTAGTAGAAGGAAAACCAAAGAAATGATAAGCTCACATTTTAGCTTTTAGAACTTACCAGTTTTTCATTTTGAGAAACTAGAGTTGTATACAGCATTTTTATTTCAGCCAAACTACAGTAAAACCAGTCACGTATTTTTCTTGAGATATAATTGATTTAGAACTGCAGGATGTGACTGGAAGGAAAAATAAAAAATTGTTGCCATTTCACTAGTTAGAAAGAGGAAAGAAAGACCATTTTGTATGAAAGTCTCAGAGGGAAATCCAAAGCGAATGAAAAGTTTCTCAGGTTGCAATACCTTTTTTTTCTTTCTTTCTTTTTTTTTTTTTTTTTTACACAATAAGCATCCCAAACCATCTACAAGAGATGTGGCAGGCAGGAGTTACTCAGCTTATAAGCACCCTTCAAAAGAGTGAAAACAAAAAACCTACACTCTTAGATTAGCCTAGAAAAGTTGAACTAAAGTTCTTTCTTTTCCACTTATACCTAGGCAGTCTGGGAGGAGAATGTTAACCACTGGTCCCTAGCAGCGTATCCTGACTTCTGATCACTTATATTGAAGAAAACCACCCATTTCAGAGAGAGTACAAAGACTGCATGAAAGTAGAAAATACCACACCCCACCCTAAACAAAAGGTAAGAAAGGGGTTTTTTGCTGATCCTTTAACACTGGAAGCGGTATCTTCATTTAACAGTTCATTCTGATGAAGGGAAAAGTAAAAATTTAGTTAATAATTGGACACTAAAATATTTATTTAACCTACATATTCTAATTTAGAAAAAAGGATTCTTTTTGTATAAAAGAATGTAATGCATGTGTTCCTGAGCTTAAAACTATTTGTTTTGTAGCTTTTTTGTGTATTTTGGAAAAAAAAACAGTGCAAAAACCAGAAAATGTTATCTTTCATGTCACGCACTGAAGTTATTCTTAGCCATGCAAAGTTTTATGTAGTCTCCAGTCTACCATGCAATTCTCATTTTACCAAGACATACACAGAGTGTTTGTAGAATGCTGCTGCTGGGAATTAGTGCTAAGGAGTAGTTCTGCCATTTGTGCTTTTATCAGAACAGATCTGCACTATTTCCCCTTTCTGCTGGGTTTTGGATTGACAGGTTATTTGTAAAATATTTACAACTCTACTTCCTTAGATTCTTCAATTCTAAAAAGTATTGGAAGAAGCTGAAAACAGTTAAAACATACTGTCTCTGCATGTTTCCTCTGAAAGTGGAGTGACAGCAGCGGAGAACTTTTTCCATTCAGATTTTCTTTCCCCCCGTTTTTCTTCCTTTGTTCTGGGGAGAATGTTGAAATTCTGAACGATAGCTAATAATTCCTTTCTATAGCAACCATTCTGTCATGTGGTTTCAGGACAGATATGTTCACCACATTTGTGAACGCCCTACTCTACACCACGTATCTATAAATTTTGGTTTGGAGTCTGTCTAATGTAGAAATGCTGTCTTTGCTTTTGCACAAAGCAATGTGATTCTGCTGTTTGAAGTTTTTTTTTGGTTTTAGAGAATCTGTACTGTCTAACCCATATCACCTGGTAAATTGAAAAGACTATTGGTTACCTAAAAGTCCTGACTTGTGACTGTCTTGCCAAAATGTATGTTTGGCTGGTGTGTTACGTGGCAAGAGAATAAATGACAAGCAGATATCTTTGACAACTCTTCTGAAATGATAGTCTGAAATACATTGGCTTGCTGCTAACAAACAAAGATTCTGTTTTCTTGAGATATAATTTTGACATTTTTCTACCATAAAAACCTACTACACCTCACCTGAAGGTACAAACGTGTTTGTGAAATGCCTGTTTGTGAGATGGTGTCTGTTAATGTATTATGGGCAGGACATGTTCTTATTTCTTCAAATCAGAAAAGTAAGAAGTGTGCCACCACCGATGGAAAATGCTCTGTGAGTGCAGGATGCTTCCTGCCTGCTCTCTCTAACCTCATATATCCGTGCCATTTGTATGTAAAGATTACAGATTCTGAAATATCTTCTGTTTCCTTTGAATAGACTTAATTTTTGCAAGCTATTTTTCAAATAGCACATTTTATATTTTGCCAAGAAAGATACAGTACCCATTGGCTTAAAATACAGATGTTCAAAGAACAGTCTGTGAGGGTGGTCAGGTACAATATCATCTCCAGATTGACTAATACAAATTTCATAAATAAAATATGCAAGATCTATATTTCTGTATAGAATTTGCATATAATATTTCTTCCAAGGGAATTAAAGCTAGGTTGTTTTTCTGACAGTGTACCCACTGTTCTTTCATAACCCACCCACATATCCTGTTGTTAGAATATTATGCTTTTTACTGCAGAAAAAAATCCAAACCTTTTTAGGAATAATTTGCACTGTTAGTAGAGATTTTGCTTAATCCATGAGATTCTCTTTAAATCATTTGTGAATGTAGTGTTAGTCAATTTTTGAACAAGTTTACTGAAGTCTAATAGCTTGGTTTTTTTCTAATGCAGACAATTTTTTTTCTAGTTCATTCTATCATTTCACATTTTCTAAGCTAAAATGCTTATAGCTTCTGACTCACATTTACTGGTGATCCTACCCAGCTTCTCCAGAGACTTCAGCTTTCCTTTAAGTCATTTTCCTTTAAAGCTTTTTTTTTTCATTCTTCAAAAAAGTGTGAGAACAGGTAATCCATGTTCGTCTATATTCTATTAAAGTTTTTTTATTTCATTTGTATCATCCAAAGTTTTCCCCCCTTTATTCTGCAATTTCTTGTTCTCCTGATTTTGCTTCTCCTGGTCTTTATATTTGCCCCATTCAGAATTCTTTCTTACAACACCTGATGACTATTGATACAATTGATTGTGTCCTTTCAGTCACTTCAGATGAAGTACAAACAACAAAGATTTTCTGAAATGAGTTGCTGTTCAGTAACTAGCTATGCAAATAATCTATTTCCTATTTTAATGAAGAAGAGGTCCTGCCAAGAAGACGGAGACCTTGGTTTAGTCAATGTTACGTTGTAGCATTTGTTCATCACTAATTTTCTAGATTTTTATACTTCTCTTGTGTTATTCTTGCAATGAATTTTAGTGATAAGCCTTGACATGAAAAGTCCCTTGATTTGTGAACCCTCTACATATTAATGTGAACAAATTGGTTGTCTCCTCAAATTTAAAATCACAAAACCAGCCAGGAAGTCTTTCACTGTAAATGGACTCCGACTTCATGCTCTTCTGCAATTCAGCCTTCACTTGTTTTTGTGAAGAACAGTGTCACATCTTCATTCTAGCCCAGTAAGAGAGTGACCCCACACACCAGAGAAAGTTGCTTATTCAGTCCATGGTTTGTTCATCTGGTGCCTCTGGCCGTGCAGGACTGGGGCCTGGGGTATTGGAGATCAGCTGGATAGCTGCCATCCTTACACCACATGGAAAACTCCTCTAAAAAACTCACCTGTGCTTACCATAGACACACCTGTCTGCCTTGTGGCCCGCCCCAGTGTTGTACTTTGAAAGAATCAATGCCTTTGTTGCCTCCATGACCTGAGAAGAACAACCAAGAA
Organism: Corvus brachyrhynchos; assembly: GCF_000691975.1. Lineage (NCBI taxonomy): Eukaryota > Metazoa > Chordata > Aves > Passeriformes > Corvidae > Corvus > Corvus brachyrhynchos. The sequence goes on from NW_008240046.1 coordinate 8,085,716, forward strand.
GACGGCCTGTGAGTCACAGCAGTCTGAAATGATGCTCACATGGAAAGTGAACACCATGGGAAGTATTTTCTCATATGCAATTAATTAGTAAGTTCAGCATATCACACTGTCTGCAGAACATTGCAGCAGGAGTTGAAAACTAGGGTGGTTACATCCATCTGCTGATTGTCATAGGGAATAATCACAGTGAAAATATTCAAGATTTTGATGATCTGAAACCTATACTGTAAACATCCAGTACTTGTTTCGTATACCACTTGGGAAATCTCCTGTTTGGGGTATTTCTCTCTGTGGCCATCACATAGGGAATTGGAGGTTACCAGCTTCTGAGTCTAGGCACCTAGTCCTTCTCTTGATAAGAATTGTGAGATCCATGCCTAATATTTACCAAGCTGGCAACCAGTAAGGTTTTGGAGGTTCTGAGATTTGGCTTTTTTTAACTATTACTGGCAGGAAAGTGGAAGGGCAGTAAGTAGATCTGTTATAATATGGAAGCTACACCTGACAATTTTGGGATCTTCCAGAGAGCCTGGAGAGAGTGAAGCAAAAGGCTCAAGCTCCTTCTACAGAAATTTCCTCTGAAAGGTAATACTGTCATGCTGAAGAGCAGGGTTATGGTTGATCAACTCCTTTTGAAATAATGGTATGACAACTCTAAATAAAACAATGATGAACAAAAAAAGCTGTCATGTCACATTTTTCATGTTGCTTTATCCTCCCAAAATATAATAGAACTGGTTCTGCTCCTCAAGGAAGCTGCCCAGTGTGCAAGAACTTGTCGTGATAATTTTGCAATAGGTTTTTCTGCTTTTACTTCCTTTGGATAAAGATGGATGGCATATTTATGTTAAAATCAGAGCAGTATTTATATTCAGCCTCTAAATGCCTGTATGTTTTTGAACATTTTGTGCTTAATACAGAATAAGAGCTTTAGGAAAATGAGTATAATATGTTTTAAGGCAGAGCTAATTCTTGTGAAGTAGTTTGATTGCAATAGTATAGCTTGATTCTAATTAAATCTGTTTCTTTCTTTTAGTCACCAAGTTATAATTGGAATTGAAATTACTTTTTCCTAATTAGATTGACCAATTTTAAACAAGATTTCCATGCTCACCAGAAGTATTTTGGAGCAGTTTATATCTTAAAATGGGGTCCAAACTGTGAAACTTGATGGTTCTTGAGTTTTTTCAACGTGTTCTGAATTTCTTTGGACAAGCCAATATGTTCACAAGGCCAGGAACCATGTTTGCAAAATTAGGATTAGTTTCTGTTTTGGTAGTTATTTCTGTGAACTTGCTGATGAGAATTGATTCAGGTTTAGTAATTCTGTAGACTACATTGTTTTAATTTCTTCTGTGCTGAATACTGAGAGAATATCAATGAAGAGTACTGTAGGAGAAATTATCTGAGGGCAAAAGGTGATTTATGCTTCCTCTACTACTTTTAGAACTGGGTCAATTAAAGGATTCCCTGTGGTTATATTTTTTTCATTGCTGCTCCCACATTATAGTTTCAAAGCTCAAATTTGCATCTTAAGGGTACTTAGGAATTCAGGTTTGTAGGATTAGGACAGGAAAAATTGACACAAATCCTGATTTGACTTTGCTAATGTGATATATGTGTTTATGATGTCCTGCCTTAGGCATCTGACAGTGGCTAAATAATCTTAGAAAAGTCAGGAAAAGACACTCACATGCTTAATTTTGATATGATTTAGTGCTTTCTTGAGCTGAAAACTCACTATAACCCTGGACTTTAGCAGCTGACTAGGATGGAGAGAAGTAAAGTTCTTCAGGAAATTCTAAGCAGAAAAGAAACCCAAGTATTTATGAGAGCTAATTAGGAAATGTCACGTTAAATGCTGTTATGGCAGTGGTCTGACTATCTGGTCTGTATTCAAAGACTTAAAACTCCCTGTGACCTTCTTCCACTCCATCCTAATGAATCTCTCAGCTGAAATACAGCTCAGAGACTTAGGCAGCTTTTAAAAAGCTTCTTGGAGATCTGTAATGTTGTGAACTGAGAGCAGACAGAGGTGTCTTCAAGACAAGGTCCTTCTTCAGCTCCATCATCTTTATCATTAGGTCAGAAGGGCAGCCAAACTCTCCTGTCATTATTGGATAATTTATCCCACCGCAGGATCCTACTGAGGTGACTAATTTTTGTTGATAAAACTCAGGCTAAAACAATATCATATAGTGCTAGTTTGTGTCTTACTTAGTTTCTGTATTGCATATATTGTTGTCTAATAGCGAGATTTCTTCCCAAAAGCAAAGAATGGTTCTGCGGATGAAGCAAGAGTGTAAAAGATCTATAACTCATAGGCAAATTTCCCTAGAAAAGCTTTTCAAGGACTTCTAAACTGTTATTTTAATCTGACTATATTGTACAGAAGGACAAATGCTGTAATTATTAATGGCTGCAGTATTTCCAGATCTAGATGATACATTGTGACATTATAATGCTCCTACGTAACATAGGTAGTAAAAGTATATTTTATTGAGCCTACTAGTGTAGTTGTCTAGTCTTCGGTGAAATTTAGAGTATGAAAAACATGGTAATGTAATCTGAAAAAAATAATCTCTTGTAAATCCTTGTGCTTCTGCAGCATTCAGATAGCTAATACAGTGCTTATACTACAATACTGTTTAATACTATTAAGCTATCTAATATAGTCTTCATGTATGGTACTATTTGTCTATTGTGTTAAATAGGAATACTATTTATAATTTAAAATATCTGTTAAATAAATATATAATGTTATTAGTTTCCATTAGTGATCAGAGGAAGGAATGCAGACAGTAAGAAGAAAAACATGTCCTGTACAATGTGACTTTCTTATTACAGAATTCTGTGATTCCTTGGAGGTTTGATTACTGGTACTTTTTATGAAGCACAGCTATAATTTTCACATATTAAGTAAAAGTAATATATCACATATTAAGTATTTAGACCTCTAAAGTAATGTAATGACTATTGTATCCTTAAAATGTTTCTACTGCATGGCTCCAAAACAGCCTAAAATGTAAAACACTTTCGTGCATGATTTAAAGATGAGGGAGAATTTACCTTGTGTTTGATTTCAAAATCTTAATGGTTATATAAATGTGTTGTGCTATATTTCTTGTTCCAGTAACATTTGAAAAAAACAAAAAACAAACCCAAACCAAAAACACCCACAAAAAAACATGGCTGCAGCTGAAAGCGAAGCTAACCAAATTGTTCAGTCTGAGCTACTGGGTACTGATGATTCAGGTACTGTTAAAATAAACTGGGTTTTTACTTGTAAAATAAAGAGACAGAACACATTTTTAGTTTATTTACAGAGGAAACATCTTCCTTCCTCATAAATTACTGCAAGGGATCTGCTTATGTATGAATCTGCTTACATCTGAAAAATGTAGATCTGACCAGACTGGTCTTGCAGTTCCTTCTCACTGCAAGTGGGTCAGCCAGTGTCTTATACAATCTGGAGCATATCTGAACACTTGGGATAGCAAGACCCAAGTGTTTTTGTAGGAATTGTAAGTTATGGGCATTTACAGCAGGGATTGATTTAGTGTTTTCTTCCTTACTTCCCTTTCTTCTTTTCTTTCCCATTATTTCAAGCTGTAGCAACGATCAGCTTCATTCTGGTATTTGAACGAGAGAGTCCTAGAAACTGTCTCCAAGAAGCAATATGGTATTCAGTTTATCTTGTCTTCCTCTTTTAAGTGTAGAACTGTTAATTTCATTGTATTCCTGAGTACCTTGTTAGGGTGAATGTATCTGCACTTCATGTATGTGTCCAGTTGTTTAATATGCTCTGTTTAGAAACTTTTCCTGATACTGAATCTAAACTTTGTCTGGACACATTTTGTCATAGAAAACACTCAGAGACTCCTAGACAACCCTACTCATTTCATTCTTCTGCAGCGTCACTTCAAAAATTAGCGTTCAATACTGAAAGACAAAACTACCTTTAAGGATTTAATATGCAATGTTTTCTATTCCCAAACCCTACTCATTTGATTCTTCTGTAGCCTCACTTCAAGAATTGAAGTTTAGTACTGAAAGATAAAACTATCTTTAAGGATTTAATATGTAATCTTTTCTATTCCCAAACTTACTGGAATTCCTCTGCTAAGGTATAAAAAAGAAAGCTGCAATAAGGAGATCCCCAGTGATAGAAAGATAGGAAGGAATTATGGAAAACTAGATCATGAACAAAACAACTCTTTTGGATTTCAGTTCAGGAAATTGCATGAATCCTTCAGTTGGTGTCTTAGTTTCAGACATTATTAGTGAAAATAATACCAACTATATATTTTACTTCTGCTGGAATGATTAAATAGGCTGCCCTCATGGATACTTGGACTTTTCCATTGGAACTGGCCCAGCAACTTAAGAGTTAACAGGCCTGATAATACAATTTTGAAAGAACTTTCACATGAAAATGACAGGTAACCCTCATCCTCAATAGCTTAATTACTTATAATTCATATTAAGTGCATAAGGGAAATTTATATAGCCTTTGTGATGTCTATATGAAGTTGTAAAGGGAAAAGCCTACAGTTCAGTCTGCTGAGGGACTGTAAGAATATGTATGACTGAAGAGATACTGAACTTTCTTACAGAAACCGTAATTCTAAAAAGCATGAAACATTTCCTAAGAAGACTGAAATGCCTCTTAATCTGTAAAGAAATCTGACCTGTGTTGAGAACTAGTTACAGAAGCAGAAGTTAACAGCACTTTCTTTGGCTTTGAAGATTTGTAATCTGTATCAACTAACTAAAAGCTAGATGAACATGATCATCCCAGGTCATTCTACCAAAGATGTTTATCACATGAGTGCAACAGAAAAGACCTGGGCTACTCGCCTTCCTTAGGAGTGCTTGACTGTGTTGGAGTCAGCAGTCTGTATAAACAGTAGAAATTTGATAAAGACTTTTTGTTTCTACTAAAATAGATAGTTGAGTTAATTATGAAATAGGGCTGGTGATTTTTAGATGCTTCCACTAAATGCCAGTTTCTCCTTATGTTTTTAGGAAGCTTGGAAGAACTATGCCAATTTCTCCTTATGTTTTAAGAAGCTTGGAAGAACTAAGCAATGGTAGCTCGTAGAAGTTAAAATACTGCAGAAAGTTGTCCTCATAAAAGTCATCATGCATCTTAAACTGCCAGTTTTCTGCTGATTTCATGACCGTGACTTCAGAAATCCCAAAACCCACTAGGCAGTGATTTTAATCTTTATTTAGGATTCACATGCAGCTAATACTGTTTAAATTCCTGATGCCTCCTTATTTTCCTCCCCCCTCTCTTCCTTCTGTCAGGCCTTCATCCATTTGCCTTAAAGGCCCAGGATGAGTCAGTGATTCCAATCTGTATTTGCTCAGATACCAACTCCCTTTTAGGGATATCACTATCATGCTTCATCTCAGTAGGGTAGTCATGCTTTTTGAACAATTTTGACGTCTAGAACTTTCTTTTATTAGATGTAGACTGCTGCACTCCTCTCTATATTAAAAAAACCCCATAGTCTCTGGGTTTGCTTTTTAAAAAATTCCAAAACACGAACAACCCAGCTCTTGGCTGCACAAATATCACCAATCCGATGAATAGTCAAACTGCTTTAATCTCGAGTGGATCCCTCACTTTCTTGGTTGTTCGTTCATCTTTGGTCACTTGAACATGGGTCTCCATGCCTTCCTGCCTTCCACTGGTCCTCACCTCCTCTGCACAGCCAGGAAACCCTTAACACCACCACTGCCAGACCTTGTGGCTCTGAATTTTACCTTGTGTGACTTGACAGTTCGGAGGGAAGCTAATAGTATGTCTCTCCCTTGCTAAATAAAGAACAAACTGCGGATATCTGGAATAAGAAAGGGTGAAAAGCCAAAACACCTGATGAAAAGGAGATCTGTCGTGCTGCCACCACAGCAACACCTGAGTGCTTGAGAAGGCACAAGATGCTTCTGAAGCACCCTAAATGCCACGATTGCTTGATGCTCTGGAGCTGCAACCACACGTGCCCAGATTAGGAGTGTCTCACTTGGAGGAGGCGGGGAGGGAGGGAACACTTTTCATCCTTCTTAATTCTCTTTTCATCTGTCAAGCCAGGAGAAACCTGGAAGGGGAATGCATGATGGTATCGTTTTGTGTCAATTATTTTGTAATTAGCCAAAGCACTGAAAATGCTTCTGTCTCTTTAAAATGGTGTGGTATTTTGTGCTGTGACTACTACCAAACGTGAAGTTATTTGAGTGAATGGAATAACTTCATGTGTGTTCAGGTGTGAGGTGACCTCATTATTCCTAAATCTGTTCCTCAATGTTTTGTAGCACTCCTTATTCAGCTCTGGTCTTTCAGCTGCTCAAGTGTTTTTATTTCTGCTCTGGTTGTGTAACAGATTTTTTTTGAAATGTCAGAATCATGGCAACATGAGTCAGTTAGTTGAACCAACCTGGCGGAAATTTAGCTGCTCATGGATAAGACAATAATAGAGCAATATTAAACAGCGTTTGTGGCTTAGTAAGATAAGAAGCAATACTTACTTGGTTTTACTTTGATGGAAGGATGTTGATTAATGCAAGACATGCTTCATTCTAACTGAGACTTCTGGTAAAGACATTTAAAAAATTATCATTTTGCCTTTGCTTGCACAAAGTCAGCACTCCAAAGAAGAGTTGTGTTGAAAACCCTGGCAAATGGTATTCCCTGTCTGCCTTCAGAAGAGCGTGTCATGGGGAGCGCTAGTATGCACTCTGCAATCTGTGCTTGCTCCAGGGCAGAGATGCACGTCTCCAGGGAGATGCTGCTCCCTTCAACCCTTTATGTTTTCACTTTTGCTGAGACCTGTGCTGTTGGGACTGTTCATCTGGAAGTGGGGCACCTGTCCACTTTCAAGGAAACAAAAAAAGTATTTCTCAAAGCTCACTCAGTGGGCTTCAGGCAGCCTTGCTGGTCATACTTAGTAGAGCTTGTTTGAAGAAGCAGATTAGATGACTACATTGCAAATGCCATATATTGACAGGTTTTTTTATGCCAACCTGAAAGTTTTGCCATTTGGACCTCCAGCATTTAAGGGACACATGAGAAACAAGATTCCAACTACGTTGTTTGAGAACTCTCTGTCACCTCCTGAGTAGTTCCTGTGGGACATGTTTCTCTAAATAATGCATTCCATCTTTTGTATCATTAACCACGCATCAGAAACTTCCTGGCTCCAGTGGTTTCTGCCTGGTTTCATTCTCTGCCACTCTCTCTTGGTTTCTTTTACTAGCTTCAATATTCTCTGCTGGCTGCATGTTGCTTTGGAGCACTTGAGTGAGTTGATGATCTGTGGGGTTTTTAACAAGCAGGTAGGTTTTCTGACCAAGTGTGCTTCCTGAGTTAAAGGTTAAGTGCCTATGCTGAATCTATGCTTGCATTAATAACCTCCTTATCCACAATTATATATAACAAGCTTTTAGAAGTCCCACTGCCTCCATTTCCTGTTGCATCAAATATAAGTCAAGATGAAATTTGTAGTAAACTAAGCTGGCAAGAGGAGGCAAAAATTTCAGTTTGGCATCGTGCATGGCATTGCTACCAATTCAGCAATGTAAATTATTTAATTGCAGTCTGCATAAGATGATGTAAAAGCAAAACACACTATGTACCTAAATTTTTTAGGGGATTTACATGAACTGGAGTTGTTAGGGGAAAAATGAAGACCTTTTAAATGTCTATTGCATTACACTTTTAAGCTATTAAAACCTATTTTCATGTAAGAAATTGAAGGAAAACACTTTTTCTCTTTAAACTTTGCATTAAGTTTTTGTCACTTCACCTTTTGATCCTCTCTCATTTAATGTTTTGATGTGTAACAAAAGCTTGTGTTTCAATTTTCATCTCTGCTTAAACAGAGAAAGGCTGTGACACTGGTAGCAGGCAGTTTGGGTGTGACTGAGACAAAGCTGGTACTAGGAAGTTATAGGGAGAGTGGTTTCTGCCTCTTCTGTACCAGATTGTCCACCACTTATCTTCATGCCTGTTGTCTGAGTGATGCTGCTCCTCTGCTGCTGTTACAGAAAGTCCTTTGATAATCTGGTGTGATGATTAAACGCTACTAATTGTCCTCAGCCAGGAGGCTGTTTTGCCCATGCACCTCCAACTTCGACGCTAGATTAAGTAGTTCCTCTAAGAGAGGTACCTCTCAACACCTATGCTTTTCAGTATTGTAATATTCATCTGTTGGTCTCCAAGGTAAACCTTAGTCATTGGATTTGAAGTGCAAAGGACCTGAATAGCTACAGAATGTGCTCAGGGTGGTGACCACACCTGAGTCCAGAGAGTGTTTGCTCAGGTACCTGTGTAGCCTTTCTGATGGTCCCGAGCCCTGTTGTAAGTTCTCATGGTCTTAATTAATCCTGGCTTGCTGACTATTTGTAGGGATGCTAGATCCAGTGTTGTGCTGTGGGAAGAAGTCTTGAGGGGGGCTGGGTGAAGTGATTTATTTGCTGCAGAGAATATTGGCCTGTCTGCTGTTGGATTGAAGAAAGTAGCCCTTATAGATGGGTCAAAAAGCCATGCATTTTGTCAGACCAAAGCTATTTAATCTTTTGATTTTTCTTTTTTTTTTTTAAGCTCTTTTAATTAATAAATTGGGTGAAAGTCATTCTCTTCGTTCCCGAGAATGTTTCATTAGTGAAATAAAATGTGTCCCTAAAGAAAGAAGTTGCTAAAGTCATTATTACACATAAATCTTGATATAGCTACCAGAACAAATCTGTATTGGATACCTCAGAGGAGAAAGCAACAGAGGGATATTACTCTCAAGCTCTTTATTTTATCTTCTCTCATTTCCAGTTTGATCCCATTTGTCTGTATTTATGGGAATTATTCTGTATGTCTGTATTTCCAGTGCTTAGAAAAAAAGGGACTGATAAGAAGCCTGGGATTCTTCAATGTTTCTCCACATACACTGTTTTTAATTGACACAGAGGGAGATTTGGGAAATTGGATACTATTAAATGCACTATGTGCAATAGATTAATTAAAATTCTTCACTGCTAAAGGCTTTATCTTACTTCAAGAGTCTCTGCAATTTATATGAAAATGCCAAGGACCTCTGTTGAAATTAGAAGATAACCATAACCTTTGGTTTCACATTGAGAAAGCACAATCTTTGTCTAGATCTTAAATTTTGTGAGAAACACCTTTGGTTTTTTTGGTGTAAACACCTTTGGAATGTGAAGGCCTAAGCTTAGCAACGTGTTGCTGGTCTTTGGGTAAAACTTGTAAGACATGATTTTGAACAAACACCAGGGAAGAATTGAAAGGCATCACTAAAACATCAATTTCCTGTAGAGGATTTTACTGCATGATAAGCTACCTGGTTCCCAGGAGATTTGAAAATTAGATCTCCCATTTCTCTGCTGAACTACAGACCTGGGAGCCTAGCTTTACTGGGTATATTTTCCCTTAAATCCTGGTTGCTAAGATCTCTTTGTGGAAGACTGGCACGTCTGCAATAGGAGCTACTGCGGCCATGGGAAATTTTATCCAGAGCACAGAGAAGTACTGTAGTAGGATTTGGCTCAGCCAGTGTTGACTGAGAACTGCATAATGAAGCCCTTTTATATTCAAATATTTAATATATTTATATTCAAAACTTTATTGCTTTCTAAGAGGAATTTGCATCATTGTTGCTTCTTTCATGATGAATAATGTAGACTGCTTAATGCTTGTCTCCCTTTCATGGTACTATAGGATGCTTCAGGAAATACTAGTGTCTAGCATAAATTTTCTTGGAAAATGCAGCCTCCATGTGTCATGGTAGTTATTGCCATTAAACTGTTCTTGTAAAGATAAAACCATGGACAATATGATATCAGGATTTTTCTTACTTTTTAAAAAACCACTGCTGTTATTCATAGCACCTATAAAGGGTTGCCTAGTATTCCCGGTATCCCTTATTGTCGTTGTGGGAAAGGTAAGGCTATTTTTGGCTTTGTGGTTGGGGAAGACTGAGAAAAAAGCAGTTGTATAAACTAATGTAACAAATGAAAGATCAGCTGGGAGGTCTTACCTATCAATCTGAAATCACCTTGGCTGTTGCTAGTTAAAACCTCCCTTAGCATTTTCCACAGGGAAAGTGCTAAATAAGAACAAAGTGCTGAAATACATTCCCAGATTAATTTGTAAAGCTGTTCCTACAAGCTTCCTATCACGTTACAGTATGCCCTTCAGAGTTCTCTTTAAAATCACAACAAAAAAAGCCAAAAAAGTTCTTCTCTTTGGTGATTTCATGGCTTCTGTTTCTTCCTCAGAGAAGATCAAGTCTGAAGTTTCTCTGACTTCGTCTGAAATTGTAGGCATGATCAATTTGTTTAAGAAACCTTGTAAGTACTTGACTGATGGAGCACATGATGTCCTGTCATTCAAAAGCTCACTGTTAAGTTTTTGTGGCTTAGTCTGGAACACTTTCAGCGGGGAGCTGGCTGAGGGGGGAATGTGCTGTGCTTCTTGTTTTTAAGTAGGAGCTGCTGCTAATGTATGTGCTGCTTTTGTCCATTTTTATGGCAGTTAGAACAAACAGCGTATGTGTGAAGCACAGTCAAATTCAAACCAAAGAGGTTATTCTGGTTAATGGTTTTGCAGGTAATTCCCTGAGGCATCACTTCGGGGTTTCTGCTCCGCTGTGGGAAACTGTACTCCTCCATTTGTGTTATATCAGATGCTGTGCTTTACCATACCTTTTGAAATGCTCCTTTTAACTGATGAAAGTTTAGAATTTATGATTTAAATTTTGAAGTAAATAGAAAAATACATGCTTTTTTTAGGGTCATCAGGATTATTTTTCAAAGTTGTCAAAAAGTTTGTTATTTTAAATCTTACTACTGTAGTTTTAATTTTGATAGGTTTTCCTATGTCAATTCTCAAATATCTTTCAGTTGCACTGATACTAACTTAACATAATTTCATTTTTATTTCTTGCATTGGATCTACAGGGATTCTTTGACAAATTCAGAATTTATTTCGGTTAAATGTGAATGGACTGAAGCAGTGTTAAGTTTGTACTTATGTGTAAATAGCAAGCATGCTGTCAAGCAATGGTGTTGGATTCATGTGGTGGTGTCCTGTTCACCTCTTTGTTGGGCGGGGGGAGAGCTGGGGAGGGGGAGTTTGGGGACGAGGGCCATCCAAAGTGTTTATAACAAACAAGACTTGCTTTCACCGCAAGATGATGGTTAACATTGTAATGTGACTAAAGCTTTAGTCTGTTTTCAGATTTCCCCATTACATGTCTATTCCAGTTCAGAAGCAAATGGTGTCTCTGTTTCCACTGGATTGCATGATGTTCTGCATGAGCTTGCGGTACTGAGAAGATACTATGCGGGGAAAAAATCTCACTTGATTCCCCAAGTGCCCTACAGAGCAAGGCACGAAGCCCCCCTGTCACTGACAGTCAGGTCAAATGCTCTCCCAGGGAAAGAAAGGAGAAAGAAAGAAATGGAAAAAAAGCCTTTACTTCTCAACAAGTTATTTAATCAGCTCTAATTATGGATTTAAAAGATGGAATTAGTAAGAAGACTTACTTTGCATGTACTATTGAGGAATTCATGTAGGAAGAAGAGACACAAGTGTTTGAAATACCTGGCTAGCTTTCTGTTGTCATCTGTTAATAATTCACATGGCTCTTTCATTTGTATTTTGTTGAGAAAAAGAGAGTAGGCTTGACACAAAGAAGCTCTTAACTTCCTTTGTAAAGGAGTGGGAGTACAGCATGTCCATTCAGTGCAAAGAAAAGAACTTAATTTTGTGAAGTTTTCAGACTTTTTTAGTTTTCTTTTTGTAGGCAGCTTCACCAGTGGACTGTGGGAAGGAAGCTCTGTTTCTCATGAGGCTTTTACACTTGTGTTAGTTATTATTAATTAAGCCGTAACTGAGCTGCAAATTCCAGGCCCAGACCTTCCCAAAATTTGGTGCCTGCTTTTGTTGGGAACCATTTGCTCTACAATTGCCAACATTTAAAATGGTGCATTGCTGTCTTGCCTTATACTGGGTTTGTGGTGGATCTCTGTATAGTACTGCCATGAAGGCTTCAAAAGCCCTGGCAGACAGTTGTAGGGGATGAGTCTGATTCAGTGTCACTGTGACATTTCTCTGAAAGTTGCTGTTCTGGGAAACCTTTGCCTATAACCACTGCCTTGTGTAATTGAAAAAGAGTTAGCTAAATTATGTATGGTTTCTCTGGGGGTACTTGTGTTTCATGGATGGGATTAAAAGCAGAAAGGTAACGAATAGCTACAGTTTTCCAGTCTTCCAGCTGAAGTGAGTGATGACAATTCTGCACACTTTGGTGGTCTTGTTCACAGAACTTGCTTCCATGGTAGGGCTTTATTTTGTCTTTGCTCTAAGTACCTTTTCTATCCTAGTATGTGCAATAGTTTCTGAACTCAATCCCCCTCAACAAACTTACCCTGGGTAAAGAGAAAATTCTGAAAATATTATGCAATTAAAATCTTGTTGATAATATCTTACTTGGGATGTTTTTTTGTTTCTGTTTCCCTAAGAAGGATACATTTTACAAAGAGGTAAGTATGACTTACCTTGCTTCTGCATAAGTATTAGCAGAAATCTAAAAGATGAGAATGTGCACACAGCTGATTTATATATCTACAAGCTCTCTACTTAGGATATTAATGCTTTCTATACATGGAACATGAAGTTTAATAGCTCATGGGTGGAGACAGATGCTAATTGTCTTGCCTGGTCATTTGTAGTGAAGGCATTCATTACTTTTGTCTTTTAAGATTTCTTTTAGAAGAGTTGGAATGCATGGCCTGCCTGCCTGTCCCCATGGGTCAGGACTGAATTGCAAATTACTCCTCTGCTGCTTGAGCAGACTGGCTGCTGTTGGAAATGTGACACTCAGCTACGTGGAATTCTTGTCTGTACCAACCTTGCCATGTCTGCATTCATTTTTCCTAAATTACTAAACAACTTACACTTAATGAGTTGCAACTAATTAGTGCCTCTTGCTTTGCTATACCTATAAAATTATACTCCCCGTAAAATGCTTCATCAACTAATTAGACATCTCAACCCAGTTGACTTTTGTACTCTTGTTTACTGGTTTCTTACTAGATAGTGAGGTTAAAATCTTGTTGTCTTACTCCAAAGATGCAATCTCTTCATGTTCTTCTCCCATGACAGACTACATTTAATTCTTATTCTGGAATGCTGTTTCCCTAAATGCGGTGTCCTCTTTAGCCTGTAGAGCAGAGTGCCTGTCCCATTTCACAACACAGCATAAAGCAGGGATGACCAGCTGCTCTGGGGCTACACTTGTCCCAGCTGATGACTCGGGTGCTGGAGGATAATAAGAGGCTGACACTGCAGAGGGTGCTTGGGGTATCCTGAAGAACAGGTACAAACAAACCTTACCAGTCTGATGGCATGGTCCAGGAGGGCAGGGCAGGGAGACACAGCTGTTCACAGTGAGGTCAGGTCCTCAACACTTACAGGCTATGGCACAGAGCCCACTCCAGCAGAGGAGACCAAAGTCCTGGTTTGGCAAGGCTGCCTTGGAGGCTGTGCCCTTGCCCATCAACACCTTGAGGGGCTTACATCTTGTTTTTCCCTGCTGTGGATCTTGGAACAAAACCTATTTTCATTAAAAGGAACAAAGCAAAGTAAGCCCCCTTCCTCCTTCAGTTTGGGCTGATTTGGGTAGAGGCCAAGTAATGCTGGTGGTATCTCTGCATGTATTCCCCAGGACAGAGGTCTTCAGAGCTGCTAGTTGGGATCCTGCTGTGCCATAAGCACTGTGTTTCCAACATGGCTGCAAAGGGTGATGTCTTTCAGAGTTTGTTTCCTGGGGGCTCTGAGGACTTTTCCAAGGGCAGTTTTGTGGCAGAGAGCTTAAGTAAAAATTTGCTGTTACAAGGAAGCAACACAGAATGCTAAACCTTCTGATCCTTCCTGGGACCTTGCAGATATTTTAACAGCCCTCCTTTCTTCTTTCTTTCTTGGTCCTGACTAATTTCAAATCCTTTGGTTAAGGGGCTTTTGGCCTCCTTTACAATGATGTGCAGTGCATGTGGTGTCCATGCAGCAGAGGACTGCCTTAAGTGCTGCCAGGCTGAAACACTGGCCAGCTGTCAAGGTGTGCAGCTGGCTCTCAGTTGCATGGATGTACACATCCCCAGGGCACCTTGAAGAGGAGCAGATACAGGTAGGTAGCCTGTTTAAGCTTCTATCCCTTCCACTTTGTTCTGAATGTTTTATTTGAAGAAAACTGGTGAAAACACTTCCCTCTGCTTTTAGAAGAACTCAGTAAAAATATTAGAGTGTTTGTAAAAGCCATTCAAGTAGCTGTTTACTACAAAGTAGTGGGGGCTGTAGCTGGGTGGGGGTAGGTCTCTTCTCCCGGGCAACCAGTGACAGAACAAGAGGACACAGTCTTAAGCTGCAGCAGGGGAGGTTTAAGCTGGACCTTAGGAAGAAGTTCTTCACAGAAGGATTGATTGGGCACTGGAATGGGCTGCCCAGGGAGATGGTGGAATCACCATCCCTGTAGGTGTTAAGGAAAAGACTGAATGTGTCACTTAGTTCCACGGTCTAGTTGATAAGGTGGTGTTAGGTCATAGGCTGGACTTGATGATCTCAAAGCTCCTTTCCAACCTAAATGGTTCTTGCTGCTCTCTTATTTTCTCTTGTTTGATTAAGTGGCTGTCCAGATACTATCTGGATTGCCTTACCATTAGTGAAGCTTTAGGACACAATGTGGGTGATGCCCTTACAGGAATCTGTTTACCAAACCCAAGTACAGATATTTTAACAATTTTTGTCACATGTTTGACTGTGATTTCCAAAGTGGCACCTTACAAGTAAGTAGCAGCTGCCCTCCTGTTAATGAATATTGATATATATATAACACCAGGTATGCATTCTTCCAGAAGTTTTTTTTTCCAGATTCATCAGTGATCTGCAGTATGTAAATACATGGTAAGTTTCATGTATATGTGAATGTCTGCACTCATTTTAATTCAGCATTTGTTGGAACATCAGTAAACCAGTGATTTCTCAGGTGATGCAGCAGATTAGTTGTCATTAGCTAATTTTCAGTTTACAGTCTGAAACACTTAAACTCAAACCTGTCTGTGCGAGTTCATCAGCCAGAGAGCAGATATGTGTAGTATTAACTGTGACTAAACCAGAACAAATTGCATTTGTTCAGAGTAATGTCTTCTGCAAACACATTATGCACAACCCATATCCTGTGATATGTGTCATCTTTCTACATCAGGTAGAGACATACCTGATAAATAAAGCCCAGCTAAAACCCAGAATATTTGGAGAGTGTCCTATTTTGTTCTGATGTGGTGTGGTTGTTCATTTTATGGTTTGTCTTCAAACAAGCTACAGTGTATGAGTAGGAAAAATAAAAGGAGGGAATGTGTTTTTTCTTGCAGTTGAGACATATCCTCTGGTGGAAAAATCCTGGGGGAGATGATATTCTGCATTGGCATTGCAATGTATTCCTGCCCCACAACTTGCATTTTTCTTTCTTACATATAATATGTAGGACTTAGTCTTAAAAATTCAAGAAGAGGGGTGAAGGGGTGGGAGAAGCCTGAGCTTAACTTGTACACTGTGTAAAGTTACCCTTGTGTCATTGACAGTGCTGTCATTTCATACATCTAAATTAAATGGTTCTTTCCTCTGACTGTCCTGGGTGGGTGTTACTGCACATATGGCTTTTGGGCTTTAGCTCTGCTCTTGAAAAGAATGATCAAGATTAGCACAGTCATTTAGTGCATCAGGATTTTTCTGAAAATGCAGTAGAAAACTTGGTACGAGGATGTGGGGATCTAACAGGGGGCCAGCACAGAGCACTGTGTTGACTGTTCTCTCCACCTAGGACTTTTAGATATAAGTGTTACTTTTCCTCTTCTCTACACCCACAGGACAAAGCAACAGCTATGGTTGTTTCCATACTCATATTTGACAAATCTTTCAGAAACGTTCATGTGAGCGAGGTTTCAAGAAGTAGAACTTGGATTTACTTTGAGATGCTTTGCATTATCTCAGTGTCAAAACATGTCACAGAGCATCTCTTGAGGATAGTTGGTCACATAATGGAAACTGATTATATTTATATACTTTTCTTTCATCTTGTTTATTATATTTGTACTGTTAGAATTCTTTCCAAAGTTGCATGTGCTACTGTAACCCTAGGTGATTCTTTACAGAGATGGAAAAACACTGATTCAGCTACTGAGTGCTTGTAGCCTAGTAAGTTAAGAACAGATACAAAGCAAGTAAAAAGGGTTAAAACTCAGTAAGTGTTCACCACTCTCCTCTGACCCCTTTCCCAAATCTGCTCTCTGATATTTTTTACAGTGAGTGCTCTTGGACGTTGAGTTTTACAAGCAGAGCAGGGGTATCATGTGGAAGGGTGTTTATGCAGGGTGTTAAGAAGTGTGTGATGTCAGAGAAGCAGTTAAGGAAGGGAGATAAACACAGTTTGGTCAACATGGGCTTCCTCTGTCTCTCATTGTGATCTTCCCTTAACTGGACAGTCAGGGTACCCAGTCCTGTGCCAAGCTGCTTGCAGGGATCCAAAATTTGCTTCAGCAGCTAGGAAACAAGAATTCAGAGCTGCTGAAATGGACCCCAGCTTCCATCCATGCTAGACAGACAGACCCTGGCACTAGTCAGACCTGGGACAGGATTTCTGTTCCTTGGTCTTGCCATTGGACTAGAGCAGCTGGAGGGTACCTGATCTGCCAGAAGACACCCTGTGCAAGTGACATTTTCTGGAATGATGTTGCATCATGAGGCATAGCACTTGGCTGGTCCCTGGGGCTGTCACAGCTGCTGCAGCCCCTCAGAGTATGACAGACACAACCTCCACTCCCAGTCTCTTTCCAAGGCTTACAAACTGCATACTTGAATAGTTTTCACTCAAGGGCCCATCTTGATGTCATATCCTGCAATCTACAATGCATTAAATTCCCTTGGCTGTAGTTATATTCAACCATTCTCTCTAGCACATGGGATATTGTGATTTGCCTGGCCACCTGAGTCCCCTCCATTCTTTGTTCTGGCACATAGTAAATGGTAAATAAATTCCAACGTGGGTATGTGATGTTGGAGAGAAAGCACTGTCTCCTTTCTCAATGAAGTTTAATCATGTCCACTTTGTGTGGCTAAATTTGATGTATTTCACCAGTACACTGATGATAATGCTTTGTATTCTCAGCACAGTGAGAAGATGTGTGATTAGTGTGATCAGTCACATCCTGGCCTGGCAAATCCTCGCCTGGAACTGAAACAGCGTGAAAATAGGAAATAGTTTTTTTCTCTTTGCCCTCGCTACCTAAAGGCAAGATGCTTTGTTAGGAAATATCTGGTTGCCTTAGTACAGGAATAGAGAGATTTGTGCTTTTGTGCAAAGGCCATTTTGGATTTGAATTATTTTAGATTTTTTTAAATGTTTAGGTTTATAAATGCTTGAATATCATCTCTTTAGGGCTACTTCTCTTCTGCTCTTTAATTTTGCTTCTTCGTGACTAATTGACTTTATTCTGGCCTCATAAAATAGAACAGATAGAGGAAGATTTCATTTAACATCACAGTAGTAGATTGGATTTTTTTCTATTTTGATGTTACAGAATTTATAAAGAACCCTTTCTTGATATTTCTATTTGGAGTAGAAATCTTGGCTGACATTTGAAATAACACTGCTTCTACTTATTAGTGTTATATGTTAATATACTCAGTGTTAGCCAAATAACTGTGATGGCAAAATACATCTGAGTATTCTATGAAATGAATATTGTAAGTTTTGCAAATATCAGAAGAAAACTATTCAAGACTTTTTATCTCTTAGATATTTATAGGTAGGTCTAAACTGTAAAATTTCGTCAGATTTCTCTGAGTTTTCCAGTCAGTAAGTGCTTCAAGTGATGTCTCATTCCTTCAGTTTAATTCTGGAAAACAAAGGCAAACCAATCACCTCAGTTCTTCAGTTGCCTCCAAATGGTAAATATGAAACTGAAAATATATGAACATATGAATATATGTATTGTTTAGGGGAGTGTGTTCTGACTTCTTTTTTTTTGCTTAATAAATAACAATGGGGAAAGACCTTATTATTCTGTATATTTTGTTACATTGATGACAAGATGAGGAATTGAGTCAATTCTAAGCTCCTTTTCTAAAGCAGATCTAGTACTTGAGAAAATTGCCAGAACTTCAACATGAAGATTTACAGTCCTCTTCCTATCACAAAAATGTCTCACGCGCATCTTTTGTCTGTGCTTGGCCTGTGTGGGGAAGACAACCCAGGCTGAGGGCTCTGGTGTGGATGTGGGAAAGCAGCTACATGTTCCTGGTCCTGTTTTTGATCTGCTCTTTCCGTGGAAAAGTTGTTTGAGATTTGTCTTTTTGCCTCAGCCCGTTGCCTGCTCACTGTATGGGAACAGGCGATGGATAAGGAGCAACTAGGTTAGGTGTGTACAGTGCATGTATAATTAGTGATTCATAGTGGTGATCAGTTTTATCTCCATGGTCTGTTTAACTGTGCAAAATCTTGTGTCTGAAATTGCTGTGGTTAAGTGTTGGTTAAGTGCTGGCTCAGGTGGAGCTTTCCTTTTGATAGCATTCCAGGCAATACTAAGGCACCAATTTCTTCCTTCAGCCGATAGTGGTCTATATCGGCAGTTTTGGAAAAAAATTGGAAATGGCCATCTAACCCTGGTGCTCAAAAGGGTGATCCAGTGCAGACTGGAATAACAGCAGGAGAGGTGGAAGTGCAGCATGGTGATGTTCTCTGTGCAGTGCCAAGTGTGGCTGTGATGCTGGAGATGCAAGAGGGACACGAGGAGTTGCAGGCTACATGTGAGTAGCTGACTATCCTCTCCTGCTAACATGCCCAGGAGGCAAATCTTGTCCCTGAACAACATGGAGAACATCTCAGTGTAGTGCCTGCTCTTCCTGAGGAGCATGATAATCTGTGCCTGTGCATGCAATGAAAGCTGCTCAGACAATGAAAATCCAGATGTTTGCTAAATAATCAATTTCCCACACTCAAGACAAATGCCCCAAATCTTATTCTGCCCACAACTGATGTCACTATCAGAGGATTTGTTTGTCAGAAGGAGCAAGTGAGCTTGTCAGGGTGCTTGGGAAAGGGAAGCGTGCAGCAGGAAGGCACGGGGGGAGTAGTGAGGAGGTAAAGGTGTCCTCATGCCACAGCTTTGCACAGCTCCAGGAGCAGTGGTGGCTCCATGTGGGAGCACAGCGCTTCCAGGCTTTGGAGAGGAACACAGAGCAGGTTCTCCAGCCCCTGTGCTGCTGACTAAAGTTCTTCCCTATAATATTTTGGGGATATGTCAGCATGAGGAATGAGTGCCATGATTCCTTCTGACTACCTTGCCCAACAGAAGAGGGAAGTTGAGGTTTGGCTTTCTCCAGAAGTAAAGAGACCCCAAACACTTAACAAAAAGGAATTCTTCCCAGCTCCCTGCTCCTCTTCACTGTTGTTTTTGCCATTCAAGCATTGACTTTGATCTTTGCTTTTTACCAAAGCCTGCTGGAGAATTTGTGATTGCTATGGTTTGTGCACCTCTTTTCTTAAGATACAGTTTATTTTCTGTATTTTGCTACCCAGCTGGAATCCACAACAGCATGATTTAATTCTGTGAAATCAGCACAAGTGTTTTAGTTCTTTTAGACACATTCAGCCTGAGGTCAGATTTAGCTTGCCTTTCGGGTTGCTCAAATAAGAGGGTCTTGTGATTCACTGCAAAAATTAGAGATGGTCCTGACAATTTAATTCCCTAAATCTGGGGAGGGGAGGTGGATTTACTGCCTTCTGTTCAGCTTTAGCCTTATAAAATTTATTGAAGAACTTATTAAATTAATATGTCTGATGGAGTAGTTAATAATTTGCTTAGAATAAGACCCCTTTTACTTTTGTGTGTTCTATATCACTTTATAATTCTCAGAACTTTAAAAGACAACACACAGGCATAAAGTAATTGTTGGGGTTTCCCCTTCTCCTAATCTCCCTCCCCCTCCACTCAGAGTTACATGTAGAACTATGATGGGACTTTTTAAAATGTATTTTGTCTTCATCATGGAGCTGCTCTAATTCTAAAGGTATATTGATAATTTCAAGAAAACCTGCTAACATCTCTTATGACTTGGGACTAGGTAAATTCATAAAACGAAAATTTGACTCTCTTCATTTAATCTGACCTATCTAAAATATTCTAACAGTTCATCTGAATTGCAAATTTAAAATTAATATATGTTTGTCATTACAAAATAGTTAAACTAAAACTGTGCAAAAATGAAAAAAATCACTCATAATATCTATGTCTGTACTGGTCTCAGTTTTTGTTAAGCATTAAAAGCAGAATTAATGCATTTGGTTTTGCACCATGGCATGAAATTTTTATCCAATAATACTGCCTTTATGTGACACTGAAGAGACTCAGTAATGTATAAGATTGTTGTTTCCCTTAAAAAAAAAAAAAAAGGAAAAAATTGTACCTGCTTTTTTACAGCCTTGATTTATTAGTCAGTTGGCTCTCCAGCCCCTTGCTCGGGTAGTAACCCCTGCAACTCCCCGAAGCCCTTTCCATAGGAGGACATCTAACTTTTGCAGCAGTACCACTGTGCTGCCTTATAATTATCTTATGATCAGCTGGAGTGGTCACACCTGTCTTCTCATCCATTTCTAGCTGATCTGGGACATCTCAGCAACAGGCTCTAAAGGAATGAGTAGGTACATAATACTTCAGCTCATTTCTGTTATCCCAGTCCTCCAGCCATCCAGACTTTCTGGCATAGCACTCTGACTGTCCTCTGAGGCTGGGATACTTCTTGACTGTTTCGTATCAGTAGAACTCAGCAGCATGCTGGCAGCACTTCTGCCTTGTCACTGAAGAGGTTTGGTCTATGAGTTTCATGCTCTCTTCATTAAAATTAACACTTTTAATGGTAAGGCAGTAGTTTCTGTGAGGATGAAATGCTCCTTCTCTCACCAGTGAAAAACTGGAAGTGGTATGGATCTAAAAACGTACACCAGTGTAATATAGGACTTATTCTAGAGCTGGAGGGGTGTGAAGAACTGTTCATGTAACACAACCCCTTGCAAGAATGATCTTAGAAATTGCGATTTGAGTGTAGGATCCTGGTCTGTCAGCAGCCTGTGCCAGCCTTGAGGAGGTCTAAATGACCTCTGGCAGCTGGGGAGGGGCAGTGGGAGCTGTTTGTCCAGCACACATGGTCCTTGGACTTTGGACTGCTCTGCCATGGGGCCTCAGGGAAATAGTTTTGCCTTGGGGAGGTTTATCTTTTCACATGCACTGTGGCCAAGACTTCAGGTTTTAAATGCTTTCAATCAGGAATTTTCCCATGGAAGAAATTAACCTGCTGAGGGACTCCCATGTTTTACAATTTTTTTCTCTGAGAAGGAAATAATGGTTTGAACATCTCCTTATTGCATTGACATCAAGTGTTTAATGCAGCTCTGGAAACCTCAGATAAAACCCAGCACACCAAAAGGGTCTCCCATCATTAATAGCTTGAGTTAATAAGTCTTGCCCTAGCAAAACAAAGCTTTCTCCCTTCTGTTACATAATATTTTGTTGGTGAATCAGAAGCTGTTGCGGTCTCTTTCTTTCTAAAAGTCTCACATGCATCACCCAGAGCTATAATAAGCAGGTTTTATCTTATCGGGTATGTTCTGCAATGCAGCCCAGCACCTCGATAACATATATTGCATTTACTTAACCCTTTCTCAAATGTGCTCATATGTATGAACTCCACCACTCATTCTTACTGTCCCCAGGATGTGCATCCCAGTTCTTTTTACACCTCCTGGCTACTCCCTGTGTAGCCTGTAACTGGGGCTTTCCCATGGAAGAAGGAAACTCCTTCACTGCAGTAGGGTTTGCTCCTGAAGTTTATACTGATTTTCTCATACTTCCCACTGGGAGTCTCTGCTATCCCCAGACGACCTCACACATTCCTGAAGTGACCAAACTGCTCCAAGTTTGGTTGTGTTTTTTGGAGGGCAGTGTCTTCTCTGTCCCAAAGGTGCTGCCCAGCGATAGCAGTGGGGTGGATTAAGAAGCCAGAATGTCGGTATTAAAACAAAGGATTGGGTGAATGAGGCTTTCTGACCTCTAGGACCACTCATTGTGATGCTTGATGAAAATAGATGGCACAGAAATACAAAGACTGGCTGGGAAGACTATAATTAAAAGATGGGGAAAAGAAGGAAACAGGAGCTCAGAAATGAAGGAAAGTGAGACTTTTGCCATAGTAAATAAGACTGAAGAAGTGGATATTTACATAGCTCTAGTTCTTCTGCTTAATGTTATCTAAACATTTTTAAAATTTTCTTTACTCCTCCTCTCCATTCATATTTCTTTGTTGCTTGTAAAGACCACTGTGCCAAACCCCATGCAGTGGAGGTTAAGTCCTTTTGCCTTCAAGAGAGTATTTCCTTGTCATATCAAGAGAAGTGTTGAAACAGCTCTTTCCTTGCTCTGGATGATAAAGAATATTATATGGTGTTTGAACATTAATAGACTCTACTATGATGATTAATTCATGTCTCCTAACAGCTGACTGTCTCAGCTACATATGGTTTCTGTGGAAGATACAGTCTTTGGGAGGAAGAAAAATCACAAAATGGGCTGTTGTTTGTGGAAATGTTTTTGCTTCTGCAGGTGGCAAGGGAAAATAGATGTTTCTGGAAAGTAAGATTCCTTCTTGCTGTGTTATGGATACTTTAGGTAGTATTACTAGTTTATATCAGGTAATCCAAGAATACCTCATCCTCTCTGGGACAAGGTTTGCAAGAAATAGTATCTCTTGTAGGATTACTTGATACTCTTGGAAAAACAGGCAAGCAATGGCCCACTATGTTTCCTTTGCTGTGCCTGGGTGGTTCATTAGACCATTATGGCTACACCAATTTGACACCTTCGATACCTCTCAATCTTGTTTTCATTTAATGTTTCTTAGGTATTGATGTTATGTCAGCTGATACTATCTCTGTCAGCATGGGACTACTGCATACTGTCAGCTTTATGGCTGTTATATGCTATCACTAAATGCCTCACAGAGTTGAACCCTGGAAATGTAATTTCTGGGAAGTTACATTATTGAATCTGAGCATCAGTCTTTTTTTCCATGCCAATCTTTATTCCCTGTGTATTCTCTTAAGTGTTTCCTTGGATTCTTTGGTGTTTGTGCCTGCTTTGTATATCTGGACTGTGTCCATCTATCAACTCCAGCTACCTATGGAAGAGAAGGCAATGGATTGAGGGCAGGTCATGAAAGCAGATAATGTCCAAAAACCAATTTTCCCTGTGAAATCAGATGAGCCACTACAGGTATGGGAGCTTGTAGGTTACAATGCTTTTCTGTTTCATCTTCTCCAACAGGAGCTCACACCCATTTTAAAACATGGGAATATGGTTAAGCAGAGCTAAGTCCACTCTTTTCTCCTTGCTCCCAAACAATTTATTTCCCTTTCCTGGAGGAGTGGAAACATCTCTCCAGGGACTGCTGGAAATTTATCAGCAAAAACGAGCATCTCTGGGGAGCCACAGAAATGGATGTACTGAGATGCGGAGTAGGTGGGAAAGCTGGAAGAAACTGCCAATCCCAGTTTGCCCAGAGAAGCTCTATGCCCTGTTAGAACAGACTGAGCAAGGGGGAAGGAGGGCGGCTTTTTTGGTGGGGACCTGCAACGCAAAGAAATTTGTGCAGATGCACAGCCAACCCAGGGCTCAACAGGGCAGTGCTTATTGTAGTGGATACATCCTGAGTTATTTTAAAAAGAGCATCAATAAGCATACCATTAGCTTGAAATCAAGGTGGGTTTTAAAACAGTGATACTGGCAATGCATATCATATCAGCCTTTTTCTGTTGTAGAGATGCAATTATGTCAGTCAACTTACCCTCTTAACAACATCTTGTAGTCCCCTTTTCCACCTCGGCTGCTGTACTGTGCCTGCAGCCCAACAACCCACTTGTCCTCTCTCTGCCACGCAGTTCCTAATGCTACATCCATATGGATTTTCAGTCCCTAAATTCATTAGCAAAATGTCTATTCAATTTAATAATTCATATTCTCATTAATCTAGCTTATTACACAATATTTTATAGCCATTAAATTCACTAACAAAGAACACCTTATTTTGAAGACAGCTCCTGTGCAATATCTCATACTATGAGAAGTGTCATAGACATGTAGTGATTTCATACAATGAGCAAAAAAATTCTGTGAAATCTTTGGAAATTCCATTTCAAAACTGATGCTTGAAAAATCTTGGTCACAATAACTTAAAATTCGTATCAACACTATGAATCCTGCTTCTATTTATTTTTCTCCTCAATGATCATCTTTCTACTCACCAGCTGATGCATATGCTTGGGCAGCTCTGCTCAGAGGACTTGCCCTTCAGGTTTCCTCACCCACACTGCTGTGAGTGCCCCCAGCACTGCAGGAAATAGGAAAAGCTGCAAGGACCCAACACCTTGTTAAATATTTAGGTGTCTCTTCTATGATTATATGCGTCTTTCTGTTTCTCATGTTAAGTTTGCTTTGCTTGAAAATTGTTTTTCAGATATTTCTAGAGTCATTGGCATCTCCTCTGTCCCATCCAGTGGCCTCACCCCTGCCTGTTGACTGGGATACACTGCTCACTCTCTTTCCACTAATTTAAATCTCTTCCTTCCATAACAGGGTAGTTAGGTCTTTGTTTGGCCCGTGCTTGTGTTGAGGATTCTGTGCCATTTTTGAAAGGTGTCACAGCCTAGGAATCCCAAAGGAATTGGGTAATATTTGAGCAGTTTAACTGCAAGCTATCTTACAGGGAATTTTCAGCTGGCATGTCGATAAGACTTTGCCAGCTGGAGTCCAAAGGCTGCGCCTGATTTACTGGCAATAAAACCCATTGCACCCACCTTCTTCTTTCTTGGAGAGCACAAAAGAGAGACTGCGAGAGGAGAAGCTGCTCCCCTCTGTCATCGGGAGCAGAGGCACCATGTGCTGCCTACACGATGCCAATGCTCTCTGCTTTAACTGGTTCTGTGTTAGGCACTGCATGTCTTTGTGCAGATGACAAATTATATGACAGGTTAAAGATTATTCTCATCTGCTCTGCTACTCTTCTGGTAGCTGAGAAGGGAGCGCCGACCATATGTGCTGTGTTATCCTAGCTAGTGTATCCAACCTTGTTTATCTGTCGCCTTCACACCTTATGTTATTCTGTGATTCAAAACTGATTTACTGTTAACTGTTTACAGTGATTTGAACAAGATACACTTGTCACACAGACAGGAAAAAAGGTTTAAGTGCTTATTTCCCCTGGTCTGCTGGGGCTGGATGGGTAGGATTCCATTAAAATGATTAAGGAGAGAAGAAAATGGCACATGTAAGCTGACTTGTTTCCTGGTTCTCCCAGCAATTGTCCTTGTTGCAAGTTGACACCATTGAATGTCCCAACTCTCCTCCTTTCCTATCCCATTTTTTTTCTCTCAGCAGTAGAGATGGCCAGAAGGGATGAGTTGTGTTTGAGAATTATAGACTCAAAAGGCTTTTGTGCAGAGAATTGTCTGCTGCATTGCTGATGTTTGGAATACTTTTTGTACTTGTTTTACTGTTACAGGAAGCATTTTACCCTGTAATATCATCCCACATCTTCCTCCATAACATCTTGTGAAAAATTTACATAAACAGACTTTGTTTTAGCGGTCAGACATTCCCTCCTTAGGAACCTGGCAGGATGGGGAACAGCATGTGCTGCCTGTGCAGGGCAGGGTGTTCTTTCGCTTTGGAATGAGTCACAAAGCCTGATTTAAAGAATTCATGCTTAGTAATGTGACAACTGTGATGATGGGTGTGGAGCAAAGAAACAGCTAAGGGACATGTTAAATCATGTGGAGGAAAGCAGATCTTGGCTGCAGATAAGTGTGTTGGTTTTCACCCATTTTGATGAAATGAAAGCTGTGTTGACCTGTTACGTTTGTTCAGCACTAGATTCATAGTTGGTGAATCAGTACAGTAGATTTAGAGTCAATGAGGCAATTCACAGTTGTATCTGAAGATCTCCAAAAGAGAAGAGGACAAGAGTAATGTGGATGAATGACACAGTGAGAACCTTTTTTAAAAAAGGTTGTAGTATTATTGATTTATGCAGTAAATTACATTAACCAGCAAAATTGGTGTCATGCAGCTTTCCCTTTCGAAGAAAGCTGAGGAAGCAGGCAAGGTGGGAACTGTGGACAAATAGCTCTTTCACCCAGTCTTGTGTCTGATACCGATGCTTTCTGTCCTGTATGCTCTAGCATATGATTTATGCAGTCAGTTTCTGAAGTGCGTAAAGCGTCAGAGCGCTGTGTCCAAGAGCAATAATTTCTCTCTTTCTCTGCATGATCGCCTGCCTGTCTGTTAGTGGTTTCATATAAGGATATGTTCTATTATATATAAATACGTTCTATATATATATCTAAAGTCAGAATTGAGCAGCAAGCAATTGGTCTGGCTGGAGATGCGAGTTGGTCAGCTTTTGGAAAGCAGAGCTGGGAGACAGGTAATCTTCCATATCCCATTTTTTTCTACACTGGTAAAACTGCTGTTCCAGTTGTTGTTTTTCTCATCTGCTTATTGTGAGTCAGTGATTCTGGACTGGAAAATTCTGATACTGGGCCTGAATTTGAGGTTCATAATTCAGCTATTTATCCTTGTGCTGCTACTCGGATGCCCTGTTGTTTTAATGATGTCGCACAAATGCTGTGTATCTTGACTGCCTAAGGAGAAGAATTACATTTGTGTGAGGTTCTTATGGATCTATAAAGGAAGTGCAGATTTACTGTCTCTTGTGTCTTTGACTTTGTAATTTCAATGTAGATTTTCTACTTCATCCATCATCAGAAACAGATAGATTAACTGTGTGTAAGTTTGAGTGCTGGGTTCAACTCAGGCTCTCTGGCACTATGCTAGTTTGGAAGCCACTAACCACCAGAAGCAGACAGATCAAAATATGGTTGGGCACATTTTCTCCCTCTGAAAACCCTGCAGCTATTCCTCCAGTGACTACAAAGGGGTGTTACCCAGATGTGGCTTTACCCTGCTGAGGTATAGCAGAGTAGGGTGTAAAACCTAAGGTGGAATTTAAGAATGCTATTGCACTACAGAAGATTTTCCAGGTTTCCTGGTCAAATGTTCCTACAGGTGCCTGCATGTACTTTGCAACCAAACTGGCTCTTTCTGCTGAGTCCCAGTCCACAGAAGAGTAGAGCACGCTGAGGCAGTGTGTGTGCACACAGCCTGTGAGAAAAGCATGTAGAGGAATGTAATTAGCTCATGAAAATATTTGTCACCAGTATAACATGATGCTTCTCAAACTAGATTATGATAGGAGGCTAAATGCTGGGGTTTTATAAAAAGCAAACAAAACCCCAACTAGCTAGTTTTAAGTAGATTTAATGCAAAATTAAGGTAAAACCTAAGAGGAATAAAGTGCTTTAACAGTAATTATGTTTTATGTATACTCTGATTCATCCCAGCCCTGAGAAATTAACCTTTTCTTGACAGTGGTCAACATGAAGGTCATGGTACTTCTTTTTAATAGATGGGGAAATAGTAGTTTGAAGCTGCCTTTATTTTTTCCAGTCTTTGATGGAAAAAAAGGTTACTTTTTTTCCTGGTTAACATTTTTATTTCCTGTTCCTGTCTTCATGTATGTTTTGTGGTTTTGCTGTGCGTTTTTTGGTGTAGCTTTGAAAATTTCAGTGTCTCAAGGAGGAAATGCTTGGTCAGATTCTGTCCTCAGTTACCTGGGGGAAAAAGTCAGGGAAATGTATCGACTTTGCTGATATAAAGCTGGATGTTTATTGAAGTAACGCAGTAGCAAACCAACAAAAATTGATCCTGTTCTCTTTGTTCACTTGTAAATTGACTTGTCTAGTTATGAGGCCATGTAACTAAAACACAGCTGTCTGTATTCAGCTGCTTTCAATTAAAAGCAGAGGACCCAGCACCTTCCAAAGTGGGGTGACCAAAGCAGTGTTTGTGTTTTGGTAAAATGGTCAAAACTGTGGTATAAAACCTAAAAACACTGCAGTGTTACGCTCCGGCTTTGCAAAAGAATCTTTTCTGTTCATCCAAATGTTTGGCTGCACTGGCACCTCCATGCAGATCCTTAAGCCCAAGGGCAGAGGTTTGAATGCTCTTGCCTTTGCTGTGTCAATGTGACGCGTCCACAGCAAGTTGCAGCCCGGCATTTCCACCGCGAGCTCCGGGCTGCTCGGGGCCGCAGCCTTGCTCTTTGGCCTCATTCCTCCTTTGAACCTGCGGCCGCGGTGCGCGCCCGCCCGCCGCGTCCTCAGCCCCGCGCCGCTCTGTCTTGTCATCCGCAGACAAGAAAAAGGCAGGCAAATTCCAGCCTTTCAAGAAGCTCTTCGGCAAGAGGAAGAAAAGAGAGCCCGCCTCAGACTGCGAGGAACCCAAACTGAAGCCCAGCCACTCCTTCGGCAACATCTGCAATGGCACCTTCTGCTCGGATGACGAGCCGAGCAGCGCGCTGAGGTAAGAGCACCCGCGGCTGCTGCCAGCCCCTGCACACACAGCCCTTGTTCCCCCTGCCTCTAATGGCAGTAAATTTAAATTCTCCCTCTGCTGAGTGGCAGCAATTTGTACATTGCTTGTTATGAAGCGTGTGCCTCTTTCCTCTGAATGTGACACCTGCTGCTTTAGACCTCAAAATCTCACTACTTAAGGGGTACGTGTGCTGCTCTGCAAATAAGAAATCCCAGGGGGAAGCAGAAATGAATTCGAATCCAGCTCTGTGATTTAACAGGTGAACACCTGAGCAGAGGTATTAATGGCATCCCTGTTTTTAAAACTGGGTAAAGAGAAACTTGAACTGGCTGTTATAGATAGTTTATTGCATGCATTTCCCTGCAAGGTGGTATCTTTGGGTTGGGACAGACATGTCCTTTTTCACTCTATCCCAAATAATTTTTGCATTTTAATTGGGGTCAACAAACAGGCTGCTTTTATTTTCAACCAATTTGAATGTAGAGCAGAGGAAGGAAGAGAGGGGAGAGAGGCACCTGAAAATCAGACCATGTTCCAGTGACAACAGAGGATGACAGAAAGACAGCGTGAGAATTTTCTGTGGGGATGCTGGGAGTAAGAAACTGTAAAGAGTAAACAAGTCAGCAGTCTCTAACTAGGAACAGAAAAAATCCCCAAACCAAACAAGCCCAAACAAACAAACAAAACCAGAACAAAAAACCACTTACCCCAACAGCAACAAAGCCCCAAGACCAGATACACAAACTACCAGAGTCAGTAATACTTATTTCACTTCCCAACTGCTCATCTCAGAGGGGTTAGCTGACTCCTCATCAAAGCCTGCTGTTTTGGAAGAAAAGGAACTGTTTGCACTGGGGAGTGTATCTGAAAGTGTAACAAAAAATCTGAAAGGGTAAAAAAGAATTCCAAATTCCTCTGCTCGAGAATGAGATATGTACCAGAAACGTCACCCTGAACAGTATTTCTAATGGTGCCTATGAAAATGTGATTTTAAAAATTATTTATTTGGGAGATTTTTTTAGCTTCTGGTTTTTTATTCCATTCTGTGAAATTCCTTAAGTATTAGGTTTCCTTTTGGTTTCTGTAGTGTAATATTGTACACCTCTTTTGGTCATCTCACCTTTTTCAGAAAATCAGTACTGAGCATAGCCACCCTGTAGCTGGAGGTGTGACTGACTACTGCTGCGATGCGTCACCTGAGTGCACGATGCCAAGCAGCTCTAGGAGTTTTTAGTGCCTTTTCCCTCGTGAGCAAACTCAAGGGCGTCATCCCACTATCAGGGATTTCCCATTTGGCATAACTGAAAGTGCAGTGCTGCACCCAGAAACAAACAGTGATATGGGAACTTGTCCTGCGCCTCAACAGTGACATGAAGGTGTGGCAGACCTTGTTTGGGACTGTTAAGTGTTTGCATTTTTAAACCTCTTCATTTTTCTGAGTAACAAAAGCATTAAATGTTAGCCTCTGGTGGGAAAATCAGACTGTACAATTTAAATCAGAGGGCATTAGTAAATGTGAAGGGTTCCAAGTCTCATCTCAAGTGGAATGTTTCTTTATGTGATTCCTGAAAGCTCTTAGCCTGCTAGAAATACTCAGTCAAACCTCTGTTTTTCCTGTCAGGCTTCATGGTGCAAATGTAGGTGGGATTTGATGATAATTTTCAGTTTACAGGTAGTGTTTGCCAAGTTACTCATTTTACAACAATCACAAATGTTCAGTGCAGTGGATTAGATTGTTTTGGGAGCTTAGTTTTGCCACCCCAGTCTATTTTCAACATGTCTTCCATCCATTACATTTTTTTGCCTTTACTGTAATTTCAAACATTTCTGAATTGAAGGCAGAGATAGGCTGTCTAACTAAAATAATACACATAGATGTTTACAAGTTGTCTAACAGTAAATCCATTGCCATACCTTCCACTATTCATACAAAAATAGACTAGAGCAAATACAAATTACAAGTAGTATATTTACATAAGCAAAATCCTGAGGAGTTTTGTAAAATCATTTGCTTCAAATTCTTTAAGAATGTACAACTGTATATTAACAAAAGCCTAATGAAAGTTCAAATTTTGCAATAAAAGCTCAGGGATGTTCCCATTCCTTTAATAAGCTATATTTCTTCCTCAGCCTGCAATGTACATGAATTTGTTATCTGCAGATGTGTCCTGTGGATGTTTTGCTTTGTTTTGGGGAGAGGAGGTGGTTGTTTTGAAAAGATATTAAGGGAGGAAGCTGCTTCAGGAAGGTGGAGACAAGCAAATGAATGAGTGTAGGCTAAAGAAGACATCTGTATTGCTTCCAAGACCTAAGCTAGTATTTCACTGAGTACTGTATTGGCTTACAAGCCTGCTTATAGCTAACACCTGAATCTCTAATGGAGACTGTGCTGACTGGGTGATGCAGACATGCCCAGAGCAATTTAGGTAATCTACATATGGTGTAGATTGACTAGCTGAGTTGGAAGCAGCTTGAGAGATCTGCCTGTCCATCCTTTCTTACATCCTGGATTCATCAGATGCAAATAACTTGCTTGGTATCCTGATGTATGCACACTTCAACCTCTTTATTCATCTATGTTGTTTTGCAATACCGAGGTGGGAGGTTTCTTGCTGCAGTTTCTCTTGCTCTGCCTTGTGAAAGACTGGAATTCCTTTTCCCATTTTTATATTCCCCTTCCTGAGTTTACAAAGTTAAAACTGTATTAATTAACTTTCTGTGGTAACCATAAGGGCTGGGAGATAGAAGTACCAACTACAAGAAAGCTCCACAACTTTGTGGAACTTCACTGAAGTCTCCAGAAGCTTCTTTTCTGAGGCCATGATTAGACACTTTAAAAGATTTTATATTTGTGTTTTTTGTCACAGTTGACAAATACTCAACTTCTGAGCAAGTATTGTGAGGACATACCTGAAAGGGTACCTGTGCAGTGCCCTACAAAAGTTCATCATTCTGGCTTGATGTGCAGACACAGTGGGGAATGAATTTTCCCTTATTGGGGGTACAGTAGAGTCCCTTTCCTTAGGCTGAATGCAGTATTTCAAAGGACCTGGAATTAGACCTGTCAGGTGTTCAGGATTCAAGTGTGACAGCATTGATCTTCCAGGAAAGGCTCTCTGAGCAAACTTCAGTGGCTTGACAGTGCCTCTCCACAAAATGGGATCCCTTTACTTGCAGCATTGGGCAGTTCTGTGTGAAGCAATCTAGACAAATGGTAAAAAGTGATCTATCTGCCCACTTGGAGTTTCAAAGAGCTCCCAAGAGACTTTCTCTCTGTCACATCCAGTTTTCATACACTGGGTATTTTTCTTTCTGCTTATTAGCTGTATTTCTGCAATTGGCATTTGTCAGTCTCCTAATTTCCTTTCTAAGTGCCTCACTTTGGGTGCCTTTGTGACTCCAGTGCAAGTGCCTTGTTGCTGTGGTTCTTGGTGTCCACCTTCTCCTGAAGACTTCATCCTATCAGAACTCTGACTTAAGCTAGTATCTCTTCAAGCCCATCCAGAGCAAAGCAACATGTGGACTTTGTAAGAAATTTCATTTTAGAAAAAAAGCAAGCTTGGATTTTCCTTACTTGTGTCAGCTGACATGGATACACCTGTAAAAAGTTTCTTATTTCTGGGTTATGAGGTGTGTTGTGGGAACCAAGGATGTTCCAGGACAGAAAAGGTTATGGCTGCAGTTTTCTGTTTGCATGGGTTTTTTTAATAAATTTTACTACAGGTTTTGGCAAAATTAAAGTTGTTTCCCCATTTTTGTAATTTATATTGCAGCTGAGTAGCACAGAAATAGGAGCCAAAGCCACGCTCTGAGTGGCCATTTCTGATGTGTACTCAGTAGCACATGGCCAGAGCACAGGAGTGGGGGGAAGCCTTCCTGAAGTGGTTCCTGGTGTCTTGAACATAAGGCTAACATCACACTCAGTATTTCTGTTGACCTTAGCTTTTCTTGACACGTCAGCTCTTGCCTTCCTCCCTTCTATTATGAGCTTGCTGAAGTCTTTGTGCTCCAGAAGCTTTCTTCTCAGGTGTGTGGTCTAGGACTTTTTTCTACTTGCTCCAATTTTATCACTTAGTAGAAATTTGCAGTAAATGCCTTTAGCTTGCCTTTTGTTTTTCCAGCTGCTACTTGAGTGCTAAGATGCCTGTAATTCGTATATGAACCTAAGAGTTCTTCAGTAGAGTGTGTCTCTGCCAGAACTGACATTTTATATCAGGTGCTACTCTGTTTCTACTTTTTAACTTGTCTTTTGTCCTCAGCCCTGACTATGACCAGCTCCATTTTCAGCTCAGTAATCCCAGAAGAGTTTTCACTCTGGTCTTCACTTCTACCACATAGGCTGTCTTGCTGTATTCTCCATGGAAGGTTTGGCTGTTTTACTGCCCACTTGTCCTCTCCTTTTCCTCCCTTTTGGATGTTTTTGTTGCGCTCCCCCTCCTAATCATGATGTACTTAATTTCCTTCATTTCCAGATTCTGTATGACAATTGTAATTTTCAGCAGCTGGTGAGGTCTAGGGCTGGGCTCCTGAACAAAACAGAGTTGTCACCTGTAGTATAATGTACTTTCTTATTTCCTCTTCCTTTCCTTCCTTATCAACTAAATGCAGTTTCTATATAACACTTTTTCCTGCCAAGGCTAATGTAGAATTTTCACTTCCTTTTCTGTACATATTGCCAAATTTCAGAGCAATTTTTGCATAAACATATGCTGCTGTTTGGCAGATTAGTGTCACATGTGGTGGACTGTCAGGTCAAATGTGAAAGTTGGACCATTTAGAGCCCTGTTCCTTTCACTAGTCTGCATATTTTTGTGCTAACTGGTGAATTATCCACATCCTCAAGCTGCATTAGGATTCACTTGCAGAATTACTGGAAACCAGGGTGATGCTTTTCTTTACTGTGAATGCTGAGACTTTCTGAGATTAGGCACCTTAGTGAATGATTACATAAAATTCATGTGTTGAGAACTATGTAGTCTCACCTGATTACCTTCTTGTCAGACAGCAGCAAGGGCAGGGCCGCTCCCTTAGGGAAGGCAAGCAGGACACCAAGGGGACCCCACAGCAGGAGGGGATCCATGATCATGCTGCAGGTCCATAGCTGAGAAGGCAGGGCCAAGAGCAAGCCTGGAAAATGGTCTACAAACTGAGGTCTGGATCAAAGGTCTTCATGGCCAGGCACAGATGTGTCTGAGCTGGAGACCAGCACTTCTCCAGCATGGCTCAGGCAGGGACCAAAGCCTCAAGTGTGACCTTAAATAGAGCTCCTGAACCCATGTGTGTGGGTGGAGGCTCCAGATGAGGCTGGTTGGGGACATTAGAGCTTATTAGTGCACTCAGGGCCTTGATACTTCCCATGGTTAATTTTTATGCCCCTAATGACAATAATTTTCGTTAGATTATTAGCATGATGCATCAGCTACTTAAAGTTAGCCTTGATCTCTACTTCTAAGAAAAATAAAATTATGGTAAGCTTGTAGGTTCCAGGTCCCCTGATGACACCAGACTGGAGCTTTGTATAAGATAATGTTGTGTGATATCTTTGAAAAGAGCAGGGCTGCTGTCAGTGAGGCTGCACAACTGATCACTGGCATCAGTGGGACTCAGGTGGGTCATAACAAGGGGACTGTGCAGTTTTCCCAGAGTTAGTGCCCTGAAATTCAACTGTTCCTGAAGGTGATATGAATATATATTAAGAATGAATGCAGAAATAATCCCTAAATTTACTTTACGAAACTAATTCCCTGTTAATAATGTCTCTCTTTTGTCTGTTCAGATTGTGAGGCCCATGTTTATGGGTTTGTTAATTCAATGAAGCCATGTGCTGTCTAAGCACAGCTGTAACTCAGAATTATGTTGCAGCATACAATATTCCCCATCCAGGCGTGAGTTAGAACCAAAACTCTCTTCCAGCAGATAAAAAGAGGACACTGAAAATATAGCTCAGAACAACAATCCATTTTTTCTCTATTACAGTATTAATGCATCTCTGGAATGACTAGAAAATGCAATTTATGTTTTTCATCTCTAGCTGCCCTGGAGACATTCATGGGAGATGCAAAACATTGAATCAGATTTCTTTTTTAAAACAAAACATTAAGTAGAGGCAACCTATCACTGCACTTGTCATTTCCCTCAGGCCCTATTCTGGGAAGTGGCTCTCAGTTTCCTTTGAAGAGATTATATGAAGGGTCAAACCTGGCTAAACCAAATTCATTCTTGCTTTGCATGCTTTTTTATTTTTTTATTGTTTAAAAATGGCTTTATGTTAAAAAGTTGACTTTGATCTTTAACAATTACAGAATTGGTTTCTAATGGAAATCTAAAAGAGTGAAAGTCATGGGACTCTGGGTTTTTTGGAGTCGGTCTCTACAAACATAAAAGAACAGAACAACTCATTCTTTCCCTTTATTTTCCAGTTTCTATTTCTAACTCTTTAATATCAGAGTGGGAGGAATATTTATGACACACCGAAGAAGCAACTGGTGGTGTGAGATTTCTGTACTTCAGTAATGCACCAACATGGGATTATATAAGAGCCAAGGTCTCAGTGCTCCTTGCTGGAAAAGCTTCCCTTCTTTTAAGGATCACACATTTGCCTTTAAGAGGAGAAATTGCTCTGGAGAAAAATGGGGTCTAAAAACATTGTAGCCACCAGTGTCAATACAATAACCTTGTATTCTGTGCAAAATGGTTCCTGCACATGCTCTGATATAGTTAAGGGTGCAGTCCCACAGCAATAAATATTGACTGGTGTCTGACTCTTTCCAACAGCTCTCTAGTTATGCAGCTAGCATGGAAACTTGTGTCAGAATTTGCTCAGCCGAATCAGGAATTTGTGTGGATTTTTGAGTTCTGATGTTTTGGGGGAACTTTTTTTTTTTTTTGGTGCTTGGTTATTCTAGTTACCAGAACATCTCTCTGAATTGTTCCATGTGAGCAATGACCAATGGCACAAAAGAAGTGATGGGAACACATGGAGAGGAGGATACAGAGAGAAAGTGTGATACCTCACCTAGTCCTGACTTGAGGTACCTAGAACTGATGGAAAATTGCATCCTAAATAGATCCATAGCAGTGGATTGAGGGAGGGTCCAAAGAGGGTCTCTATTTGCTGCTTTTCATGGGAGAGGAGTAAGACTTTTCCTGTAAGCTCAGGGTGGTCCCATCCTACTGTGAGGGATTTGTTTCACATTTCCTAGTTTCTCAGCACACTCAGACACCTCAGCAAGAATGAATGATGGAAAGAGGGGCTTTGCAAGCCAAAGTCGCATATATATGTGTTAAGGCTATGATACTTCCAGTATCTATATAATGTGGTTTACCTGCAGTTTTTTGGGGTTCTTCCAGAACTCCAAAATACAGCAGAAGGCGTTCTCCTGTTTCAGGGAAATTTATCAGCGTTGAGTTAAACAAGGAATCTGGGAAGCATATTAATTTTGTGCAAAAAAACCTAGGTATGGATGAGGTGTATTTGAAGCAACTCTTTTTACAGCTAAACACAGTTATACATGGGCTAGGAATCCAGTTATCTCCATGATCAAGATGTGGTGTGGTCCTCATATTCTCACTCTATTTCCCACCCACTTGACCCTGCTGGTTTCATTATTTGTAAAAATCCTGTGGGATGATTGGCTCTGCTATACTTTTATGCTCCTGGGGTACCCTCAAGAGAAAGACAAATCCTGGTGCACTCTTTTTGTGCAAATTCTGCATGCACCACAGAGCCCCTCATACATTCTCAAAAATGTAGTAGTTCTTGAAAATTTCATCCTAATAAAAGAAGGTGAAAAGGATGTTCTTAGTTTCACTGAGAAACCAAGTATTCCAATCTATCTCAGGAATCTGGAGAGGGACGCAAGTGGGGCAAAGAAAACTCTTAAGAGCAAATGAAATTTTACTTTGCTCTCAGTACGAAAAAATTAGTTCTGAAAATTTGTGTATTGCAATTGAAACTGGAACATGATACTTGGGTTGCAACAAACCTTCAGAGAGAACATCGTTAAGGATTTTGTATTTTAAAGTGCTTTGTATTTTGATATAGCACATCCATAATTAATGTAATTTAGTCAGGTTTCTGAAAGTGAGTCAGATGATGATTCAATTATTTTCAGCACAAACAGCCTCTGAAGTGTCATCACTGGAATTATCAACAGAAGTGCTCATAAACTGATGCCCCTGTTTTCCCACATCTCTTGGAAGTGATATGGCAATTTGAAACTCTAATACCTTTAGCCATGGCTATGACTGTAGCCCATATCTCTGTCATACTGCGAATTTATTGAAATCCACTCCTGATATTGACATGCCTTTTAATCAAAGGGAGAACAGTCTGTAAATGTGGATTGTGAGGATGTTATTGTATAAAGACTTCTGAGAAAAACTTCAGGGATGGGTAGCAGCAAAGGAAACTCAATTATTCATACTGTATTATGACTTAAAAGAAATTCATTCTTTCCAAAAGTAGAACATGAGCAAAGTGAAAAAAAGAGGTGGAAAAAGGACCTTTGTGATATAATCTGTCAAATTCACAACTGGGAAAATATGAAAGGATTGTGGGCTCCAAGGGAGTAAAATAAGAGACCTTTCAGAGAGTACAAGTACCTTGGAAATCACCTTAACTGCTATTTAAACTTGCCTATAAAAGAAACTAGGTTACTACCATGTGTGAATATCTTTTTTCCGATGTTCTTTAGCCTACATAGACATTTAAACAAAATTCTTAAACTATTTTTACCAGTTGTTGGACATGTGGCTAGCAGAATTGCTCATTCACCCACTTCTGAAATATTCAGTGTATCTGCAGAGCATTTTGAAGGGGTAGAGTAGAGAGTAGTCTGCCATTAATTCACTGTGGGGTTTCTTGTGACTGTTTCATGTGTTCTGACGATTTGGAGTATGTTCGTTTTATTATCAAGTCAATAAGAAAACAAAAATGGACAAAACCTTTCAGATATGCTTGTCCTCAGCTCTATGAAACAAAAATGTGTGGTGCCTTGTCATGAGGGGAGAGAGAGAGACAGATAGAGCAGCTGGGAGAATGCTGGGCATGCTGTAATTGCTTAGCATGGTCCTGACCTGCCACTGGTACCATTGTGGGCACTTGTCAAAGACTGGTTTGGATTTTCAGTGATGATGTACTTATGGCTGCAGGTCACATAGAGCTCCCAAGCGGCTTCATGTGACCTGGTGTTCCCAAGGGAAGCTTTAAATGAAATTTTAGCAAGTTTGCAGGCAGGAGGAGAGACTAGATCCCTAAAAGTCTCCTCAACTCTGCAGCAGAGTGGGGAAGATTTTCACTCACAGCCATGTCCTATGCAATCCACCAGAACTGACCTCAGCAGTTGCTCTTTTCTTCCATTTCAGAGATTCAGATTTCAGGCAATTCCTACAGTCAGAGTATTCCTGCTATTGGTCAACTGCAGTTTTGGGGTTTGAACTGCTGGCAAATTTTGTTCAGTTTCAATGCTGTATATTGGCTGCTCCCAACTTCAATTTTAAAGAACTCATTAGTAAGGTCAAGAACAACTTCCAAACAAGTCACTGAACTCTTTGGTGCCTGAATTGCAACCCTTGCCTACTAATTAGTTGTAACAAACAACACAAATATACATGAGGTATCTGATTTAAAGTATGAGAAGCCCAACCCATTGGACAGCAAAAGGGGTGAATAGTGTTGTGTGCACAGTGAGTAGCTGTGAGACAAAACCACAAGTATCTGAGCCACAGCACTGCTGGAAAAGTATTTGAGAAGGGATCCTCTCTGGAGAACAATATGACCTGGACTATGGATCCTCAGCAGATGTCTCAGCTCAAAGGTAAATAGTGAACAACCAGTTCCCACTGACCTTGCCTTCTGCACCTGCTGCAGGCTCACACACTGAACAGCGCAAACGCAGTTGCCGTGGGCTAGTTTGTCAGATTTTGCATGTTTCCTTCCCACCTTGTTGAATGCAATGATGGAGCTTTCCATTCAGATCTACACAATTATATGAGAAAAGCCAGCTTTCACTCCATTTCATGTCAAACCATTCATTTCCAGGCCTGCTAGGAATTCGTCTCTGCATAAGGGACATTTCTCAAGTTGTGGTTCACTGGCTGATTCCTGGCTGGCCAAGCAAGGTAGAGGTATTTCAATGCCATGTGATTTTCCCACAGCTCTGTGTACAGGCTGAGTCACGGTGCTTCGGTATAGAAACCTTTTTAGAAGAGGGTTTAAAAATATACTTACTTTTATGATTTCTCTAATGAAAGGTTTCTAGAAGAAGGTGTATTACCTTTAACCAGAGGCAATCAAGTTGTGGGTTTTATAAAAAAAAGTCTAACATAGAATATAGCACCTGTTAAATGTTCCTCTTTTTCCATGGCTAAAAATGTTGTAGAATATTGACCAGCTCTTTGCCTGATTGTTTGTTGGTTTGTTTCAAATGAAGCAAGTTGCTCAAATATTAATCTGGATGAAAAGTAGTTTTTCAGTTAGTCTGTGATTGTATGGAAGATGAAATGATTCAGAGAACTGTGTGTGTTCTCCCCAAAAAATTGGATGGATTATTTTGTAAGTGCAAAAGTGTTTTATATATAAATGAGAGAAAGAGAGAGGGTTTGGGGGACTTTCTATCCTGTTATTTTCAGGTTACCTCTAAGAAAAATTCTGCTATAAAAGTCAAGAATAGTCTATCATCGAATCATTTACAACAACGTTATGCAGCCCTATGTAACATCTCCCTTGGTAAGAAAAGATTATTGTTTTTACTTAAAATACCCCAGGGAAAAAGGTGATGGAAATGTAATAAATACATTCCCAACTTACTTGTTTCCAAAGTATGAATAGAAATATCTTGAACACTTAGTGAACAATTAGCACATTTTAAAAGGCAGAAAAGATAATATACTGATCTTCTTAAATATGTGAAACTTTAACTTTTCTTGTTGTTTTACTTACACCTCTCTCTGGAAGAATCATCTTCCTTGCTTTTGCTGAGATATTTGTTTATAATGCTTTTATCATATGTAGAAGGTTATGTTGGATAGATCTCCATCAAAACTCTCTTTTTTTTCCCCTCCAGATAGTTTTCGGAAACTATAAATGGGTTCTATGGAGTTGCCAACAGGTTATTAAAAGGAGAGATTTAGGAACTCTGAGTTGTTCAGGTTTTTTTATTGTGGCTTTTATCATGACTTTAGATTACCGGCTTTTCACTTACCATGGAATATTCTAGGTGAGACAAAACATGACTTTCAAACTCATACATTTTTCCCTCAGCATGCCCCCAAAACCCCAAAGTAACAACCACAAGCCTTTTTTTTTTTTTTTTTTTTTATTTTTTTTCTATTTTAATGCTAAGTTTTCTTGGAACTAAATTCATTAGAATGATTCCTGGTAAATTAAACCTCTTTTTGTTTCATCTCTTTACCTGTGGACTTCAATCAGAGCCATATAACTGGTTCATTCGTGACACACCCTCCTCCTTGGCATCAGTGTTCAGGTTAGCAGCAACACACGGGCATTTCTCGCTCTTTGTGGCTGATCAAGGACACACAGCTTGGTGCAATAAGCTTCTTAGCAGTCTGGGGTTTGATGATAACCTTTTATTGTCAGTGTGATCATGCTCATGGCGATAGGAAGAGCTGAGCAGCTAAAGAAGGTAGTTCTTTAGAAGGGGGTTACTGCACTGCAATACCTCTTTTTGTGTTACAAGCTCCCTTTGCTTGGCACCTGCTGTTTTCTTTGACCAGGAGTGACACTGTGTCCCAAGCAGTGGGACTAAGCACGAATGCACTTCCTCAGATATGCAGTCTGGCAATGTGTACATCATTATCATCTACTCTGTATCCTGAAAGTAACATTTAGATTTGAGACTTACAAGCAAAATCAATTGAGCTTCTCAACACGCCTATTAAAAACACACAACTCTAAGTCCTTCCAAGGAGGAAGTCTGTCTATAAAGGAATCATGAACCTCCATTAAACTTTTGAAAACCAGACGTGTTTGGATACCTCTATTCTGAGAATGTACGAAGCTTTTATGTAGAAGACAAGAGGGAGGGAAAATCCACACAGCAGGACAACTATGATATGAAGAGTCACTCTCACAAATTAATTGCAGTGCTTATTTACTTGTTAACTGTTTTTTTTTAACAGATCCTCCCATTATTCTATGGGCAGTCGAGCTTTTTCCCATGACAGTATTTTCATACCTGATGGGAGAGCAGAGAGTGAACAGGCCATTCAAGCAATGTCACAGGAGAACGTTTTAGGAAAAGTCAAAATTCTTCAGGTAAGAAATTAAAAGTGGGAAAAATATTTAAAATGTGGTGGAAAATGGTCTCCAGAACATGTTAAATGTGCATAAAGGTGGGTTGCTTTTCCAGTATCCTTGGGGCAGTTTCTCAGCCATGTTAAATTCTCTGGCCAAAAGCCATTGTAAGTCATTCAGATAATCTGCAGAAGTTCCAGGTTTTGGTCTTGAAATGTACAGCACTGATACCGTAAACATATCTGCAGAAACGTCTGCGCCTGTGGGACTCATGTGAATTGGACTCATGGTTTTGGTGTGTCCTGATGTGTACGCCTAAGTCCTACAAATGTGGTAATGAGAGAAAAAATGAAGGCTGTGTTGAGGGCAGGGAATGGCATGCAGAGTGAGACTTCTTTGCAAAGCCGATTTAATTATGTATTTATAAGTTTGGGGTTTTTTTCCTCCTTTTTCTCACTGCACTTTCAATGGTTTTTGTGGAAGGTGGATTTTTTTATCTCTCCAAAGCATAAACAACACATTTGGGTATTTGCTTCTAAAGAG
Organism: Corvus brachyrhynchos; assembly: GCF_000691975.1. Classification (NCBI taxonomy): domain Eukaryota; kingdom Metazoa; phylum Chordata; class Aves; order Passeriformes; family Corvidae; genus Corvus; species Corvus brachyrhynchos. The sequence continues at coordinate 8,127,126 of NW_008240046.1, forward strand.
CTTTACATGATCTGCTTTCCCTTCTTTTCCAGAACTCTCTCCCATTAGTGCTTGAACTAATTTTTTGCTCTACTCCTTTGGTGACATGATAATTTTTTTCCTTTTCCTTTATACCCCTGTTATACCTCTTTACAACTTCTGTATTCTTAGTGCTTTTTGCCTACCTTCTTGGACTTGTTTGTTCAGCTAAGAGACTAAACATTTTAGAAGCTTCATAGGTAGGGGGTTAGTATGCCCCAGACCCGAAGGTCCTCTCCAGGACACATTCTGTAAACCAAGATAGAACCATCCAGTGGAAGGTTCCTTGGGGAGGGGGGCTCATTCGAGCCTCTCATTGGGGAATCTTTGATAGATCAGCTAATTAGTAAGACCTATAATGTTAGACCAGATCTTTTGGGGGTGTGCATTGTGGTGTGCATTTCGGTGCATTTGACCTGGATGTAGTGCACCTAAGGATCCTTAAAATAAATATCAATGAAAACCCCCTTTTTCCCTTCTAACTGTGTTTGACTCTTGATTTTAAGACCAGGAAAAGGCATCACCTTGTATGTAAGACTCCCAGCTTTATGCCTTTCTAGACCTTGAGAGAGCTGTCCTTCAGAAACACACTGCACTTCAGTGTTCAGGATGCTTTCATGTCCTGTCAGAATGCTCATAAATTTTTAATGCTGTGCAAGTGCTGTTACCCTGAAGATGACCAGTAAAATATCATTGATTTCTTTTACCTCTGAAGTCTACCCATGATCCATCTTTTTTGGTGAGTGAGAGATCATGCACATTAGACAGCTCTGACCTTCAGAATGGAATTGTTCCTGCTTCCTGCCTGGTGCTGTCAGCAGACAGAGCACCTGCACAGTGTTGGCCATGCTGACTGTGGATGAACTCTGAAGCAGAAACCACACTAGGACATCTCCAATTCCTCTGTGCTTGTTTTTCAGCTTAAATTTCCTCAGGTCAGGTAGATTGAGTGCATGCTATTTCCCAGGAAACCATTACATTTAAAATGACTGCTGACTCTGGGTAAAGACATGAGGTATGTGGGCCTGTCCTGCAGTGTCCTACAAAGCCCACCGACTCCTTCAGGGAGCTGTGCCCTCCCTATCTGTTGGATTTGTGTTCTTGGCTTCCATATACTAGCTTTTCTCTGAATAACTTTTCACTTCCAGAGGTGTGGCTTCTCTCATTTCAAAACTCAGCTTGAAATTCCCAATGGAAATTATTGCCTTTGCTAAACTAAGAAACCTGATAAAAAGTATAGTTAATGCCATATGGTAACAACCATGTTCACTAAGCAAATGCTAAATCAAGAAAATTGGAGCAAAATATCACCCTTGAAAGTCACAAAATAAATAGCCAGTGATACTCTCTTGCTCATATGAACTTTGCATAAGCCTTTTTTTAGTGGTTCCTTGCATGATTTTAAGAGACAGTATTGTTTCAGCTGCTTGATGTAAAAAATATGCTTGCCTTTTTATTTAAAATTGAAGGATGGTAGTTCATTTTTGTCATTTTAGTGTAGCTGGAACCCAGCCTGTAACATACCAGATTCCTTTTCCAACTCTGCTAATGATGGTGAGAGCAACTCATTCATTCAGAAAAGAAATGCATAATAGATTGCAAATGACACTTTTAATTATTTACATGTTTACACAGAAATTATATGTTCATCTAAATGTCCACAGATTTTTTTTTTGTAAACCCATGGAAAGCCTCCCTAGAATAAGCCTAGGGACCACGTCTTGTATCTTCAAAAATTGCTGCCCACCATATAACTTTTCCAATTTCCCTACCCATGATTTCTGCAACTGTTCCCTGAGTTTTAGGACAAAATCTTGCCAAAATCCCATTGCACATTTTTAGATTGACCTTAGAGTTGAGTTCCAGGTCTGATGAGTTATTTAGACTATCATTCCTGTTTGAAAGTTTTATGCACTCCATACCCCATCCTTTTTTCCTGCTGTAGTATTCTATGAGCCAGTGTTTTCCGTGTGATTGTGCAGTCACAGAAAACGTTGATACTCCGTCTCCTGATACCAGAAGCTTGTATCTACTTTGAAATCCTTCTGCAAGCTAACTCCAACTGGGAACATCTGTATTTTTTAAAGTGGTGGAATAAGAGGAGACAGTCCTCTCTTCTGAAAAGTACTCTACTCCTTAAAGGCAATTCCGTGGCCAGCTCCGAGTCCCAAGTCTTTGCTATCCTACCAGCATTACTGTGGTTTTGCCAGGCTTGAATGTCAGGGTGGTAGCACATCACTTCCTGTTTCCTTTTACCTGGCAAGTTACTCTTCAGTAAAGAGTTGTTGCCAGGATTCTGTGCCCTGTGCTGATTCTAAACTTGCTGCATTGCAAATGGAGATCAAAAGCTCTGCAGATTTTAACCCTTTTCAGGACTTTTCTTTTTGAGGTGGTACAGTAAATGTTCCTGGAAAACTTAAATCTGTTTTTGGAAAAGTCCCCATGCTTACAAACCTAAGAGACAGCGTGGTGAAAAGGGTTTTGAAGTCAGAAGAGCAATGCAAGACATTTAATACTGATGGTGCTGGATCTCATTCTGGGGTCTACCAGTGTTTCTTCCTTCTTGCCTTGCATTTCTGCTGACTTTGGAGTGTTGATGAACCTACAAAAAATGTTGTGTAATGGTGCAAACTACTGTAGTAGTCTGGGCAGCTGGCCAGCGTGTGCACTGGTTCAGCTGCTTATTGTGGGAATTCTCTCCTTCTAATTATGCCTGAAAGGTTAATTAGTTCTTCCTGGAATTGCTCTCATTTGATTTTATTGATTTTCAGATTAGCAGTATTCATCTTATCATGCTTTCTGAAAATGGATTTGGTCGTGTTCAAAGGTTTTACTGTGTGCTAGAAGTCAGGCTGAGAAATTTACCTCTCATAAACCTCCAATAGCCTTTTTGTAACCAGAAGTTATTTTGTGTTCGCTCAAGCCATCTGGTATTGTAAAAGCAGTCTTTTCCCTGTCCTTTGGAACTGCTGAGATTTATCATTACCTAGTTTTTAAGATACAGTGTAGAAAGCCAGCCTGAACCTGTTCCCACCAAGAGGTGGTACACAGGCACTGGTACTCTTAATACTGAATTCTTTTGGTTTCTGGGGTTCTGTTGCTTTGCTTGTCATACAGGGCTGTGAATGAGACACAAGGAATATTTAAAATGTAAATCTAACAGCGTGTCAGAAAAAAACTCAACCCAACTCTTGGAGCTTCTTTTTACATCCTTCCCCTTCAGAGGTTAGTGGGTTGGTTTTACTCCTCCCATCGAAGTGTCTTAGAACTACTTCCTGACATTTTGTACCTGTGACTCTTCTTCCTACCTCTGATATTTGCCAGGAATGGTCAGCAAATGAACAGAAGGCAGTTTTTATTTCAGACTTATAAAAACTGCAGCAAGTAAAATGAAAGCTTGTTTAAAACATTAGTTTCCTGAAGGGTCTACACTATTCTCTCCCATTTGCTGTGATGATACCATGGTGTGGAACTGCTACTGCCTTTGTTCTCCACTTCTTGCCTTCACTGAAATTATCTTGGGTCATCTGGCATCCGTGCAGTTGCAGCAGTCAGCTGCAAGAAATATTAAAGATTGACTATGACATATGGCTTATGGCCTTTAGGAACTACTGGGTTACAACCTTTTCATTTCATGTGGCCATGCAGTTTAAAACAAACCCTCTGTTCTGTAAAGGTATAAAACACCTATTTATTATACAGATATTAGTTATGATAAAACATTTTTTGTAAATCCCAACTTCTCTGTCAAATACAAAAGGACCACTTTTAAAATTCACATTTCCCTGATTTTGTAATGATGAATGACCCTGATCATTTTCTTCTTGTCAGACCTTTTGACTGTTCAGTTTTGGATTGCATTTCTTTTAGTCATTAGCATACCTTAGCTAATGACCAAGCCAGTGCTTCCCTCACTGTGCATTGCACGTCTGTATTCTACCAGCCACTCCTAATGTATCTTCTGTTTGTTATTGCCCAGATCTCAACAAGGCTACAAAGCCATTTTTCAAACATCGAAGCTATATTTTTTACCCTGATGCTCTGACTTTTTCAGAATTGGGAGTGAATTTTCACTGCATGATTGCCTAGCTTTTTATTTCTTACAATTAATTTCTTTGTTGCCAGTATTTCCTAGTGCCACTACGGCCTAATTGTTTTCCTCATATTGGAAAATTCTTTTTGCTGTATAAACTGAGTTTATAGTTCTTTTCTTAATCAAAAGTTTCTTCAAGTGTAATGCCACTAACCACATGCTGCTCCAGCAATGGAGAGTGGAATAGTTTCCTCCCTGCATCTTAGATCCAAAATATCTGTGCTAATACTTGTTCTTTTCCTAATTTTCTATATGTTTCTATGTCAATTTTACACCTGGATTATTTTCTAAAGCCTCCAGCTATACCAGTACAACTTTTCACATAATGCTTTCCAGTTTATTCTTGCTTTGATTAAAAAAAAAAGCTTATGTGGGGTTCTTTAATTTGTTTAGTTTGCTGCAGATTTTCCTGTTTGGGTTAAGAAGTGGACTCACTTCCATAGTTCACCGTTAATTAGGTGAACTCTCTTTTGAGCCTAGAAAAGAAATTATAAGAGAGAATATGATAGATGCCTGAAATCATGAGTGGAATTGATAAAATGAATAGGGGATAATTATTCAGTCTTTCACAGCATGAGAACATATGAGCAACAGTTGAAACTAGTAATACTTCCAAACCAAAACAAATATTTCTTTAAGCAAAGTTGGACTGTATAAACGTTCCTCAGATGCCACAAGTCATTGGAGCATTTACAAGTAACATCTCAGTACGGGCTCACCCTGTTCTTACGTATTCCCAAGGCATTTGATTTTTGGGTCATTCTGAGAGACTGTACAGGACCAAGTGGAACTTCAACAGTGCGACTCTTTTTAGGACAAGTATTAATTAAGTCATTATTTTTCATTCATATATAACTAAAAGACTTACTTTCATTTAAGTTTCATTATATTTAGGCATTGCAAACAGACATGAAGAGTAGATATTTGAGTTGAAGGAAAAACATGACCAGCATTTCTTGTAAGCCAGCTGAAATTGTACACTCTGTTTTAATGATTTTTAACTGAACAGAATAAGCAGCTCAGCAGATGTAGTTTTGGATTCACTCCAGGCGTGAAGCCCTAAGAATGGTGTGGTTTCAGGGGCCTGAATCCAACACACATGCAAGTACATGCATGTACACAGAAGAAGAGCCAAATGGGAGCGAGACAGGAGATGTACAGCCTGATCTGGGCTCTTTGCCAATTAATATGGAAAACTTGTTCTGTGGCATTTCCTATGCAAATGCAAAGAGTGCTTTGAAAGTCAGTGGTTTTTTTTATTTGCTGCAGGTGCTAGACAACATGGAACAATTTTACTTAGAAGCTTTATTCTTTAAGTTATTAATGAGAGGCTGGTGTCAGTTAAATAGTATCACATTTTAGCAAATTATTTTGCATGAAATAGAAGTGGGTCTGTGTCATGTCCAGTTACCAAGGAAGATTTTAAACATTCGATGAGTGCAAACTTAGAATTTTTTTTCTAAATTCCTACTATTTATTTGCCTGTATTAGATGTGCAGCCCTGCCCCTTACCTCACTATAGCACTGATAGCCACACAGGTTGTGTGTAAATAGAAAAAATATCAGGAATCTTACAGAAACTTCATGGATCTTAAAAAAAAAAAAAAAGTGGATGAGGTAAACCTGGCCTGGATCTCGTCCTAAAGCTCCCCTGTGAGCGGTGTCTTGGGCCCCTGCTTCATGGTATAGGTATTGTGTGTGGTAGCTGTACTGTTTTGGTGCTGAGAATGGTTTGCAAGTCCTGTGGAAATGTTTGTCGACTGGCTGCAAACTGAGGGACCGGGAATGCCCACTGGAATTGATAAGGCTGGAAGTGGGAGGTGCAGGCATGAAAAGTTTATTTCTTTCCTTCTGCTTCTAGTCAACAGATTTCAGAACAAGATGGTGGTTTCTGGCTGCTAAATTAAAAGTCTTGTACAAACCAAAAGAGACCAAGGTCCTTTGACTGAGCCCAATATGCATCTGCAGAGATTTTTCAAAAGAGTATTTAGACATGACTGTGCAATGGCAGAAGAACAAAATGCCATGCCTGCAACTTCTAGTGACTGGCATTGAAAATCATTCTCCTTAGGCGACTGTCATCCACATACTGTCAGCACAGGGAATTCTTAACTACAGAGGATTTATAGTTATGTGTTCAGAAATATATGTCTCAGTGAAACTTTTGAGAAATTTAAAGCAGATTCTCCTTTTCAGGGATTATGGCCTCTTTTCAGAGGTCTTGCATCTTAAATTGATGTATCTCTCCATCTCTGGGCTAGACTATCTGAGTGTTCTCTCAAGTAAATTTGAGAGGCTTTATTTTCTTTCATGGATGATGCATTTTTAGAATTTTTATGATTGACCAGGCAGAAAATGTGTCAGTGTGAAATTTTTCTGAAAGAGTAATTGCATTGTAGTTACATTATAAGCACATTCTAAAAAAGACCAAGGAGCAGGTTTAGCATTACTCTTTAAAGCAATAAGAATAAATTTGCTCAGTAGTTACAATGAGCTATTTGAGATTTTGACATTTGGTCATTTGGTATTTAGTGTCAGTTTTGGAGATTAGAATGCACTGAAAGAAAATGGCCAGTGGAGAACTGCTAGTGGAGCTTTTTGGTTTTTAAGCTAAATTTGTTCCAAAAAAGGCCAATAAATAAATAACACAGAGAAGTGCCTTCTGTCCTGGAAGGGTGAGGGTTACTAGAGTTTATTCCTCAATCTTCAAACTAATTTATGCAAGTCTGAGCAAACAAACTTTAAAGTTTGGAAACAATTAAAAAAAACCCAAAACCAAAACACAGTCACAACTGTGTGCAGTCCATAAATATTGGAGATAGTATATTTCTTGGAAATACCAGGAAAATAACATTTTAAACTTTTAAATACAGAAAGCCACATTTTTACAGCGGAGCCCTCAAGCACGCTTGATGATAATTAAAAAGGCCATTCTTTTTCAAGCACAGACTTTCTCCACAACAGCTCCGTCAGTGAACTCCCACCTTGTATTGCACACACACTTACATCAAGAACTTGTCAGAAGATCAAAAGGGTAACACACATCCCTTCCTCCAAAACACACTGCAAGCAATATGTCAGTGTGTGCATGTTCTCACCATGGAACAGATGCACAGATCCTTAGCTTCCTGGGTGGTTGCTCAGTAATGTGGATAGTTCCACTTTTCTGCCCAGGAGAATTATTTGTCTAGGAATACGACTTCAGGAAGAAGAAAGGAGTTATCTCAACTTAGAAAACACATTATCAAATTAAGAATTTTTTCTGAAGTAATTTTCTTCTGGCATCAGAAGGCCTGCAGGAATAGAGAAGAATTAAAGGCCTCACACTATCTCATACAGACCATTTTGCCCACTCCAGCTTCAGTGTACACAACAGAAGCACATGAGATTTCAATTCAAAGAGTTGCACTGCCAACATAAAAGCCTGCAAGGACTTGATGAAACCCTTGCCTTTAGATTATGCCAGCAATCCAGGTGGGAATAAAAGTCTGCCATTCAGAACTGCCCGCTATGCCAAAACGCTTTATGATACGGATTTCACTACTTTCTGCCAAAATTCAAATGGGCATAAATAATTAGCTCTGACTCAATGAGGAGACTGAGAAAAGCTATTCTAGTTTGATGACCTGATTATGAGGAGTTTCTGCATGTAATTTTTGTTTTAATGGTCCAATACAGAAATCTGTTAATGTTTTTGGGATAATATGGATAAACTTGATATAGGAGTCTAGGCCACTGGGAAAGATGGCAAGAAAGACTAATCTGACCTGAACTTTTTTAGAGGATATCTTTCCTTAACAACTCCTCACCTGTGCCATGTTACTGATTCTATGCTATAGGAAAAAAAAAAAAAAAAAAAAATCTTTGTTTTACCTAATATTTATTCCATTCTTCTACAGTTCTCAGCAGCAAACTCATGTCAGGGGACTGTGTAAGTACCTGACATCTTCACTGAATAGAAGCTGCACAGTTGAATTACTTGTTCATAGTACCACAAGACAAAGATCGGAGATCTCCTTTGGAGAATTTTCTGTCCTTGAAAAACAGCAAAGCGGGAAAATAACTCCACGGTCCCTTCCTTCCGAATTGAGAATGATTCCCTGAAATATTTCAGTAAAAGAATATATTAATAAATGTTCCTTGCTCCATTTGCTCCTTCTAGAGAATTTCTTCTCTCTTTTCAAAAAATTCACGTTTGAAGTCTGTATGGTATGTGTCTGCAGTAGCCAGGGCTGCAATTTTTCTAACTTACCCTGCTAGAGGACACACAGTGTATGCTTCTTATTTTAATCATCTTACGCTTGATGTAATTCAAGAGTACTTCCTTGTAACCTTTGAGAGAAGATTGCTTCAACATGCAAAATAAATGGTGGGAAAGCTTTTTTATCCATTCACCTGCTGCATGTCCCCTGCCTAAACTCCTCTGTGCAACAGCAGTGAGTGGCAGCGCTTGTGAGCATGAGTTTGTGTATTCTTCCTATGAGATCAAGCATCTAAAAGAGCTGGGTTTCCCCTGCTTTGAGAATTTGCCTCTCTAAGGCAGGGTTGTGCTAAACCCTCAACATGTAAAACTTACGATTATACATTACAATAAGGATACCTTTTAGAAATGCAAATGCATGACATGCAGGTTTTAGGGGCTAGAAAAGAAGAAGATTGCCTTTTGGGGTAGTTTTAGTTTCTCAGTGTACACTTGGCTCATAAGCTTATTTCTTCACAACAAGAAGGCTTCATAATTAGCTTTTCTGAACAAAGTCTTAACCTAGAACATAGATTTAAAAAGATTAAGTTTTCCCAGTAAATTTTCAAAAGTTGGCAACACTGTCAAGAATTTGAATTGATGATCCAAAATCAGAAATCATGTAGCAAATCCCTCACTTTAGTCATCTTTTGGGGAGAAAGAAGAGGGGGTGCCCACCATGTTGCAACAATGTGAGCCTCAGGGTGGGGTTTTTTTTTTTTTTTTGGTCCAGAGTCAGAAGTTTCCCAGAATATTTCTGTGCAGCTTTCAGGCAGAGAAGGGGCACTTGCTGGACTTGGCTTGTTTTGCTCATAATATAAATACCTATTTTGTTTGTTTGTTTGTTTGATTTTTCTTGTTCTTCAGCAACAGTTGGCCAAAAATATAAAATTTGGGCAGCCTCCACAAATGACAATTTCTGCGAGGACAATGGGGGAAGCAAACACCAGTACAGAAGATGATGCATTGCTCAGCAGCCCCACGGAGATGGAGACCCAGCAGGATACAGTGATCTCAGAGTGCAGTAATAAAGTAAGCACTTTAAACTGATATGTCCGTGGCACTAGAGCAGTACTAAAGCAGTAAAGTTCACTGAGGTGTAGCAGATGTTTCCAGTGAGGCGTAGCAGAGCTCAGTGGGCTGCTTTACGTGGGAGGGATCTCTCAGCTTGTACTTCTTGGCCTGGTGGGAAGCATACTCTTGGCATCCTGAGCCAGGTCACAACAGAATTACCAGTCCAAGTGTTTGCTCTGAACTTCCAGCAATGCAGACATCAGTTCCAGTGTTGCTGGAAGATATGAAATTTTTCTGATACAGAAAGTATTTTAAAATACGGACTTCCCAGCAAGGAAAGTTGTTCACAGCATCAAGTACCAAAAATGAAAATAATTTCAAAATTAGAGTGTGCAGCTTGTTTTCTGCTTGTCTCATCTGCTGGCCTTGTAACTCCTTGGCATGTCTATCTGCACAGGTCTTGGGGGATGGGGTGGCTTCTGTCAAAAATTGGTGGCCAGGACCACATAGAGCTGCTCTACTTTGAACAGGTTTCTTGTGCTGCTTTGTGACTTCTGATTTTCCCGACTGAGTAACTCGGATCAATGGCAAGAGTTCTGGGTTTCATTTTACCTGTATTTGTGAAGCTGAGATTTTAGCCTTGATAGTAACAATCATGTGGTGTAATGGGGTCGCAACACACATTAGGTTACGAAGTAATACTGTGATAGAATGATTAAAACCAGTGTTTCTGAGTGTGATGAATATTGCTTCAACCTCTGTGCCTTGAAAATTCCTCATTGTGATGGCTTGGAGAGGGACCATAGCTAAAGAGTCCTAGGTCTCCAGGCTTCCATGGCTGTAGGGGGACTGTTAGCTCTGCAAAAAGAGTCATCTAGAGCATGGAATTAAAACTCCTTGCAGCGGAGGTAATGCCTGAACTGGTTAGTATATTTTTTTCCTTATTGTGTAAGTCAGGAGAAAATAAAATCATTAAGACCTGATCAAAATCCTACAAAGCTGTGCTCTTTCTTTTGTTTTGGAACCTGATTATCTTGTTAAGGAAGCCTGAAGATTTTGCCTTTTGTAGTGCTGTACAGACAGTAGTGATTCAAGGAGCAGTGAAGAGAAACTCAGAGCATGTAGAAACAAGAATGGCTTATCCATCAGTCCTGAAGCAATAGGAAAGAGGGAAAAATCCTACTCTGACATACATGACTTCTCAAGTCCTTTGTATCATATTTATTAGATCCTTTACATTTTAACACTTGTCTGTGGTAATCTTTCCTAGTCCACTGACACTCCAGATTTCTTGAGAAAAATGAATTTTCTTGGAGCAGGACATGAAATGGAAGAAAAGGTAAAAAAACTTTTACACTTGGTTTGTACTGAGTTACACTCTAATTTTAGATATTAGAAGCCTGACAGTTTTTGTTTTCACACTTTGCATGATTGATCATCCAATATTTTGTGAATGCTGTGCAGTTTTGGAAATAGTAAATAAGCAATAACTAAGATTGAGAAATCTTAAGAGCTGATTGCAGGAAACAGCAGGACTCAGTCTCTGCCAGTCTTGCAGCATTCCTCTATTTGATGTATTAATCACAGAGTCATAATTTTCATAAGCACTTCTACTACTTTGTTATGTCTGCATGTAATTCAATAAGCATATGCAAAGCGTTCCTTCAGCTTTTAAGTAATTGGTTCCCTGATTAGCATATGTTTAACCTCAGAAGATTACAGAGCTGTCTTGAAAACAATGTATGTGATTTTCTTTCCTTACAGAAGATGTTTTCTCCTTTTTTTTTTTTCCTGTCTTCTTTTTTCATTCGTATTATGCCAAATGCAAGTCTTGGGAGGATAGCCTCATTCTTACAAGCCTAGACATACAGTTCCACTATTGATTCACAAAAGGAGTCTCACTGAATCACTTTGCTTATATTTGCACTTTCTGAACCGAAGCATTTGAAGGGCACGAGAAATAAAGCGCCATCAAAGCCAGTGTTGTCTTACTTCAGTGTTTTGCTGTTTGGCGCTGTCTTGGACAACTCCACATGACTCTGGAGGGAAGGTTGTCCACAGGCACTGTGCCAGTCTGAGATCCAATGTTGCAGTCATCTCCCATGCAGATAGTACAGCTCTGTAGCTGTTCTATTACGATGCTTAGATAAGTCAATCTGATTTGCTTCTGCCTAAAGTGTATAATCTAAATTATTTAAAGATGTAGATCCTTTTTCACATTAAGCAAACTTTAAAATGTCTCAGTTGCTTAAAACCCTGCCTGTGTCTTTCCCATTCCCAACAAGTTCAGAGTGGAGCTAAAACGTGAAAAAACTTCAATAGAATGGTTTAAGTAATTTTTACGTGAAAACTATAAAAATGTGTAGTACAGAAAATGGGAAAATATTAGTGCTGTAACTTTCATGTCCAAAATTTGTGATTTGTATACTGGAAAGCCAGGGTTTCAAATATTTTCTGCTAATAATTCCTTTGAATTCAAAACTGCAAAGACGTGTGTGTGTGCGCGCATAATTTATTTATTTATTTATTTAATGGAACAAATAGTTTAAGAATGGTTTCTTGTGTTTATGATACAAACAGGTCACTCCAGTCAAATCATCTCGGCCAAAAAGACAGTTTTCCTGTTCTGGCACAATTGAAACAATCAATTTGGATTCAGTTCCCCAGGCTGTTGCTCGTCTAGACAACAGTGCAGCTAAGCACAAACTGTCAGTGAAGCCAAAAAAGCAGAGGATGTCAAGACAGCACAAGAGATTGACAAAGGTATTAAATCACTGGCCAAACAGCAAGAGGAGGGTGATTACTTTTGAAACTGGGTACAAAATAACCATAACTGAGTGTACCAGGATCTATAGACAGAGGACTTAAGATGTGATTAACACTGTTATTTATCTGAAACCCTAGCTGGAGAGAAGATACAAAGAAGTATTAATATTGCCAATTGAGACAAATACTACTTAAAACTAAAGTACTTCCACTGGGATTTTACATTGGGAGAGCTTTCTGATTCTAGTTTTTCTAGTAAAAACTTTAGGTCATAAAGGCCTGAAGATATGTGCTGCTGCTCTGATATAGGCAATCAGATGGTGCAAAATTAGGTTGGGAAAAAATCAGATTCTCTAAATTGGGCAGGGATGATATCTTTGCCTTATAAGAAGGAATAAGACTTAAGTAATGTAGCTTTTGCAGCTATAGAGAGAAACATAAAGTTCTGTCTTTGTACACTTACTGCACATCTGTTTTGGTTTTTATCCTGACATCTTATTAGTTCTTGTAAATGGGACAAGACCATTCAGCTACATAGGGCTCAGGAGAGGCCACTGCCCTTTCTTCTGCACCACTGTACTTGCATTTATCACTCTTGCAATGAAGAAATTAAATTTAAACCTCTTGTTTATACAGAATGGTTGACTGGAGCCAAATGATGGCTCAACAAATGATAGCTAGACAGGACAATAGCTGAGCTGTTTTCCCCAAGGGAAGCATTCTTCAGGTACAGAACAGAGCAGTATTCCTGGGAAGCTCTGGGTTTGCTGTCCATGCATGTTCCCACGGCTCCTACCATAGCACTGGAGTCTCAGCACAGATAATGACAAATATATCCTGGCTCAGGATTTGTGAAAAGAAAACAAAGTGTGTTTCCCTGAGCAGTCTTCTTTCCTGGCTAGCATTGCAGAGCTTTTTTCTGCAGGCAACAGCTCTGTCTCTGCAAGTAACAGTTAGATTTGCCATGAAAGAGCTGGCAAAACAATGCCCCTAAGCAGGTGTTAATTATTTCAGGCTTAAAGGACGGAGTTCTAAGTAGTAGAAGAAGAATGGGCATATGAAACTTATGCTCTGTTCCTTGGGCTTCTGCAAATTTGAAATGTCAGGTCTCAATGTACACCAAAGGGTGATTCAATATTTGGCGTTATAATACTGTCACTCTTGGGATGTTTTCTTTCTTTTAAAGGCTATCATCCGAATAGATGAGAGACATAGGATCTATGATGATGTAATCCATAAACTGGGGTGGGTGTGCTGGCTCATCTAAATCACTGCTTGAAATATTTTTCTTTTGCGTTTGCAACTCTTTGTTCACTGTAAAGGATAACAAACGAACAGGCAATATTCAGTAACTCCAAACTTGTCTCCAATTTTAGGGATCACAAAGTTTAACAATAACAGAATTTGAGCCAGAGGACCTAGAAACTCAGCTGTATGAGGACATATACCCAGGTTATATTGGACGCTTCACAGCAGACAAGCTAATCCGGGAGAGAGATGAACAGAAGCAGCTTCAGCTGGCAGAGGAAAAAAGAATTGAAGATCACTGGGGTATCCTTGAAGCCGAAAGGATAAGACAGATTGTAGAAATGGAAGAACAAAGAGAAATGGAAGAAAAAAGGTGCCAAGAACTTGAGGAGATGTGGAAAGAACAGGAAAAAAGACATCGTGAAGAAGAGAGGAGGCAGTACCTCCTTGAAGGAGAGACATCTTTGAAAATAGAAGAGCAAACATGCCATAAAGAGAAAAGAAGACTCATGAAGGCTGAAAAAAGGCAAGAGCTGGAGGAGCAGAGGTACCAGGAGCTGGAGAAGCAGAGGCAGAAGGAGTTGGAGGAACAACAAAGACAAGATCTGGAGAAGAGGCAGTGGGAAGGGGAGGAACAGCAGAGACGAGAGCTGGAGGTGCAGAAGCTCAAGGAACAGGAGGAGCAACAGAGACGAGAGCTGGAGGTGCAGAAGCTCAAGGAACAGGAGGAGCAACAGAGACGGGAGTTGGAGGAGCAGAAGCTCAAGGAACAGGAGGAGCAACAGAGATGGGAGTTGGAGGAGCAGAAGCTCAAGGAACAGGAGGAGCAACAGAGACGGGAGTTGGAGGAGCAGAAGCTCAAGGAACAGGAGGAGCAACAGAGATGGGAGTTGGAGGTACAAAAGCTCAAGGAACAAGAGGAGCAAAAGAGACGAGAGCTGGATGAGCAGTGGCACCAGCAATGGGAGGAACAGCAGAGACTAAAGCAGGAGGAAGAGAAGCACCAGCAATGGGAGGAACAGCAGAGACTAAAGCAGGAGGAAGAGAAGCACCAGGAATGGGAGGAACAGCAGAGACTAAAGCAGGAAGAGAAGCACCAGGAACAGGAAGAGCAACAGAGACAAGAGCTGGAGGAGCAGAAGCACCAAGAACAGGAAGAGCAGAGATGTCAGGAATTGGAGGAGGAGAAGCATCAGGAATGGGAAGAGCAGAAGCACAAGGATTTGGAGGAGAAACAGAGGCAAGAGCTGGAGAAGCAGCAGAGGCTAGCACTGGAACAATTAAGGCAAGATAGGACTGAAAAAGACAGTCAAAAGGAAGAAGAAAGAAACTGGCTGGAGGAGCAAAAAGAACTCAAGAAACAAAATAAGGAAGAAATACAGGGACAAGAGCTAGAAGAGAAAGAGCTTCAAGAAGTTGAAATAAAACTGAAACAGGAGAAAGAACCTGAGAGCCACAAACAAGAGAAGAAACAGGAGGAACAAAGACAGCATTTGAAGGAGAAAGAAAGGACAGAGAAGGAACAACCCCAGCAAGTGACGGATAAGAAAAAGAAACGGGAAGAGCAGCGGAAACACAAGCTCACAAAACAAATGCACATGGAAAGTTCAGAGTATGTACTACTAGATGAAATGAAGCAGCAAAAGGAACAAAATGGACGTGAATGGAACAAGCTGAAAGAGCAGAAGGTAGACACAGAAGGACAAAATCTTCCGCCAAAACAAGAAAACTCCTTGGAACAGCCACAGGAAAAAGATCAGTTGTGTTCTGCTGGAGGGGCTGATAGGCATCCAGCAGAGGAGAAGCTCCAAGAAGGATTAAGTTCCCAAAAAGTCAAACAGCCAGAAAAAGGGAATAAAACATCGGAAGAACTGCAAGCCCAGAAACTGAAGAGAGAAGTTGAGGCTCAGGAGCAAAAACGCATAGGGGAAGAACTTCGGTGGCAAGAAGTAGATGAAAGACAGACGGCATCCAGACCCTTCACATTTCAAGTGTCTTCTGGAGATAAACAGATCATATTTCAGAAAGTAAATCTGAGTCCTGTCATGCCCATCAAAGGAGCAGGACTCTCTTCTCCATCTGTCAAAGACTGCAGGGTGCACACTACCAGTAAGGGCTCTCATTCCCTCCCATCATCTGTGTGTGTACCCCACACAGCTATATTGGTTACTGGAGCACAGCTGTGTGGCACAGCAGTGAACCTGAACCAGATTAAGGACACGGCTTGCAAATCATTACTTGGCTTAACAGAAGAGAGGAAAAATGTGGACGTTCCCTCTCCAGAGAAGCCCGAGAGAAAAAAACAGGATCCCAAACCCAGCAGCAGTAAAATGAAACATGCACAAGAGGCACTGAACAACCAGGCTGTACTGGCTGAGTGGGCCTCTATCCGCTCCAGAATCCTAAAGAATGCAGAAAACAACAAATACAATGAGAGAGACCGGGTAAGCGTCTGCAGGCACAGTGATGACTGGACAGCCCGAGGACGCGGTGCTCCCCATGGTAACTTGAGGAAAACCCTCTCCGCAAATGCAAAGTTCTCGATTACACCAGCATGGCAGAAATTTTCAGACGTTTCAAAAACCAGTTCAGATGCTGAGAATGTAAATGTGGCAAAAGGCAATGAAACAGTGGCTGTGGGGAGAACCACTGGCTCATCTGCTGATTCAAAGGAGGACGTGGTCTCCACTTTTAAGGATAACTTATCTGAAAAGCCCAAGGAGAAAATGGAAACCCATAGTGAAGTGACAGACAACACCGAAGGCTGTAAATTTGCAAAAGATCTTCCATCTTTCCTTGTTCCAAGTTTTCCACATTCTATGGGTAAGGAATTACCCCAGCCAGAACTTCCCAATGCCCTGGAAAATCAGCAAAATAACAGCACAAAAAAAGCAGATAAACCACCATCAAATGGAGAAGAAAATGTTTCTCCTTTTGGAATAAAGTTACGAAGGACAAACTATTCTTTACGTTTTCATTATGATCAACAGGCAGAGCAAAAGAAAAAGAAAAGATACAGTGCAGGAGACAGTTTTGATGGTGTGCCTGACCCACTCACCTCAGCAGAAGGTGAGAAAGAATCCTCTGTTTTCACTTCACAAGAAAGTACCTCTCCTGGCACGGGGAGAGCAAACATTTCTGGTAATTTAAAAGACTCTTCAGTTACTGTCGTGGAGGTTTCACCACCAGTGGTCCCACCAGCCACCGGCCAGAGTGCTCTCACTGCTCATGAGAAACCAGCATGCAAGTCACTGGTCCCACAGAAACCTGCCTTAGCTCCAAAGCCCACCAGCCAGACCCCACCATCGTCTCCTCTCTCTAAAATGAACAGATCAAACCTATCTGAAGTGTTGGGGCAAAGGGTGGTTAAAGCTGAATCAGATGGTGGCTGGAGAAAAGAAGACAGAGCAAATGCAGCCCAACCCATACCATCCAATGACTACAAAAATGAAGAGGAAGAAGTCAAAGAAAAGAAGTCATTTTTCCCATCTCTAAGTATTCCATGGAGAGAAAAAAGTGACAAAAAGCCTGAGCCATTGAAGAAAGGTATGTATCTTTCAAAGCAAATTTAGCTATTATCTGCATTTCTGGAGATCCAGAGGAAGACATTTGGTCTTAAGCTATGATTTTTACCTGGCATGTTATTTGTGGAGGACTGCTACTTTGCTTAGGGTTGTCTGAATGAGTGTGAATTCCCATGCCCACAGTTTAATTCAGAAGCCCACAAATTCAGTGTGACCAGTGCAACCTACTTAAGAAAGTTAATTTCAAGGAGGTAACAGAAGTGTGTGTGTGTGTGTGTGTGTGTGTGTGCGTGCGCGTTTTCCTTGGCAGAGATATTACTTCTGCCTCTAGTTAGTCAGGTGATGGATTCTGGTCCATGTATAATGGTTTCATCAGAGCAGAGAGTGTAATTTTAAAAACCTACATTCTGTTGCTTCTCTTTTTAAAGGAATATTATCTAGCTTAAAAATACTAAGATCTAGGTCCCCTTATCCTGGGCAAATTCTTTAAGCAATACAGCTGGGCACAGCAGTCTGTGCTTCAGAGGCAGTCTTCAGTGATGAAAACATTTAGAGTAGCCATAATGTCTCTTCAGAGGAGGGTTGAAAGCCCCTGTGTCCTGAAATGGTATTCTGTACAAGAGGGAAAATTACCCTTTCAGAGTAAGGACACTCAAAAGACTGAGGCAGGAATTCAGCATTTCATTGGGAAATCCCAATTTTTTTTCATTCTTGAATTTTGCAAATATCAGGACACTTGTAAACCAGTATCTCAGTGGAACTGCTGCCTTTTTTTTTCCTTCACCAAAACAAAAACCCAAAACCAAACCAAACCAAAAAACAGAACAAAAAAAAAGAGATACATTTGGACATCTGAGTGTGTTGAATTAGGTCTTATTCCTGAGGCATAAAATCTGTTTCAGGATTTGTCGTGCAGTCCATAAAGGTCTGTGACTGACATGGCATTCAATGGGCTTAGCTCCAGCATTTTCACAAGGTAGAGAGGTTGTAGGGGTTTTCTCAAGACAAGAGATCTGCATTATTCAATCAATTCTTGTCATGTTTTCTTTCAGAAAAGCCTGTTCTTCAGAGCAGACACTCTTTAGATGGCTCTAAATTGATGGAAAAAGTGGAAACTTCACAACCACTTTGGATTACATTAGCACTGCAAAAGCAAAAGGGATTTCGTGAGCAGCAAGCTACGAGGGAAGAGAGAAGACAAGCCAGAGAGGCAAAGCAAGCTGAAAAACTGGCTAAAGAAAATGTAAGCAATCTTTAGAAACCTGCCCATTAGAAAAACTGACACCATAATTATAACTGTTAGCTAATTTCATTATGTGGGAGTATGTATTTTTTTAATGTTTGGTTTGTAAGACTTCATAAAAGCTAAAATGACAGCAAGTAAAAAGTATTCTGAAAGTCTGGAGTTCCCTCTTGCAAAACTCAGACCTCCGGGAGAAAATACTGTGCGACAGTTTGGCAATTTTAGTGTAAACTCTGATGATATCAGGTGGTAGTTAATGACAGTCATAAGCACAACTACTGTGCAGGTGATGGAACAGAAAAATTGTGTGCAACGTGGTTCTTTCAGAGCTTAAATAAGTGAGATGTTAACCTTTAATGCTTGGGGAATAACAGCTGAAATATGCAATTATAGGTGAATATTAGTAAGTCTGAATTTATTTTTATTGTAGCATATACTATTTGGGTAAAACACATATGAACAGAAGAAATGAACAATCATTATTGTCATGATCATGTCCACATGCCTAAAGCAGGCACTGAATTCAATCACTTCTTTCCTGTTCTCCAAATAGCTATTTATTCTCCATGGCTATTAGTAAGGAAAGCACTTCTACTTACAGCACCAAAGCGATGCTGCACAAACAGGGATGTTGTACATAGATATCACAGATGGCAAAAAGGGGTATTATGTGGATAACTAAATATATTTTGGTGTTTGTTATGAGACCCAAATTTCTGATGGATATATGCCTAACCAGAGCCATAGACAACTGATGGAAGAAAACAGCAGTGGGTGTGAAGTTGCCCACAGATGCACACTACGTGTCAGTGCTGTATTTAACAGGGAGGGCTGGCTCAAACTCGTCAGTATTTTGACTGAAATGACAACGTGACAAATTTAACTTTGTGGTGGGTTTTTTACAGTCTTTAATAAGTGTTGGGTTTAGAAGTATCAGTGTTGTGATCCCTTGCCAAAAATGAAGGTTAAGGAAAGGACAGGTAATGAATGAAAGCATCAAGTGTGTCATCTCTAATTTGTAGCCATTACATGACAGACTGTTTCTCATTTAGCAGTTTCCCTTCTCTGTTCTAGGCTGCTGTAAGTAATCAGTCAGATAATAAAAGTAACAGCAGCAAAACAAGCACACTGCAGAAATCTACAGCTCAAGAAGGAGAGAAGAAAATGGAGACAGCTGTGTCAAGACTAGAAAGAAGGGAGCATCTAAAAAAGTCAAACACCCTTCCAACATCTGTGACAGGTACGGTTGAGAGATTCAGATTCACTCTAGGAATAATGCACTTCAGAAATGGTATTGCATGTTCTTGAGAAAGT
This sequence comes from Corvus brachyrhynchos, assembly GCF_000691975.1. Classification (NCBI taxonomy): domain Eukaryota; kingdom Metazoa; phylum Chordata; class Aves; order Passeriformes; family Corvidae; genus Corvus; species Corvus brachyrhynchos. The sequence continues at coordinate 8,146,586 of NW_008240046.1, forward strand.
GAATGAGAGTTTTTTTCCCCCCCTCATATACTACTGCTAGAATTACAAATGCATTGCACAGAATAACACACCTTATTCCCATCTCATGTGCTGCCCCTTATGATGGAAATACTAATTTTAACAGATTTTTACCAGGCTCCCTAGGTTATTGAGGTTACACTGCTGCAATTCCTTAGAATTGCCCCAGTTCAAGTTAGCAAAATTGGGCTGTCTCCCCAAGCCATATCCACAGTATTTTTGGAACATGACTAATGCACATTAGAGGGATCTGATTTACTGTAAATTGCAATTGCAGTACTGTTTTGCCTTTAGGTTGGGGGTTAGCACAGAGGGGGAATGATATTTAACTTCTACAAAGTGCATTTGTGCAGGAAATGAAACATGTTGTGTCACACCTCCCAGTTTGTCAAGGAGAAATATTCACCCCCCAATATTGGAAATAAGCATTCTCATTTGAAAAATGTTTAAAAAATAATAACTTCAGTTGACGGTAGTCTGTTACTTTGAATTTAGGACTTCTCCCTCCCAGTCAAATATTTGGTATGGGAGGTTGGAACCAGAACCTACTGCTTTATCTGTCACTTCAGTTAAGCCGAAACTATTCCATATTCAAAAGGCAGGCAAATTAAAATAAATACTTCCCCAAAGGGCGTAACATTTGGGCTGGTATAAGGTAATTGTTGAAATACAGACTTGCCTGTATTTCTCTAGCTAACAGTAGTCATTGGGAAAAGGTTTTTGAGTGGATAGGTGTTGAAGAAACCTTTTAAAAAGTTGCACAAGTAAATAGCATTTCTTAAAGTAAATACAAGTATCAGCTGCATCTGTTCAGTACCACTCTATGCCAAGGACTATGAAATGCAACTATTGAAAGCAATGAGGTGACTCAACTGATTTGTTAAAGGCTAGACCAGTGCTACTCCTGCATTACAGACTGTCTGAAGCTGAACTTCCCGCCCCCCCCCACCCCCAACCATGCCTATATTCAGTTGCTTCAACAGCTGGATCTTCACACTGCAGCTGCACACCAGAGCAGACATCCCTGAGAACTTCACTTGGAACACCTTGGGTTGGACTAGATGACCTTTAAAGATCCTTTCCAACCCAAACCATTCTAAGATCTTACATAAACTGCCCAAAACTTTCATGCTTTACAGCATGCCTGTCAAACTCTTAAAGGGGCTCTATGGCAACCCTACCCCCAAAGACTCAGCACAGTGTTGTTACGCTGTACATGGTAAATTCTAGCAGAAATCAAACCTCATCACAATAGATGATGCCAAATTAGATCAAAGGGCCAAAACCCAATTATCCAAAGTCATTCTGTCTGCACTAGAGTGACAGTTCAGGAGGAAATTGAGGAGGAATTACCAAATTCGAATTACCTAAAGTGAAAGCATAGAACTCTATTGGCCCTTACAAAATAGTGACTGGATTTCCCTGTGATTACTGACGACATTTGGAGCCAGGCAGCCATTAGCAACTACACATATATACAGGTATTTTTGGGTAATAAGACTGATTTGGGCTTCCCACAGTTAGAAGAGTGTTTAAGACAAGACCAGCCTAGGACATGTTTAAAATGGAAATCTGCTGAGTCCTCCTCTAAGGACATTAAAAACCACCAAACTTGCACTTGCGTCTTGCGCAACAGGAACTGATGAGTGTGTGACCTTTAAAATAGCACAAATTACCAGAGCATTTGAAATAATTAGCTTTTCAAAGTGTCCATCTACAGAAATTGCTGCTGCTACTGTTCATTTACTTACAGATAAAAATATATGATTAAAGATGCACTAAAAAGAAAAATAGAACCGTTCTTGGCATCCATGCAATTTTAAAGCTTTTACACACATTCAAAACCTGAAAATGAAATGCAACTAAAAGTAATTGGGAATCTGAACATTTAACAAGAAAAGAATTTTTACTCCTAAAATAGAAAACATGCCAGTGGGGGGGG
>NW_008240046.1:8148564-8151320 GCF_000691975.1 Corvus brachyrhynchos
GGAGTTGTTTTGTAACTAAGATTTTTAGAGTTACTCCATATGTTTCAGATAGAACTCATTTCTACTCAGGTTGCCTTCAAGGGCATTCACTGTCTCAGAATTTATTTTCCCATTTGACTTCTACAATACTTCCATAGTTCTGCTTTGTGAAGTTGCTTCTTAGAAATCATTTGTTTATTAAACACATTTTCTTATGGAAACTGCTGTTTGTCTTCAAGATACTACTTTGAAGAAAATGTGGCAAACAGCTAGTGATGAAAACAGGTTTCTTCCTTTTCAAGGACAGTCTCTTGGGCAGGGTTAACTGAGGCAGGAAGCTATAGGACCACCGTCTTCTCTGAAGAGGGAATCTAAATACTAGTGAATACATTTGGTTTACATGTGTGCAGCAGCTGCATTAGCAAAGAGAAAAAAAACCCCTAGCTTTATTTCCCATTGTTTTCTATGGGGCAGATGTAATTAAAATAGTTTATTTAAAGAGAAAGACTGGCAAACTGGAAATGTTTTCTCTGGATCTCACGGAGACTGAAAATTTCGTCCCTATTTTTGTGAGTTAGATCACGTGGAGTCACCTCTGAAAAAGGAAACTCAGCTCCTCCTAATTTGATTATTTTGCAAATACAGTAAGATTTAACTGAAAGTGTTGGCAATAAATATCTAGTGTTAGATCAGAATATCTTCATATAAAAGTGTAATCTCTAGAGTCCTGCAACAAAGCACAGGATTCAACTAATGTTGGGGTTTTTTTTCCCTCTCCCTATCCCATAAAAAAAGTGGAAATTTCAGATTCTGTTCCATCAACCCCAGTGACAAAGGAGGTGGCCAAGAGATTCTCTACGCCTGATGCTAACCCAGTGTCAACAGAACCAGCCTGGCTCGCGTTAGCCAAGAGGAAAGCAAAAGCCTGGAGTGACTGTCCACAGATCATAAAGTAAACTGTAAAGTTACATCTCCATTGCTGACTATAAATTGCTTTATTTATTCTGCTTTTTACACATGACAAAACTGAAAATGCATGTATAGGAAGGACTGAAAACGGAACTGATTACCATTTTGCTCTAGCTCACTGTAAAGTCTACTCAAGTCATATATTCCATTGCTTTGACAAATAGCTAAAGGAGGTCATGGCAAACATCTCACAGCCAGACTCTCTCAAAAACTTAAGAGTGCTCAGATACTGGATGTAAATTTTAGCAGGTATCATAAGGGCCAGAAGAGAATAAGGGTTCAGAAGCTTCTTAAATTCTGTTGGTATTCGGTTCTGGAATTCTAGATCTCTATGTCTGAGATCTCAGAAATTTTTTCAGAACTTCATTGTTGAAATTGAAGCAAGATGCATGTTTCCTTCTCTTAAGTCATAATTTATTTAAACATATTGAACTGTATGAACTGCCAGTTCTGCCTGCTATTTGAAAGCTTTTTCCCTAAGGAAGAGCTTCAGGATACACCATTCCACATGCAAATGATAAGTAGATAGATGGTACCATCCAAATGCTGAGGTAATTTCTTTCATCACAGGATTAATACACTACATCTATATACCCTCACTTCTAGGAAGAAAACAATTAATCCTACTTAAAAAGCCACCATTTTTTAAACAAATATTATTAAGTCAGGGATTCACTGTTTCTTCTAGCCATCTAAGTGCATCACTGTTTGTGCTTGGCCATATTTATGCTGCATAGAGACAGTGACTGTGGATTACAACTTTAAAGCAGTTGACTGGACTTAAACTGGAATTAAACCTGTGTGAATGCAGCTGTAGAATTTGTCTCAGTAAGTTCCCACAGGAGTAGGACTGGCAGAACTGAAGTTAACTGAGAACTGAAAGCTAAGTCAGTGAGAGTTTTAGGAGTTTTAACTCTGCATTCTTCCCAATTTTACTCCACATGTAATTTCAGGTAGTTCAGATAACTTCCTGTACTTTGACCAGTATAGCCAGAACACTTCAGAAAGAAGTTTACTTACCCATCTCAGGTATCTGCTGTGGCAATTGAACACTTTATTACTTCGCATAACTAAAACAGAAATGTCCAACCCCTCCCTCTTACAAAAAAAGGATAAAGTCCATAAACGTAATAAAAACGTCACTATCTTCCACATCCCACAGAAATCACTAGGTCTGCATTTTAAAATGTCACCCTATTAAATAAATCAACTGAGTTTGTTTTACAAGCAAGACTTTAAAAAAATTTCAAAGTCTCCTTCTTACAACCATAAGGCTCAAAGGAACCTTTAAGCCTACAACATCATAAAGGGAGACATTTTCATGAAAAGAAATTACATCATTCTAGAATGATACAACATATGCTTCATGGAAGTGTTTTAGCCAAACTGCTGTAAGCAGCATGAGAAACAGCATTTTAAACTACACAGGAAACAGAATGAAAACTGTTGCATACCCTGTTCCCAGAACCAAAAGGAGTTTCAGCAAAAGTCATTGTCAAGTACAGCCTTTCCCATCAAACAGAAAACAGGGGCTCAGTATCATGGTTACAGTAGCACAAACAAAATGGATGTTAGATTGAGTATATGTGCAGCAGCAAGATGGGCTTTCTTGTCTTAAGCCATTAGTTTTGCTCAGTTTCATATTTAAGACCAGAATCTCTAAAGTAACTTTTTTTACCATTAATATAAGTAATTAATATGTTTTAAGCAGAAATAAGACAATGCTGCTTGGGAAAAACCCCCAACTTAATGCCTTCAATATCTGAAGATAGAATTGGCCCTGTAATTACTTTCAATCTGCTAGCAGC
>NW_008240046.1:8151331-8170774 GCF_000691975.1 Corvus brachyrhynchos
CAGCAGGAAGTAGTGCATCTTACAGTCAAATTTGCATTTTTTCCAAGTTTGTTTGCCTGAAGTATGGATCTGTAATAACTAAACTGCCTGAAATCCATCTTTACAATTATTTCTTGGGAGGGGGAGCCAGGTAGAAAAACAGAGAAGGTGAAGTAAATCAGGATGAAAGACACTGGTATTTTGAAAAGCATAGCAAAATTAGGTGCTATTGTGCATGACATAAGGATGCAATTTTCCAATTCAATCCATTTATAGCACATAGAATAGAACTTTCATTAAGGATATGGTCCTAAGCTAAAGCTTCAAAGCAGAGTTTTTTTTCAACCATAAAGGTATCTAGTGTAACAATGGAAACTGTATTATGTACAGTACTTGATGGAAACATTTCTAAAGTGTACACGTTCAACAGTGACATTTCATGTTAAATTAACAAAGATTTGCACTAAATACCAATGAAGTGAAGTGTTACTTTGCTTTAGCTTTGTTGCAGCCATTTCTGATAAAGTACTGGAAATCTGTAAAAATAAATCTAAAACATTACTACCCAGTTTAAAACAGCAAAAATGTTTTAAGAACTGAATAAACCACTATGTAGTATATTGTCTCAATTTTTTGTAACTTATACAAACACAAAATACCATTTCTTTTGACAAGGTTATATATGATTAACCTATATGTTCATATAGTAATGTATAAAAACAACAACATGTATAATTGTGGGGTATTTGTTGTGTACTTTTTTAATTTTTTCAAATGTTTTAAAGTGCAATTGTTTATTATACTGTCATTTTAATTCTTATTAAACTATAACCTGGTCAAAATTATCTAATCATTGATATATGTCCTCTGTGTCTCATTTTGCTAAACATGTAGTTCAGGTTTGCCTTACAAATAGAATTTTCACAGTGCTACAAATGTACTATGTACTCCATAGGATTCAAAGCAGATGGTTCATGAGAGAAAGTAAGATAAGAGTTTCTACTGTATTTGTTTTACAAGACTCTTAGTCAGGGAATGCTCTCAGTGAAGTGTACTTTTGCCACTGCAAGTACTTGATTTGCATTACTAAGACCCCTGGTACTTACTTCTAAGGTGCTAAAGAACACAAAACCCAATTTACACAACCTTTTATTAATAGTTCTTGTGAAGACAATGTAAACAGCATTCCTTCAAGTATCTTAAAAAATTATTTGACAGTGGTTGATTTGAGCAGTGCACACTTCATCTCGGAACTCATACCATACCTGTCATTGAAATTTAGTAAATATTTATAGTGTTATTTCCACTTTAGAATACAAGAGGCAACACCTACTGACTTCAATGGAGTCTAAGTATATGCTAGATTGAATTAAGCCTTGGAGGGCCTAAGTCCATGAAAGATGAATATTCTGTTTGTACAAACTATAGTAAACAGTTTGCTTCTTCCTGGTATATGAAATTCAGGCTATGTCTCCAGAAATCAAGTTAAAAGTTAGATTCGAAAAAGGACTTGGGTTAGCTTGCCTTGGCACAGAAATCTTGACAGACGCACAAACATTAGTGTGATGCAAGGAAGAGCCAGGCACAGGTGAAGATGGACTCAGAGGAAGCAAAACACTCCTTCCTCAGAGGCAAGCCCACGATCCAAGCTGTGGAATATGGCACCTTACACACTTTGTCCCCTCTCTGGCAAGGTGCTGAGCAGCCATCCTCCCTCCATCGCTACAGCCAACTGTGGACACTGCCTCATGCAAAATCCTGCCTGCAGCAAAATAGGCAGAGGGGTAGAGAGCACCTGTGAGCTCCTAGTTCACAAATGTAAACAATAAACATAAAGCAGCCTAACATCTTAGCTGTTATTTTTTCCTGTTATATACAGATCTAGACAATAAACATAATCATTTCTACAGCCAACAACAAGCTTTGTTCCCCATACTACAGGTGAAGAGAAAACCTCTCCTGGAAGCTTATATACTCCTTCTGCTGTTCCGCTCTTGGCATTCAGGATCCACACTTTGCCATCTGTAGATACTGCAGCCAAGAGAATTTTGTTATTTAAGTCATCACTTTGGAAAATGAATGGTGTTCCATATACACTTGAAGTGGCTTCAAATTTCCACAGTAAATTACCCTCCATGTTACAGCAGTAGATAAAGCAGTCGTGAGAGCCAAAAAATATTTCTTGCTTAGTAGAACTTGAGAGGCACGGGGATGAAAACACTGGCCCATTAGTGGAAAACTGCCAAACCTACAGAAAGAACATAACCACTCATTATGAAAGGTTTTTCACATTATCAGTTTTACAGCAACTATAATTTTTTAATAGGCTTGTTGTTGATAGGAGAGCATTTCATTTCAAATGTACTCGATTTTGTGTACTAGTGAGTGCTGGTAAATCCTCGTCAAATTGTAAGTTAGGTTTTACACAGAGAGCAAGCAATAAAAGTCTCATAAAATAGATGTGGAAGAGGGAAGAGTTACTACCTTCTGTGAGGCCCATATAAAGATGGCCAGTTTGGGAAAAGAATATTCTTGGGCTGTTGTACAATTATCAATGAACATCAAGAATCCCGTTAATATGCCATTCTTTGGCAGAAAGGCAGATATTCCTTTTGTAATACAGATTTCCTCTGCTTATGCTAACAATGCACAGATCCCTCCTCAAGGGAGTATCGGTTCTGCAACACTGCTGCAAGCAGCGAGCAGGGCATGGGCTAACATGTATTTTATAATCAGAAAAGGCTTAGGAATTGCCATGTATACTGCATCTCAGGCCAACAAACAGCATCAGTTGTTTTAACACCAAATACAAACTACATTTATCTCCAAAGAACTGAAAAAATACTCTCATTTAATTCAATGTGAAGGCTGACACATATTTTACCGGAATTATGATTTGGCAGTTTTTTGATAAATGCATAAACATTCTAAGAAACCTTTACCTCTGAATAACAACCATCTTACAGAAGAGATAGCTTAAACCTGTTTGAAAAACTCCAAATGAAACCATGTCATTTGCTGGCACTACACTTGACAATTTACTTTGGGTATAAGGTCTGAACTAGAAATCCTCTTACCGCATCAGGTAACTTGAGTCTGTGATTTTGCCATGAACTGCATGGACTACCCTAGGCAAACAGTTTTTCTACTTTCTCCTCTCTCTAACAACAGACATTTCTATTTGGTTCACAAAAAGGTATATGTCAATCATTAAGCCACAGAAAACAGTCATAATAAAGTATCTTATTCAGGGTTTTGTGACAGACATAAAAAACCCAAAACACTTTCTTTCACCTTTTCTCCAGAATGAGTGTAACAATATAAGTTTCCATCCACACACCCAACACAGACGTAGTTCTCATTGCAGTGAGGAGAGGAGAAGAGTGGTTTTCCAAGGCTGCTTTTCCAAATCTTACTCCCCGTCACCTGTAAGTGGCAGCATGGAATACCTGATGCTTAACACAACTATAAGAAATAGCACAAAACAACCCTTCCATCACTGCCTCACCCAGCCATTATATAGTGTGGAAAAAAACCCCAAACCCCCAAACCAAAACAACAACAAAAAAACCCACAGAAAACAAAAATGTAATCAAAAAGTAGCTTTCTCCCATCCAGAATGCATACCAGAAGCAAAAGTACTCTTCAAATCTTATTCCAACAACTGTATAGTGTTTTACACAGGATAGTCAATACCCATTTTTCCTCCCCCTAGGCAAAGCAATAATGATAATTACTAGTGTATTAATAGTGTAGCAGTAGTTCTAATAAATGCCAGATTCAGCTTTTTATTTCATTCCCAGCACCTCAGTATGTGACAAGGACCAATGAAGTAGAGATACCTTGGAATCAAGTTATATTGTTACTCTAGGACATGTGGCAATTCACTATGACTGTCACAATGCATTCCTAGTGTGTCCTGCACGTTCCCCAGGAATTAGGATTATTAATAAAAATAGGAATGTGCAGACTCACTTGTAGGTGGGTTTCTCAACTACCTGTTACTCTGGATTACAGAATAAAAAAATATCTTTTCTTAAGCACAGCCCACTCTAGCTGCAAAACCACACACACTGGTTTCCTAATGGTAGATTGGCTATTACTGAGGACATTTGTACTGGGTGGAAGGTAAAGGTGATTAGGATTGATGCTCTGTGCTGTTGAGTACAAAAACATTAATAACTTCTTCAAGTCCCCGTTCCTTTTATCAAGCAGGACCAGCTGTAAGCCAACAATGCCTCAGAAAACAATGAAACTGCTCCACATCTATCAAGAATGCCATTTCCCCAGTGCAAAGAACAGAACTGCACTCTGAGATTAAAAGGACAGCTCTTAAATATGGGGAGGGAAACAGTAGGAGGAATGAAGGGGCTTCTTTCTCCATTCTGTTCTGATTTCTGTATGTTTTTTTCCAATCCTACTGTCAAAGGAGGAGCGGGCAGGAAAGAAATCTACAGACTTGCTCTCGCTCACTGGTTTTACTGATATGGGACTGACAAGAAACTGATTGCAACTTTACCTACAGTCAGCATGCGAATTTAAGCAAGTCACTTCAGTTCTCCCTATCACCAGATAGATTTCTGAAGTACGAGCACTATTATGGTAACCTTGCATATAATTATAATGCCCCCACATAGAAAATATTTAATGGTAACATATGATCATCTTCCCTTTCATCAGAATAGTGATCTTAACTTCAGAAATACATTTGGTTTCATTTAAACTTGAGATCAGGATGAAAGGCACATAAGCAAAGGTACATACTGGGTTAACAGCCAAGAACAGTCCTCCTAGTGTAGCAACATAGAGGTGATGTGGAAAAGAACTTAGACAAGGAGATGAAAACACAGCTCCACCTTCGCAATGTAACTTCCATATACACACCCTTTTCTGTAAATAATAATATTTCAATTGGAGTTAGAGCTCATCATGTTTACAAAGCCCTTTGAATGTCAAACATTATCAAATACTGTGTTTACTCAGCAAATACTAGTTAAGAAGTGAAGACAATCTACATGCTATGACAGCAACATGTGCCATTGGCCTTCTCTTCCAACAAATAAACTAAATTCAGCTAATCAAAAGGCAGTATCTGCCCCTTTTATTTTTCATCTCCCTCCATCTTCTCATTTATAATATAAGATTCTTTCCCCACCAGAAAACCACAGTTCTATTTCTAACTAGGCACCCTATTCTGAAACACCCATGGAGAATTTAGTAACTAAGAAAATTTGCTTTCAACCAGGACTAATAAGACAAGAACCACAACTGAGAACACCACTGAAACTATTTACTGCCACATAATCCTAACCTTACTTACAGCAGGCCTAACTTTCAGAAGTGTGATTGTGGACTCCTAAGAATACTAACACCAGTGGAACTTCCTCTGGTGTACTACAAACAGAGTCTAAACTGGATATTTATTGTTCTATATGTAAAAGTTAGTCAGTCTTCTTACATAAATATCCAAAGCATACACATGTTGGTCATGTGATCCAACGTAGACCAGTCCACTGGCAGGGTCTACAACTGCAGAGCTTTTCACAGTGTCTCCTGTGACAAAAGTCCAGTGTATTTCTCCATCACTGCTTTGAAGCACATACACTAAGCCATCATAACAACCTATGTGGAATAAAACACAACAGGGGAAAAAAGAATAATGATTATTTGCATTTATGGTGTGATTTATGCTGTTAGTTGCATCACTGCTGGAAAGAAATAAGATTATTCATAAGGTAGAGTTTCAAAATATTTTCCAAAGCTCCTCCGGTGTTTTTAGCTCAAAGGTTTTGCTGATACATTCAAAGATGATTGTTCTGTGTGTTTTTTCTAGGTTACATTTAGAATACACTTATTTCACTGTCTTTCTATCAAATTTCTCAGTAACAGTATTAGAAGACATAGCAAGTTGCTGAAAAGGGAGAATACAAATTTTTTAAATTACCTCTTTGTCTAGTTTTTGTTTCTGAGAACAAAGGTGTTAAAAGAATAAAGTCTGTAAGTTTTCTAATGAAAACCAAACTGTCATCATAGAAACTCCTTCATGTTAATGAAATATTCAACTTTATTATCAAGAGTAAATAGCAATTAAAATACAAACAAAAAGATGGCAACATTAGACTTGCATTAAAAATCCTCACAACTTGGACATCTGTGCTAATCAGTGATTTAGATGTATTAGCTAAAAAGATGACACTAAGATGAACAATGGCAACTCCACTGACAATGGATACAACAAAACCAAAAAATTATCCCAACATATTCTTCACATTTCCAAAAAGAAGAGTCAAATGAGATAATTAAACTGTGAAAAATAGTATGAAGTACCATGTACTGATTTCTAACAATCCATTTTTAAAGACATTTTAAGATTGTATCACCTTTCCATACTTTAAAAAAAACCCCAAAAACCACCAGTTTAAATGCCACACCTTAATCTACCACTAAAAAAGAAACTGTAGCCATTGATTATTCCTTATTAATAAGTTGGGATATAATAAACCGCAAGAGTATATGTTAGATAAGCTCCATCACTCGTTATCATGAAACTTAAATTACTTCTTCCTTCTGTTTCTATTTTACAATAAATGAGTTCTGAGGCAGATATGAAGTTGATGGATGGGGGACAACCAGAGATAAGAAATATGATTCTCTATCATTCATCTTGTATTTAGAAGAAAAAAGAATTTAAAATGAAGGGTGAAACAAAAGACGTACCAACAACAATGAAATTTCCACACTTGGATACACAGGCAGAAGATTCAATACGATCTCCAAGGGTCTTCTCCCATTTTATTTCTCCCAAATCCAGATCAATTGCCTGCATTGCATGGGAGTGAGAGCCAACATATACACATGCAGATACTTTTTCTTTAGCTGGTATTATAACCAGTGGTGATGCATCAACGCATTTTCTTGTGTTTGACTTCCACCTCACGCACAATGCCAACTCTGTCACTGGCAAATGACAACATTCGGCGTGGATTTGCTGAACAGAGGAACAGTCATTTTTATTTGCCTTGTTTTCAACTGTTAAAATTCTATTCTCCAGTTCAGACCCTTGCACATGGCTTTTCATTACACTTGGAGTCTTGGAATGCAGAAAGCATGGCTGCTGTAGTGGTTCCACTCCTACCTGTACTGTATTTTTGGGCTGCATAGAAGACTTAGTGAAATTCATAGGGAAAAAATGATTTCCTCTGTTCAGTGCAATAAATGGCATTAATCCTGAAGCAATCTCAAGACCTCTTTCAGATGTCAGTTTAATATATTTTCCATGGAATTCCTCTCCACCGCTCCCTCTTAATTTTCTTTTCACAACATTGCCAGGATTCATTAACTGTTCTTCATCTGGAAACACCATTTTAAGAATATGTCTGTAAACCTCTTCAACTGAGTGGCTGAGAATAACTTCAAGGAGTCCAGGCACAGCTTTGCCTACTAACATCTCAATTTCATCATAAAATCGTAGCGCCTTTAAGGAGTCTCCACCACTGTACAGAAATACTGCATCTTTAGAAATTCCAGTGGAATCACCTGGAAGACCAAGGACAGACTAGAGAAAAAAAGAAGGAGAGAGATACCACAGGTGTTATACCATGTCACACATATAAAACCTCAAGCGGGGTAGAATCCACCTGAACAACAAGAAGTCCTGCTAAAAATCAACAACTGAGAAAATTCACTGCTCTACAAAAAATCATTGAAACATGTTAGTGCCAACAGAGGGACTGATATATCAAGAATTAGGAGGAACAAGGAAACAGGGAGATACTAGTTCTGTCCTACAAAATGTCTTGCTCAATTCCAATCCTGCAGCCTAAGGAATTAAAGGGAATTGTGATATATATTGATTGGCCATTTTCAATACCATTTATTAAGGACAGCTTTGCAGATAAAACATAGATGCCTTTTAATAAAATCAGTTTAGGTGTTTTATTAATAAAACTTATATAAACTGTTCTTTTTTACTTCTGAATTATTTAAGCCATCTACTTACTGACCTACTTTTAAAGTTATAAGCACTTCAGTTCATGAAAGATTTTGCATTTGGCATTGTTACTAAACAAACAGCAATAACTGTGTCGCCTCTCACTGCACTCCCTGCTTATTAAGCCTGGGTGCAAAGTCCAAATCCTTTGGTTTTGGAAGCCACCTTCTGTTGTCCATAATGGGTCTAGGTCATATCCAATCCCTTGGGTTATCATTTCATAGTCATCAATGCAAAAATTACTGGCACAGACAAATAAATTTACTACATTTACTTGCTCAAGTCCTAAGCCACAGCTAATCCCACTTTCAGGTGAAACTTTTAAGTCCACCTTGGAAAAACAAAGTAATACTGTTTGGCATCATATTTCAATACCTTGGAAAATAAGTCTCTAGCACAGAAATTTAGAAACAATACGAACAGGCAGTCCAAGAGACAGTTGTGCAACTGTGCCATCTATTTAAAAAAAGGAATCTTCAGTTTATAATTACCTTGAGAAATAGGGAACTCTACTAACACAGCAGCTATTTTTTTATCAAGTTTCCATGTCCCAGTTCCTTGTTTTCTTTAGTGATACCTTCTTTTGGCATGAGAAGCAGCATTCAAAAAGCTACTGACAGATTATGTTCTTTCTATGCTAATTGCTTATACCTCATAGCCTTTGGTTTTATCTGATAGAGAAATATAAATGACTCCCTCTCGGCCACTGCAGAGCAACTATATTTAAGTATTAACTGAACAGAAAAGAGCTGTACTGCTTAAATCTATAGGCAGCTAGAATGTTCTGGTTGCATTAGTCATACTTCTTAAAACTGTTTAATTCCTGAGACATGTATAATGATCCACTTGCAAAGATAAAAAGGCAGCTCAAAATACTACCTTCCATAAATACTGCAATCTTTCCCACAATTCCTCTGCGTCACTCAGCTTACTGTCACGCCTTCTGGAGTTTAGATGGTTCTGGTAAATCTTGTTCAGTTCAGACGTATCAACTTTGCCTTTGTAGAAAATAAAGGACAATTTTTTTTCATTGCTCTTTTAGTAGTAACACTTTCAAAACTTGCAGTTTCAAAACTAGTCACTATATTCTTGTATGTACTTTCTTACTCATGCTCTACTGTATCTGCATTTTTTTACACAGTTGATCAACTACATGAAACCCAGTAAGGGTTTTGAAAATTTACCCTCCCACATAATACCACCTTCAAGGCCTGTTTTTTCCTCAGCTGAAGTAAGGGTTCTGTTGCAGATTGCAACAGGAACAACTGAGGAAAGAAATCTGCAGTGTTAAAACTAAATTGATTTTTCCACTACTCTTTGACTCTCAAATGAAACATCACGAAGAAAACATAATACATGGCCATTATTTCCTACTAGGCATTAGTTATCTAATGTACATGTTCTAAAAGCATGAATCAGATACTGCATTTTGGTCAGTAAGAAAAAATAATTTTAAAAAGCAATAGATACCACTAAAACAAGTGGCAAGGGTACTTAATGGCTTCATTTACCATGTGATGTTAAAGGCAAAGCTTTAATCACTACAATCTCATCAGGGACTGCATAAGCTGGTAGATGCTTCTGGAGTTCTTTAAGTGCTTCTCTTTCTTCAAAATCATCTTTGGGTAAAACAAACAGGATAAGTTTTTCCTGTTGATACCAGGTAACTGCACAAGCCTCTACCTGACAAAGAGCTTCAGCAGCCTGTAATTAAAAAATATTAGTCTAGCTTTGAAATGCAAATCTTCATCAATAGAGTAAAAGATGGAAAAAACAATGATTAAAGTGCATGCTTTTAAAAACTGTATTTTTCTCACATTCCTACATAACATCCTATGAAATACCCTCTCTTGTAGCTGAAGCTTGTACTTCACATAAAAATGAACTCAGAGATACATGTATTATTTGCCAAAATGCCATGAATGAGATACAATCCAGGAGTCTGACACTCAATCTTGTAGAATAATCACTATACTCAGTACTTTTCAGATGTTTATACAGTTCTCAATTCTCCTGGAAGAAACCATACAATAAAACAGATTCCCAAGAACTCAGAAAAAACTCCTCCCTAAATTATGTGACTGGATTTTTTATAATACACCCCCAAATTCCTTTAGACTCCTAAAAGTCATCTGAAAACAAGCAAATACCCATTTCTGATGATAACAATGTGTTCCTTATACCTGCCTTTTTGTAGTGGCATAGTCTACTCTGTTGATGTGAGCACTTACCTGCTGCAGACATTCAATATTAAAACGTTTGCCGTGACGTTTAATCTGATTGTCTTTTCGACCCAAGAAGAACAACTTTGCATTCTTCACTCTAACATAATCCCCTGTTTCTCTCATGGTACCCAGTGGCACAGTTACTTCATCATCAAGAAAGCAGATTCGTTCTTCGCCACCTACACAAAAAAAAGATTGTGGTCATATATATTTAATGGCTATCCGTAAATGAAAATCATAAAGAGTGTTTTATCAACTTTTCTTAAACTTTATCGAGCATTATAAGAAATATTGAAAGATTATTATCAATGTCCAAACTTCTGCAATGTACAATTCTGGCTATGCAGTTAATTCAGTTAATACACAGAAATGACTTCAGCTGAGAATGTCAAAATGAAAGAAGGGAGAAAGAAGTCAATATAATGAAGGCACAGTCTGCAGATAAAATGATGGTAATTTCCTGTTCATCATTCCAACAACCTAAAATACCATCAGAAGGTTCCTGGCCCAATCAGAACTTAAAATGCTATATTAATCTGTATATCACAGGCAAATATCAAGTAAAATAATCAATATATTATTAAAACTCAGACAATTAAGAACAGTATCTTAGAAGAATTAGAAATATAAAACAACCTATAAATATTTGTCCCTCGCCTTCAAGAACTGCAGATCCATTGGCATCTCTGACCTCAAGTTTTGTTCCAAGGAGCAGTGATCCCAAAGGTATAGGAAAATCCATTCTAAATATATTAGAGAGAAAAATTGGAAGTCTTTCCCTTCTGAACACAAAACAACTGTCCCAGAAACCAGGTAGCCTGTAGTTTTTTAAAGGACTGGTATTAGACCAAAAGTAGATGCGTGGGACTTCTTTCTACAAATGCTTCTTCTTTAAAAACGTATCAATTTCTTAAAAATTAAAAACCTTATCAGTGTTCATGGGTGTCATTAATATATACCAGAAAAAACCCACAGAATGATAGAAAATAAGGCCTGAATGGACCCTGAAATACCCTGAGAGAACCCCAAGCATTTCAGTTAACTTTTAAGTCTCCCCAATTAAAACATCCATCAAGTCAACCAATTTAAACATGTGCAACTGCTTTTTAACTCGTTTTTCCCTAATTTGAGCTCTTACTCTATTTTAGTAAGTACAGTTAAGAGAAGTTCAGAAAAAGATTTAGAAAACGCTCATTTCAGAAAAGACTGAAATACAAGAAACTATCATTTCAATGTCGTGTATCTATTTATAGACTTCTCTTGAACTACTGACCAACTCCTTCCTTTCCCTTCATTCTCCAGCCTCTTCAAGCAGTTGCAGGACCTCATTTATTGAATATAGAAGCTATTTCTGAGTGGGAGTATAGAATCATGTATTTTCCTCAGTAAAGCAAAACCTAAAGCTTAAAGCAATTTAAAATAACGTTGGCATGGATTCCAGTTTAATTTCTATTTTAAAGTATTACACTTCATGTTTGAACTCAGAGAAAATTAGTTTTACATGAGAATTTAATAATACTTCATGACAATCCACCATTTTTAGTCTTCAAGGGTTTAAGCATCAGGTTAATATATCGCATCATTTGTGCAAACCATCCCATTTTGTAGGACACATTTAACTCAAATTGCATGTATAATTATTATGCCATGGAGTAATTACACATTTCAGAGAGCAAACAAAACACTGAGATAACTGGAAGTACCTTTCATGACTCTATAAAATAATATGGGAAAAAAAAGGCCAAACAAAGGAACAAGTCAGAAACTGAGTGAAAAATGACAGAGTGATAAATGATGAAAGGAAGTCCTTCTTGAAGCTTAAGTAAAATTACTGTGAAACCCTGGGTGAGCCACCGTGGACACATTTCTGTCATCGACACTACTAAAATAGGGGGGAGGAGTGGCTGTACTGGTTCATGAAATAATGGATTAGTCTATTTCTACATAAAACCCAAATGTAACAACTTCTACCAGTGTAAACACTCATGAGGACTCAGTAGTCCTGGTAACAGGAGACTGAGGTTCTATTTCTGGTGATTTTCATCATTCACATGCCAAGCCATTGAGAACAGTGAATTTTCCTACCTAAAATCAGCACTAAAAACCTCCTCAGGAATCTTGTAGCAAGTGGCCCAGCTTGACACTTCAGTAATACCATAGAGATTAAAAATACTTGTTTTGTTCTCCTCGTGCTTCCAACTTTTCAAAAGACTCAGTACGGGAAATGCTTCACCACCAAGGGCTAAGACACGAAGTGACGTATTTGCAGACAACACTCTTGATTTAATAATGTGAGCTCCAAACCTCCTGAGAAGTGTTGGTGTTGCCTGAAAGATACATATTTTTAAAAGAAAAGAGAAAGACCTGTTACATTTTGTCACTATATGTGTACCTCTCTTCCTGCTTTATCATATCTACTGCATAGCTGCCTTATGGATGTACTTTAAAACATCTGTGTATAATAGATGGCATCAACCATCACACTGGTGTTTTGTGAGATTTTGTTGCTTATGTAAGGCCTTTAATGAGTACTGTCAGCACCAACCTATGTTCTTCTGCATGGCTTCTTTACTCAGATGTGTTACGGATTCCCTTTTGTCTCAGCTATTACCTCAAGTGTATGCACATTAGTTCTTATGTTAATTACCTGGAAACAAAAAGCAACACAGTATTCTCTTCATGTTATTGTTTGAACCTTTTTTCCCTTAATTCCAAAATGTTACAGCAAAAATATAACCTATGCATCTGATTAACCTGAATATAGAACATTTAAAGACCTTACATAACACTAAAAATTCCTAGGATGTCAGTTTCTGGGTTGTCCTTGATTTGTGTAAATAGAACAGTTTACAAGAATTAGAATTTCTCAAAGCTTTCACATCACACTAAAATAAGCACGGGGAAAAGATATGAAACTCAAATCCCCCAAACCCAAATCAGTTTCCTTAAACAACTATTTATATAAAACTATTGGTGATGTAGAGTCCTTTCACTGAAAGGAAAAAACTATAAGTCGTTTTACCAGACACATTTCACTCTCATTCTTGCCTACTTTTCTAGTAAGAGGACTGGAAAATTAATGGGATGATTTCTTACCAGACTCTTTTTCTCTAGTAATAGATGAAGACCATCTTCTTTCAACTGATAATTTTAATTTTAGTGAGTTACAGCAGCAACAACAACAACAAAAAAACCCAACCAACCAAAAAAGACGGGAAACATTTACACTCTTCCCTCCCTCATAATCACTTTTTAGATTTTTCAAGTCTTCTCAAAAAAGTTAAGGTGGGAGGTAATGCCTTTCTATTATTTAAGAAGCATCATAAAATTACTCATCCATCAGTTAAGCTGTAAGGAGAACATTTTTGTCAATTATTTGGCTAAGAAGCCCTTCCTTCACTGATTAGGGCAGTGATCAAAAAAAAAAACCCAAACAAACCAAATCAAACTTTTCTTAGAAAGGCATCTCAAAAACCTTCATTCACAAAATTTTGCCCTTCTCTATTACTGCTTAACAAATGTATCTCTAAAAGTCTTAAAGCACATACTTAAAAAATCTTGCTAATAGAGAGAAATATCTGAGACTTTTTTTTCTAAAAACAACTGCGCTAAACTGATCATGAAACTTGTATGTCATAGGATAATGTACACCATTTATAGCAATCTTCAAAAATCAAAGTAAGAGCAGAGAATAGCTACAAAAGATTTGTAACTAATGGATTTTTTTCTGCTGTGGAATCTTCAGCCAGCTACTCACTAATCTTAAATTTACACCCTACGATCTCAACTAACACCATTCTTACCAAAAAAACCAGGAAATGGAACAGGGTCTGGAACAAATCCTACAAGGAGCAGCTGAGGGAGCTGGGGGTGTTTAGCCTGGAGAAAAGGAGGGGCTCAGGGGTGACCTTAGTGCTCTCTACAACTGCCTGAAAGGAGGGTGTAGATAGGTGGGGCTCGGTCTCTTCTCCCAGGTAACAACTGACAGGACAAGAGGAACAGGACAGGACTACAGGCACAGGCTAGGCTTATTCAGCCACACTGAATAAGTAATTCAAGTAAATTTTGCAAACTTTAAAACTATTAAAATTGACATCATACAGAAGATGACCTACTTAAGACATAAGAGATGCATGAAGCCTCACCAGGTGACATGAAAACAGTAAGTACTGCTCTGAAATCAATTGTTACCTTGTTCTCGTTATTGTAAAAATGACAAACAGTTTACCACCATATATATAGCACTGGTTTAGTTGTACTTTTAGCATAAAAACTACCATTAAAAGTAGTTTATGACTAAAGGCTCCAAGATCAAGCCCATTAAAAAGTGCTTTAAATGTCTGTAACAGTTTACTCTATTACCAGATTCTTCACAACAAAAAGTTTAATTAACAGAATACTTAATTTAATTCTTAATAAGTAAAGGTTTCTTAAAATAGTATTTAGCTCAGTGTTTTCTATCACAAAATGTTTGAGGTTTTGATCAAATGGTAATTTTTTAGACAGCTAGCACTCTACAACAAAAAGGATAGCTATTGCCTTTGAGCAAGAACACTCCTGGTCCTATTAACATTAGCATCTAGGCTGATGAAAAAGCAGTACACCTTAGCAAAAGTGAGAAGCAAGACACTGGAGACACTTAGGTTTTGCCTACCTGCAACACTGTCACATGGTGGTGGTGAAACAGAGCAGCAGAGAGCTCCACAGGCATCATTTTCACAGTGTTTGGTACGACAAGAATAGAGGCTCCACTTGTTAGAGCGATGAACAGTTCAACCACAGACGGGTCAAATGTGAGAGGAGAAGCCAGGAATAGCACATCATCCTGTGTGATCTCAAAAATGGATCTAAAATAGGAAAGCTAGGAATTACAAATCTGATGCATGCGGTCAAAAAAGCCTTCCAAACTAGAAGAATGAAAGCATGAAAGAAATGTGCATTAGCAAAGCTCAGATCTTAAGGGCTCCGAGTATGTGGACAGGTAATTTGAGCAAGAGCTCCTGGACTGTAACTGCTGATTTCACTAATGATGTGTTTTATGAAGATACCCGCCATATTACACACCAACAGAGTTCACTGAAAGGCATATTTCAACTAACAGATGCTCATTAAAAAAAAAGGATTAAAAAAAAAAACAAAGGAAAAGAAAAAAAAAGGAAGAAAAAAGATTTTATTTTCCATAATAGATTTGTTTTTATATGAAATGAAACAGAAAGAAACCTGCATAGCCTAAAAAGGAATGAAGACTTAAAAACTACAGAACACAGTAAATATAACTGTGAACAAATGATTCATTTTGTTGTCTATTTCTTTTAAGCCACAAGCCAGACGACGATACAAAACTTAGAGCAACAGCATACTATTTGAAGCACAGCCCTCAAAAATGAAGGCAAAGCACCATATAATACTGATAGAGAAAAGAAGTTTTATGATTCTGCTTGGAAATAAAAGCAAAAAACCACAAAGGCAGATAAGGAGGAAGAAGCCTAGCTGTGTCAGCAAAAACCCTACCTACACTCCTCTGAAGTATTAAAAAAAAATCCTTAAAACATCAAATTTGTAAAAGCATTTGAAAGGAAAACTGAAAACCACACTTACTTAAGATGCTGAATATTTGGCACTATACATTTATGAGGCACTCTGACTATTTTGGGGATCCCTGTAGTTCCTGATGTATGCAGGACATATGCTAAAGTGTGTTTCTGGCCAGCATCCATGTATCCTCCTTCTGATGTTTTTACTTTGGTTTGATCTGGGCAAATGGTATATCCTGGCTGTGAGTTATCCACAGCTTTGAAAGGTTCACATTTACTTCTCATATTGTCTGCTTGTGAACTTAAATCAGTGTTGCTTGAGCTCATTTGGAAGAGAGTTAAACCAATATGTTCTATGGCGGAGGAATTGTGGTAAAAACAGCCAGGATGGGACATCCGGAATTTCTGCAAGAGAAAATGAACAACTCAGACAGTGGAAGTCAGGAGGCACTGTTGTTGTTCTACTGTGTGCAATGAAATAGGAAACAGCATTTCATACAAACAAACTGTGATTTTTTATACCTCCACTTTTGGAGGACACACATCAGACAGTTACAAGCTCATGTATTTCTATAAATTGAGTGAACACAGACTTCATGAATATGAAATAAACAGTTATCTGAGCAAATTAAAAAAGAAAGAAATATACAAAAGAACGCTGCAGAAGACCAAGGAATCTGAATTATAACTTGTCTACTCCCTTTGCAATGAGTGAGGGTGTAAGATTTGAGAGGAGTTAGACAAAGATAAACCAAAGTATTAAATGCAGGAGCTTATTTTAATTATTGCAGATTTCCAGCTCTCAACCTTGACATATAAAGAAACAAGTCTGGAAAAGTCTTCCGATGTTAGTGACCAACAAGGCTGCCTGAACAACAGTGTAACAGGAAAGACGGCACTTTCTTTTTGAAGAGGGAAGAAGCATTTTGTACTTCTGATTTTAAAGATGTTCTTTTCTGAATAAGAAGGACAACCCTTTGCCATGAAAAAACAAAAGCACTCCATCCAAGCTTATTAAAACAGAATTCAATCTGCATATCTACATGTTTAAACTGCTCTTTAATGCTTCCTGTAGAACCATGAACACTTACATTCGTTTTGTCATTCTCAACAAGAATATATTGAAGATTGCTTTTCTTCATGAAGTAAGTGGATATGGCTGGTGGTGCATCTGGATCAATAGGTGAATAGGCAGCTGGAACTTGAAGGATTCTAATAAAACACAAATGTTTTAAACAATTAAAAAAAACCATAAGAAAATCCTCCTAGATTTTTCTAGAATTTCTTTAGACTTTTATAGTTGCCTGAGCTAGAAAATGTAGTCATGACTTTTAAAGATCTTGTTGGTAACCAAGTAGGATGAAAATCAGTGTTGCCTTTTGTTTTTTTACTGCAAGGCAAAAGATTAAAGCTAGATGAAAACATTCAATATTTCTGGCCAAGCAAGTCAGCGACGACAAAAGGTATCACTGACATCAACACTGTCACATTTTAAAACCTGCTACTGACTAGAACAGAAACATAAGCTTTCCATTTACCCACATACAACATGTACGAACGTATTCTAAAAAGTACCAAAGGCCTGCACGCTGAAAACACTTTTCCACGAGTCTAAAGAATGCAGCGTAAGAAAATCTAAGCACTCACTGGGATGTCTTTCCTACACGGCAGGCGGAGGGGCTCCCTGCCCCGCGCTCCCGCTCACTGCCCCCTCTAGCGGCGCTCCCGGATAACCACAAGCGCTGGAATTCGCTACCGCCCCGAAAATCAAAGCGAGTAAGTGGCGACTAAAGTATGAAGGGTCCCCAAAAAACCTCACATTTGCTCTGCTCTTGGGTTCTGTACTGTACGTGTGTCCTGTACTGTACGTGCAATTTATTATACTTCCTCTCTGTGCAAGTGGTTTGCCACTGCAGTAACGCCAAGGTCCTGAATGGAGACATGCGAACAGCAGCATCCTGCACGCTCCTAGAGCCGCTTGTGTCAGTAAGCATGTAATGGGATACAGGACAAATCAGGCTGCAAGGGACCTCAGTACGCCGAGTTCGACCTCCTGCTCAGGCAGAGCCAGCTATGACACCAGACCAGGTTGTCCAGGTCTTTGTCCAGTCAGGTTTTGAACACCTCCAGGGATGGTGCCTGCACAACATTTCAGAGCAACCTGCTCCACTGCTGCACTGGGGCAAAAGCATTTCCTGACCAGTGAGAAAGTTCCTCAGTGCTTGTGGGAGGTTTATGATTACAGTGCTTGCTCACTCCACTGAAATCCTCATACTCCACTGTGGTACCTCTTCTTGTGCCATTGTGTATTTTACATGTGGTGTGACAAAAGGAAAATCCCGACACAGTCCATGCCCCAGGAAGCACAACTACTGCTGTATTCATCACCTGACAAAAATATGCTTGTGATCCTGTGATTGTCTAATACATCATAAATGCCAGAAATACAAAAGATACTTATATAAAAGATCCAAACATTAGAACTCATCAACAGGAGCAGGATTTTAAAAATTGCTGGATTAACATGAGTGTTGTGATCACATGCATTTCAACTTCCTAGCCATTAGTTAATCAATATCGCTTTAGTGTTACACTGCTCATTACTTTCTGCAATATTTGTAATGGAACATTAAATGTATATTCATTTAGCTTAAAACACGGAATTGGCATTCAGAGCATCTCTTTGCCAGCAAGACAACACATTAAAAAAACCTGCACAGTTCTTTTCTCAATAGATGTTTCTGTCAGATCACTTCCAGTTGAAAACAAGCAGAACAAAGATACTAGTCATTAATTTTTCTGTATTCCTATAAACATGCTAAATCACTTTTAATGAAAGCATGCAGTTACAGAGAGTTTACAACTTTAGAACTTAAGATTCAGAAATATTTTAGCAATGTCTTTTCAAAAAATCGTAACATTGCCATCTTTTTCCCTAAACGACGCAAGACCCAGCACCCTGACTGCACTACTATGCTATTACTATATTTTTTGTTGTTATTAGAAATCTAAACAAACTGTAAATTTTGCTTTAACAGAGATGACCCTTAGAAAACCAACAGAGTGCAAGCATTCAAACCATTACCCCAAGATCCAAGACGGCAGGTTTATTCCTGGATAGCAGTAAAGGCCTATTTCACATTTGCCTTGGTGGTCACAGTGCTTCTGAAGGAAAGCTGTCAGTTCTACGGCAAGCTCGACCACCGTGGCGTAGGTGTAGAAGGCTGGAGGTTTCCCAGTGCATTCATCAAACCAAACTGCTGCTCTGTCCGAGTGCAGGCTGGCTGCAGGAGCCACCAGCTCCTGAAGCGTCATTGCGGCTGCATCGCTTCAGTCCCCCTGCAAGAACCAGAGCAGACTGCACTGTCACCTCCTCACTTTCAACACTTCAGTCGGACTATAAGGCACACAAAACACTACCAGGAAGGAAAAAAAAAGAGATCCATGGCAGAGAACACACAGCTCTATCATACCTTAGACTGCACAAGGTGCAAAGCTGTATTCTTGACTTGTACAGAGGTAGTTTGTTCCTCACCGGTACACTTTTATTTTTATAAAGCTGGGCATCACTGAATTAATAACTTCACTAACACAACTTAATTCATAACTCTTTCAATGGAATTGTGAAATACGAATCGTTCCTTCACAAGCAGAAACTCGCAACACGTGAACTTTTAGGGCACTGCTGGTGCTGGTGCCCGCTTCTGCCCCACGA
>NW_008240046.1:8171369-8218280 GCF_000691975.1 Corvus brachyrhynchos
ATGCTCGGGAGCGGCCCGTGCAGCCAGCCCACGCCCGGCTCCCCGCGGGGCGAACGGCAGCGGCCGGGGTGGGCTTCCACCCCCGGATACGATTTAGGGCCGCCAGCGGGGACTGAGGGTGACGGTAGCGGGAGCCGTTCTGGGCGGGGGGCACCGGTACTGCGCTGGGGGCCGCGTGCGTGATTCAATGACACAAAGTCATAGAATCATGAAATGTTAAGGGTTGAAAGGGACCTTAAAAATCCTCTAGAGTTCCAGCGCCCTGCTGTGAGCAGGGACACCTTTCACTAGACCAAATTGCTCAATGGCCTATCCAACCTGACTTGGAACACTTCCCAGGGATGGGGCATCCACACCTCTGGGCAACCTGTTGTCAGTGCCTCACCACCCTCACAGTAAATGGTTTGCTTTGGCTCTGCGGCACATTCATGGTGTCCTTATTAAATAAGCCTCTGCGCACGGTGCCGGTGATGCCGCAGAGGGAGAGAAAGAGAAGACCAGTTCACAACCATTTTTAATGTTTGCATGGGAGAAGTTAGACATTAGCTTTCTACTGTTCATCACATTCTGTAAGTGACAGTTTGGCACAGTTGCACATGGGTAATACAGCAGAAACGGTTTCACAGTAAAACATTAATGCAAATAGCGACACCTAAAGCCAGAGTTTTCTCCTTCACCACACTTACTGATGTGTGTGTTGGCTGTATGTGATAAAAAGGGGTCTAGTAACCTGGAGCATAAATCCAGCTGTCCGAATAAAATGACACTTGAAAAGTATTCTCCTCCTTAACTTAAGATTTTGAAAAGTACATAATAAAGATTCACTATTGCAGTGCATCCAAAATTTACAGTGCTCATAGTAGCAGACAATTCATTTGCATAATGTGGAGAGGGGAAAAGGCAATGGGACTATTTTTTTTTTTAAATTAGAATTATGCCACCCAATGCTCAAATCACATTAAAGTAATTATTACTGGACTTCAAAAATTTTGTTAAAAGCACATGAAAACAGAATTTCCACAAGTTTCATTTCCAGTCTGTCTTGTGGATGACTATAGACAGATAGACTTGTTACACTGTGCATCTAAATGTTTATCTCACATATAAAGGGCTCCTCACACGTATTTGTAATCTAAGAGCTCAACTTAGCCCTTCTAAAAATGATTTTCTTTTGAGGGTGGGAAAGAAGAACAGTGAAAAATGTTCACAGCAGTTTTTCTGTTTCTTCATACTCCTTCCTGGTTAACCTGGAAGAGGGGGTGGTCAGTGTCCACCCTGTTCTGGTTTTGTTCAATTTACTGTTCAGACAAACTGTTATGGTTCTGTTAAAAAACCAAACTTGCTAATAGAAGAGATCTACATACATCCCCAATATGCAGATCTGGGCAATGGTGAAGAAGCACAGCAAGAGCCCAATGCTCACCAAATCTTGGTTCTCCCATAGGTTTGGCTGCAAGGAGGTTCTGATTCCACTGCACAAGTCACAGTCTTGACTTCATTAAAGCACGTGTATTTACATGTTTTCTTGAACTAGGACTTTGTGTTGTGATTGTCAATCAGGCACAATTGCTACAAATCCCACATAAGAAAACTCCCTTTTGAATTTAATTAGCAGTCCTGTAATTCTCAACTCTATGGAAGATGAAGGGGAAGGAAGAAGCTCTTAAACTTTTCTATTTATTTTTTTTAACAGCGTCACAAACAATTATAAGGCCAAAATACACAATATTAAATAGAAAATCTAAAATTAAGTTGCTGGTATTCAGTGAGAAAGACTGAGGTATACAAAATATTTTTTAAATTGTGCGTAAATTTGCAATAGTTTTGAAAAGGTGCTTTTCCATTTTCAGCTAGTGGTTCATTGACCAAGTGATCTTCCTGTATACCAGTAACTGTGTAATTGTGACCAACTGAACACAATGCATTTAACAGCTAATTGTTCTTCAGAACACTTGAGTTTTTTTAAACATTACATTTATTCTAACAGCAGTAATGTAGTAAAATAAGACTATATCCAAAACAACTCATGATCTTCATTTATCATTTTTACTGTTAAGAATGGAAAGTTGTTTTTTTTTTAGTTTACTTTGGATGTTGGCACATGAAAAGTACACTTCAGAAATTGTCAGACTTGTTCCAGAGAAAACAAGGTGTAAAACAGAAAAAAGAATGGCAGTGCCAAGTATATTTTTCTCCTTCCACGTTGTATTGGCAACTGATAGAAGCACACAGAGATAATGTAATTACACGACTTCTAAAACCTAATTTTAAAGTTACAAAACTAGAGAGCTTTTGGCTGAGCATTTCCCTGAGTCTTCATTTTTAAAAATCATGTTAGACATCATGTGCATAGAATCTGTTACAAAGGCCTCAATTAATAAAGGCTGTTTGTATGCAAAAGTTAGATACTTCTATTCTTTAAAAACCTAAGCAAGAACTGCTGAGGAAGCAATTTCACTCTTCAAAATCTGGTATTTTTCCTAAGGAGAAAAGCAAACTTCAGATATTTTTGCATTGGATAATTTGAAATTACATCATCACACAATTTGTGCTTTGTGAACAAGTCTAATGGGGAAGCTTTCGGGGAAAGACTGAAACAACAAACTCTGGGACTTCTACGTAATTAAAAAAAACTTTGGTTTTTATAGCATTTTGTGATAAAATAGAAGGCACAACTGTGCATCAAAACTATATGATTTTGTATTTTAATCTGCTAACATTGTTTTCATCAGCACATCAGACTTTCTGTAAGTCTTTACTTAAAGATGTTTAGTAACAGTAATTAGTTAGCTGTCATAAGGCTTCTGTTTTACCTACATGCAAGAAGGCTATTTAGCAAGAAGGCATCATTGAAAAAGGTACATTGAACAACATATGACCTGATGTCCGTTCATTAAAAGTTCACCATTCTAGCTCAACAGGATAGTCTCCAGTGAGACACGCTGTGCAATGACCAAGCTTTCCAATAAATGACTTTTGGGTTTTAGGATTGTTGTCCTGTCTTGCTTTGATGCTTTCTTGCACAGACGATACCAACCCTTCCACAGAAAGATAGACAACACTGTCTGCTCCTAGAGGAAATAAAAGAGTCATCAGTTAAAGCTGCAATGTTGTACCAAATGCAGTGCTCTTTGGAAATGTGGTCGCATTATCGTCTGGATTATGATGCCAGGTGGATCACCTTAACAAAAGAGAATGACTATGAAAAATTTTTAAGATCATAGTATGTCTTGCCCTTCTCAAATGCTTTGTGCAGGGAGCAGACTCACTGAAATCTAGACAGAATGTTCTGTTGGGAAAAAATATGTGACACATAACTGCAAAAACAGAAGCAAAGTCCAGACTGTGTACTAAGACTCCCTAAACTCCTTGTAGTCTCCCAGAGTTAACCTTAGTTGAGGTATGGAAGTAGATGTGTGTGTGACTAGTGCTTCCCAAATCTGAGCACCAAGGACTACCAAGCTTCTCTGGGACTTGGAGGAGAGGAAGACCATCATGTTAAAAAAAAATCATTATGGGTTCATACAAGTTTTCTAGCAGTAGGAATGTTTGATAGCATTTTCGTATCCTTAGTTTTCTATCCTTTGCACTCATATGGTGAATAATACTTAAAAATGAGATCCTACAAACTTGAAATATTTCCACCACCTTCACAATAATTTTGGGAAAAAGAATTCATTGCAGTATTAGATGGTGAAAGTCAGTATTTAACACAGGATATTGGAGCTTACAGTGGAACACAAACTGTCGATCCTCCTTTTGTTTTGCTGCAAACATGACTTGAAATTTCAGGTTTTTAACATTCTTTGATTGATTTCAAATTCATTTCTTTCAAAGTGAAATATATAATGCAGTTAAAATTATTTACATAAATGCCAATTTGTAGAAAATTCAGTGGGTGTTTACAAATTCTGAATATATTTTTATGAGTGTCTCATGAAAGTGAAACTACATCCGCTTTTCATTATAGGACAGATTTTCACCACTTACTTTCTTCCTGGTGTTTTGACTGCAGTAGCTCCTTTTTGTCAAGTTTCTCAGAAGGAGCTTTAAGTATTGGAAAGCTTTGCTGTTATACTTTATTTGCAGCTTATGCAATTATTCTAATACTTTCTATTGTTTTGCAAATACAGTTCCCTAACTGTGTTAAAAAAAAGTGTGTAGCTAAAGTGGTTTGATCCGTGGAGTACTCACAATTGCAGACACCTAGTTTACCAACCTTACAATTCTTTAGTCAGTTTTGCCACTGGTGCCTTGATATATTCTGCTTTATTTTGAAGTAGACCATAAAATACAGTTCAAAGCTCTCTCAAGAAAAAAAAAAAGAAAGTAGCATTTACCTATATAGTTTGCAAGATCATGAAATTCAGGTCTGTTGGCAATGAGTTCTTCTTTTGTTGGAATGTTTATTCCCATGTAACAGGGAAATCTTATGGGAGGGGAAGCTACACGAATGTGCACCTGCATAAAAACAGTTTTAAAAGAGACTGATGTAAGTTGATGGTCAGCAGATCATAATATAATAGCAAAGTCTCAATTCTGCACAGCGATAATGAACAGAACACAGCACTGCACAGAAATCTTTGAAGGGTTAAAAGTAAGATAAAGTTTTTTTCAGATGTCAACACAGCAGGAGAATGTAAGACAGTTTTAGAACTTGTTTTTTATGTATTTCCTAATGTTCTTAGAAGGTTCCATCCTGATTTTACTTATCTTCTGTGGTGTTCAGTTCTTTATAAACAAGTTTCACCTTACAAAACCAAACATTATACAGCACATTTTTGCTCCAGTGACTGACTTGCACACTGTTTTGCTTAAAAAATCTTTATCAATTAAAAAAATGGTGCTCTAGTGACTTAAGGCATGTGGTATTTACAGCAGTCTATGGTTATACTTTATGCACTTCCACAAGTCACCCATCAGGAATACTTGGTTTTTTGATCTTAACTAATTTGTATTCCATTCTCTTTTTATTTGCCAGACAGTGCTTTGTAAGTGGAGACGTTCCTCTTATCTCAATCATCCAAAAGTCACACTCATACAAAAGAACCTTCTTAACCTATCTTCACAATAAACACACACTAGCCATTTTTTTTCCACATTTGCCCTTTTAAAAATGGAAACAATGTATAGTACAAATGAAGACAAGCCCCTGTGCTTTAACCTCCCATCAACTTCTATTCTTCTGTTCTATATCTTTATTGTACTGACTTAAAATTAACTTACCTCTTTGGCTCCTGATTCTCTCAGTAGTTTTATTATGGGTGAAATGGTATTGCCTCTCACAATTGAGTCATCAATGATAACAACTCGTTTGCCTTTAAAATTATCAGACAGAACGCCAAACTTCTTTGCAACACCAAGTTGCCGTAACCTCATATTTGGCTGGATAAATGTTCTCCCTACATATCGATTTTTACAAAGTACTTCAACGTATGGTAGTCCACACTGCAAACAGGAGACAGTTAAACAGAATTAATATAGAGGACTTCTTATTCTCAGTTACTGTTTTTTAAAGTGACCTTAGGACTTAGTATGGCTTCACAGTAACCAAAAAATGTTTAAAACCTTAATATAGAGGAATAATGGCAGAAAAAACAAGGCAGAGTACTCAATAGCAGTAGCCTGCATACTGAAGATATAAAGCCTAATCAATATGCAACTCTAACAGCCCACATCATTATAGTCCATTACAAAAAGAGATATGTGTAAATATGCTTGGGGAAAAAAAAAAGAGAAAGGTAACATATACCTTTTGAGCATAACCAAGAGCTGCTGGGGTTGCAGACTCTGGAACAGTGCTGACCAGGTCTGCTTCCACAGGTGCTTCAATAGCAAGCTGCTGCCCACATCTTCTGCGGACTGAATACACCATCTGACCTAAGAACAGAAAGAAGTGTTTTTCTTGGCTCAGATTTCTTCTCAGTTTTCTGTACAAATTTCTGTGTCAAGCTGTAGACACAGAAGTCAGTGAGAAAAGTTCTAGAACTAATAACCAGTCACTTGCATAAGGTCATTTTTTAATTTCCTCCCATAATGTCACGTTCTAACATTCACATTCTTATGACTACACAGAGAATAAAAATCCAGTTTGCCCTAACTGGGTAACTAACTAAAGGTCCTGTGGATTTTACAAAATCTATCTGCAAGAGGAAAGAAAAAGAAATTATGCCTGCCTGTTCATAACATGCATATTCTATTTTTAGACTGCTTTTTCCAACAGAGAAAATTTATGCAATGCTGCTGTCTGCTTCTGTCCACTTACTGACTTTGAATCAGATGGCAAAATTCACCTGGAATTTAGTAAGGGGATAAGCGGACTCAGAAGCTTTTAAGGTCCTAAAAAATTTGCAACATGGGAAAGAACTGGAAGTATTGTGATGAGGCACGGCAAAGGCTACAGCAGGAGTACTAAGGAATGTAAGAAGTGAGGATACTGAAGGGTAAATTGATTGTGAAAGCAAAGGAATGTGGGATGAAACTGGCTTTGTAAGGGTGGGGAACTGTATTGGATCAATGGATAGCATGTCCCTAGAAAGCAATGAAGAGGTTGTTTGCCAGACATGAGAGTCCTGGCTAGTATCTTGTCACTGAGACAATTTTTGAGGGCTTCTACTGAAATAATAATAAAGGCATTACACTGACAATGCCAAGTACTTAGTGCATAGATTTGCAAGTTAAATTAAAAGCATCTTCCTGAAATTACACTTACTGCAAAGAAAATATCAAAATAAAGTTATTTTGTAAATCCTATTTCATAAGTCTAATTTTTAAAATGTTTCCCAAGAACCAATAAAGTTCCTTTCTTCAGTCTCTCACTTTTAAAAGATATTTCATCTACCTTAATCATGTTCATAGCCCTTTTCATCCCTCCCATAGGAGTATGCAGGCAGTCTGTCTCAGGCTGTATCCACAATCCAGAAACAGGAAGGTGATGTTACATGCTCCTCCTGATGAGTTTTATCTCAAAAGCTTTGCCAGCCCATTCTGTCCCTGCTGTGTGCTGCAAGCTTATGTTCAGTGGTACTCTACTATGATCCCAGAGTCACTGTGCTCCAGGATAACATCTTTCAGTATTTAGGCAAGTGCTCTGTAAGTTACATTTTTGTACCTTCAAAAATACTGTCTGGTCTTGCAAAATAAACATATTCAAAGATGCAGAATGCTGATGGATCTCCTTCAGGTCTTCGTACAACATCCAGTGTCTGGACATCATGTCTGGATATTTTCACAATCTCTCCAGGAAGGACCTCCCGATAGTACCTTGGAAAAGAAATACAGAGAAGCTAGAAACGTCTTGAAGCTGGATGATAATTTTTAAGTACAAACAAGAGTCAACTGACAGGAAAAAATGTTTTTGAACATCATAACATGACAACTTGCTTCCATCTTAGGATTTGACCTGAAGCATTTTAAGACCAACATGCTAAGACAAGTGACCCTTACTCAAACAGTCTGAATTATTATCCAAAAGCAATAAACTAATACTTAGTACCAGAGAATGATGGTATTTGTCCTATGTGTGAGACATACTGTATAGGCTTAACTGAGATTGAATATATTTTAATAATATAGTCCTGTATCAATGCTAGAGAACTTTTCAATGAAAGATAATAAACCTTACAGTGCAATGTAAGAAATATAATCCAAGAATAGAGGTGGTAGCCAAATAATCCTGCCTCACAAGACAAATCTAGAGAAATATCTGTCTAGAGAGGACAGATAGCTACCCCCAAATGACATAAAGCTGACTAGAAATGTACATTTTATTTCTCAAATCTGTAGAAATACGGAATAGTTAGGTTTAAATATGGAATAGTTTAGGTTTATTATGTTAAAGTGTTTAACCTTATTAAACATTTTTCTAGATCCTTTAATGAGTCCTCAGGTGGCTATTCTAACAAAGTCAATCTAAATCTATCCCAAAATATTAAAATATTCTGGAGATACAAATCAGAGGTGAACAAATCTGTGTTTATTCACTGGTCAGATACTAGCAGTAGCAGGCAGCAGCACTAGCTACAGCAGAAGTTTAGACAAAATTGCTTTTTTAAAAACACACAGGATTCAGCTGATGGTCCTATATAGTGAGCTTCTCTTAAGAGAGGTTTCAAAGAAGTTTCAGAAAACAGTTAATTTCTTTCTAATGAGGAGGCAAGCTTACCAGACAGCATATGCTACAACTCAGGTTATTTCAGCCTGTGAGCTACCAATATCACTTTCCTGTAGTTGAAGAATTATTTTGTAATACAACTATGCTGCTGCAAATGAGGGCAAAATGAGTAAGTTATATGGGTAGTCAGGTATGATGTAACAAATAAGAGGCATTTACTTTGTGATAGTAGTTGTCTTTACTGTTACTTTCTGCACACGTAATTCTATTTTTACAATCATCTGTTCAAGAAAATAAACTGGCAAAAACCAGGACTAGCAAAAACATCCTTCACAGAAAACTAATCCTTGGTGTCTTTCATGCTGTATGACACTTGGCCACTTGGGATTTAATGTTTAATCACTGCCTAAGGAAGAGCTTTCAGATAAAGTGGGAATCAGGGCACTTACTCTGCACCGATAGACAAAAAGCTACAGGATTCAGAAGAGACAACCCATCCTTCTGTTTCAGTGTTATCTTTTCCTGAAATAAAAGATTTGAGTTAGAGTCCCCAATTTCTGCTACCATGACCCCCCAGAATTGCATTTTTGCTGCAGTATCTGGCTTGCTATGGCTGCCAAGTGTGCAATTAAAGACTGTTGTAATTTCTAATTAAAAGGTATAGCATTCCACTGTTTCCATCTTTCTATTATTAAAAAAAATCCCAAACAAATCCACAAAATAAACACCATAAACCTGCTCTAGGCAGAAGTGGAAGTAACAGCATTGTATTCACAGCTCATGAAGAGACACAGTTCAGGTAACTACCTTTGCTATCCCTGCACTATTTCAAACTTTTCAAATTCTACTTCAGTGATTTTACATAGACATAATTACTTTTGTTCACACAGGAAACTCCTTACTTTTCCTATGCTAAATAGGTTGATAGATAGATGCTTTTGATTACAATGGATGCTGGATTGAATTCCATGAGTTTTGAAAGTCAAGCACAGGAAAGACTGAATTGTGTCACATAGGGTAGGAATGTCTGTATGCTTTAAAAAATTTTGTGGTTAAAATTACTCAGTTTTCTGAAGATACAGAACCATTTAGTGCTTTGCCTTTGAATTATTTCAGTTTTAAACAAGTGAAGATATTTTAATCTTACTTAATGGAAAATGTTGATTTGCAGGCTGAACAGGAACACGAAGAATTTTTTCCATAAACTGACTGTGTAATGGTCCAGTCACTACTTGTGACTGGGTTGGTTGGAATTAAGAAATACATTGTGGGTAATCCAGCACTTTTTGCCCACCTTATAGGAGAAAGAAAGGAAGAAACCAGACTTGTTTCTAGACATTGTCCTGAGCAACTGCCTTTAGGTGGCCCTTCTTGAGCAGGGGATTTGGACCAATCACCTTCAGAGGTCCCTTCCAACCTCAACCCTTCTGTGATTCTGTTCATCCCTGCTTTCCTGTTTAAGCAATGAGAATTATTTAAATTGTATTACAGTTGGGCTGCCTAATTGTGGCTATCATTAGGCCACTAAGATTCCCTTTATTTGCGACTGGAATTTTGCAGACTCCCTATAGATTATTTTTCCTTCCCAACTCTTTGTTTTATGTTTTGATTTTTCAAAACTGATTTTTCATCACATTCCTACTTACACCTCAGTATGTATAGCTTTAATTACTTGTATCAGGGATTTCATGCACAAACTATGCATACATATATATATATAGTTTACCTTTTCCATTCATGTCCCCTACTGGAATAAGGCGACCAATGCACAGCGGGCGATTCCCATATGGATCACGTACTGCATAGATTATGTCTTTATGCATAATTAGCAATGAATATGAAGTTGGAGTTTCCTTCATTAAGTTTTTTATTCTGGAACGAGACATAGGTGAACATAACTGTGTGTCACATGAACAGCTGTGTGCATTTGCAGCTGCATATCCTGCTGGGATTACATGGCTGCTGTTGATTGTGAAGCCCATGCTCCTCACCTTGCCACCCAGTCAGCCGTATCATCGTTTTCCAGTGGAGGTGTGAAAGCCAGCAGCTGGGTGATCAGTTCACTGTCAGAACTGGTCGACAGTCCCACACCATGCCTCATAAGCTTTTAAGACACAAACCAAAAGTGTTACCAGCATTAAAAAAACAATCTCACATCTCACTGCTCAGATTTGAATCTAACAACACCTTGGTGCAATGAAAACATTTAAATGTTTTAAAATTTATCAGTGCTTCAGGTGATCACAGCATAATAATGCCAAGTTTCTTCCAACAAACCAACTATGTAAAATGAGGTAGTACAATCTTCTACACTAGTACTACATTTTTCCTTTTTCATCTCATTCTTTTGCTCTGCATGCAACCAAAATTAATGCCACCAATATTCAGGGCGTAAATTAATGTTTGGGCCATTTAATTATCTTTGTGCATGCTCTGAGAAGAGAGGTAAAATAAACGAGAGAAAAATATGAAATTGCCTATAACAGATCCAGAAAGAGATATCAAGGCAGAATCCCCTTCACAGGATTTTTCTCCCCCCAAAACTGATCCATTTTGATTAGGGTGCTCTTTCATTACCCCAACAGTTTGGTATTAAGGAAAAGTCACAGCAACTGTATTGCTCATTTCTGCCTCGCACTCAGAAAGAAACAATGCCTGAGCCCCCCAAGGAGGTACTAACCTTCCGCCTGAGTTGTGCAGCATTTGTTAGCTCCCCATTGTGTGCCACAGCAATCTTTCCATGAAGAGTCTCTACAACAAAAGGCTGGCAGTTCTGCAGCTCAGAAATTCCTGAGGTGGAGTACCTTGTGTGCCCAATACCAAGATTTGAAGGGTACAGCTTCTTCAGGCTGTCTGCATTGAAGACGTGATTTATAAGACCCATTCCCTTTGGGAGAAAAAGAAAAAAGGGTTCTGTTTGGTTTTACTTTCCTGGTAACTTTGTAAGTTCTTCTTCTGCTTAGTGTTGATATAGTATTAATGGAACTTTAAGAGAAAGGCAAGTAACCTGAAAGACATGGGAAAGAAAAAAGCTGAGTAGGTGTCACAGTGGTATATCAGATCCCAGTAGTCCTGTTTTTAAATAAAGCAATATACATTTTTGTGCTGAGGATTTTCACGGAACAATCTACTCCCTGGCTAAAAATATATCTTCTGAAAAGCACTAACAAAGTGTTGTGTTGTTTAAAAATACGTAAAAAAAGGCTGCCAGAAGACAGGCAAAGAAGAAAAACAGTTGCAAGAAGGAAGTTCTAGGTAGAGAATACCTTTTACAAGTTAGTGGTAGGTATATTGGATTCACTTTTAAAGTGGATCCATGATAATGTTTATTAGATTCCACTGTCATTCTTGCCAGTGTCTGAAGTAAAGATTTTTTTCAAGAGGCTTGTTTACTTAAACTTTTCATATAGCCAAGTTATCTTCTATTTAAAGCAGAAATGCATCAAAACGTTTTAGTCAGCCATCAGGACAGGAGCTTCTTTTGGCAACAAGCACTATGCAGAGACAATTTAGCAGCAACAATAGTCCAAAAAAACTGCTCAGAGAGTAGAAATTAAGACCAGGTTGTCCTATGAACTCCTGGTTCTGCCACTGCCTGTGGAAAATAGTTACATCCTTCTATGCCTGGTCTGCCTATCACATGTGGTAACTGTGGTATACATGATGGGTAATGCTCCTCTAGGACTTTCAAAGATATACAGGACAGGTCTCAATGGCTCATAACCTGTGCTGCAGATACAACAACAAGAGAGTGAGATGGGACAGGAAGGACAACAAAAAGCTACAGTAGCATCATAACTGCTGACATTTTTATGGACTAGGTTACAACTCAGAGTCCTAAATATGCTTTCACCAGTGTAACAGACCCAAATGTTGTTATATTAGCACCACTTCTGGGATCAATCAGGTCAGATAAATTTACTCCACAAGCTCTTTTTTACACTGTGGTTATTACAATTTTTCAAAGTGCTGTAGTTGAGAGACATACTTCAAGGATAAAAGAAACCATCACATGCTCTCCAACTCTTAAAATATCCAAACTGATGAGGTAGTCAATTAAATTCTTAGCATCACAGCTAAGTATTGTAGCTCAGTAACATAGAGATACTGCAAATTATTATATCACCTACTGGAAGTTCATTCTGAGAAGCAGTTCTTACTATGGGATTTATAGAGCAGCCCACTTCAAAGGAAGCTGGAATTCCTGTAAACATTAAGGAAAACTGAAACCCAAGCAGGTGCAGGAATGAAGAACAGATAACACGGTGCTAAAGTTGAGAGAAGGTGCATTTAAAAGCATGTGTATGTGTATGTGTATGTGTGAATTGGGCTGTAACAGGTAAGAGGGGGAAAGTGCCTGAAGAGGCAACAAATGATGCTTGAGGGATAACAGTTTGCATGAGGTATTGAGCAGTCATGCACAGATACACATGCTGCTGCAGCAGAGCACTTCTTACTCTTGGACTGATTTGAACAGCTTAATTAATCTTCCTCTGAGACCCCTGAATGGGAAGACAAACTGCTTTCTGACTGTGGTCAGAGAACATACACAGAGAATTGCCCCATGGTTTTTTTGCTGGTGTATTTTTTATTTCCAATCCTCTCCTTTTTCAGGATGGAATAGGCTGGTGATTTTTTTTTTCCTGATCACTATTCAGATTGAACAGAAATATCCTCAAAGCAGGCAAGTATTCTCTTGGCATAATACTTTTAAGGCTGTGGTCATTATGTGTCTTGTAACATCCCCTGTGATTCTATCACCTTGAGAAAGTCTGTTTGACCTTCTCAGGCCTCCATTCAGTCTTAGATTCTGTTTATTGCTACCTATGGGTAAAGTAGTTGCCACTTCCTTGAGTCTCACTAACGTAAGATTTAGTCATCCATTTCCTTGTGCATAGTCTGTAACTGTATTTCTTTTCTCTTGAGATCGATTTGCATCAATGCTCTTCCAAATCTGCAGAGTTAACACCCGAGGTGCAGGGTGACTTTGGTAAGAAGTTTTTTGTGGCATCATTAGCATGCTCTGGGTAACTTCTGTGTGTCTGTCTGTCACTGTATGCACAGATACACCTAGCACTACGATGCTGGCATGTTTGTTTTAAGCACACACCCAAGACAGGTAACAAAATGAGATACTCTCACTGACAAAATCAAAAGAGCCCATCAAAACATGTTACTTTTTCGCTAATTACATGGTTTCTTAGCAGAAACAAACTTACATACATCTCACTTAAGAATACAAAACATTCATTTGCATTTTACCTTGTGCACTTTGAATGCCTGGGATGACTCGCCATCACTCGTCACAATTCCAGCGCTCTCCTGGCCCCTACGGACAAAATAAAATCAACATAAAGCACTGAAATGAATATGAAACACTTTTACATACAATGGATAGGTGTTTTCTAAATAAATTTTAATATAGGCTTATTTGATTTATTTTACAGACTTAAAATTGCTATGTTAATTTCAGGTTTCTTGCCTGTGTTATGCTTTATTTCAAAACAGTCACAATAAGGTTTGTGCCTAAGTCCACTGAACTCAGTGGGAATCTTTCCACTAATAAGCACTGGCTCAGGCTCTTACTGGAATCCAATTTCAGTATGGGCATAACATAAAAACAGATGCTTAATTGGAAAAGCCATTTTTAGAGGCATAATGGTCTAGGCGATAGTAGTAGGCTCTATAGTGCTATTCTAATTCTGCTTTGGATTGGGAGATGTTAATAAAACTGATGGTTTTGCTTAGGGGAATGCATCGTCTTTTCCACTGATTACCTACACAGAAGCTTTTGCATTTTTACACTTAGGCAGACAAGCTAGCTTTTACACCTCTAAAAGCTACACAGACTCTCTGATAAAAGCATCTGAGTGCATAAACCTAATGTTGGGCATCTCAGCTTCTGAACTCAGGCGAAGCAAGTATGATGTACAAGTGTCACTGCAAATGGAAATACTTCTCTTACAGCAGATCAACCTCAGGCTAGCAGTTGTGCTTTGTTGAGCACAAGAGCTGATTCAGCTGAAATACGGGAGTTTTCCCTGTCCTGCTGTCTGTCCTCCCCAGCCCTTCTCCTCGCTGGGTCCCCTGGGTGTACCCCAGATCCCCTGATGCTGCTCTGCCCAAGGCAGGCAGAACACTGTGCACCTGCCCATGGTTTGTAATTCAGTCCTTATCCACTGAAAAGGTTTGCTTTGCAGACTGGATTTTTTTTTTGTGGGTAACAGTGCAGGCTGCTCCATCTCCCTTTAAAATGCTCTCTGAAATAAGGCAGTGTTGCCTAAAACAAAACTGCTGCTATGTGCCTGCTGTGCCTGTAATACTCATCAGGACTTTGGTGGACTAGTGAGCTCCTGTCTACTCTCATATATAGTAATGTCTGAATAGGAAAGATGCTTTTCTAGAAAGACTTGCAACTAATGTCCTATTTGTGCATTGGACTGGTTTAACTCAATTGAAGTCACTGGAATTAATTAGTATAAGCAACAATAAAATTGGGCACAAAAATCTACAGAATGGATGCTAATCTACAATTTACCATGCTCATTACCAATTGTCTCTTGTTCCTAAAATCCCTTTATTTGTTACTAGTCCCAGCTGGATGTAAAGCAAAAATTTTAAAGAACATTTGCTTACAGAAAGCAAAACAAACCGAACTTCCCACATATCTGAACAAATTTAGCCTGTTAGTGACACAGTTCTTCAAAGAAAATAATCAGAGATGAGGACATTCTTAAAGCCATTTACTTTAACTTGGGAAGATGTTCCATCTATAAAGATGAAGACGGGTAGTAAAACTTAAAGGTTGATACACTGCATTCAGCAACTTGTAATTGCAATGTTAATATTACAGGCAATTTCCATTTTAATACTGTCATGGTCCCTTTAAATATTAACTAAATCAGTAGGAAGAGGGAAGCAGACACCCCAAGGAAGGCCCTGGTCAAGGCATTGGGTTACATCTTTCACTTAGCACTGACAAAAGACATGGGAGCTCAGTGTCATTACCGTAATGCTTACACCACTTTACCAGCTGAGCCAGACTTTAAGTATGTCAGCTTTTTATTAAAATATTGCTAATATATAAAACGTATCTATATGGCCCGCAGTTCAAAGGCAAACAGTGCACAGAGATGTGAAGATGTAGGGCAGGACGATCCTAAATGCGCTCCTTGTGGAGAAGGTCCCGCAGCCGTGCCCCCTCCAGAGCCGGGGCTGCCTGGCAGCCTCCTGACAGAGGCCAGGCCACAAGGGGTGAGGGGGGGTGTGTGTGTCATGTTGCTTTGTTTTGCTGGGTGTGACAAACAGCTACTACAGCTTTGGCTTTCGCAGGTAGTGAAATGTAAGAAATATTATGTATCATAATATGTTGGGAAATATTATGTGCAACTATGTTAAGAATAACTTTGCTATGCAGATATTAACTAGTTAACATTGTAACTGGGGTCAAAGTTACAAGATGCTTATATAGCTTGAGTTATAAGATACCAATATAACCTGAATCATAACTTTCTATACCTATATAATCTGAATCATAACTTTCTATACAATGTAATAGCTAGTATATGGTTAACTAATGGCTTAACGCTTAAATAAACAGAAACTCGCCAGGTGACTAATCTCAAAAATAGACAAGTATAGCTATATATGCAGCAGGATGTACTAATGAGAAGTTGGCAGAAGTGAAGCCAATTAGCCACAAAGTAAAGAATTTAAACTGGTTGGACCAGAAAGACCTAGGAACACCATAACTGCGCATGCTCTGAAGACAAAGTTGAAAAGTTCAGGATGTGAGGAAGACCTGAGTCCTCACCAAGGAAGACCCCTAAAGACCCTCACGATCATAATATGCATGCGCTAAACAGGCGGATCAGGGGAGAAACTACGTTAATCCCTTCTTAAAAAAAAAAGCAAATTACGTCTCAGAAAAATTATGCATATGCATTGTGGTTTATTAATATGCATAATGTTAACGCATATAAGCGGGAAGTTTGTGTAAGTGTGTGTGCCTCTGGCTATGAGCCACGCACCCAGCGCTGTGATTTTGCTTTAAGTGACCTTTGTCCCCTATTGTCCCTTATTAAATTTATAAAACCCCAAAAAAGAGGAGTGAGCTTCGTTTCTCACATGGGGTTTGGGTTTTTTTAAAAGGAACAAAACAGACTCTTTTTGCCTCTCTTCTTACACCCTGGTGCCCGCACTGACTCCCCAGAAAGAGCAGAGCAGCCCGGCCCGGCTCGGCCCGGCCCGGCCTGGCCCAGGTCTCCCCTCCCCGCTGGCGGAGCCGCTTCCCTCAGTGTGCTCCAGTGCCGAGCCTGCTTGTTTGGCAGTATCTCAAGTTACTCCCCTCAGGCAGCTTGAGCCAGTAAAACTAGATCCTTTCATCTCGGCGCAGCTTACTGACAACCAGCCGTCTGGTTTCCTAGGAAACAAAATCTTGGCTAGAAATAGTGAATCATTTCCAGGTCACTTTCAACATGGAGAGTGGAGCAGGGAAGCATTGGACTGAGGAGGAGGTTAAAGCCTTGTTAAGCGTCTGGTCAGAAAAAAATATCAGAAAGCAACTGCACGGCACCCTGAGGAATAAAGGAATATTTATCTACATTGCTAAAAGGTTGCAGGAGTTGGGAGTGTGCAGGGACTGGAAACAGTGCCGTGCAAAGTACAAAAACCTGAAGTACGAATACAGAACGGTTAAATATGCCCACAACTCTGGGGATGTCACTAAAAGCATGAAGTTTTTCCATGACCTGGATGCCATATTGCGATATGAGCCTGTCACACAATTAGCAGCAGAAGAAAACGGCAGGTGTTCTGCGACTGAGACTCAGCTGAACACAAGCCCCACAACAGACAGCATGCAAGGTAAAAAAAATGTTTTTGCTTCTATTTTTCTCTCTTTGCTTAAAACCCAAAGGGAACAAACCCAAAGCCCGACTTGGCTGCCGCTGGAGCGGGGGCTGCTCAGCTCCGGCAGCGCTGTTAGAAGTGACTGGATGCACGCCTCGCGCAGGGAATAAAATGTTAGCACCCACCAGTGTCGAAGTCTGTAAATACAGCGTAATTCCAGCAAAATTATGCTAACTGCCTGTATAGTAGCCTCGGTGAGTACTTGCTAGTGTCCAGGCTCCTGCACTGGGTGAAAATGCTAAATTAAAATAAGCTGCTTTCTTTCCCTTTGCCATTCATTTGCAGTACTTTGGAAGCAGGTTTTGTAGCACTCCGATTCAGATGTAAACGTACGAAAAAGAAAAGAAAATGTTGGAATTGTCAGGGTGTTGTAAAAATCGTTATTTGTGATACAAGTGAAATTTAGGATTTTTATTCTTATTTTGCATATATATATACACCAACTTGATAATTAGGCGTGATGACTTAAGGTAAATTATTTTATAAGCAGTTTTACTTAAATAATCAAGAAACATACTTAATAACCTCTCTTTAAAAACTCTAATTTAGCAGTGAAAGTAAAAATTATTGTATTTATCAGACTATTTTGTGGCAGACCAAATGAATACAGCTGCCTTTATTCTGAAGTGGGTTTTACTAAATTATTTGCATCTCTTGTTTTATTCAACCTTCTCTACATATGCATTTAAGCTCTGCTTAGCATTTCATTAGGGTCAATCTTCTGTTTGACATCACTCAAATCTCCTTGTCACATTCTAAATGTCACTGAAGCGTAAGCCCCAATGATAGTTATAAGTACCAAAATAAGATGACTAAAAAGAGAAATTAAAAGCTTAATTTGTTCCTATGGTATGTAGCAATTTATATTAATTAAGACTGTGAAGCTTTTTTAAGAAAACAAAAAACTCAACATTATCGTTAGGGGATATTGTCAAAGGTATAGAAAGGAGCTGGACATCGAGCTTGTCCTTGTGCACGTCTCCCTCTACAATGATGTTTTACAGGTCTGAGGAAAAGAAATTGCCATTTTTCATTGTCATTGTTTACCTTAACAAAAAGCTTGACCTTTATTTGTCATCACTAACAGAAAGCCTCTAATCTGTCAAAGTCACTTCAAATTAAAATGGCCATTTTATAATGTTGTAATGTGCTCTCTGCACTGTGAATTGCAATCCATTTTTAATTTTAAACTTGCAGAACTGAGGCGAATACAGGCTGATAAACTTTGAGGACTACATGAAATTAAGATAGTGTCCTACATCTGGGGATCTGCCATTAGATTATTCTCTGTGTTTTGATGTAGTTTGCACCTGGTAATCCTAATTCTCATCTGCTTTAGACCTCTAGCAAATTTAAATCAGAAAAAGTTAATTTCAGTTGTGAATCCCAAACTATAGTATCTATAAAAATAATTACCCCTGGGTGAAACATGCCTTGTTTTGAAGCACTAGGACAATCCGGTTTTAAATGTGGTATAATTAAATATATCTCTTTTAATTGCACAAGCATTTCTGTTACTCCCTCCAAAAAAATAAAAGCAAACAAGTTTTATGGATAAACAAAAACTAAATGCAGCCAACTGTAATAATGCAACA
Source organism: Corvus brachyrhynchos (assembly GCF_000691975.1). Taxonomy (NCBI): domain Eukaryota; kingdom Metazoa; phylum Chordata; class Aves; order Passeriformes; family Corvidae; genus Corvus; species Corvus brachyrhynchos. The sequence goes on from NW_008240046.1 coordinate 8,189,988, forward strand.
CTAATGCAAAAATTGAAATGCAAAGATTTTCACAACAACCACAACTGAGCCACAATGAAAGCACACTAAGATAGAAATGTGTCCTGCAGCTATGCAGAATGCATGCATACATCCATAACAAGGGGCTCAGGGAACAGCTGTGAGATCATCAACTTTCTCTTTTAAGAATGCAAGTCAAGCAACTAACACTGTACTAGAGGCCCAGTCCTATTCCACCTGCAGTCAGAGTATGCTGCCTGCCCAGCCCAGTACTTTGATGAGCACTTGTAAGGCAAAACTGGCATCAGTGGCTCTGCAGCTGATGCTCTCTTGTGGGGACAGAGCTGCTGGTGGCACTCCCACTGAGGGAAAGGTGATTCCTTGCACAGGCAAAGGCAGCCCCCTACCCCTGCTCCAGCAGCGACTGCAGGCCCCCTCCTGGGCTTCTCCCTTTCAGCCACAGAGTGTTACAGGAGAGGAGAGAAGAATGGTCCCTCACCTCTTTTAAAAGAGGCAGAGATGTCTCATTTTGAGGGGGCTGGAGGAATCAAGGATGTCTAGGCTTGTGGCTTGGGTAGCAAGAACAAACTAAAACCTGTGACAAATAATATGTGTCCACCATGAACATTTTACTTTATTTGAAGAAATTGGTAGCTATACTAGTTTGTCTTCTTAAAAAGCATGACATGGGACAGGGCATGTTCCCAAATAATTCACCGTATATTTACCATTCTGCTTAGCCTCAGTGTCAATATTCATACACATCCTTAATGTAAAGATACAAAGCATGTCTTTACATTATCTCAGCTACTGGGAGATTGCTGTGGAGGGGGAGCAAGAGGAAGGGAGGAAAAGAGACTACTTTTTTTTATAGGACTGAATGGTATTTCAGTAGTGTTTCCCTGAGGATTTTTCATACCTGCTAGAACCAGTTTTCTTTTGAAAGTGTATTTGAAGAAATTATTACTGAAAATCTCAATCAAATCTGAGAGGGGTGTCTCAGGACAAACCAGGTAGCAACACCTACCAGTTCCCAGCTTGTTCATGAAAAGATAACACTTTATGCATAAGCACACGCAGAAATGTAAGCAGAGATGCTCATGCTGTCCTCTCAAAACATGTTTAAGAGGCAGAGTTGTAGTTTAAATAATCATCAAAAAAAGATACAAGTCACCATGTTCTCTTCAAGTACAGTTTGTGTATTATCCCACTAATCAACAACCAAGAAAATCTATGTAAAGCGATGGTGTGCTGTGGAAAATGATATCTTTCGTTAGAGCTCAAATGAATGACCTTCCCATTTTGTTAACCAGTTTGGATTGTTTCAAGTTAAAAAAGTATTAATAAATTAAATACATTATTTACAAAATATTTGCTTAGTAATTCAAGTTATTTACACTTTTTATATTTCTTTGTTTAAATATTAAGGCATTGGTCACCTTGCTTGACCTTCACTTTACCTCAGCAAATGCAGAAAGATTATAGCTGAGCAGAAATGCATCAGCAATGACTGGCAGAAAACTCAGCTACTAAAATGCAGAAAGATCCTTCAGAAATGCTGACTTAGAAGTGCCACTTACATATGGTTTTCCATGTCGGGACTTCCAACATGTCATTGACAAATGTTTTTATATCGTTTTTTCTGCTCTTCGAATGCTTTTTAAAAAATTTTTCCCCATCAAAGATAGTAATACCTTTTGTGGTAACCATTCTTACTAAAAATAAAAAATGTTTCTCTTTTAATATAACAATGTAATTAATCTTGTTCATACTAGTGCTGATGGCACACTCAGAAGCCTTCCAGCAGAGAATTTATTCCCCTCTCCCTGGTTTGCTTTGCTGCTCTTAGCAGCTAAAACGCCAGTCCTGTCACTGGAGGCAGGAGCAGCAGCTGTGGCCAGGGAAGCCAGGTGGACAGCTGGGAGCAGTCAGAGATCAGGCCACTGCATCTATGAGTCATCGTGAGCCTTGCTGAAAGTCCGGAGGATTTAGGGTAATGTGTTCAAACGCAGTTTTCAGTTTCACCGACATCAGGGATAGCAGGTTGCATCCTAACTGTGCCTCATTACTGCTCCCGTGATGAACCACCGCGGAGCTGGGAGCTTTCATCTGTGTGCCCTGCCTGCCTGGAGCTCACAGAAGCTCAGCTCCCCGTACAGGCAATCAACATTTCAGGCCTCCTGTCAACATGGTATGTTGAATACAGCACACTACCATAGGACAACTTACAAGTCTGTCCTCTGTGAAAATCAATCTGGTTCTGAACCTGACTTACATATGCTGCTTTCTAAACTTACATAGCAATTGCTGTAATGTTCCTTTTTAAACAAATGTAGAAAAGCTATGCTGGAAAAAGCTAGACTTAATCCTGTCAGCTACAAATACATCTGTTGTCAAGTCACAGTGAATATTTTGGTTCCCTCCATTAATGAATTTGGTTCCATACCATTAATGAATTCCATTGATTTCCAGAGCTCTCTGCAGAACATTCTTGTTTTCTTCATATTCTTCTAGGAATTTATTTTTGTTACATCAATAGATTTGTGATTTTATGAATCTCTGTGCAAAGTCTGCCTTTACTTGTATGTCTCTACATTATCTACTTTCAAACTATACTTGCAACGTGTAATACTGAGTCAGAAGAGCAAACAAGTCACTAGAATCAAGTCAGTTTCAACCAGAATTCTAAAAAGCATTTCAAACAGAGTTCATATGCAAGACATAAAATATATAACTCATGTCCCCCTTATGGGGACAGGCTAAATTAATTTAAAATTTAATTTCACTACAAATTAAGTGTTGAAATTACCAAGTTAAATATCTTCTCATGGTGTATGGACACTTTAATTTAAACTAATTTAAGCTTATTTAGTCCATACCTATTTTTCATCTAAAAACTCTTTCCTTCCCAGGTGAAGTATCAGTTTCTTTAGAAGATGATGAGGAGGCTCCAGGAGATCCACTACTTTTTATATCTCATGCCAGACCAGTTCAACTAGGTATAGTATGATGGTACAGAGAGATCAAAAACTAAAAAGCAGCATGGGTGTCAGAGCTTCCTGACAGCTTGAGTACACCGTCATTCTGTTTCTGATCAGCATAGCTTTAATACAGCCGCACTCTTGCACCGTCTCCTTCCCAGCATTAGCACTCAGCGGTGTCGTGCCTCACTGGACACTGACCACTTCATATGATGTAACACCTGCATGACCACCGTTCACATGCAAAACACATCCCATGCTATAGCTTAATCATGTTAACTGCATTAACCATGGTAATTTTGTTAAATGCTAGTGGAAAGTATGCCAAATGCTAGCGTGGATACCCATGTCAGCTTGTGGCTTTTCCCTAGCTCATTTTCTTAAATCATGGATGCTTAAAGCAGTGAGTGAATGGCCTGAGCCAGGAGAGAGATGCAGAGCAATCCAGACTTGCAGTGGTCTCCAGCACAACTTTAAAGTCACCTCTCCAAGCAAGGAGTGGTCAGCAATGCTTTAGTCCAACCAACCATAGAACAACTCATTTGGAAAAGGTCCTACTCTAGTAGTTTTGCTCAGGAAAGTTAAAAAAGCAAAGGCATAAATCTGGCAAGCCAGAAAGAGGAAGAGGATCGTAGGTGTGAGCCCCTTCAAGGGACTGCTAAAGGAAATGGAGAAAGCTGAACGCATTTTAGGGCATATTTAAGCAACTGATGTGCTGATTCCTTGCCTGGATGAACAGCAGCCCTGTCCTGAATTTCCTACATGCTCTTTCTATTTTTTATATTCTCTCTATGCCTTAGTATATGTTCCAGTCCAGTTAAAAGAACTTTCATTACAGAATCTGCAAAGTGCCATATTCAGGAAGAAAACAAGGCACAGGCTAAGCCTATGGATTTATGTTACACATTACATCCCTCTTGCCTGGCATAGAGAGAAATTAAGGAAGAGACCAGAATGTCACATGGAATTTATGCACATATAAAATACTTTATGCACATAAGCAAAACATGCAGAAAATATCTGAATCAAATTTTACAGGAATATGTCTCTATTTCTCAGTGCTCAACATATTGCCAAGCAGAAAAGTCTTCAATTGTGAGGAAGCTTTCCACAAAGTCAGCAAAATAACTTCAATTGCACGGGCTTTCAATTATGTATTAGTACTAAAATGCCCTCCCCTAGTACCTCTTCTAGTCTGTAAGTTTCAAGCACTATTTCAGAAACCACTGAAAGAAAAATGTGGGGCACTTTGTATCTATAATGCCTAATATTTTGGTTTTATTTCAGCAGATTTCTCCGGTTTGAGGAAGCTTAGAAAAAAATTAAATACAGCATAAATGCGTATTTCAGATTAAAAAGTAATTTATATCCTGCTTAAACATTTTTTTAAAACACATTAGAACTAAAATGCTTGTAAGACACAAGGAAAATTTTTGCGCTGACCGTAACTTGGACCGTAACTGTTTCAAAGTGGTACTTGAATCAGCATGTTTTTAAAATCAGCATGAATAAGCATGTTTTTTAAAGGGAATGAGGAACAAACCCACCCACCATTTTCCACTCTGCACACAGCAGAGTAAGTGAGCAATATACCAAGTCACCAGAACTCATCTGAAGTAATCTCCACAACCAAAAGTGAGCTCTGTTGGAAATGAGCTGACTAGTGAGAAATATTGGTCTATACAAAGAGTAAAGAAACTTTATTCCTCCCAGATGCCCTCATGCTCTATGGCTTTGACTGGGAAGTGTAGGGAGCACCTTCTTGCATTCTTCGTCCTCTCTTCTTCTCATCCTGTCTAGGCCTTTCCTTTCTGGCCTGTCTGATGTTGGAAGTTGTCAACTGTGGCAGTTCCTATGGTTTGATTCACCTGTAAATCAGCATTTTCTTTCACTCCCTCAGGAAGAAATGGAGAAATTTTGATGTGCCACCTGAAAATTACCTTTCTCAACTACATTGCCTATGAGCTGGCTGCTGCAGAGTCCTGATTAACCCAGGACTGTAAGGGGGAAGAAAAAATGGTATCCGTTAGAACAACTTACTGACAACTAGAATGAATTATGGAGACTAGCAAAGAATGGCTTTATCTAGGACAAGTTTGTCCCCAGACAGGTTATTTTAAGTATGCTCACTGAAGCTCTGTGCACAATCAAGGGTTAGATATTATTGCCATCACACACATCTCAGTGGCTATAAAGTATCGAAGCCCCATAATCTGGTTTGCCCTTCCAGAAAAAGACACGGACAAAGGCATTTATCACTTCAGTATGACTGCAAAAACCTGTCAGTTACTGTGCATTTTCATGCTGCTTTATTTGATGATGCCCTGGAATTGGTTTTGGGTTTCTTTGTGTTTTTTAGTTATTTTTGCAAAGATTTAGAAAATGCATGAAAGATCACTTTCCAAACTAATTTGATAATCTAAACAAGTCTTAAAGCAATTTCTTAAATAGAAACAGGGAAACATTAAAAAATTAAAATCTATCATATTTCACTGTTTTAAGTTATTGCATGGGTGGCAACCTTTACCTCATAATGTTAAAAAATAAAGTTGTAGATCGGAGAAAATGAAAAGATATCTTAGTTTTGCAGAGTAAGACAACTCAAACTCTAATTTTTACTAAAAAAACCCAAATATTTTTGATTGATCTGTCCTGAGAAAGATGGAGGTTCTGTGCCATGAGAAATGGGTTCTATCGTACAAATGTTTCACTTAAGCAAAAGTCTCCATTCCTCTGCTCCCCACAGCTGGGGTGCTTTGTTAAGAAAGGAGGATCAGATTCTTCAGTTCCTTACCCAGGTTAAATCTCTCCATGTGTGTAAAAACTAAAGTATGGCATGAATGCAGAAAGTTAAGTCTTGATGCTGGTGCCGGTGACTCGGGGCCAATTTATTATTGTGCTCATGCAGCACGTCCCGTCTTCCCAACAGTTCTCTTCTCCTCTCTGATGTCTGAAGGACAAAGCAGCTCATCAGTTGTTCCCAAAGGTGTCACAGGTAAAAATTTAGTGTATTAGGGAACAGAAGAAAGAAATGCTCCTCTTAGATTAATTAAATGTACATGTGCTATCTTAATATCTATCTTCAAGTGAAGGCAAAAATTGTATCAGAATTAACAAAAATGCTGACAAATTAATAACGAAGCGCTTGATTTTAATGTCACCTCTGCTCTGTCTTTCTCTGGAGAAATAGCATCCTTCATTCCCACTCTCTCTGTCCTTTCCCCACCCCAGCCACCCAGTGCAGGTAACCCATATCTGTGTCTCTCCCCTACCCCACACAATGCAGGTAATCCAGCGTCAGCAGTAGAGGCTTCCAAACCACCGGCTTTTATTCCTACAGTAGCAAATGAAGGAGGAAAACACTGGACTGTTAATGAAGTCAGAGCTTTGATACGCATATGGTCAGACAAAAATATCCAGCAACAACTGGAAGGGACAGTGAGAAATAAGAGAATATTTGAACAAGTTGCTGCTAGACTTCAGAAGTTTGGAATTGACAGGGACTGGAAGCAGTGCAGGACAAAATACAAAAACCTGAAACATGAATACAAGAGTGTAAAAAGTGCCCAAGACTCAGGGAGTACAAGTAAAAGTATGAAATTTTTTAATGAACTGGATGCTATTCTGGGGCACTGCACCATGGAACAAGCAAGTAAATCAGATAATGATGAAAGTGAGAGGCCTCCAGAATGGACAGAAGCAAAATCAGAAAAGGATTCCATAGGTAAGTACTTCAACATATCTACCCACATATCATTTAAAATTTTAAGTTTTCCAGCACTAGAGAGACCTTAAAAAAACTCAAAAAGCGCAAACAGAGAGATTAACCAGTTGGCTCTGGGGGAAAAATGCCGAATGGAAATTTACTATTTGTCTAGTAGTTTTGTATTATGTTATAAGGTAATATTTTGGATTGGGTGATTGCCCTGTATTTTTTTAATGGAATTGAGAAAGAAAGGAGGAAAAAAAGACAAAGGCATAAGATAAAATGATACAGAGAGGCAATTCCAGTCAAAATCGTGTCAGAGGAGACTGTTTCCAGTTTAGATAAAAGAAATGGATCAGAGAGATAGTCAGACTATATTACTGGAAAAATTAAGACATTGAACAAAAGAAATCTGTAGTTATAGACATGGGTTAAAAAAATTGACATATAAACTGTCTTTCTCTTATGGTCTGAAATAGCTGAGCTTTATTGGCCTTTGGAGCAAGACTCCCAAACTGGTGAGACAACTGTGAAAATAGCAAAAGGAACAGCACCAAGAATGCTGGCAGAGCTTGCCTTTGGTTTTGGGTGGTTATTGACAATTACTGGTAATGGATGATCAATGCAGAATTAGAGTAGACCGATGAACCTACATGTTCCAAGAGTTAAAATATTTTTATTGGTATGTACAACCAGAAACATGCTTGTTGTTTAAGAACAGAATTAAACATTAAACTTTTAGATGAGGGGATGATATTATGTTGGCCAAATGTAAGACTAGAAGTTACTAAAGTAATGGAAGAAGTCAAGAAAAATGTTACACAAAGACTGGCTGAAAATGTGAGAACATTTTGGGGGAAGATTCACTCTTCAGCTGCATTTTGGAGACATTTTGCAGACATTTTGCTTATGCATCTACTTTGCCTGCTGGCATAAAGAGAATCTGAGGCTAGATGGATTTTTTGATTTGATACATGACAGCTGTTTTTATGAAGTATAAAAATTTGGTGCCCTAATTAATTTAGCATTATTTACACAGAAATGCCTGGAGACACAGGTGAAGAGGACTCTGTAAGTAATATGTCAGAAGACCTACAGGTTGCAGATGTAAAGAAAGTTTCTGCTTCAGGTAATCTGAAAAGTCTTCTATTTTATGTAAATACCTAAATTTAGTAAATTTAATTTAATTTCTAAAATAAGTCCAAACTGTAAGTATGGGTAGAAAATGCAGAGACCTAGAAAATTTTAAAACAAGAGATAATGTCATAGAGATAACTGCCATGTACTTATGTATGACATTTACAATGTCCTGCTAAATTTGATAAAATCAGTCTAGTAAGCACTCATTTCAAAGACTTGTGACACAGAATGTAGAGAAGAAACTACTGGTTTAAGCAAGTTGAGTGCAATGTACTACTGCACTTACATTTACCTAAACTATCTATTCCCAAAGATTAGTATTGTTCAGTCTCCTGTGCATGAACAAATACAGCATCTCTTTTTCACAATACGTGATCAGGATATAATTGTGTAAATGCTCATGTCAGGGGATGAAGACTTCATTTAATAGTCTCACTGAATATGAAGGTCATATGCTCTGCTCTTTACAAAGAAAGATTATGGTTTACATCTGAAAACATAAATTTCAGGGGAAGCAGAAGTTTAACATTCAATTAGAGACACATGAAAGTCTCTCAGGCTGACAAGTTTTATTGCCTACAACAGAGTACCTCATGTTCTGTTTCAGTAGTGTGAGGCAGAATATGGTCTAAATTAAGCATTAAGGAGTAGTCTTACAGAATTTAAAATGGTCTAATGTGAACTTGAAAGATTTTAGTATCAAATTAAAAGTCTTCTGACAGATGATGTTATTGTAAATACTACTCCAGAGAATGGGGCAGCTCTGCATATAATGAAAGAAACAGCTATGGCAAGTAAGTAAAGAGATGGTTGATCATGAGAGGTAATCTGAGGTATACCAGACAGTAGCATTTTAGTTTTTTCATTCAATAGCAATTACATTCATAAATTTAAATTTACTAACAACAAAAAAACAAAACAAAAAAAACCCCAAACCAACATAGCAACCTTTTACCAGCTCACCATGGGCACTTGAAGCATGCAGTGGAGAAAAACAGGTTGTCATGACAAGTGCATTGCCTATAGGGACCTCATTTTGAGAGAGACAAATATGAAAGAAGTCATAAACAGCACCTTGTGGGATCCAGTTAAGACTGCTTAAAGAATGTATTAAATTCCTTTTCTCCCCATCCACAAGTAAAATTACTACTTACACATGGACAGTAGTAAGACACTGTAATAATACAAAGATTCAGCAGTGCCCCTTAACTGTCATCTGACAGCTTTCAACCGCCTGGTGCTACATACTATTGTAACTTCTTGGACTGCACTCTTCCAAACAAGCTATTTAAGATGAAGTTAAATGAATATTTCTAGTAAAGTTCTGAGTACACATTTCTGTCCTTTAAGATAAGTGTAGGTGTAAAAATATCTGTAGTTTACCATCTCCCTTTTCAAATATATGTATTTTAACTGCATACTTTGTTTATTTCTGGGTAATTGTAAATGCAATATGATTTTGTGGGGAAAAATTAAAATAGCAACTGCTTCAAAAGTGTCTGTGGCTCAGCCTATCCACTCATAAGACTATTTTTTAAACTTCTGTGAGGGAAAAAGGCAAAACCACACTCCATCATGAACAACTTCAGTTTGCAAAATTCTTTCCCTCATTCCCAAACAAACAATACACACTCAAATAAGTGGTAAAAGACACCTAGTCTTTAATTTTACTAATGGCAACATGATTAGGTATTGCATAAAGCAAAGATGCACACTTTTTACATTACAATATCATGGAGACCCTTTGTTCTCTAGTTGTGGTACATGCTTTTCCTAGACATTCCAAATAATTTTGAAGTGAGAAACTGGTAAGTAAAGAGATTGTATGTACTTCTGTACTCATAAATATGCTCACTGATAAACAGTGAAAAAGGCAAACAGGCAGTGATATATTATATTGGTTGTTCGATATCAGTAATGTCTCATGATCACTAGCATTTAGGATGTGACTTTTTATAAAGCTCCTGCATATTCAACAGAAATTTTGTAGAAAAGTGTTTCTCAACAGGCATGGAATTATTAAATTTATAGGTATTTGTGTGCCTTGAAAAAAAATTCGTAGAAAACACTAATTTGATAACCTAACCCTAATAAATGAGAATTTAGAAACAGTTAAACTCATATCTAGCTATCTTCCTTATCATTATATGCAATTAATGTACTCTGCAGCCAGAGCTGTATATGCACTTGCCTATATGAATATATACATATATATATACACACACACACACACGGACGAGTTAGCCTGGGCAGACATTGCCTTCTGGCAACTGCAGCTGCATAAATGCACAGAAGATGCATGAGCTGTCTCAGAGTACATGTGCTTCTCACGATCTTACATGTGAATCTGAGTTATGAGCCATAGGAACGCGGCCACCACTGCCAGTCTACAAACAGCCCATTTGGGTTTGCCATACTCTAGTAAGGAAAATACGAAGATGGTGTTAGTCAAAAGACAGGCACGCTAGCTTCAGGAAAACACCTAGTTATTTGATGTGCCATGGTACTGTTTTTCTCCTCTGCCCACATGAATTTGCTACTCTAAGAGCAGCAGATGTCCATCTGAGAAGAAGACAGAGGTAAATAAATCCACACAGTTTGCTGCACAGACTGTCCTAGTTGCTCACATGTCGCTGTCAGCACTGCCCAGCTGGGGGAGCAGAAGGACCACAAGAGTCCCCAACACGGGGGTTTTCAGCTAAAGCGTCCTGCGATAGGACTGCGGGTTGCTTTCTCTTCTGGCAAAACATAACCCACATTGAATCGATCTGCAAATAAAACATTACTTGGACATTTTTACTGATGTCTTCAATTTCGTGGGATCACTTTTAGTTAGTTACGGAAATCTTTTCAGAAGAGCTGACTACTTCAGTCTAAACAATCTGTCAATCTGAACTCCATGTACATTCCACGTGTGTCAGACTCAGCAGTACGACCACAGTGTTTGATTAAATCTGAAGTGCCAGGAACAACGGTAGAGATGAAAACAGGTTTCTAAGAAATACCAGTACCCTGATGTTCTTAAAAATACCTACAGCAAGTATTTTACTTCAAACAAATTCCTTTCCTTGTCATTGTTTTCTTAGGATTTTTGGTACCCTGTACACTTTACTCTGTGTCCCTCTCAAAACAAATTTGGAGTAAGTCATGACACTTCCAAGATACACTCCTAAGCAAGGGTTTTTTGTTTAAAGTTGTTGTTTAAAGTTAAGATCTTAAGTCGGTACATACTCAGGCACTTAACATTGGCTTGAACACTTGCTGCTGTGTGCACAGAATTTTAAAATGTACAGATATAAAGTCAAAAGATAATGTTTCCATACATATGCCCCAGGCTAGTTTTAAGCAGTGTTTCAGAGAAGTGCAAACCCCAAAGTCGTTGATTATTCACTGCCTTAGCCTAGGCCTATTTGGGCTGCAGACACAAACTCTTAGCTGTGCATCCACAGTTTTCTGTATGCACTCTCACAGGTCTGCATGACAGAGATGGCAGCAACTTTGCAAGTTGTTGGAGAGTAAACATAAGCCACACACTGAAAATTTTCCCTAGCTTTAACATATCGCACTTCCCTTTTATACTGTACAAGACACACATGAGAGTAAGGATTAGGAGACAAATTACTAATCTTGCCTCATAAGCCAGAAAACAAGATAATTAGTGATAGTGACAGAGTGCCAAAAGAGAACAGAACTTGTATCAGTCTGAGCGGGTGAAAGGAAAGACTGTGACAGCATTGCTCGGGTGGCCTTGTGAGCAATGCTTCAAACACAAAGTAGAGATTAAGCATATTTGCTGGCAACTGTCTATAGCTTCACTGAACAATGCAGATGGAGCCACTGTGTTTTATCCGTGCCAGAAACTGTTGATGGCTTGTTCTGTTTGGCTCAGTCCTGCTCTTCTTGTGCCCTCCCTCCCAAACTCTGAAAGGTGCCTTAGAAAAAAAGCCAGGCTCCCTACCCACATTCTTGGCTCGCCAAAAAAAAAAAAAAAAAAGAGAAAGGCACATGAAGCTTGTCACATCATAAAGAACATCTGACACAAACAAAGCTGTATTGATCTGGGGGTAATTTTTAATAAAATGGCTCTAGATTAAACTTTATTGCTCAATGTTTAGGGGCAATATTCTTAAATGGACTGAGAACAGGCTGGGAGCCAGAAAACTGCTGTTATTGATCCATGATGTGGCCTTCACCATTTAATCTCTGCAGAGCAGTGTCCTCACTGGGAAGCGAGGATCAGCAAGACCACTTGCATCATCCACCTGCCCACCCCTCTGTCCCAGGGCAGAGGGGTGGAATTCTCCCTTAAACAACAGTAGGCCAATGGCAGAGGAGTGGAGATCTCCTCCCCATGGAGGGGAGCCCAGGGACACCTCTGTCATCAGCTGTGTGATGTAAACCCCTGCAAGCTGCAGCAGCAGAGATGCTCTCAGGACAGGCTTTACTATTTAGTACATTGTTTCCATCAGGCAGGCAGCCTTACAGATCAAATGTCCAGGCACAGCACCCTGATGCAATGTCAGGACCCTTGCTCCTTTTGGGGCTTATTCAGACAATCTTGGCATCAGTCACTTTGGAGTCTTTCAAAAATTTCAGTATGTACTGCACCCTTTTTGCAAGTCACTGTCTTGCCTGTTCTGCTGCACAAACATTTGCCAGTACCTAGATATCTTACACCCACCATCAGTGAACCATGCTACAAATTCTGATCCAGGTTAAAATAACTTAAGAGTTTGCACATTTAACCCATAAACTTGTATGCTGTAGCTGTTATGTGGTGTTCTGGATTTACTTTAATATGTAAATGAGTACACTCTGCTCTTAAGCCTATTACTGCAGAGAAATGGCAGCTTAATGTGTTAAGAGAGGAAATCTTTAACAATAGTTATCATCAGTGGCATTCTGAAGTGGGTGATTCTTAAGACATCACTGAAGACCTGTTTAGTTTAAGAACTCCGTAAATGATTATTTTTTACAGAAATCCTTGAAGATGAGGGGGACTTTGCCAACTCCACCCCAGCAGCTCTGGAAGCTACACAAATAAAGAAGGAGACGATTGATATAGGTAGGTCATGACTTTGTCGTGATAGTTCTAACAGGACATTCTACTTTATTGGGCATTGCAGATTCCAAAGGTTCATATGTTATTCCAGCAAATTATACTTGTTCTACTTCTAGGTTATGAAAAATTATGGGGTTTGCTTGATTTCATAGTGCAGAAATGTATGAACACTGATTTCTCCTTCCCATAATTATTAAAAAATCTTATTTTCCCAGACAACATGCTCCTTTTTTTGATGAATATGATTAGTCTGCATTTGACTGTGACACAAATACTGTTTTTCTTACAGTTTTCTTACAGTTGCTAGAGAGAATAAAATGGAAAGGTAAATAAACAGCTGTCTCAAAAACTCAGAACATTTTATATCTAGTCTGTATTTTCAAACTACTTCATGGCTGCATTTAATATCAGATTATTTACTATCAAGCAATTTCCACATATATTCTGGACTGTTTTAAATATAAAACTGAAATCAGCACCTCAGCAATATGCAGAAGTCATATATTCAATGACAAGTGATCGGGAGAAGATTTGTTTTATTTAAAATGTTAAAATTTAACATTAGAGTGCAGTAGGGATATTAATATTTATTCTGGAATAAATAAGCATAAAAACCATAGAAGATCATGGAAAAAAGACATCAGAGGAAATAATGATGACATTGAAATATAGTGACCTGACACCCTGGATCAAAATATTCTTTACAGTACTGCTGTTTGTACACAGAAGTTAATAGAAAAAAAAACCAATTATAGTGAGTCTGTGAACAGCAATTCTTTGGCCTTTGACACTGGAAGTTTCTACCATAAGAATATTTCTATTGTATGCATCAGGCATATGCCAGCCAAGAGCTTCCTTTTCAGCAATTATGTTATCTGTAGTTTGGATGTTGAGACACCCTTTACAACTGTTTGCATTGGCTCCTCTTGATCAAGACAACTGTGGTGACTGTGACACTGAGGACAACATCAGAGCAGTGCCATCACAACAATGACACACAGAAACACGAGTGACGCTGAGCATAAAGTACATCTGTGACCCTGGAAGTTGAGACATAGTGAGGTCACATGAATGCAAAGTGGAGGATAAAATGTCATGCAACTCAACTGACGGCCTCATACACACAAACTCCCTATCATGCCGTATCCAATTGAGCACAGTAATCATGCAGGTCAGCACTACACAAGTGCCACTGCCAAAGACAGGAGGAGATCAGAGAGCCAGTATGGTTGAGAGAAGGAGCACAGAAATGAAAACACCATGGGGAGGTTGGTAATAGTTTAAAAAAAAGGAATCTATTAGGAGCCTAGGAGTAGACCTATAGCTCCATTTTGGCCCATTTCCAATAGCTGCAAGTGTTAAGGAAGATGCAAGAATTTTCTCAAGAGTTATAGGGTGCCTATTTATGAGAAAAACCACTTTTTTTCTAGTACCCCATGTAAATCACACACACATGCTGATGACTGTATGATTTTCAAATTTTCCACAGGTACAAAATATATTCCTGCACATGGCTTATGAAAAACAAGTATTTGCCAAATGACTTAAGAGGAAACAAGTTATAGAGCAAGTACAAATTCCAAGTACTAGTTTGTGCATATCCTGGCAAGTACCATTACAGAAAGCACATCAAATGAACCTGCTTATTTACAAAGAATCTCTATTTCTGACAGTAAGCACTCAGTTTTTCAAAACATAAAAGGAATATTTACTTCTACCTGTTACCAAAACTAGTATTGAACATAATTAGTCTATAACATCCCCTAGCAAACAATGAGAACTCATCTTTCTCTTCCTCCCAACCCAAAAAGTAAGTCAACACAAAAGTGAACTTTCAGCCTCAGAGTAGTCCAAGCATGAGCAAATGAACCCAGAACCAGCAAAGCTGGGTTTTGATGTTCATACATGATTTCAAGAATTTCTCAGTAGGCAGCAATGAAGTTGCAAATAAAAGCCTGAGGGCAATCAAGAGAGACTTCAGGGCCTTGGAACTGGTTAAGGGATCAAGAGCACAAGTAGTGTTCTCTTCTTCCAGTTTCAAGAAACAGGAAGAGCCAGCAGATCACTATTTGGCTCCAAGCCTGGTGACACTGGGAAGATGCTGGGTTTTTTAGTCACGGTTCCATGACACCAGACTTGCTAATACCTGTCTGAAAGGGGGGATAAGGATCTTAACTCAGGAGTTAGCAAGGCTCATTGAAAGAGCTTTAAACTAAATTTGCAGGTGGAAAGAGATAAAACCAGACTTACTAGAGAGCCTGGGGACAATATGCCAGTGTTTGAGGGATGTGTTCTAGAGAGGTCCTTCGATCTGCTGTTTCAGTAGTCAGGAGATGGACATCAGCAAAGACACAGGGGGGTTATTGATGTGTTAGAAACCACAGAAGCACTTAAGAATAACGATGTAAAAATTAGAACTTCTCACCTCCAAAAGATGGTGGGGTCAAAAGCCCAGCTGTGGTGCATCTATACCAGTGCACAACAGCTAGGGCAACCAAAAGGATGAGCTGGAAGCCATTCTGTAACAGGAAAACTATATCATAGTTTCCATCCTGAAGACAGAGGGATGACTTGCACAACTGGAGTGCTGCAATGGATGGCTATAAACTTCAGAAGGGACAGGCAAGGAAGGAGAGACTGCGGGGTACTCTGCATGTTAGAGGGTGTTTTGATTGTGTAGAGCTCATGATGGTGGCAGTAGGGTTGAGGATGTATGGGTAAGAATCAAGAGAAGGCAACAAGGCACGTATCCTGGTGGGAGTCTGTTACCAACCACCCAGCCAGGGCGAAGAGGCAGCTGAAATATTTTATAAGCTGGGAGAAGTCTCACAGTTGCTGGCCCTTGGGGGAGACTCCAGCAGAGGTTTCTTACCAGATGTCTGCTGGAAATACAACACAGCAGAGGACACAGCCTCGGAGGTTCCTGGAGTGTTTGGCAGACAACTGCCGGACACAGCTGTGAAGGAGCCAGCTAGGGGAGGTACCCACTGGACCTGGTGTTTGTGAATAGAGGACTGCTGGTGGTTGGAGCCTCTTGGACAAAGCAGTCACAAAATGGCAGCTTTTTCAGTTCTTGGTGAAGTAAGGAGGGAGGTATGCAGAACTGTCACCTTGGACTTGGCCAGTGGTGGAGTCACCGTCCTTGGAGGGATTTAAATGACACGTAGATGTGGCACTTAGGGACGTGGTTTACCAGATTACTGCTTCCATCCTAAATGATTCTGTGACTCTGTGATTCTTCAAGTCTATAACTAATGGGTTAGACTAAGGGCTTAGGACACTTTTAGGTGGAAATAGGTGTTTCCTACAAGAGGATGACAATAATATTAGCAATCTATTTGTCTAAATCCAAGTCTATTTAAAACTGTGTGTTTCTGTAGATGATGATTCTATAAGCACTACCTCAGAAGACAGATCTTGTACGCCAGTAGCAAAACAGATGGTTGGGACAGGTGAGTATTAATTTCCATGCATTTATTATGAGATAAATCACATTGTAATTTCAGTACCAAAGCTGGAGCAATAAGATCTCTACTGTAAACACAGGTCTACTTTTCTACTCCTGACTCCAGTCTAGCTTTGTCAGTAAACTTAAAAATTAGTTTCATAGCTCTTCTCCTTGTCATGAGCAAAACTTGTATTAATACTGTAGTTCAACTTTGCCTTCTATACATATCCGATGAGCAGCATCTGCATACTTCTGACTATTTTTGAGTCTGAAGATTTTTTTCTTCTGTTGAATCCCCAGTAGCCTTTTCATTTGCATGTTGCCATTTTAATTTGAAACCACACTTCTCACCAATGCTGTCATCTTTAAAGCTTAAGGATTATTGCTTTCCTACATATAACACTTGGATACATCTGTCTTTAATTTCACAACAACAGTGGCAAAATTATAGTGACAAAATGTTGAATTTTAGATTCCTTGGAGAAGCCAGAGATTCCACTTGCTACGTATTTTGCATACTTAAGAGAAAACAATTGTGTATATATACTAATATTATAAAGTTACAAGATTAGTCATTAGTTGCAATTATGCTTTCATATATGTATATTTAGAATGTATTTATAGCATTTACAGTTAGTTGGTTTTTTATTTATATTTTCAGACAATCACATTCCCTTGGAAGAAGCACAAAATCACTTTAAAGTTATTACAGTTAATGATACTGGAGCAGGAAAACATTGGAGTGATAATGAAGTTAGGGCTCTGATAAACATATGGTCAGATGAAAAGATACAACAAATGCTTGAAGGGGCCACAAGAAATAAAGAAATATTTGAGGAAATTGCCAGAAGGTTAATGAAACGTGGTATAGACAGAGACTGGAAACAATGTCGCACAAAGTACAAGAACCTAAAATATGAATACCGTGCACTGCAGAAAGAAAATGAGCATCTTGGAAATCCCAGGAGAAAAATGAGATTTTATGATGAAGTTGACTGTATCTTAAGAAGACAGACTTTGGGAACCTCAGGCTGGGGATGTGAAAGCTCAAGTCTCCTATCAGGTACTAAAAACTTCAGTGATGAGAGAAAGTGCTTGAAGTGAAACTTTAGAAAGTTGCCTGTTTGAGCCATGCTGTAAGTGTGAAATGTGTGGCCAGAAATGGGGAGGGAAAATAAATGGGGAAGCTGTATCTGCATGGTCACATAGTGAATACTCAGGGAACACAAGTGGCCTATGGAGACATGAAGAAGTGAGAATATTAGCAAAAAGTGAAAGCACTGAAGCATTCAATGCGATTGGAGGATCTTTGCTTTTGAAAGCCTAAGTGACATACAGTGAAATGGTGCTAGAACACATGGCAGGTTTTAGAGGTAATACAGCAGGCATGTAAAGTCTGATGGATAGAGAGCTGCAAGCTCATACCATTTAGAATTACACAAATCAGTAGCAATCAAGCCAAGTGCAAGGGCTCCAAAAAACCTGAACTATAATAATTCAACACACACTGCAGTCAAGACAGAGAAAAATCCAGGGCAGTGATGTTTATTTGAGCACTTCTAATAATTGTATTAATTTTGCTAAAGCAGATTCAGTTTTTGAAATAGAGTTTGCTTCTATTTTAGTATCAAAAACCCACTGATCTAGGAACCACGCAGCTAATCTTGTGTCTGCTGTAAGGGTTCTCGTGACTGCCCAACTGCTCCAGACCTCAGGGGCACCTGCTCCTGGCTCCAGGCAGATCAGGTGCTCTTGTAGAAATAACTGAACCTCTGCAACTTAGGGTTCAGTGACTTAAGATAAAGCAGAACTAACTGTGATTGTTCTCAATGTGTTAGATAATAGTTTGCAACATCACAAATCTTAGTTGAGGACCTGCACCATTTCTGCAGCAAAGGCCAGATGGACAGCTTGAGCAGAAACTGCTGGAACCATCCTTAAGCCAGCTGGTCCTCTGTCATAAATCAGAGCCCTAATGTGGTGTCCAAGGGCACAATACAGTAGTGCATTAGTTGTGGCTGGAATGACATCCATAGAGCTGTGGGGTGACTGTTCTTCTCCCCTGCCTCAGTCTTGTGCTTGATCACATTCTCAAGACATGTATTTTCTTCCAAATACAGGAACTGAATATATTACTGCTCGTTTCTACTCTCCATGAATAGGATTTGTCAGCACCAAGTATGCTGTCAACACCAACAACCAACTTGGCTGTTTTACATTTTAGCATGCTAGAAAAGGAGTGTGTAATCTGGGCTGTGAATGCTGATGCAGCAGCCAGTAAAGCAATAACCTCTCAGAAAAGAAGCTTCAGTTACTAATCTGTTTGAGGCATCTGCCAAATAAATGTGTCTTGTCCTAGGGTATTTGCTTTTGTAGTATAAAACTTTCTGGTATGTGACTGACTGTGCCTTGAGAATCTCGACAAAACACTTAGTCACCTTGTTTTCCTCTTCTAAGTTTCAGTGGGAGATGCTACATCAAACACAGGATCTTTGAGTATCAAGAGGAAAACATGGAATGATGGTAAGAGCCTCTGACTTTTAAAAGCACCTATACACTGCTGTTGAATTGGATGCCAGATTCTTACACCCAGTATTCAGACAGTTACAAAAAATAATCCTGGAACTTAACACCGAGCTCCAAACCAACATTCTTCTTTTACCCACAACAGTTGGCAAAAGAAGAGTTCTGATAAAAATGTAGGGCTAAGGAAAATTGCAATTTATTTATTTAAATCCTCATCCCTGGTATAAATGAGGTAAACATAAATGTACTTGATTTGTAAGAATCATATGCAAAGAAAAGACAGTATTTAAAAACCAAGATGTCTCAACTGCCCGTGTTGCTTACGGGAAAGTAGGGACAGGCACAGTCATGGATGTGATTTCCTCATATTGCACTACTGTGTCTGTAAACACGTAAGCAGGTTAAGACAGCTGTGTCAAAGACAGGATAGGCTAGAGAATCATGGAGAGAGAAAAATGATGGGAAGGATAGAAATATGTGGCATGTGATCTGATATGGGGAAGGTCAGCAGCTTATTTTTCTTCCTGCAGAATTGTCAGGCCCTAAATAAAATCAAACAATGAGGAACAAAAAAGCTTAGTTTTAAGGTGCTCACCCCTATTTTTAATACTGAAATGATATCTACAGACAGATGAAGAGAAATTATCTGAATATGACGTTTTTTGAATTCAACCCCTTTAGTTCACCATCACAAACTGTACTAACACTGTATTTAATCACTCTGTGTGATTAAATAGACTTTCATTTATTGCCTATTATATAAGTACCTCTTGGAGAGGGCTGAAGCTAGGCAAAACCGAAAGTCTGAGATATAAGTGATTTTTACAGGGTCTGCTGCACTCCTACTCTCCATTATACAATGATCCCTTACACAACATGAGGCAATGCCTGCCAAAAGAGCAGAACAGAAGAACAGCTTTAGGAAAATCCAGCATGTGCTAAACTTCAGTGTCAGCAGTTCATTGACTTGTGCACTCTAACTACATACTTTGATTTTGTCCACAGAGGTGTCACCTGTTCCACTTAAGAAAAGTGCTTCTGAAAACACCATACTCCACTTCCAAAAACTGCTAACAGAGAGAGTGCACACGGTAACAGAAGGCAAAAAGTTTCTGTTTGAAAGACTTTGTAAGCAGGAAGAAATGCAAGACCTCAACAGAACACAGCTGTATGCTGATCCATCAGCTATACAACAGGTTGGTTTCATGAACTTTCTATGAAATTAACATGCAGATAGGTTCTGTCAGGTAGTAAGAAATGAAATACTTACGAGTGTGGGTTACCCACATGAGTACCTGCTTGCTTCCCTTTAATACAATCACCATCAGTCATTTAAACTAAAGCAAGACATGAGTTTCTATCATAATCCTTAACTATGAGCTCTTAGCAGTGATGTCAGTCTGATAAAACACAACCTCTGCCTACATGGGTTGGCTCACCTACATGCTACAAGTAACAGCCTTAATTGAAAGAAAATAATACTTTAACTGATCAAAGAAAACATGTACAGTTAAAATTTCATCCCATAATTTCCAATTACCGTCTCCATGGTCTTCCTAACAAGTTAGTCCTCTGCAATTAACCAAACAGTGGAAGCTGTAGGAGAACTTTTTGCTTAGGCAGGGCTGGTGGGGAAAACACAACTCTTAACTCCTTAACCAGCATTTACCCTTCTCCTAGCCTCTCCCCGTGCTTATGCTGGTGTGGGAGAACGTCTCTCTCTGCCTGCTGAAGGCTTGCAGCAATGTGCAGCACTGCACTGGAGAAATGAGTGAGCCAGAGAGAACGTACACAGAATTGATGCCCACGTAGAAGGGGCAGGCATGAGTTCTTCTCCCTATTCTGTACTGGGCAAGGGGTCTGTTATGTCCAGTAACCCACAGAAAACACAGAAACAGTGCAGGGAACAATGACATGGTAGGAGACAAATGCCATGCCATAACTGTTATTCTGCAAAATCCTACTAGCCACTACTTCCTTTTGTGATTGTGTAAGTACTCCATGGTCTGTATTACATTTGCAGGGTTTTCCTCTGCATCTGCAGGGTTTTCTTTTCAGTGTATTCAAGTAAAACAACTTTCTGGATCTCAGTCATGTTTGGGCACAGACCTACACAGCCTGGCCAAAGCCAGGTCAGTTCTAGGCAAATACAAATGCACAACTCAAGTCAAACAGTCAAGTCCTTACTGCAGCAGCAACAGCCACCAGGTTTATTTATACACAGAAGCCTAAATTCCATCCAAGTCCCTTTTCATAAAACTTCACATAAAAATATTACTGGATATAATGTGTTATTTCCTGCTTTATGCTTAATTATTTCCTTGTCTATTCTTTTATGAGAGACATTAAGAAGGCAAATACTTTCCACCAAGGTGGATTTAATCTGCCATTTGACTAGCATTCTTAAAACAATTCTGAGAGAGAGCCCTAGAAAATAATAGTTTTTTGATCACATTAATTTATACAGTGACAGGGATACAGTTTTTTCAGCGTATGCTGATCTACCACTTTTCACATTTTACACTGATTTCTCAGTATAAACCTTTTTTGGCTTGTAATACTGTCACTGAAACTATCATTTCCAGCAATACTAGTATCACCATTGGTTTAAAAATCTTTCTTCTCTCTCTCTTTACAATGAGCTGGTTCAAAGATACATCCTTGAACTTGCATTGTATTACTTGCATACAGAACTGTTGTCTTTGGAAGGAGGACAAGGTCTGCCGCTGCCATCACAGCAGTCAGGTATCCCCATGGAACGTGCTGAGTCAGCTGAAGACCTCACCATTCCAAACACTATTAAGATCACGGGTTACTCCTTCCACATGTGAACCAGAAAAATGCGTGATCCAACCCTAATTCGCTCCAGTACATTTAAACAGTTTAGTTCAATTTAGATTTAAATTATTGTTTGAAATCACTGAAAATAATATGGGTAACTTACATGTTTTGCTCTACCTTCTCTGTTTCATGAGTGCAAGGCTGAAATTGACTTGGTAACTCATTTCAACATGAAGATTCCCCTTTTCTCCATGCTACCTTGAGTAATCCAGTTCATGCTGGATGCCCTATAAACCAGTTCATCTCACTAACCTCACACAAGACTAACTCATCTAGTAAGAAAAAACCCTAAATGGTCTTCTGTGTGAGTTGAAGTAGCTCAGCAAGTTCCCAGATGTGCCAGGTCTAACTCTAAACAGCTGAAAGGTTGTTTTTGTTGCAGTGTGCCTGTCCTTCCAGAAGAAATACTAACCTGAGGGAAGCAGTTAGCCCTGCAGAGGTGACAAACTGCACTTTAAATCCTGCATGATGCCCAAGGATCCAAACCTTTCTAAACCTTGTTGTCATCCAGTACAACAGCCCAAAAAAACCCCTTTCTCTCCTTCCAGAAAATAAAAAATAAAGATTTTATGTTCATTAAAATCAGCAGACCTTTCAAGAATATGTATCTGTTTTTAAATGCTGATATTCAGTTGAGAACAACACAAAAGCACTGAGGCAAAGGACTCACTGATTTCTTAGCAGGTCAGAGCAGAGAATTGCAGAGCACAATTGCAGTCTTTACTTGGAAATTGTTCATATCAACACCAGGTGGTAGACATAAGGCAAGAACTGACAGAAAAAAAAGATCACAAGTGGGTTTACTTTCCAAGTAAAGGGTTTTACCTCAGAAAACTTTCCAGAGAGCAGGATTTATCTGACAAACAAATGTCCAAAGAAGGTGGACTTCCCTTGGTGTGGGATTCCTCTTCTATTCTGCTTTGTGACTGCAAAGCATAGCTTGCTTTTTGTAATTGTTTTGTCAGAAAGCTGTCTTCTGCCCTGCTGTTCATTTGTTGTTGATCAAAGATGGTAAGAGATGTCAGGATCAAGATGGGGCATTTGGCATCATCTGATATTTATGTGCTACTCCCATTTATACAGATAACAATTAATTTACTCGAGACAGATAAAGTGACATCAAGACAACCTTTCTTCACTGCCGCTGTAGTTACAATTCCACATAGCTTTTTCCTTAGACAAAATTACCAGGAATGTTGCACGTTTAGAATTCTGGTTGTCTAGAACTATGATCTGTCTCCTTTGGGCAGCATCTCCTGGCGTACTGAGAGTGGGCTAAATAGAATGTTGCCAGCTGGAGGATTTCTCAAAACAGTCCCTTCAGAAATAGTATTAGTTAATCCAGCTCATCCTTCCAGTGTTTAGTCCAGACACATTTATGGGCCAGTGAAATGGAACATGAGACACCATCTGACACATGCTAAATGGTTATGTGTAGAGAACTACCACAGGACTGCAGTGGTTTGGGAGGATACCCTTTCTTAGACATAGATCCTCAAAAGAAAGGCCAGACCAAGTCATGTCCACGTAACTGATCCTGGGAATCTTAATATAAATGACATCATGAAAATGTTCCAGCTTAATAATCAAAACCAAGTAATGATGGCAAGAGCATCAATCCTATAAATAACAGAGGTTTTTGCTCTTCTCCCTCCTCAAATATCTGCATTATTGCCAGAGGGCCATTAAGATTCCTGTGAGGGCAAATCTGTCTCCTCCCCAGTTTGCAAATGGCAATACTGAAATTTTTGAGTTGCAGCAGATAAATGGAACTGTTACCATCCTGACCTACATTAAAAAGCTTCATTCTTCTCTAAAGCGCACTTATTCACTAAGATAAATGGGTCACTTTACACATCTTTGATAGGGCTGTTATTCTGGAAAGTCCTCTGAATGCCCTTTTAGATTACTCGACAAACTGTTTGGGCCAAAGGCTTTGAGAATAAGCTTCAGGAAGCAGAAGTGCTTGCAGTGATGGTGGATCCACAAGCGCTGTCTGCATCATAGGCTTTAAAGACTCTGCCTTCAGTCATCCTTTGTTTCTTATGCAGCTAGGCCTCCTTTGTGTTGGCACAAGCATCCATATGGCCAAGTGGCTACCCAGCTGACAGAACTGATTTAAATTAAAACTAACCTAACAAAAAGCCCCTCCAAATAACCCTGCTTTTTTTTTTTTTTAATGGGAATGTAAGACATGGCAGATAGTTAAGCCAGGATAGTTTATTTGAACTGAACTACCCAGTGTGAACACAGTTTGCTGCATACAACCCTCTCTCCATGCATGAGGCTCAAATTTAAGGTAGGGGCAGACAAGCCAACTGAGCAATCCTGTGAAAATTACTGGATAGCTGTATAATGCCTACATGGATGATGTATCTCCAGTCCAAGTGAAGAAAAATGAACAGTCTCACCCCAGCTCTCTATCTAGGTTAATGTAAGTCCGTTGGCCAAAATAAACGCCGTAACGGCTGCCTCTGAAATGTCCTCCTGTATCACTTGTTTGGCACCACTTCCCTCCTGATTTTTCCACTCCTTCTTACATGATCTCATTCCAGCTGCATGCACATCCAGAGATAAGAACTTAGACTGAACTACATTTTGTGACATGTACATCGAAGAGACCTCAACTTGGTTAGAATGAAATCTAGCTTCTCTTCACTTTCCCAAATGAGTATGCAGGAACCTGAGCCCTGCACGATGTTATGTAAAACAACCAGATATAAGAGCTCACCACAGCAAAAAGGCCTTGCTCCTCCTCTCTTCTTGCAGGAGCAAGCCCTGTGGAATGTAATTAAACCAGGCTGTCATCACCTGCAGCACAGAATGGCCTAAAACTTAAACCAAGATAGAACTAAAAGACAGAAGTGTGTTTATGTTCATATTCAGTGTCTGAAAGTACTCAGGAATGTTTTACCAGCACATACACAATGAATGTTCTTGTAAAATAGCATACAGACTCAATAACTAGCTAAGCAAACATCTTATCCTGTATATTCCATAGAGAATTTACATAGAAATATGATTAATTACAAAATTTGGTATTTAGACAATTAAGACAGTTGACTCTGCAGTTCTTGCACCTGGGAATGAGGGATCTGCTGAACTCATGTGCTCTTGAGATGAAATAAAAAGATAATACCTTATATACCAAATTATCAAGATCATTACCTGTAGTATATCTGAGTTCCTCAGAAAATTCCCATCCAAATACTGTTGCAATTTGAAGCTTTTTGATTGAAAGATTCACAGGGTAAGTCATGATACCAATGGCTTGCTAAATAGCCTTTAAAAAACCCTACCTTGTAGCCAAGATGTTGTATATGAAATGTAGATAAACACTTTATGCTATATTGAACGCAGGTGTTTGGAAGGATGGCTAATGGGAAGCAACTTTACTAGATTGAAAGACAAGTTAAGTTTCTTAACTTATATTGTTGATATCTGGGTTCTGTTATATGGGTTTTAATAATGGACGGTTACAGGAAAGGTATCAAAAAGCACACTGGCCAAGCCTGCACTCATAACAAGTTCCATACACAGGCCCAGCTGAGACAAGGAATACTCCCTGACTTTATGGGACTTCCATCTTCATAGAAAAGGGCTTTGAAAGACCTTTTCTAAAAATGAGTATAAAGCTAGTACACTTAGGTTTCAGTACACAGTATTATTGCCAAAAAATATTTTCCAGAGAATTTTGCAGAAAGTTAACAGAAATCACACTTGTTCAAAGATAAACTTTGCAAATTTGTCCTGGTCAAGGACTCAAATGACGTTTAATAGATTTGTAATTCAGAGTAACTCCTCCTCCCTCCCTCACCGCCCCCAAGAAAGTCCTCTCCTTACCAATACCCTCCGATTTTATTTTGGCATGCTGTCAGTGGATTTTGCAGTGACTTTGTTCCCTGGCTTATGAAATGCAGAGATGATTTAGAACATCCGCTTTTAAGCCTTGCTAATGTTGATGCCAGAGTAACATGATTTGCTTTAGCAGAATTAAAAGTTTCAAACATAGTGAGCATTCACTGCTAACATAGCTGTAAAATGTTACCATGGTGTCAAGTTAAATTGATAAAATGTTCTTAGTGTGTGGAAGGCCTTGATTAGACTGTGAGTAGGAATATACTGGTTTTCATTTTAATTCACCATTATAAAGTTAAAGCCAATAAAAAGCTGTGTTTTACGTCTGCTACAAAGGACTGGGAATTTAAGCCTCAACAACTAGCAGCTGCTTTTTAATTACTAAAAGAAATGCAACCCCAAACAACTTTTAAAGTTGTTTCTGTTTATGTCACAATAGTGAAATTTCAAGTATATCTTTTGTCTTTCATGATGTGCCTACTTGTGGGCTCCAGAACTTTGCTTACATATACACATCGATTTTTCATGCAGAACAGTTTCAGTGAGTGAAGCAGCGAGCACCACTCATACACACCACTGCACATATGCTTAAATATTTTGGTGGCTTGTTCCAGCTTACAGAGTTTTAAGTTTTCAGCTGCAAACATTACCCCACTGAAGAAAATCTCTTCAGTGCCACAGTAATACAAACTATCAACTCATTCTTGGCCATTTATGAGAAACAGCAAAGTCCTTCACCTTGCTGCAACCAGCTTATCAGAACATAAAGCACAAAGAATTTATGCTGCATGTTTTTGTGGCATCTAACAAATACTCTGGATTTTTACACACACAGGTAAGATTTCAAAGATTAGAAATTAAAACCTGTTCTCCTCTTTGTGGCCCAGTCATCTCCAAAATGCAGCTTGATACAATGCCATGCTTTAATATTCTGAATTTTAAAATCTAAGACCAATTAAGGGCCAAATTCTGTAATTTGATTTATTGCACAGGACTCATTTGCATATAGAAGAACATGCTTATATCAAAGGCCAGTAATCATTACATAAATATCCTTACTAATTTGAAGGTGATGTCTAAGGTCTGTATTTTCTAGTGGCCAGTCAAATTTCTGTTAGTCACTCAGGCCTGACTTGGATGGCTCATTAATATTTACTATAATTTTCTTTCATATTTACTTATTTTTAAAGGCCTATGGTTAAGAGACATGTCTTAGTTTTTAACTTTAAAACCATGGGCCTAATGCAGTTTACTGATACAGTTAATCCTAAATTTTAACTCTGGTTTTCAAGTGGCATTCCGAAAAGTAGAAAGAAAAATAGCTGTTATCCTATTACTTCCTGATCAGGATGCCAGCCCTTTTACACATCACAGTAGGACATTAGTGAAGAAAATAAGAACGTTAATATCTCAGCTATTTAACAGTATTTTATTGAGTGCTTGCACAGGTATACCTAACGGAACAGACTGATTCACTTTACAGATGCAATGTTTATGCCTTTAGGAAAGCATCCCTTAAAATTTTTGACCATTACTGAATTAGATCAGAATCACTGGTAGTGCATATATGCCTCTACTTGTAGCTTCCTGTAGAATTTGTGAATTGCTTAGTTTCAATGATAGTGTAAGTATTGCTATGTACAGTTATGTCCTCCACAGGGGATATCTGATACTAAAAAGCTCAAGCAAATTAAATATACTTGTCAAGTGCCCATCAAAGAAAAAAGAAAAGCATATTGAAAAGTTATGAAGTAAGGTTGCAATGAAAATTGAGATAATAAGATACAAAGTAATGAAAATACATCAATCATCTTTTTTCCACCTAAGAAACTCCAGGTCCACCAGTGTAACTGTAAGCACGAACAAGGTAAGATTTTTTCCAGCCTCTTCACAGAAAAACGATGCAACCTAAAATGAGATTATAGATTACATGGCCTTGTTCCTGGTATTTTGTGCTGTATCACTGCCAATAAAACCATTTTTGGTGGACACTGGCAAATATATATACCTGCAGCCCAAAGAGAATTATTAGCATATGAGAGTCATGTAGGGATGCAGCATTTTACCAGTAAAAGTATATGAAACTCTACTGTAATAAACAGAAATCTCCATGTAAACGATTTCCTATTGTTGATCCAAAACCAATTTCAGAGCAACATTTACAGGTCTGTGAGCTCAGAAATACAAAGAATATATTTTATCTATTTAGTGCATGTGCACTTGGAGAAGCCCACCTACCTAGAACGTCAGGAATGTGTTTATTTAGCACACTTTTTGCAGCTGTGAAGTCAAGCACAGTGAAAAGGCTCAGTGTGTACTACTAAACGAGGTTGTGCGTGTCTGACTGTGCAGGTGTTCCCACAAGGAGGATATCCCTTTCTGGCACGACTGAAAAAATGATTGACATATGTCAGTCCATAACATTATTATTTTGAATACTAACCAAGTGGAAGCTGAACCCAAACTTCATTCTGTAGCTCTGCATCCACACGGATGACAGTAAATCAGGTCTGTTGCACATTGCCATAGACAGGTAGAAGTTTTATTCTACCATGGTGATAAATCTAAACCACTACCGCTAGTAGGAGCCTAAAAACGCTTAAGAACTGCTCTGTTTCGGTAGTGTCGGATTGTGTGATTTACACTTTAAGGTGAGCATCTCGAGAGTGACGGCCGGGCCTCGCCGCGACTCCGGCAGGAGGTCGCCGCCCGGCGTGGCTGGGACGGGGCGGCGGGCGCATCCCGCTGCGCG
>NW_008240046.1:8219742-8253574 GCF_000691975.1 Corvus brachyrhynchos
CGGGCAGAAGCCTTGAGCGGGGCTTTCGGCCTCGCTGCTTGGGGGAACGTGGCCAAATCGGCCCGCGGGTCGGGGCTCAGCGAGCTCCTCGTGGTCAGGGACCGCAGCGCGGGGTCCTGCTGTATCCCCATGGACTCGAAGGGGGCGGCTTTGCCTGCGGAAGTAAACAAGCCTTTGCGAGGCAAAACTGACCTTTTTAGTTTTGTTTTGTTTTTTTAAAATTCCTCTAGACCTGAAACTTGGCAAAAAAGTTAATGAAGGTAAAACGAAAGAAGTGTACGAGCTGCCAGATATCCCGGGATGTGTTCTCATGCAGTCAAAAGACCAAATAACGGCGGGAAATGCAGCCAGGAAGGACCGAATGGAAGGGAAGGCTGCCATTTCCAACACAACAACTAGCTGTGTGTTTCAGCTGCTTCAGGAAGCTGGTAAGTATTTTAAAGGTAGAGTGTATATGTCTATATGTTACAGACGTTATTACAAAACAGTATTGCTTTATAAGAGACTTTATCCTGCCTTGAGGTTCTGGTGGTTTTTTAGTCTCGTCTCTGTTAGTTTTTAATTATGTTTTTTTCCTCTGGTACTTTGGAGCTGCGCGAGTGACTTGTTCGTTTGGAACATGAGAGTATCTGCAGTAACCTAGTGTTGCAGATAACTGCAATGTTTCTCCTGCTTGTTTGGACACGCCCCTAATCCCCTCCGCTCTGCTTTTGTTAGTTCTTCCATATCCTACACCTCCTTGCCTTTAACTCCGGGCTGGATGCATCTGCCTTGCTTTACTACATCTGCATGCATAGAACGCACTGCTAGCCGGTGGCACTACCAGACTTTGTCTAGGCTGTGTGAAATCTGTGTACGTAAGCTGAACCATAAAATTAGAGTGTTCCCCGCCCCCCCCCCCCAGTTGTGTGTTGTAGCAGCATAAACTTCCTGTAAGATTTGCCCCTAACATTTGCAAAGGACCACGTTGCAAAATACATTTATCAGTCTGTATTGAACGTATCAAGAGCTTAATCCTTACTTTAAAAGATTCAAAGTATTTCTCATGCTAGAAGTGAGCTTTCACGGGGCACATAACTAACTTGAGTCACTCAAGTAAGTTTTGCACTGCACTTCCAAAAATGGAGCCAGTAGCTTTGCTTTGAGAAAGCATTTTGAAGTGTCTTTGACTGAGTAGTTTGCAAGTTGCAAAGAGGGATTTGTGCTGGTGATGAGTCTGCTAACAGTACTAGAATACAAGGCACTAGTAAGCTTAGTTAAGACTGCTTATAGCTGTGTGCTCAGTATGCTTTGAAACATTCACACAGAGACTGCTTCAAGTACCAGCTGAGTTATTCTAGAATTGGTATTATCTGTTATAAGCTGGTGGTGATAGCTCTCAAACTGTGAAGTCCTAGCATGTTTAATATGTGGGGAAGAGAAAGATGGTTTCTCTAGAGTTTTGTCTCAGCCCGTATTTTAAGAATTACTTACACAGAAATATGTATCAAGTAATTCAGTGTAATCCTGAGTCACTGGCTTTCTTGGGAAGCCTGTTGTGCATACAGTACTAAGAAGCCTCCTAGGTGTTTGACTATATTTGCAGCTGATTAAAACTTCTAGTTTTCATTTAGGAACAGTTAGTGAGATGTTTTGCCTAATTCTTGAATGGCAGTAGTTAAGATAACAATTAAAATACTTCATACCCTACAGACTGTGCACTTTTAACATGAAGAAGCCGTTCTGTTGACCTCTCAAAAATCTGTGCGTGGCTTGTACCCATAACTTCCACAGGTGCCATGGAAAAACATGCAGAGTAAACTGCAGCTGCATTTTAAAGCAACTAAAGAACTTTCAGGGTTCTTCTCCAGTTTCCTTATTTGAGTGGTGTAAATGCAGATAGTGGGAATGCCTGATTGTAGAGGTAGTTTGTTTGCCTTGCGCAACTCTTCTTTACCTCCTCTTTCAGATGTGATGATTTACGAAGTTCTGTTAAAGTTTCTCTCTCTTTTATAATAGAGCTAATGTCAGCCCAGCAAAAGCACACATCTGCACTGATGAAAAATGTAGTAGTGAACCAGACAGGGGCCTTAATGTGCAGCTGACTATTTAAATCCTTCTGCCTTTGAAGGAAATGCACCGAACTTTTGAAGAGTCAGTGTTCATAGTACATTTTAAGACTTCTTGTTTCTTCCTTTATGGTTCTGGAAGTGGAATGGAATAGAACTGCTTGGTTTGACTGAGTGCAGCTCCTTTGCCTTCTTGTCCTGACAGATGCCGATTGGGCTTGGCAGTTGTCTTGCCCTGGCTGGGGAGAAAGGTGGGACTTTCCTCAAGAGTGAAATTGGAAAAAGAGCCATTTTGCACTTGGAGTGCTGATCTGCATGTTGGCTGTCCCTGTTTAATGTGGGGTCACTCATCTACAATTATGTAGGAAGGTTGACTTGTTGCAGCAGGTTTGAGTGCACATGCTTCTGAATCTTACTGTCTTTTGCCTAAAAAATCACCAAGATCTAGTGTCCTAAATAACTTAGTTTGTGATGAAAGGGACAGCAAAGCCATTCTCTCTTCCCCATCTGCTTTTATGAAGCAAAGTAGTGAAGACTGCTGTGCTCTGTTACTCCTTTGAAAGGCTCCAATTACTGTTTGATCTATAATGAATCTTTCACCAGAGAGTATGGTTAGGTACTTGGTTGCTGCTAATTTGTTTTTTAAACAAGCAAAAACGTTGTGAAGGATAGATTACGGCTCTGTGAACAAAATTAGGATTTCTGAGTTACAAGTGAAAGTTGTATGATAAAATTGGCAAAACTAATGACTTGTGGAAGATAACTGTCTTTTGCAAGGCTGGAGTGGGCTTAAAACACCCTGAAGAGATTCAGTGTGTCCCAAAAGTCCAGGGAAGAACAAGATTCAGGTGTGCTTTAAAAATTAAAGATGTTTGTGACTACTGTTTTAACTGTAGAGTGTGCCTACTAGTGGAACTAAGTTGCCGTCTTTATATTTAGGAATCAAAACAGCTTTTGTCAGGAAACAGAGTGACACAGCATTCATAGCAGCTCACTGTGAAATGATCCCAATTGAATGGGTGTGCAGAAGAATTGCTACTGGCTCCTTCCTCAAGAGAAACCCTGGGGTCAAAGAAGGATATAAGTTTTACCCACCCAAAATTGAGATGTTTTACAAGGTAAGTTTCCTTTCCTGTGATGTTATTCAAACTTAAGCAGAGCTAGAACTCTGTATTATCTCCTTTAAAATGCTGACAGATAAAGCAAGTATGCTAATGGCTGAGCAATCCTTTCAGTATCACTAGTTTGCCACCCTAATGTCTTCTTGCATTCTTGTCCAGCAGCTGTTGTGTCCAAAGTGCATATAATACTGGCTTACAGCACAATCAAAGAATTATAAGCCAAACTGTACTTGAAAATAGAAAAATGTAGGTGTAAGGGCTTTTTAGGCATAAGCTTAATGCATCAGTTGAAACAGATGTGTTGATATAGTTGAAGAAATTAAAATAAACTACTTGCATGGTGAGGGTAAGTAGCTAGCTAGTCATTTAGGATTCTGAACTCCTTTGGGAATGTGTGCTGAAAGATATATCTGGTGAATTGTAATCTAAAAAAAAAAAAGTGTTGTTTGTGGTATACCCTGTCACTCTTAAAGATGGTCAGGTGTTACAGCAAGTGTTTTCAATGCTACTGTCATTTTTTTAATGCTAATCATAAAATACTAGTTTGAAGCCTGTATTTGTTACTTGAAAAAAAACCCCACACAAAACCTTATATCATTTAATGGTTATTTTCCTCTTATAGCAAGCTTAAATTACATGATGTATTTGTTCTGGTTTTCTTAACAGGATGATGCTAATAATGATCCACAGTGGTCTGAGGAGCAAATAATTGAAGCAAAATTCTGTTTTGCTGGACTTACTATTGGCCAGACTGAAGTGGATATTATGTCTCGTTCTACTCAAGCCATTTTTGAGACCCTGGAAAAAGCATGGCAGCCCCAAAACTGCACTCTTGTAGACCTGAAGGTATAAGCATCTAATTTCTCATGATCTGGTTTTGACAGGAAAAATACCACTATGTAATTACTAAAATAGGATTCTTACTGTCTTTTTAGATTGAATTTGGTGTTAATGTGCTGACAAAAGAAATTGTTCTTGCTGATGTCATTGACAATGATTCATGGAGACTGTGGCCAGGAGGAGACAGAAGCCAGCAGAAGGACAAACAGGTGGTGCTTTAATCTTTACCTTCTAAGTGAGCAGGGGAGAAGAATGAAAAAAGTAAACCCTACAGTTTTACATCTGCTTTCAGAGTGGCTTTTCTATATAGTCTTATCTTGTTACAGAGTAGTTTGTATGGTACCTCACGTCCAAGCCTGTTCTCATTAAATAGTTTATCTGGTTTATGGTAGAAAAAAAAACCTATCTTCAGCTGGAATACCCAACAGCACTATTGACTGGAGCTATCATAATGAAGTGTGGGGTTTCCAGGAATGGCTGGGATTTCTGACTTGTGCAGATAATAATAAAATAGTTGCATAACAGATCAGTGAGAAGAATAAAAGCTTTGATTCCCAGGTCTGCCTCCAAGTTTCTCAGTTTATTCAGAGGGGTACCCTCTACTAGCAGAGATCTTGCGATACTTAGGAGGCAACTGCAGTGAGGATGCTTTTCTTTGTTACTTATTTTGGTTAAGCATGAATTCAATAATCTTGCCTCCAAAAGTGTTACTAATAGACTGGGCTCACATATGAGGCCTGCAAACAAGTTTGAAACAGAACTTGTCCGATATTTAAACTTACAGCATTTATATTTCTCAAATATCTCTGAATTACCAGATGAGTAGTTATGAAAGAGCTGGTTTGGGAATGCTGCTGCCAGGAGTTTGTCATGGTTGTTGAGACTAGTAACAGAGACCCTGTGAGAGAAAGTGTTGTAAGCCACAGGGGAAGATTTCAAGGTGTTTGTGGGAGGAAGAGTATTAATTTTAAATTGGGAAGCGGAATTGCGCTGTTGTTTACTTGACCTGAATTATGTAGTAGCACGCTTGAGTGAATTGCTCTGACAGTCCCCTAAAATAAGGTACATGGTAACATCATGTAGAACCTTGGTTGGCTAGTACAGTGCTACTGCAGGCAGTCATGTCATTATAAATCCGATTTTAAAGAAGTTGTATGTTTTTTCTTAAATTTTCCCTGTGGAAAGCTTCCAAAACCTAAATAACCCTTGTGGCTGAAAATCTTGTGTTGTAAATGGCCATAAATTGCAATGTAGAAGGTTGTTTATTCCTGGAATTGCTAGAAACTGTGTCAATATTTCATTTAGGGTATAATAGTAATTCTTATTAATTATGGTAGCAAAATTAGTCTTTTGTGTACCCATACCACATTAACTTCATCTGCTGGTTTTGGCTGGGGTAGGGTTATTTTTCCTGACAATGGCCAGTGTAGGGCTGTGTTTTGGATTTGTGCTGAACACAAGGTTGATAATAAAAAGATGTTTCTGTTATTGCTGAGCAGGGCTTACATAGAGCTAAGGCCTTTTCTGCTTTTGGTACTGCCACACTGGTGAGGAAGTTGGGGGGGATGCATGGGAGGCTGGGAGGAGACATAGCTGGGACAGGTGACCCCAACTGACCAAAGGCGTATTCCAGACCTTGTGATATCATGTTCAGTTTATAACGGGGAGGGTGAAGGAGGAAGCAGTGGTGGGGAGATGGGAGATGTTTAGAGCTGATGGCGTTTGTCTTCCCAAGTCACCATTACGTGCGATGGGGCCCTGCTGTCCTGGAGATGGCTGAACACCTGCCTGCCTGTGGGAAGCAGTGAATGAATGCCTTGTTTTGTTCTGCTTGTGTGTGCAGATTTTGCTTTGCCTAGTAAACTCTTTGTTGCAACCTGTGAGTTTTCTCACTTTCACCTTTCAGATTCTCTCCCTGATCTCTGGCGGGGGAGTGAGTGAGAGGCTGTGTGGGGCTTGGCTGCTGGCTGGGGTTAAACCACAACACTTCACTGCTTTTATTTTCCTCTTTTCAGTCCTATCGGGACCTGAAAGAAGTGACTCCTGAAGCACTGCAAATGGTTAAGAGAAACTTTGAATGGGTTTCAGAAAGAGTGGAGGTACCTGTTTTTATGAACAACACATCTAGACTTTGATAACTGAATGCCTTCAGTCCTGTTGACTGCTTTTATTTCCCTCTTCCCTCTCCACTCTTTTCCCTAGTTGCTTCTAAAAACAAAGAGCCAAGGTAGAGTTGTGGTGTTAATGGGATCTTCTTCTGACCTCAGTCACTGTGAAAAAATAAAAAAGGCATGTGCAACCTTTGGAATTCCTTGTGAATTAAGAGTGACCTCTGCTCACAAAGGGCCAGATGAAACCCTGAGGATCAAAGCAGAATATGAAGGTAAATGCCAAGAAATACTGATTTGGATTGACACAGCATCATGTTTCAGAATGACTTGGCAACTTAAAAGATTTATGTGGGATTTTTCCATTTTTTGTTAAACAGAACACCAAGCTGTTAAAATTCTGTTTCACACTTGCTAGTAGCATGACTGCTCTAAGTAATTTTGGAGTAATGTATTGTCCTACTGCCCAGCCACAACTGCCATTACTTGGAAGTCTAACCTCTGCTTTTATCCCAGTACTAGAACTGCTTTGCCCAAGCCTTGATCATGTTAATAGATTTATTGTAGCATCTTGCTGGTGATGCCAGCCTTTCTGAAACTAGAACAGTTTCTCTAGCTGACTCAATATTCTTATGTGTTATATTAGGCAGATGTTGCTCCCACTGTGTTCTTCTGTTTGATGAAAATGTTCTTGCTTATTACTTTAGATGCCATGAGAAAAAGATACTTGCTTTAAATTACTCTTTGCCAAGAAAGCTTAACATCTCTTCAGAATTGTTTATAGCCTAGCAGAGGAGATATAGGAATTATTTATTTTTGTGGGAGTATACACATTCTACATGTACCATTCTACTTGGTGAAACTACGAATGTGGTAGCCATAGTTAAAACATTCACCTTGAGGTGAACTGTTTCAGATTTAAGGAGAGCAACACTTAAAGATGCCAGAGGTTTAATGGCTATGTTCTCTACAAAGCTAAGCACCTCTTCCTCTGATGCTAAGACTTCCTCTCAGAGTAAGAAATCCAAATTTCAGCTATGCTAAACAGTAGCTGGGATTTAAGGATGTAAATTTCTTAGACGATATTTCTGTAAAGGAGGAAGTTGGATACAAAATTTTAGTGCAATGTAATGAATTTGAAGCGGTAACTGCAAACACAATTGTGAACTCTAAAGTTCCCATGAAAGCTAGTTGTAGAGAACAAGGTGGATTGCTTATCTCTGAATGTCTTCCTTCCCACCAGGAGATGGAATCCCAACAGTGTTTGTTGCAGTAGCTGGCAGAAGCAATGGTTTGGGGCCAGTAATGTCTGGTAACACTGCTTACCCAGTTGTCAACTGCCCTCCACTCTCAGCTGACTGGGGTACTCAGGATGTGTGGTCCTCTCTCAGACTACCCAGTGGTAAGATGATCTTCACCTTATGCTCTTGTTCTGATCTAGTTCTGTTTTGTTGTTGTTGTTCTAGTGTACACACACGGGGCAAAGCATTGGAAAA
Source organism: Corvus brachyrhynchos (assembly GCF_000691975.1). Classification (NCBI taxonomy): domain Eukaryota; kingdom Metazoa; phylum Chordata; class Aves; order Passeriformes; family Corvidae; genus Corvus; species Corvus brachyrhynchos. The sequence goes on from NW_008240046.1 coordinate 8,227,356, forward strand.
GCAGCTGGATCAGTACCAAGCAAAGTCTGTGGAATTAAGTCACATACAGTCTGATTTCTTAATGGGAGAAAGCCCAATAGCGCAAAGAATAAATAGGAGTAATCTTTTAAAAAAGTAAACCTTGGCTTATCCTTGCTAAATGTTTCATTTTGAAATTAAAAATAATATTAATGGGAATTTAAATGATTTAATTTTGATGCATTTTCCTTATGATCAAAGATCAAATAGTATCTTTCTCAACAATCAGTGTAGGTAAGACCTCAACTCTTAACTATTAATTCAGGGCATTTTTACCTGTATGATTTTTAATTTTGTTAGTAACTTGAGTAGAGGCCCAGAAGTCTGTTCCCTCTGTATAAGGGAGTCATTTGCATGATGATAAACCACGGCTTTTGGTTTAAAGTGCCACAAGGCAGTCATATTAGAAGTAATGGAAAATGTGATGCTTCAGTGGCTTTAAAACTGGATCATGTGGCTCCTGGAGTTTGTTAAAACAAGCCTTGTCTTAAAATTTTTCTTCAGAGAAAATGTTTTGTTTGACTATAAGCTATGCTTTAGTAAGTGGCATTCTCTTCTCTGCAGGTCTTAGCTGTCCTACTACTCTGTCACCTGAAGCAGCTGCCCAGTTTGCGGCCCAGATATTTGGGTTAAACAACCATTTAGTGTGGGCCAAACTGCGATCAAACCTGTTGAACACCTGGATCTCCTTGAAGCAGGCTGACAAAAAACTTAGAGAATGCTCCTTGTAAGTCACACTAACAAGTAACTATTATTAGTTACGCAGTGATAATGGCGTGTGCGTATTCATTCATGTTAGGATTTACCCTTGGATGAGCTCAAAAAGTCCTGCATCATTTCTTGCAGAAGAAAGCATTGTTAGAGCAGAAGAGGAAGTCTGTTGTGTAGTCATCCTTCCCTTGTGTATTTTTTTAATATAACAACTAAATAGAGATGGGGAAGTAGTATTTTAGGTATGTCTTTCTGTTGCTCCAGAATGGTGCTGTTCTGCTTTTAGTCGATCCTGTTAACTACTATGTCAAGAGAATGATTTGGTGTGATCTAAATAGAATTCAACTAGTCTTCTGCATTTCTGTAACAGTAACATTCTCCCATAGTATTAATGTATGTCTTGAACCTTATTAACTGAACTGGACTGCTGCCTAAAGCCAGTGTTGATGGTGTTCCTGCTTGCAATGATGGCATGCTTTCTTTAGCAATAAAATGGCAATATATGCTGTATTAATAGGAAAAGAGTGTGGAAAAATGTTTAAAGAGCCTGAAATAAATACATGCCTTATTTTAAAAAATGTATATACATACACGTATCTTTTTAAAAAATGTGTGTGTATATTTACCCCATTGATATCTTTTGGAATGATGTGATGAAATTGACACCAATTTGCTTGTTCATAACAAGCTATAAATACAAATGGCTTGAGTGGCCTGTAACTTGGCTTGTTGCCCGTTTGCTCTAACTCTTTCCTAGTCCAGGCTTTGTCCTTTTAAATACTAGGAAGATCTACCTTCAGTAGTCCTATAGGGCCTGTGTGGTGATGTTGGACTGTCTTCATACACTTCAATAACTGTAGCTATTCTATGTCTGTATTTCCTCACTCTGTTTCTGTGGAAATTTTACTGAACTGAACAGGGGAACAAATAATAAAGCAACAAACCACTGGGGGGAAATCTAAGCATGACTTTCTTGTCTTTGCACACACTGGTCTCCTGAGTAGGTAAGATTCTAACAAATATGCAATTACTCAAAATATGTAACACCTATGCTTTTACAATTATAAATAAACTATTGAATGCGAATCTGCTTCATGGAGATTTATTAAGTACACTCAAAAGTAGCTATCAGCTATGGTATGTAACTTCAGGACCTCAAATTAGGTAATAATCTTGTAAGAAGCTTATGCACTAAAACCTGCATGGAACACAATTAGGTGACAGTCTTCTGGAAGATACTCTGCTACTTGATTGTCTCAGGAATGTTGCTTTGTTCCTGAAGTACTCCTCTGTGATGGTGTGGTAGGTCAGGCTTACCTTGTAGTGTAACTGGATTAAATGCTGCTGCTGGCCTTCACAGGCACTGACCATATCTTGTGTATCTGTATAGAAGAGCTCTAAGCAGTGTTCTCTTGAATGCAACAGCTTAAAATTGGTCAAAGCTTACCCTAAAGTAAAAGAACTGTAACTCTTTTCTTAAGCTCTAGGGCTTAAGAATTAGGGCTTCTAATGAATCTCTAAATGAAATATCAATAATTGTGAGGATTAGTGAAGAACAAAGAAGCTGAAATTCCTTTGTGGCAGGATCCGGATGAGGGCATTTAGTCTAGCAGAAAATTTGCAAATAACATCAAGTTGGGTTGGCATGTTGATCTGCTGGAGGGTAGGGAGGGCTCTGCAGAGGGATCTGGATAGGCTGGATTGATGGGCTAGGGCCAGTGGTACGAGGTTCAGCAAGACAAAGTGCTGGCTCCTGTATTTTGGCCATGCTTAACCCCAGGCAGCACTACAAGCTGGGGGCAGAATGGCTGGAAAGCTAGCCAGTGGAAAAGGACCTGTGGGTGCTAGTCAACAGCAGCTGAACACGAGCCAGGTGGCCAAGAAGGCCAGTGGCATCCTGGTCTATCAGCAATAGTGTAAGCGGTAGTAAGTAAGGCTGGGGAACTGATGATCCTCCTGCACTGGTGTGGCTGCAGCTTGAAGGCCGTGTCCAGTTCTGGGCCCCTCACTTTAAAAAGGACATGGAGATACTGGCACATGTCCAGTGGAGGGCAACAAGGCTCATGAAGGGTCTAGAAAACATGTCCTGTGAGGAACAGCTGAGGGAGCTGGGTTTGTTTACCCTGGAGAAGGCTCAGGGAGGACCTCACTGCTCTCTTCAACTCCCTGAAAGGAGGCTGTAGTGAGGAGGGCTTCAGTCTCTCCTGCTGTGCCTGCAGTGAGAGGACCAGAGGAAATGGCCTAAAGCTGAGATGGGGAGATTCGGGTCAGATGCTAGAATTTCTTTTTCACTGTTAGTGTTGTCACGCATTGGAATAGGTTGCCTGGGGTCGTGGAGTCACCATCCATGGAGTTGTTCAAAGCTGTCTGGATTTGGTTCTCAGTGATAAGGTTTAGTGCTTTAGGGTTACAGTGATAGTGCTGGGTGGATGGTTGGACTTGATGATCTTAAGGGTCTCTTCCAACCTTGATGATTCTATGATTCTGTACTGTATCTGTGGAAGCACTGACTTTGAAGTAAAGATCCTCAAGACTGGGGGATTTTTTTAGCAAGCACACTATTTACTGAGTTAGTACATGCCTGCACAGTTGCTGAGGCACATCTGAAAGCATGTTGTCAGCCAGCTCTCCTGACAAGACAGTGATATTAACTTCAACTAGCAGAAGAATTAATGGGGGAAGAGTCCTTGCTCTTTTGTTGGCTTGGGTGAGTGAATTGGATCATCTTGTAATCAGACAAGCACCAGAGCCAACAACTGCAAAGGCGATTGCAGCATTTCTTCCTCCTGGTGGCAGCAGTCTGCTCACTCAGATGCATAATACACAACCTGAGGGTTAAGTTACACAACAGGTGAAGGTGTCATTTCCTATTGGGCCCTACCCAGCACTACACTGGGTGTTGGCTCTGATGGGTAATCAACCTGACAAGCTTACTAGTCACCTGGCCACCCTAGCACCATGCTGAGATAGACAACTACACTGGTGTCTCTTCAACCCAGAGTGCTGTGCTGTCTGTAGTCTTGCCCTATGCAATAAAAATTATTAATAGATGATGATTTGAGCATTAACACCTGAAATACTGTTTGGTCTCTAGTTAGTTTTCTCAAATTACTGTCACCCTGATTATACTAACTTCATTTGTAAAATTATGCCAATTTACATTGGGCATTAGCATGTTAAATGGTTTAGTTGCCATACAGATGGTCATTCTTTTGGATGGGGTGGGTAATGTTTGGGGGGTTTTTGTGCAGTCTGTATTGAACTCTCAGATGCAAATCCTTGCTTGAGGAGTTGTCTTGCAAAGAAGCACTAAGACACAGCAGCTGACATTAACAGTGTGTTGCTGTGATTAGCAGACAAAACCTGCATAAGTCTGTCATATCTGCAAGGACTTTCTGTAGCTGCCCTAAAGGTCAGCTGTTTAGTTTAGCTGAAACTTCTTCACAAAGCTTTTAATGTGAAATGAAAATACTTCCCCTTGCTTCATCACTCCAACTATTACATTGATGCAATAGACTAAAAATTGCTCCAGTAGCACTTGTGCTATTTTGGTCCAATTTTAAAAACAATCCTAACAAATTCTTAAATAAGAAAGTGATTTTATCTTCACAGAAACTATTACATAGAGCAGTTAATGAAGTTTATTTGTATTTGGTAAATTGAGTTGGAATACCTGTAATGAAAGTCTTTTAAGCACCTGCTGTGGAACCTAGGACACTGAATTAGATCATGTCCTAGTTAGCAGTTACCTGCTTAACAGTGTATGTTCTTTAAAGATATCAGCAAAGAACTGTTTGGACTTAGCGGAGGGAAGTGCTGAGGGCAGAACTTCTTTTACATGCTTCAGGTACAGGTGAGTGGCACCTGATGCTCAGTCTTACTAACATCATTTCATTTCCACAAAATGCCAACCCCCAAAAAACCCCATTTTGTAAAATGAGGGAAAAATCAGTCATGGCTGGGAAACTCTCCATCCACGACTCAAAGGTTAAAGCATCTATGCAGAACACTGAAGGTATGGTTTTAGTATCTGCTGCCTGTGGGGAGCTGTGAAAGTGAACTGAAGGCCTAGGAGAGGATGTGAGTTAAGACTTCTTGGGGATGGCGTTAAGGCAGTGCCTTTTTAAAGTAATTCATACCCAAAGTAAAATCATGATTGTTCCTTCACTGGAGTGGGCATTTGGACCTTTTTTTACAGGCTCAGTGATTTCTTTAGCACTGCAACTTAATTGTGAAACGGTGGAAATTCTGAGCCATGGTTTAAAATCAAATCAGAGGTGCCAGCTGCACTGTATTTGGATTGTGTTGCAGTTGGCATAGCCTATGCATGTTCAGATGACACTTCCTGTTCAAAACTTCCAAAAGCTTACACATGAGAACGATCAGTTTCTGGCCTCAGGCAAAAATAAAGTATAAATGTTGTTGGAACACTCAAAGCTTGTTTCAAAGTATGTACTAGAGGAGAAAGTAATAAAAGTTTCATCAAGGGTTAATTAAAAAAAAAAAACAACAAGAAAACCCCCAAAACAACAAGAAAACCCCCAACACAAACTCAGAATTTCCTGCAGAGCTTAAGTGCCTCTAGAATTGTATTGCAGTCCTAGTTCCCAAATCCCTGTTCCATTTGTGATCTAAATGTGTGCATTCAAAGCTTCTCACTGCTGCTGTGCAATGGCTACCTTGGTGAGAGGGACCTGAAGCCACTTAAGCATCTCCTGTTGCACTTTTGCAGAAGCATTTTAGATCTTACAGGGCAAAACAGCCTCTTACCAATCAGCCTTATCAGGAAACACAAAGTTAGTGTTCCAGTTGGAACCCTGAAGCACATCTATCCACACAAAACCTAACATGCACTCTGCATGTTAAAACAGCCACCCTCGTTATAAGCAATTTGATCCCCTTTCTACTGGAAGAAAGGACAAAACTTCACCTTTCCCTCAGTTCTTGGAAGAGTGCTTTAACCACCACAGGCATGCAGAGATCTGTGGGAGGGAAGGCAAGATCTTGATCTCCCCTTTTCCCCCCACACTGTCTCAGTTTGTTTCCTTAAATAACTGCAACAGAGCTTGCCTCTAGAGCTTTGGGTTTCTGCGTTGGCAGTCTCATAGCAGGCCTCAGACAGGTCCTGTTATCTTTCTTCTGTATGAATATGATGACTATGAAATGTCAGTTCAGCTACAGTGGGGAACTTTCCACAGGATTTACTTACTGAAGAGTATTCCCTGAGTGCAAAGGCGATCTTAGACAGATTTGTTGTTCCCTGTAGGAGGTAAAATTCAAAACTTCTTTAGGAAGGAATGAAGATGTATTTGCACAGAAGTTGGTAAGAGAATGAACTGTAACAGCTTTTCTCTCTCTCTCCTGTTCCGATGACAGATGTCATCACCAGTAGGAGGATATCTTCACAGAAAAATAGTACAGCAAACAAGCTGCCAGAAGCTCAACAGATGCTTGTGAATATCAAGCATTAAGTACAAGTCTTTTTCAACGACAGCTTTTCACAGAAAAGAATGGGCTGTCGTTCACTTGGTGCTTCTCAGACTCCATGATTTCATCCAGCAGGCAGCTGAAGCATCTGGAGAACAGGTCTGATACACTGGCAGGAAAAGAGGATGGGCTGTGGCCCCCGCAAGGAACCCTCAGTTGTAACTGAGTGAGGTCTGATGCAAGAAGGGAAGCATGAAAAAGAAGGAAAAAACCAAGGAAAGAAAGAAACATTGCCCCTCCCCTTACAGCACTGCCAGGGAGAAGCTAGTAGCCCACTTTGCCAAGCCCCTCCTATAGCTCTTTATGCTGATAAAAACATTCTGAGCTGACAGACCAGAAAGCTCTTGAGCACAAGGAACCAAAACACACTCAAATAGATAATATAATTAAGATGCCAAGCTCCAGAGAATTTGTTTGGATGGAAAGTGACTGTATTTGTCTAAATATGGCACAGCCTCCAGTTTCTCATTACATCACTTCCCTTTTCTAACACTAAACATCTACTAAATGGCCAGTTTCATAGCTAGTACAGGTCCATATTCAAAATGCTTTAAAAGTTATTTCCAATATAGGACATCTTTCCAACTTACTTACCAAACAAAACCAAACCCCTCCACTGGAATTGTAGACTTCTTTACCAACTGCTTTCTTTTTAACACTCAAAACATTTTTTCCTAGAGAGCCTGTCACATCCTCATAGGCATTTCTGACTCCAATTTAACTATCCAGAGTGCAATTTTTTTTTTTATCCACACTGTAATTCTGCTATTGGTCTTTGCTCGTAAAAGCAGTTGCAGTCATGAGCGTAGAAGAAAGCATAACTTCACAAAAATCAAGACTCAGTGGACTGTTTTGTTTTGGTAAAGGCCTTAGAATATCTTAAATCCTATGATTAAACTTTACAGCTTTAGGTTTTTTGGCTTTTTTAATTATAGAAAAGCACATAAATGAAAGGATAACAGACAGATTTCAGCATGATACCATGGATACTATCTTCCTTAAACAGAAGTAGTTTCTGGAAAACCTTCTTCCCATTATGAATCCAGTTGTAGATATCCAGGTTTTTACAGTCAAAGTCAGTATTGAAAAAACATCTCAGCCTTGGTGAGGTGCAGGCCAGGGAGATATGGTTTGTCTACTCCTCCTCAGAGTACTCAAAAGACAACCATTCTGGGAACTGTCCTTGCCTCAATGTCAAGTGAGCAGAGCCTGGTACTGTGGGGCTCCCCCATGCTGTTTTCCAGGACTCAGCTGTGCCAGGTAACTCTACCCTGTCTCATTTCTCATTTATGCAAGTGAGCCTAAAGCACAATTTGAGTATCTAGCAGGTATTTAGCCCACCCCACACATACTGATGCAGAGCTCAAAGGAATGGGTTAGATCACTTAAAAACCCAAAAAGATGACACAAGTTTTGTAAGCATTTAGCAGTGTTTGAATCTGGCCTCATCTTTCATGGGGTTCAGAACAAACATCCTTCTATGAATGTTCTAATATCACTTCAAGTTTCTCTCCCATCAACATATCTTACAGTCATCTTTGCACATTTTCCTTAAAGAAACTTAGGGCCAGTAAAAGGCCCACACAGAAACGATTTACTAGAATGAATGTGACAAATATTTGCCAATTGCCAAAAGAAAAATCAAGTTAGATGGAGAAACATGAAGTTGCCATTTCATACCGAGAAAGCTGAAGTTTCTAAACCTAACATTTGTCAGTGCTCATCCAGTGCAGCAAGCTGTTACAAGAAATGATGTTTGGTAGGAGTAAAAGGCTAGAGGTGAATATTAATCATAAATTAAGAATTTCAGTGAGATCTCTGGCCATAATTTAACAAAACTGGGAAGAGGTCCTTGCCAGAAAGGTTTGAAAAACACACATCACTTCCAGGCAGATATTTCTGAGTATGGTGACTCTATCCCACCATGCTGGAAGTTTATGAGCTCTCTCATATTAACATACACGCACATCTGATTCACTGTATAGCTATTTAAGGATCACTAATCCTTTGAGACACATCTAGTTTTGCTCTCATGCTTACACAAAGAACATTTCTACATCAACTTGTCATTCTTATGACTGAACAAAGAAGGCACAATATCATACATAAGGTGCCCCAACAACACTTGAGAGTAGCTCTTGTTGGCTGGTCCAGGAGTGCTGCCCAGCAAAGGAGACTCCCTTAAATCTGACAGAAAATGAAACGTTGACTATTCTGTTGACTGCTGCTCATCATCAGGCAAGACTAATCATTAATGGTGTTGTACCTTGCCTACAAAGGAAGTGAGTGCCTACAAAGGAATTGAGTGCCTAAAAAGGAAGTCCTCTTTTCCCTTTCGCTCATCTAGATCCCTTGCATTTCATTCAGGCTTAATTACATTGATTTTGAACCTTACTGTAATAATGTAAGGTGATCAAACTTTGTCCTTGGCCAATTGTTCGATAGCTAAAGAAGCCGTGCTGTGTGATGGGGAAGGGGAGGGGAAGAAAATTTAAAAAATAACTGTAAGAATAAGAAAGAACTCCCCAAATTCAAAATACAATGTACAAAGTACAGCATGGTACTCTCTCCAACCTATTTACTGAAAGGGTTTTGCAAACATTCAGTTGAGTTTGTTGTTCTGCCCCACTGTAACTGCACAAAGCAACAAAATCTGGTAAACAAAATATTCACTAAAAAAATTCCAATATGAGAAACCTCTTAAAAATCTTTCATCCCCATTCTCCATTTTCTATCATTCCCAAGAGCACCTAGAATAATCACATCTGTGGAATGGTTACTGAAGAGTAGTACTTATAATCAACCTTAATGCAGCATTTGTTAAACACAGTAACTTTGCTTTTCATATTGTTGTTGTTTTTTTTCAATAAAGTTTTGCCTTATATAGTTTATACATTCCAGAAGTAAAACTCCTTTAAGGACAGGACAGTGCAACCCAATTGATACTTGCATTTTTACTGTATTAAAAAGTCATGGGAGCATATAAAGACACTAAAAGCCACATCTTTCAGCACAGTAGGGAATACTCAATTTCAAACTCAAGCTATTGGCAAGAAGAAAAAAAAAATTACCGCTAGTTTATTTGGGTATTTCAAGCCTGGCTATAGGGACTTTTAACTGCCAAGTTAAAAATATCCTGCCATCTCCATTCTTAAGAAGATCATGGTGATACAAAGATTACATTTCTAAGGTTATAGCATATGGAAGTAGAAAAATAGAGGATTCCCTTTCTTCTTTTATTATGCAAATAAAGCTTTCCAAATATTCATCCAGGACTTTATTCATCCCCTAAAGGGGAAATTTACCCTAGATAGAAACTGACATCACAAGACGATCCAGCAGATTTCAGGCTGCCTGTAATATCTCCAGCCTTGAACTCCAGAAGAGAACGAGGCCAGAGCATCTGACTAGCAAGTCAGTGAAATACCTCACTGCTCTGCAAGCACAGTTTCCTACAACTTCTAAGTTTTGCAAAATGCAAACCTCATATCTGATTTAAACTTAGTAGAAAGAAAAGCAGGACACCAGGAAAAAACTTGTGTGACCAACAGTCAGTCTGGGACAGGTACTACAATCAGAAACAGATTATGTACATAACAGTTACATCATGAAGTGCTCACAACCTTAATGTAGGTTAAACAGCAGCTTCTGGTTTACTTAAGATCCCAAAATAGAAGCACACAGAAAAGGAAAGTGATTTTTAGTTTCTGACGAAGTTAAAAATATTACAAACTTTAAGCTTTTATTGAAAATTAAATATATTAGCAAAAGCAAGATTTAAGAAATATTTTACAAATGATTTACATACAAGAAAGCCAGTATCAGACATATTCACAAATATGCAAACCTTTAATTACAAAAAGTACCTATTGGCAGCATGATGCTAACCCTGCCACTGCAGTGTGCTCTACTATTGATATGAATAAGGCATAGAACTCACATTTGCACCAACTTAAAAGGGTCAAATAAAACTTTAAGCTTTTGAATCCTGGATGCACAATCCCCAACAGACACGCGCACGCACACTGTAAGATTTCTTCTTCTAAGCTCTACAAACTAAGTGTGTGCTCTGGAAGAACAGCCTGAAAAGCCCAGTAGAAATGTAACTGGTACTAGCATTTAGATTTCAGTTTCCCCTAACATGTACAGGCCTTGGTATGTAAACCATATTCACAGTTTAAGTAGTTTTAGACAGAAGTACCTTTTTTTTTCTGCATTTGTTCCTTAAAGTTGGCTCTCAGTTCAGCATACAGTTCATGTCACCTGTTTTGTGATGCATACATTTACAAGATAACTTAAAAAAATCTGTGCCATATTCATGGTCAAGATAGTTAAACAAGAGTAGTAACATCCAACTGTGACATTCAATACTATATTTCAAATATTTGTGCAAACAGCAAAAGAACAGTTGTATGAGGCAAATATATGTAAAACCTTTATTACCTCCTCAATGTTGTAAACTTGGACTGTCAGCCTTAAGGTCCTGCACTTCCACAGCTTAGAAAAGTCAATTGCTAAAATGATCAAGTCTCAAAAAGGTTCTTTTCTACATAGTGCAAATTTTAATGTAGATAACGTGAAAAACATATCTAGCTGGATTGACTTTGTGCAATTGTCAGTGGTCTTCTCTCGTAGTTGAAGAAAGTGTGCATTCAATGAACCATGTGGTTCAGGAAGCCAGGAGGGTGGAGAGAAAAAACAGTTCCATTACACTTCTCAAACCAGTGCTAGATGTGCAAAGGCAGCAAAAATTCCAGCTGCTACTACAACCAGAACAGAATAACTTTTCAGGAAGACCCAGGCGGTTAGTCACTTGGACTGGTCTCTAGAAAAATATGTGAGTATATGTTGGATTTTTATCAGACGGTCTTTTAAAGACATCATGGAGAGAACTGACAGCTGGTATCTGGGGTCTACTGGGAGAACAGCTAGAAGCCACCAACACCAAGCAGGACCATTGGGCATTGCCTAAAATTAAAACATAAGCTGGTTACCCATAACCAATGTTGTATAATTGACTACCATGAAGACATCAAAAGACAAAGTCATTGAAGACCAAGACTACTTTAAAGTAACTACTTTAGATAGTAACCAGAGAATCCCAGATCTATGAGATTAGAAGAGTGCTGAAAGGATCTCTTCTCCTCAACTGAGAAGTCAAAGTACACTTAAACTAAGCTTTATAAAGCAATTATTTTTAAGACAACATAGGAAGCTCATAGGTTCCTTGGGAAAAGATGGCTAAGTACAGGACAGTCACCCTGTAACAAACCTCCCTGATAAAAATTATATCTAATACTTCTCGTGCTGTTCCTAAGGCTTGAATATTCTCAAAGCCTAATGTTTTCATTATAATTACCTTTATTTGATGGACTTCTCTGTCACCTCCCAATTCTGCTCCCTTTCTCATTACCTTCTAGACAGAGCAGGGCTACTTCCTAAGTTTCTTCTAAGCTGTTAAAACATATTCTGTAATTTTATTCCTGTACTTTAATTACCAACAGCAACCATTAGATGTCAGGCCTTGAACTGGACTTAATACTCCTCAGTAGAGGTCCTACCGCTGCAGAGAATATTAAGTACCTCAAATGATTTGCTAAAATACTGGTGGTAGTGGTACCCTCCAGGATGACATTTCTTCACTTGCAGCTCTATCACATAGCTGACACATTTGTGTCCTATTACAAATCTCAGGTACATACCTGAAGTATTGCTGCCCTGCTAATTACTCTGGTTTTGCACATGTATTCCTCTTTCCTAGTATGCTGTTTTAAATCTACTTTTATTAAATTGTCCTAAAATCACTTCTGTCTTCATGCACTGGCCTCTACAGCATCTACAGTCCCCCCAGACAGGTTATGATAGTCTCATAAAAGTATGTGGCAGATGGGTGAGGGACAAGCTCCCCTAAGATCCCAATTCACATATAACTCTGCTTTGAAAACCAATTTTTATGTATTTTTAAGTGTTACTTTCCTACAGCCTCCACTCCCTCAGGATCTCACCTTCACTAATTGTTTATAATAATCATCAATATAGATTGCTGCATCTTTCTTAAGAAACATTTGTCAAATCCTAGCAGCTGAAGCAGTTTATGGCATTAGCTCAGAAAGGAGGAAAGTGTTATTTGTGATGATCTCTTTGCCAAAGGGCACTGCCTGCATGTGGGAGTTTCAGTTTCTTTCCTGACTTTCACAGGGGAGAAAATAGAGGGCTTTTTCACTTTGAATTCTAGAAGTGTTATACAAACTAACAGTTTAACTGTTACTGGAACTTAAAGTGTTTTCAGTTTACTAGTTTTATTACCACATCAGCATATCATCTTTTCCTGCAGAAACTGCTGATCAGTGACAGAATTGCTTTTTGTTGCTCATTTTAAGAGAAACAAGGTGCAAGCCTTATTACCTTTGAAGCTGGAGAAAAAAGTGGGAGTTGTTCTTTAATATTTCCAGTTATTAATAGGGTTTTTATTTTCAGAAATAAGCATCTAATAATTAATATTAAATTATATCTCACCTGTATATTTTCCTCCCTGTCAGGCATTGGTCCGAAGTGCTGAAGAATTTGAGTGCGAAATTTGTTTCTTAAGTTTTGGAACCAACTGCAGGCCTGACTGTAAACAAAATTGTGAAGCTCTCTCAATTTCTTTAGCTCTTCTTCATCAGCAACCTGTAGGACGAAAATTAAGAAAACATGATTAGTGATAAAGAAACAATTAAGGTGTTTAAGCTAAAATAAAAAATCACTCAATTTCAACTATATTTAGATACATTTCTTGCATTCTCCTTAACCTTGACTGCTCATGACTGAATGGTAAAGAGGTCTTGTAGTATTTTTAAAGTTACAGCTTCAAACTATTGTTGAAACAAAAACTATAGTTTTCTTATTTGTTTTATAGTAATAAAAAAATTAAGCTAGCTTCTAGGGACCTAAAAATTTGAAAGAGCTTTCCAGAACAAATCAAGCAAAAATCATGGTATATTAATACCACTAAGTATTTAGACAGCATTCTGGATACCTTAACATCTTCCAAATATTCAATGTCTGCAGTGCAATAACCATCTTTCATCCCTCTCCGTAAAACTCTAAATCTCTTTCCACCAATTGTATCAACAACAGACCGTCCATCAGGTAGAAAATGAACGTTCCTAATTTGCAGCATGCAACCATAATCTGCAAAACTAGAAAAGAGACCTTGTCAGTAATGCAATTATACACTTCTGAAAAGACGCTTTTTGTAATTAAAAATGCCATAAGAGATGGAAGGTTAGAATTAGGTTGCAAACCTACCCATTTTGAGAATCACTTATGCACATCCCAAACTGTTTAGTTCCAGTTTCCATACTCCTGCGAATCATGAGTCGGTATCTTGGCTCAAATACATGTAGAGGACAAGGCACAGTAGGATATGCCATAGTGCAAACAAACATTGGAACATTCTTGGTCAAGCTTCAAGGGAACATAAAAAGAAATATATGCCTTCAACATCTAAACATTGAGCTATGCCAAGACAATACATTTTTTTCAGTATGTCTGCTATGTTTGATGTCCTAAAGCACTCTTTTCAAAGTCAAAATACGTTGTAGCAACTTCAATGAATGATAAACCCACATACTGATAACAGTGGCTGAATACCTATTTATTGATTTGCATACATACTGGACAGTAAGACTGATAGTTTTCTAGGTAGTGAATATCCAGTCAGTGAATGACTGGCTCTGTTTTGGGGACAGGGGTATCAGCTACTTTTTCATTTTTGCTTTAGTCTGAGCTATAAAAGCAATTAAGCCCTCAGAGACACAGTTTTCCTGTAACTAAAAAGATGTAGTAGTAACTACATAGTAGCTAGGTCACCATTTAGATTATTTTCAAGGAGGAACTCCAGATCACAAGATGCAACCCGGGGTATAATTTGCACCTTGCACTATGCCTCAGCAGGCATAACTGAAAAACAAAGTTTTTTTTTTCATTCTGTTTTATCAAGTATGTATAGTTGATAGTAGATACAAACATGTTATCATTAAAACATTACTGGGTATTTAACTTTAATACCTTTCAGACTATAAAAAATTCCATTAAATAAGTTGCATGAGATGTAGTTTAAAATAGTTTTCCAACATTCATATCTACAATACATTATGCTCTATGTATCTGAAGAACTGAGATAAACAACATGTTTACAAAAAATCCCAGGGTTTTTTACTACATCTATCTGTATATGATTAATGTCTATCATGAATTGCTTTGCAAGAAATTCAAGTCTCTGAGACTCTGCAGTGAACTGAAGACAATTTCATTAACAGCAGCAAAGCTAAAACCAAAGCTCCATGACAGTGCATGCAGAAAGACGAATGGAAGGGGAAAAGTTTCATAGAACCATAGAACAGCCTAGGCTGGAAGGGACTTTACACATCATCTGGTTCCAGCCCCTCTGCCATGGGCAGGGACACCTTTCACTAGACCAGGTTACTCAGAGCTTCATCAGTGGCCAACGGAAGGGCTACAGATGTCATTTATCTGGAATTCTGTAAAGAGCTCCCCCCTCAACATCCTCTCTAAATTGGAGAGAGATGGATTTGATGGGTGGGCTGTCAGATGATAACAAAGGGTTGGATGGTTGCACCCAGAGGGTAGTGGTGAAGAGCTCAGTCCCAGTGATGAGTGGTGTCCCTCAGGGGTCCATACTGGGACCAGCACTGTTTAATGTCTTCACCAATGACACTGACAAAGGCATCGACTGCACCCTCAGCAAATTTGCTGATGACCCCAAGCTGAGTGGTGTGGTTGACACAACTGAAGGACGGGACGATATCCAGAGGGACTTGGACAAGCTTCATTCTACTTCTTGTAACCATAATATACAATGATTAATGACTATAAAAATAATAAAACATTTCTAAAAAGGATTTCCATACTAATTTCTCAAGTTTTTCAAGACAGGAAGCTTACTTGGAGTGTTCAGCAGTTTCTTCAGCATGAATTCTTTTTCTCTCAAATAATTCATCAGACAAATATTTCATTATTAATTCCTCCAGCAGTTCTGTGATACTGTATTTTCTGCTTGCAAGGTACTGTAAACGATTAAAAAATATATTAGTATTTCTTTTCATGTATTTTAACAAATAGCTTGAGAAAATGCAACTTTAAAAAAAAATATGATCTATGAAATGTGACATAAAACTCGTAAAAACGTACAGCTCAGAAGTTTTTGTTTCATTACTTAAAACCTAAAGATACTCTAATATTTGAAAATTAGATTCTCTGTGTAAGTTCTTAGTTTCTGACAACTTGAATGTCTAACTCAGTTTGTATTTCTATGCTTACCAGAGACAGAACTGACTTCCTATGATATACAGCCATACAAATAAGAAAAGTGTAGAGAAATCACAGTTAAAAACTGAATAGTTACCAAAGTTTACAAATATGCACGATTTATTTACACCAGTAAACGGCCAAAGAAACACAAAATCTCTAAGACCCTGAGGTATTGACAAAATTTGTCCCAAGTTTTTCCATTCTAACAGTAATCCATAGCCCAAGCAAATCCAAAATGTTGGCTCCAAGTGAAACAGCCTTAAAATTATACAGTATTTGTATTTGTGAGCTTTACTGAGAAACAAT
This sequence comes from Corvus brachyrhynchos, assembly GCF_000691975.1. Lineage (NCBI taxonomy): Eukaryota > Metazoa > Chordata > Aves > Passeriformes > Corvidae > Corvus > Corvus brachyrhynchos. Next base: position 8,243,193 of record NW_008240046.1, read on the forward strand.
ACCTCTTTCAAGCTCTCCTTACAGAGTGGACACTGTGGAGCATGATCTAAACACCGTTCCAAACAACCTTTGCAAAAAGTATGTCCACAAGGGGTTGTTACTGGCTCAAAGAATAGCCTGAAACAAAATTATTAGAAGTTAGATGTCATGGCCAGTGTGTGTTTTTCTAAAAATGTCAGTGATTAACCTCTTGATTTTTTAAGACTAGCTATACTATAACAAAGAAACAATTAATCCCAAGTCTCCTTATTCTGCTTTTCTGATTAAGCTGGACACATTCCAAAACTCTAAGTAACTAAACATTTACCCCAACATACAAAGACTTTGGTCTCCCTCCATAGGAGACTCAGAATACACAAAATTAGGTGACTCTTTGAGAAACTGGGTTGTTTTAACAGCAGTATTACATTTTAATAACATAACTATGAATAGTTGAGTATACACCATATATTTTATGGTATTTATTCTGAAAATCTAGACGGTTCAGTAAGAGTTTTCAAATACGTCATCAGCTACATTTAAGTAGACTAACATTCTGAAGCATCTGTGTCTCCCAGACAAATACAAGGTTCGCAGGCTATACTTCTAAGCATTAGCCTTCCCAAAATAATTTTTATTGACTGAAGAACCCCGAACACTTAATCAAAAAAGATCCTGTCCTTTTACGTTTACCAGTTAAAACTGCCAAGTTTAACTAAAAAGGCAACTTGATTAAAATAGTCCTATAGTATATAGTACTACAGCAAGTAACATTTAAATACACATTTAAGTGCAGGGATAGAGAAAAGCTGCAAATTATTGACTGGTATCAGAACTCATAACAACTTACAAGTACCTCAGTTTATACACGTAACAGATATGCGGCCAAGCATCTGTAACAAATATTGAATTAAGGACAAAATCTTACCTCATACATAGAGAGCACTCAAAATCTGATGCATCAATCAAATCCCCTGGAATTGTTCCAAAAGCCAGTGTCATGTCCCTTTTTGTACTTTCTAAGGAAAAGCAGAACAAAATACTTCAAAGAAAGGCACAAGGCACTAAATACTTTTAATTTCTAAGTAAGTGACTGTTTACCTCCTTGCTTTTTATGTTTGTTTCTTCCATCTTCACATACAACTGTATCCTGTTCTGAAAAGGAAAGCTTTCTTTTTAACAAAGCACCTTTTCCTTGGCCAGAGAGAAGGGGTTCAGAAGACACTCTCTTTAAGCCATCTTCCTTGGCAAGGTCTTTTGTTGAGTTAAGAGCATGGGCAGACTGTGCACGATTTAAGCCTCCACTCACAGGCTCCAGTACATCTGATCCTCCTAAACTCTGTAATAGTAAGATGAACTGAACTGTATTCTAAGAATAACACAAATCTAAGTATGTAAGATGTGACTATGCAAAGATATATAAGCCACACTGATATCCAGTTAGTGGGTACCCATTAGTTAACTAGAGAAATTTCTAAGTCAAGACAGTACTCAAATTTGCTTAGCATTAACAATTCAAAAATCTTCATCTGCTTCAAACAAAACAAGAATTGTATTTCATCAGCTTCAAAAAACAAGAAAACTTGTATTTCTCTTTATTTTGAAGTCCCTAATACGAAACTTCAGTACCTTCTAATACTGTATTTATTACTCATTCTAGTTCACTAGAATGAGGAGTTTTAACACTACAAATGAAAAGAAACTACTCCCAAACCACCATTCTTTCCCTCCAACTTAGCTAATTACATAAAATCAGTATTTACACTGGAAAGTAAGTGTGACAAATCAGGGTATCAGTACATCTAATGTTTACACATCAGTCAAAGAGCGAAGTTATTGCAGAGTTTTTGTTACCTGCTGAGGACAAAGCTGTAAATTGCAGTAAGATGCAGTCACCTCAGAACCAAGCATAAGAGGTTTATTTCTAATATGGGGTGAATTCCAAGCAGATTCCTTCAGACTTTCACCTAGCTTCTCTGGTGACAAAACATCACACAGTATCTAGAAAAAACAGCTCAATGTTAATAATGACAAAAAAGGATCTACACATACCTTTGTTATACAACACCATATCAAAAACTAAGAAGGTAATCTACATGAAGTTTTTCTCATGAATAGATCTTTATTCAAGCAGTAAGTGTGATGGTAGAGTTGAGAACAACTAGAAACCTACATACCTCGATTGCTAAAAAATCTTTTCTACTGCAAGTCAAACAGTTTGACATTATCAATCCAGTGTTATGCAGTTTTTTCAATGTAAATTTTTATTATCATAGAAAAAACTGTTGTGCTCTGGGCACAGAGGGTTTCAACTTTGAAAATTTCACTTGCTGCCTGTTTTCCAGTTTTCTACATATTCATTTAGTAACTTCAAAAGCACATGCACTTTTAAACTTGTATGTAAAATGTGTACATTGGGACTAACTCTTCAATGTAGTATGATTTAAGAAATATCCTAAAAGGAATCTGCCACCTGAACATTCTCTGTATGTAATAAAGATTTTTAGATACTCAAGTCTATCATAATGGGGGTTTCATAAAGGAATCAAGTCAGAGATAGGAATCTAGTATCATAAATAAAATTACCTTTTCTACTTCTAGCTTGGCTGGAAGAAAGTCCTCATCAAGGGCTAAGCACTGTAGAAACAGTTGTAAGGCATCACCTACAAAGCCAGAGTCTTGCAGCACTTTTCCTTTCCGGAAGTAGACCTGAGAAACAGATACCATGAAGACATTTGTAGAGAATATGTAGAACTGCAGTATTGATCCTACAAGCATTGCAACAGCGCTAGAATTAGAACCCACCATGACAGAAAGAATACAGCTCTAACAAATTGGAACTGTGTACAGTGTGCGTGATCCATATCCCTTGTCTAACATACATCCACTACAGTGTTTGAAAAGAGTCCTGGGATAGGCTGGTGTTAGTCTTCTTCCAGTTAACTTGTTTTGTCTTATGTAAAGGACTAAAACCCTCACTAGTGCTGCATTCACAGCCCTTAATTTCCTTCTTCTGTGAGCCTTTAGAGAGGAAGAAGAGGGACAGGAAGAAGAGGGTCAGGAAATGCAAATTATTACATAACCTCACACAACAGCTTACAGAATACTTTTTTTGCCCTCTCCTTTGTTAAAAGCCTTACGGTTCCAGCCTGCAGGAGAGGGGTGACTACAAAAAAATGACCCACACAACTGTTCATCCCTTACATACCTCTCAACCTGTATTCTTAAAACAAAACAATGCCACTCAGAATTAATTGCTTCTTCCAACTAAATTTTATGCTTGAACACTAAACACCAGTTTGGAAAAAAAAAAATATCTGCGTATTGCTTTCCTTGAAAGAAAAAGAGGGAGGAAAGACTACTGGATTATGCTGAACTTACGTGAAAGTAGATGACATTGGAACTGAGACCTTATCTCAACTTTTAAAAGTTGCAGTGACAGTAATAGAAATAATTAGTTAGATAAACCAACAGTTGTCAAAAAAAAGTTAAATCAACAGTATCTATTTGTATATAGGAATTTGGATAATGGGCCAAAAACTAAACTTAAAAAACAAATAAACAGAAAGAAAAATCCCAAAAAAAGACTCCACCAAACCCCACAGTGCAGTGTCTACAGAACGACTGACAGTGTGAACAGTAGCACCTGTTCAACAAGACTGCGAGATGAGGACACGGATCCTCTGATGATGGGCAGTTTCCTTTAAGATGAATTCTGAAGAAGGGAAGTTTGCTAATCCTCCTCTTACAGACAGTTTATTTTCCTACAGAGGTAGGGATTGTTACAGGAGTCCATCCATCAAACCAAGCTCAGTTAAATAAAGTGATGCTTCTTTCCAAACATATAGAAAAAAGTAGACAGTACTAACAACACTGAGAGGTGAAAAGCAGGAGGCTTTTTGAATTTGCAGTAGCCATGGAATTGCTGAACACAGGAGAAACCAAGAAAACTACAGTTATCTCCCTTTGTGTGACAAGATCTTGCTGCTCCTGCTGTGTTCAGTTTAGACAGTGCTACAACATGTAGAATTCTGAAGACCACAGACGCCCCAGCTACTCGTACTATTTGCAAAGCTCAGTTCCCACTGAGTTTATTTGGGCTTCTTGAAGATAAACTTTCCAAGCTAAAACAGCAAAGTGCCCCTCCATTAACAAAAATTAACAACTAAACAAAACAAGCCCCAAACCCCAGCTGTTACAGGTTACATCACCATGAACTATTGCAACTTTCATTATATTTGTCAACCAGCTCTAACCTGCCATACTCATCAGGAAACTGTCTCATACAAGTTAACTATTTCAAAGATAACTTTTAGCATTTTGCATGTTTTAAAAAATAACATTTAAAGTAGCTGACTTAGATTTTTAAATTGATGCAAGTATAATTTGGAATTTATTAATTTTACAGACAAACACAATACTGAAAAATGATGAGCTCATACCAACTTACCTCTGGCCAATTTGGCATTTTAGAAATAACAAAATTTAGATCTTCTATGGCTGTTTTATATTCTTGGAGGCCAACATATGACTCAGCTCTGTAAATTCTTAGCATCAAGTCACTGGAATCTGCAGACAGAAATTAGGTAAAATATTTTAAAAATCAGAATTTAGTAATTTTTAATTAGATTTGCTTTCAAAGTGATATGTCATAATTACAATTTTTTGTACAATCCTTCCAAAATTACTGGAGTAGCTTCTCTCTCACTCCCTATTGTTTAGATCAAAAAAATGGCAGTAATTACTGGTTCATGTCTTGTAAGTTAAGGAAAGAATTTTGGATCCGAATGTATCTTGCAGCAACAAGAAAATTTATTTTCAACTATTGAACAGAGAGGCTCACAAAGCACTGCTCACTACTGCTGGAGCACAAAAATTGAGGACTAAGTAAACTTTATAGTACATCCAATCAAAACCACAGAAACCTGGGAATTCACCACACTTGTATTAGAAGTCTAAGTATTGCAAATGCTTTCAAACACCCAAGTTTTTGTGCAGACTGCAATTTGTTTTTACAGTGCCTGCCCCTTCTGACTATGACTGTAGATGACACTTCACAGTGGCATACATCTGGGAGCTACCAGAACCACGCTTTATCACTATGTGATAAAAACAGTCAGTCAATTCCAGAAAGCCTTTAGCACCAGCTGGCAGCCCTGTTGTAAGGAGCTGTAGTAGTGGAACTTCTACAGCGAGGAAAAAAGCAGAAAGTATTCAGTAAGGATGAGTTCTCATGTCCAACATAAAGCATTTTGCTCTTCCAGTACAGCAGCCTATTTAAATAGGAAGGACACTCATCCCCATGCCACTAAAACTACAGTTTTGTAACACAACTAATTACAGTTGCTGCTTGGAAAAAAATGCCAGAACACTGTTTTGCTCTTACTTGTTTTTAAAAATATACCTGGTTTTCACTGAATGAGATAAACTAGTCAAAGGTTCATCTACTGTAAACAGTACTAAAATCAAATATTTTTTCCAAAAAGGCATTCTTGGAAAGCTATCATTTCAATTTAATATTCTTATTTTATTCTAAATGTCTAGTATAAATTCTCATAAATTTCCAGCATTAGCCTGTTCTACAGTTACAAGGCAACCTGGCCAATGTTCCCACAGATTGCAACACACTGCTTTGTATTTAGATTCACAATGTTACATGTAAAAAGATCATAATGGAAAAGAAAGGCTTACGAAAATCAGGGAATAATTCGTTTAGCTGAAACTAAAGTGTCTTCCTGATTTGTCTTTGAGTTGACAGTTTCCCCTCAAATATAAGTATTACCAAAGCTGGTTTGCTTCATTTTCATATTCGATAAAATAAAATGTTTGTTTTAACTGAAGTCTGGGAAACTCTCTTTGTCTGAGTCAAACACTAATTCTGCAAGCAGAACAACTCTGAAGCCTGATTTCCTGTGGCTGTGTTTTGTGACTGCTATAGCCTAGCAAGGTGGGAGCTCAGATTAAACTCTTCAGATAGTTTTTCATGTTGTATTTGACTCTTTGGTGTCCAACAGAGTTAGCAGCAAACCAGACTCCTTTGTGCAGAGGCAGCAGTAAGTGCACGTCTTTGTTCTCTGATAAGCTGCCTATTTGTAAAGAATCAGAGGAAGCTCATCTTTTTCAGACTTTCAAGTGCAGAACATGACCTGAGGAACTCTGAGCCTTTTTTCCTAGGGGGGAAAATGAGGGGTAGTTTAAAGATAAAAATGTGAGTTCAAGTCTACAGCAGGCAGACATTTTATCCACTTTTTTCTTCCAAGAGAAATGCATGATTAGAACTGAACTAGTACAAAAAGTTTAGCTGAGACCCCAACTCTGCTGCTGAACATACAAACACTGTCACTGAATGATCAATAGATATAACAAACCAGATCTGAATATTCGGAAGACCAAAGGTAGATAATTACTGGTGGTGTCCCTCAAGGCTAAGTATTAGAGCCAATGCTTTTAATATCTTCATGCATGATCTGGACAAGGGCATTGAGTGCACTTAAGTTCACAAATGACAGCAAGTTGGGTGGGAGTATTGATTTGCTGGAAGGCAGGAAGCCTCTGCAGGGGGATCAATGGGCCAAGGCTACCGGTATGAGGTCGAGCAAGGCCAAGCGCGGGAACTGCACTTTGGTCACAGCAACCCCCTGCAGTGCTACAGGCTGGGGGAAAAGTGTCTGGAAAGCTGCCCAGTGGCAGAAGACTTGGGAATGCTGGTCAACAGCAGCTGAACATGAGCCAGTGTGTGCCCAGGTGGCCAAGAAGGCCAAAGACATCCTGGCCTGGATCAGCAGTAGTGCAGCCAGGAGGACCAGGACAATGATCATCCCCCCCTGTACTTTGCACTGGTGAGGCCATGCCTTGAATCCTATGTCCAGTTTTGGGCCCCTCACGACAAGAAAGACATTGAGGTGCTTGAGGGAGTCCAGGGAAGGGCAATGGAGCTGGTGAAGGGTTTGGAGCACAAGTTTGACGAGGGTGAGTTTAGCCTGGAGAAAAAAAAGTCTCAAGGGGGACCTTATCACTCTCTACCACCGCCTGAAAGGAGGTTGTAGACAGGTGGGGGTTGGCTGTCTCTTCTCCCACGTAATAAGCAACAAAATTAGAGGAAATGGTGTCAAGGGAGGTTTAGTATGGGTATCAGGAAAAAGTTTTTCACCAAAAGGGTTGTCAAGCATGGGAACAGACTGTCCAGAGCAGTGGTGGAATCACCATCCCTGGAGGGATTTAAAAGATATGTAGATATTAAGGACATGGTCTAGTGATAGACTCAGCAGTGCTGGACTAATGGTTGGACTTAATGATCTGAGAGCTCTTTTCCAGCCTAAACAATTCTGTTTCTAAATTTATATATCCAATTTTTTAGACCACAATTCTATTTCTAGGCTTTGTTACCATGAAAAAAACAAATTTGCAATGTTTCAGTATATATTTTAATGTTTCTCAGCTAAAGAGAGGATGCAAGCTAATTCTGCATCTTTGGACCAAAGACTAAAGAGAGCAGAAACACAATTTGTCCTTGAAGTTTCAATTTCAGCAATAATATATTGTAAGTACATATATCACTCACTTCTAACATCCCAAAGACAAATGATTTTAATAAAAAAAGGCACCAAGTACTTGCAGCATAGAGCTGTGTGTATCAGTTTTATTATTACATTAGTAAGAAAGTATACAAAGGTGTACACACAAAATCCCATTCAATATGTATTCTTGAGTTGTATATTACTTCCAAAGCATCTCCTCTTACTGTCAGTATAAACATACCAATAAATGGACTACCTCTGATCTGATCCTGCATGCTTTTTCCATGGTTCTTACTATACCAAATTCTTCAAAATAAAAGACATGCACATCAAAAACACTATGTAGAAATACTTTAGGACACAGTATTTATTAACACAGAACTACAGGGTCACCCTAATAACCAGAGTTGGAACACACAACCCATAAGAAGGTGCCGAGAGAGAACTGGGCTTGTTTAGCAGAAAACAATTCCTGAAGGCATTGGGAGAACACAACAGCTTTTCAGAATTCAAAAGTGGGTTGCCTGGAAGACTGTTTACTGAAGTACACAGTGAAAAACCTAGAAAGACAATGATTATAAACTAAAACAAGGGCAGTCAAGACTTGAAGTAAGGAGAAGATTTTTCACTGTGAGGATAATTGACCTTTAAGCGGGTTGTCCAGAGAGGCTGTGGAATCTTCAGCCTGTAGGTTTTCATGAACAAGCTGTACAAACCCTTAAGCAAACTGCTCAGATCTCAGTATTTGTTCTGCTTTAAACAGGAGACTGATTGCTCAACAGCTCTCCTGAGGCCCACTCCAAAAAAAAAGCAGGAATGAGTGAGATTCAGACCAAACTCAACCCATCAGTGGTGTGTTTCAGGACACTTGACTAAAGGCAAGCTGCACTCGTATTTTAAATCAATAGACATCCTTTAACTAAACTATTCAATTCCTGCAATGAATATATTAACTATAAGAATGTTAACATTCCTTATGGTTTTTCAAAGTCACTTTTGCACCATGGCAAATATGAGTCTTTCAAATGTTTCAGAAATGTAGGAAAGTTATGAAAAGATGCCACTTGAGAGCATCAATGCCTTATTTAGGACATCAGATGTATGTTTATCACAACTTTTAAACTATGTGCATTAAAAAGAAACAGATGAAGCAGCAGTAAGGAAGTGCTGAAGCAGAACATGAATGATTTTAAACATTAATACATTTCTTATGCTACAGCTTTTCCATCTCTAAGTGTCTTCAAAATCCATGTTCTGGAGGAAGATGGCAAGTATACTGGCAGCTATTGATTCGTTATCTAGTGGCCTGGAATCACCTTCAATTCGTAGTTGTGAATCCACAGCTATAAATTCACATTTAATGTACATCTGCACTCTGACTCATTAAGTTCTTCAGTATCTTTACCAGAACATGTGGCATGTTGATAATTCTCAGGACTGGCAACACAGGAAAGAACTGTACAATGAACCTTAAACTGAGCTTCGAGCACTTAGTTCTAGCACATGTACTGCATTTGAATAATCAAATTTTGAATAAGCATCACAGCTGGTAAGTATTCTCGAATTTTAAACCCATTTTGAAGCCAAAATGGAAGATGTAGATTCACATAAAAAAGAACCAAAATTATTTCCCAATAAATATCTAAATAATATCCCTAAATCCATAAAAGAAAGATTAACAAAAACTGTGTAATTAATTTACTCTTATTCTTTCAAAGCAGTCTTGAAACATGAAACAGGAGCCCTGTAAACATTTGTGATCAGTACTGGATTCATCAGTTATACCCTGAAAGCTACTGAGATTTCTTTGTGACCTGTATGAGTCAATGCCGTACTACAGGAAGAAGTCTGCATCTTATAGTTTCAAGATCTAAAATCCATCCTATATCCTACACTTTGAAAATAAAGTGGAAAATAAAGTAGAATTGATAGCTAAAACTGAACCCCTTAAAATTAGGTTGCCAAAAAGCATGTAAAATAGATCTTCGATTTAATCCCACCTACACTGAGAACAGTTTATTCTGGAACTAGACCTAATGTATCTCCCCAGAACAGACTGGAAGGATTAGACTTATACAAGCTTTTGGATTTTTTCCTCCACTGAAGACAATTGTATAAACGTAATACACTTAATCTGCAAAAAATATTAATTCCTAAATTACTGAACAGAAAAAAAAAATCCTGGTATAAACCATAACAGAACCTCCCATGCCACCAGGTGTTAAAATCCATAGTCAAATTAAAACAACAAAGGAATCTGTCATTGGATCCATTTAGGTATATCAATCATACAAATTTGACTCCCTCTACAAAGAGTAAACTTTGAAAAACTGAGTGTATCGTAAGAGTCCATGGCATCAGCCAGACACACATATTGCGACGGATACAGGAGAGGCTAAAAGCGTGCCTCTACCTCCCCTCTTTGCACCCTGTCCAACACTATATAAAACTCCAACCACACCCACCTATGATGTCACTGCCATTACACAACCTGTCCCCCTCCGTGCCTGTCTGCTTATGCAACTGGGCCCGGCGTGCTGGGAATTGTCTTGGTGACACTTAAGACTGAAAATAGGTCTCTCTCTCAGGAAACAAGGTTAAATACGCCAACGGAATTTCTCTTTGCCCGCGCACTGCGATTACCAAACACAAAACGAAGCAGAGCCCACAAACTCCTCCGTAAACAAGTCCCACAGAAGCGTGCTGGGGGAGACACGACGGAGCCCGTGTGGGACGCTCCCCCACACCTCTGAAGTAAGCAGAAGCAAGTGTGCCCCACTCCCAGGCTGGGCGCACGACCAAGGGCCGGGCAGCTGCACGTCCCCTCCACTCCGCTCTCCCAATGGAGCGGTTCCTCGAATCCCTTCAAACTCGAGAAAACTTCGG
>NW_008240046.1:8254785-8261002 GCF_000691975.1 Corvus brachyrhynchos
AGGGCATCCCTGGACGGGTGCCTGCCGCCTTCCCTTGCGGCTGCTACCCGCACTTGTCTTGGGCCGCTTCGGCTGGCCCCTTTTCCTTCTGTATTAATCTTTTAATGGAGGACACGATAAGATAAAAGTTACAAGGTTAAGGAAAAGCTCTTTGTCCTTAGGGTTTGTTTCCCCCCTTCTCTTCCCGAGTGCTCCCAGCCCTCGCAGGACGGGTCGGACGCACTCGCTGCGCGCCCGCCGTGCCGTCACAGCCCAGCGGGCAGCGAGCCGCGCTCCCCGCCGCTCTGAACACAGGCGAGCTCTGCGGGCAAGCACCTGATCTGTTTTGCCTAAAGTAGTCACAGTGGAGACATGCTTAGGCTTTCCAGCTGTATGCCAGCCTCTAATGAAAGCTTGAAGCCTATTGCATAAGTGCTATGTATTTGTCATTGTTACAATGCCTTTTTTTTTTCCTTATGTTAGAAGGCTGTCGTAAATCTAGACGTTTCAGATAAATGTAGCAGTACCTTTAAAACCTTCCAAGCAAAGCTTGCACATCAGGAAAATTAATAAATGGCCTTACGAAAGGAACAAAGCTATATTTATCCTCAGCCGTATTCCGTGTATGGCAGCCTGGAGTGTGATGCTAAAGGTTGTTAAGAGAGCTATGGGCACGGATGGCATGACTGGAAAGAACCAGCTACATCTGGATTTATGTCCAGGTGTTTTCTGTGAAATCAACAACTCTAAGCTGCATCCTTTGCCTCCACAGTGTCTTTCAAGTTCCTAAAGTCAAAGAAAAACGATGTTATGGTAATTGAAGTGTGACGGGACCATGGGTATATTTTAAACATGGATAGGAAAGATAGTCTGTTACAGTAATTAATTAAAAATTGAGTGAGCTAAGAAATGACAGTCTAAGGATCAAAGTAAAGTCTGTAGTGTGAGCTTGATTCATCGTGGGATGTTGTAAATTGCTTTGGTTTATTATGAATGGTTTTAATGGATTAAGGATTCTGGTGTGGTCGTGTCAAGCATGAGCTGACCCCTCACAAAGTATTGGACTTAGCCAATTTGGACACAAGTAAAACTTTGAAAGAAGTACTGTTAAAGAGAGCAGTAGTTTATTTTGCACTTCAGATTAGAATACTCATGGAAATACAGAAATAAAATAAAACACGACAAAGCCCAGGGGCTTGTGGGATTGGAATTAGGATAGTAAGGCTGTCCTCCGATGGAACAATTTGAAACAGTAGATATGAAAACTTGTTTCCACTATTCCCACTTCCAGTGATTCCTATAAAAGTTCATACATTAATGTTTATACTAATGATTCAAGCAGTCATGAGTGCAATCAATGCAATCAGCCATTTTTCATAATTTCCAGTGTAAAGGAACAAAATACTCATGGCTTTGCCAGCCTTAGGGTCTTGGAGCAGAAGAGTTGAGGTTTTTCCCATCATCTTTCTCTTCAAAACTGAAACAGTGAAAGAAGGGATTTGGAGTAGGATGGATGAATAGAGGGGTAGGGAGCCTGACATTTTATATTGCTCCCACCAGTTGTAGAAATGTCTGGAATCTGGGCGATTATTTGCAATAAATCTAGACTATATATTCACCTCGTCCTTATTCTCTAGACATTATTTTTTATCCTTCTTGGAAATAGTCCTGAGCCTAGTTGGACCTTGGTATTACCCAATGTTGACATTCTTGTATCTTTGAACTACTGTTGATTCTTTGAGCTTTGGTTTTGGTGTATTATTTCACCTTTGGTGTATTTAACTAAACAAGAAAAATACCCTGAATTTTCAAGTTTTTCACTCTGTTACCATCAGGATGTGATAGTTATGTAAGAGAGGAAAAAAAGACATTTTCAAGATTAGATAACACACAGCTCCACCACCACTCTATTAAAATAGCACGCTCAAAAAAATTTTTTTTTTCTCCCGCTTGTAGGGTCAGATAAATGATATTTTAAAATAACAAAGCTTTGCCATTGCACAGTTCATGTGGGCCATTCTAGGAAAGACTTCAGGGACTGTCGTTTCCTTTTCTGCTGTAGAGCAATATTGCACTGCTGGTTAATGGAAGTTGGTTGTTCTCATTCAGAAAGGTACCTGCAAAGCACTGTGCCTTCAGTACAGTGAGCTAGAAGTAATTCCTTTCTTATGCTTTTTAAGGTATTGATTGGATGTTTTTCCAAGCAATTCCTTGTATAATGTGTAACCCAATTGGACATGAGATGACAATAAAACAGTGGTTTCAGTTGTATTTGACCCCACTGTAGGTAAATTAAGCACAATGATTCTGATTTAAGGTCTTCAGAAATCAACAGCAGTATAAACAAAGTAAAGCAAGACCAACTCAGGCTAAGGGAACAGGCAGTGGACCTAAAAATTAATACCTACATACTGGAAATCTGGAGCCAAGCCCCATTTTTACAGGTCCTTGGCATCTATCCCAAGAAAAAGTAGTCAACTCAAAGGACGTAGTTGTATTCTAAGAGAAGTAATGGCTTTCTGGCTGTATATCCTCTTTTTCTTTGAAGGATATGCCAGTTACCCAGCTATTGTAACTTTTTGCAAAGATATGTTTAGCAAAGGCAAAATAAAATGAATTGGAGAAAGATTAGATTAGGCAAATAAGAGTCATACTTAAAAAAAGAAAAGCATAATATTCCTGAAAACTATTCATTCTACCAAGAAACTCTTAAATATCTTTTCTTCTAGAGAAAAAAAAAACCCAACCAAAAAAGGAAATATCAAGCCATATTTAAAATTCTGGAATGGTTTTTGAATCTTAGATGATTATATTTGAGTTCCTTCAACCCTGGATAAGAAGTAATGCTCAGAACCAACTTGGGTTTCTTTTGTTTTAGTTATTCTTTGTTGTTTAGTAGACTTTTGGGGCTTTGGTGAGATAGTTCTGGCAGAGATCTTTTTAAATGGAAAAGTACTCAGCATCACTGCAGTAAAACAGACACTAATCCTTGTTTGTGCAATGCAGTGGTGGGCAGAAGTTGGTTTTGAGTAATTTTTTTTTAGTTACGAGTGGTCACAAAGCTGCATTTGCAGCTTGGTCTCAAAAGTTAGTTAAGATGAGCTGAACAGGGCTAGACTGTCAGCAATAGTGTGGCCAGCAGGACCAGGGCAGGGACTTTCCCCCTGTACTCGGCACTGGTAAGGCCACACCTCAAGTCCTATGTCCAGTTCTGGGCCCCTCAGTACAAGAAGGACATTGAGGTGTTGGAGCAAGTCCAGAGAAGGACAGCAGAGCTGGTGAAGGGCCTGGAACGTAAGTCCTATGAGGAGCAGCTGAAGGTACTAGAGTTCATCCCAAAGACTAGTCTTTCCAAAACAAAAATAATTTTAAATAAGCAAGATTTATTTAAGATTTTTTCTTTTGGCAAAGGCAAGAATTTTAGCATTTTTATGAAATGTATTTAATGCAATGACTTCTGCAGCGCAAAACCAGTTTTCAGCTGTCTAAATAAATCACTAATTAACAGTCAAGTGCTCGTTGGGATTTCCCTTCAGTTCAACATGAAATCTGAATTCTGCTTCATGGCATAACAATGTGGCAATTGCCAGTGGATAAGGGAAAGACTGTGGATCTGGTCTGCCTAGTCTTTAGTAAAGCCTTTGACACTGTTTCTCACAGCATTGTTCTGGTGAAACTGCTGCTCATGGCTTGGACAGGTGCACTGTTCCTTGGGTGAAAAACCGTCTGCATGGCCGGGCCCAGAGAGTGGTGGTGAATGGAGTGACATCCACTTGGCAGCCAGTCACTAATGGGGTTCCCCAGGGCTCAGTACTGGGACAAGTTTGGTTTTGTGTCTTGATCAGTGCTCTGGGGGGAGGGGTTGGTCTCTTCTCCAAGAAACAAGCAATAGCATGAGAAAGTGGCCTCAAGGTGCCCGAGAGGAGGTATGAATTGGCTATAAGGAAAACGTTCTTCACTGAAAGGGTGGTTAAGCATTGGAACAGGCTTCCCTGGGCAGTGGTGGAGTCACCATCCCTGGAGGGATCTAAAAGACATGTAAATGTACCAGTTAGGGACGTGGTTTAGTCGTGGCCTTGGCAGTGCTGGGTTAACAGTTGGACTTGATCTCAAAAGTCTTTTCCAACTTAAATGATTCTCTGGTTCTATGTCCTCATCTTTGGTTCAATTACAGTTTTGGAGGTGTCTGCCCACTTTGTCAAGAGAGCCCTGAGGAGCTCGCTCCTACTGGGTGATTTTGGACTTGGGGTAATGATGCCCAGAACCCAGGAGATGCTGGTCCCCCATTCCTCCTTCCCAGTTACCTTTTTTACCTGCTAGAATGCTAGTTTGCCTGTGGTGCTGGGAAGTCTCTGGTCATCTCCAAAACCAACTGTTTTCAGTCTTAACATACCGATGTTACGGACTGATGGGTTTTTTTCTCCAACCAGAAACTACTTGTTTTCAGTAGATTCAATGACACTTGAGATTTGTCTGAATGAGATTCTCTCACTTTGATGATGATGATGATAGCCGCACTTGTCTTAAAAATATGGATGACAAAGGTATGACCTCTGGGGTTAAAGGTGGAATGTATAAAGGGAATGAAAGTTTAGAACAGATTTCATTTTAAGATATAGAAAAATCTCAGCTAGGGGAGGCTGAGCTGACTAAGTTTCCAAATGTGGCAGAACTGACAGCCATGGCCATCAGATGTTCAAAAATCTGGGACACTGGCTATAGATCAGCAAGCACAGTATTGCTTACGAGAAGGAAGAAAAAGGAATTCACCAAGTATAGGCAATTAAGCTGACCTCAATAGTAGGTTAGGTACGTAGAACACATTTTCAAGTGAAAAACTAATAAGAGGCATGAAGCTAACATGAATACCATAACCCTTGAATTTACCTAAGATAGACTAAAGCCAACCTAACTCAGTCTGCTTTTGTTCTTGTAATGGAAATTACATTCTGCAGACAGGCAGTGCTCAGGCTCTTGTCTCTTTGGACTTGAATAAAGCAGATTATATAATGAGCCACATGGAGAATTTTTACAGAGTAAAATGGAATTGCTAAAATGTTGTCAGGTTCTAAAGATCCTGTTAAAAGGCCTATGGAAATGGATCATGAGATAGGAAGAGCTTCCTGTCTGGAAACACACTTCATATGCATTTTTTGAGGATCAGCTTTGGTACTAATTTTACTTGATATTTTCATCAGTGACCCTGGCACAAAAAATCAGGAAATCGATCTTTTGGTTTGGCAGCAAGTAAGAAAGTGCTGTCTATAAACTGAGGAGAAAAATGTCAGACACAAAGAAACCGACCTGCGTGACTACTGGGATAGTAGAAATGGAAAAATTGTAGTCATGCAAGTGTCAAACCATGTACATCTATTGAGAAAAATTATTGCTAGATCCTGAGAGTTTATTAATGGGAAATGAAAGAAGATGAGAGAGAACAGGAAGCTCTAAAAACCTGATATAAACATAGATTTTTTTTTTTTTTTTTTTACTGTTGAGATAAGGAATTATTCATTGTGCTGTACGTGACTGGTGAACAGTCAGTAAACACACAACACACAGTTCTGGTGAGGTTATTTGCAAAAAAAGAGGAAGCAAAACTGTAACTGAAGGGAGAAAAGGATAATTTGGAACAGATTTACCATACAACAAGAATTGGAGAAATGCTTGCTCCTCCACTGCCTTACAAAAATGAGGATGGAGAGGGGACATGATTGCCCTATGTAAGTGATCTATGAGGACAGATAACAAGTGACACATAAGAAAAAAGATGAAGTAAATGACTAAAATAAATTTAGATTTAGGAGAATACTGAGAATATGAAGTGAGATTATGGGATGGTTTCTGAGAACCAGTGGGAAGATTTACACACTGTCAAACAGTGCTTGTTAATGCCAGGACAGGGATTACCTGACATGCTAGGCTGTTACAGCAAGGGACTGGATTCAGTCTGAAGCACAGAAGACAGTTAATCAGTAGGAAACAAGCTGGTAAATAGAAGAATAATTGACAAACCGCTACCTAAACTTTTCAATTATCGAGTTCACCCCTTAGGCTCAGTTGTTGTTACACAGTGAATGGTTCAGGTGTCTCATCTCAGCAAGGTGATGAAGGAACTGTTGCATAGTCATGAGGACCACAGTCAAAATGTCCCCCAGGCCCTCGGAAAAAGTACAAACTCACTTAGGGAAGGAGACTTTAGAGAAGAGTGGGGGAAGGAGAAGGAAACTCTTTTGTT
>NW_008240046.1:8261064-8284976 GCF_000691975.1 Corvus brachyrhynchos
CAGGAATAAGGCATCTACCTAGCCCTGTGCCCAGGTTAGGATACCCAACACACCAGCAGGACTGACAGAGAAGGTAGCTGCTGTCAGTGCAGCCAAATGCCCATACCCACCTCTTGTAGCCATAGAGAGAGGCATGTTAGCCACTACTTCTGTGGTGGCAAAAATGGGGTGGGGAGAGAAAGCAGCAAAATCCAAGTTTAGTCACCTTGAGCTTTCTGTGGTAGCACTCCAGAGAGGAAGTACTCATGGCTGTTGCCCTGCCTGGCGCTGGGTACTTCCCAGAGACTGTGACTATTTAGACCATTACCTTTTGCTTTTCACTCCTAAATCTCTGTCCTGCCATTCTCACTGCTTTAGCTGAATTGGGCACGTTGCACTTCAAGTAGATCCAGTGAAGGATGGAACAGGCCTTGCTGCACCTTTGGTGATGGCTCTAAATGGGAAAAGACCAGTTGAGCTTAAGTTGAATCCTCTCATGGGAAATCACCTTATTACTACTGATAAAATTTTTCTTCAATACCATTTTATGGCTTTTAAAAATCTATACACAAGAAACTGGCAAAATCCCAATATAAACATCCCTGCAAAAATGGCCATGCCAAATGCTCTGAGACATTTGACATCTCTCTAATAATTTTTGTAATTTTTTTGAGAAGGAAAATGTGCAATGTAACAACCTGCAAACGGCTCATGCATAGTCATGCCTTCTATGTGTCAACTGTTGGGGAATGGCTTCAGATTGCTTCACCTTATAAATTGTTACTTGTTCACCATGCCAGTTGGTGACCAAGGTAGCATATGTGAAATGAATATGCAGTTTCTATTACAGTTAGTTGAAATTTTCCGGTGAAACATTTTCTCAAATTAAAAAAAAATAAAGAGTTACCCATCAATCAGGAAGGCAATGCTTTGTAGAAGAGTATTTGTTCAGATAATTTGACAAATCATGGATAAGTTTTCATCAGAAGCCTTTTCCAAATATCCAAGAACATAGCACTGGTGATTTCTGTGTATTTCCAGAATAGCTCTGGACCGTGGGACTAGTCCCCACATGCCTCTAATCTGGTAAAACCCCTGTTGTGGAACAAGAAACTGATTTTGGGAAATCCATTTCTTGTCAAAGGTCAGCTCCTGGCTCCATAGCAATAGCCTCCTGCCATGTGTCTGTAGCTGCAGTTAAAAAACTTCCAAATTCCTATTGAATCAGCAACCAGGACCTTGCAGTTCTGGCTTCCAGCCCTCCTCACATAAAACATGATATGCAAAATTAATAATGATATATACATATTCGTGAAAATCAAGTTTTTCTTGAGAATCCACAGTCATTTCCAACTTCTGAAAGCATATCTGGTTATAAAAACTTTTTTACTTTTTCATCCATGAATGAAAATATTTTGCCTCAGCTTTATGGCATTTATTTTGTCCTAAGGTAGTTAAAAGTCATTAAAATTGATGCTTGATGTTTGAGTCACTTCAGCCCTGGCTAAGAAATAATGCTCAAAACCAACTTGGTTTTGTTTTGTTTCAGTTTGTTCTGTGTTGCTTAGTAGACTTTTGAGGCTTTAGTGAGATTGTTCCAGCAAAGAGATTTTTAAATGGAAAAATGCTCAGCATCACTGCGGTTAAACAAACACTAACCCTTGTTTGTGCAACGCAGTGTTAGGCAGAAGTTGGCTAACTTCAATTTTTCAATTTTTTTCAATTGTTCAATTTGTAGTTATGAGTGACCACAAAGGTGCATTTGCAGCTTAGTCTCCAAAGTTAATTTGAGCTGAGCAAAGCTAGACTGCTACCACTGTCTCTAGCATTTCTGTACAATGCTGCAGTGTGGATTTTCCAAGGGATCTTAATTCCCTTTGAAAAAATTTGGGTTCTCAGTACTTTTGAAAAAAAAAAGGCCCATAGTAAGTTATTAAATTACACTTAGTAATTATGTATGCACTAGTATGAGAAAAAACTACCACACATGGGATAAATAGTTAACTACATGTTAGAAAGATAAAGATCTCATTAAAAATAAAAATAGAGGCAAAACATAATAGAATCTAAAATACTTAGGGAGGTAAAGACAGAGAGTTTATTGGCTTGATCCAATAAGGGACTTAAATACCTAAAGCAGGGTTTATGGAGATATCATGTGCCTAAGTCACAGAAATGCAATCACGGCTCACACAGCTGCTGCGTAACCAGGAGTGCCTAAAATCACAAGGTTCTTCCTTGATTCTAATTTGTATCTTTAGAGTGTCTTGGATTTTACTTTTGTGCACATTCAGTGTGCAGCAGCTAGAGCAGTTTGGGCACTTATTTCACATTAAGCCATTTACAGTCCTCAGCTGAAAAGTTCAAGGGCGCTGTTTTGTCAGTGTACTCAGGCCACACCAGGCACAGGTTCACATTGTGAGATTCTTAATCTGTTTTAGTTGCTTGCTTTGAACATGAAGGATGAAGAGATGGAATACCCTTTTATTTAACAATTTCTCTGTTAGATTATTGATACAAGAGTTGGAAGATGCAGTTTGTTTCCATCTGAGTGTTCAAACCCATCACCTCCCTTAAGTAATATGTCTTAAAGAGTGACTGCATAAGTTGAAATTGTCTTGGGAGCATGAATTAGAGATGAGGATCCGTCACTCCCTGTTAAATGCCCATTTCCTTGGGATAATTCTTGCATATCATTTCTGTTCCTATGGACAACAGAATTTGCTTCATTGTGGCATGACTTTTAACAGGAATAGGGCAGGATCGTCTTTGTTTTCAATAGCCCTCTCTCTTGCTGGGTAGGATCACTTTTCTGCCCTGTGTTGATGTGAATCTTTTTTGTTTAATGGGGAAACACAGCAACAATTGGTTGCTGTATAGGAGGCGCTTGTTTTCTCATTTCCTTCTGTTATCCTGGCTGTGATTTAACAGAATACTGCAAGCCCTGCTCCTCTTTTTTTTTTTTAACAGAATGGTAATTGGATCCTACAGTTAAGAGGACTCTAAGCTGTGAATTTTAAGCACAACGTGTTATCTGTGTTGTGGCCTGATTTAAGTTTCTAAGGAATTGCAGTAATGCTGCTGCATTTCTGGGGTTTGGTAAGTCTGGCAATTATACTTTGGAACTGTGGAACTGACTATCCTGGAAACACTAGTAAGTGGAGTCACTCATTTCCCTGTTTTCATGTTCATCGTATTTTTTCTTTTCCCATATGTGATGATATGTGGTTGTACATTCTGAAGTATAGCTGAATGTTTCTACGTGTGCAAGGCAACAAACTTAAAAATGTGATCAAGAAGGTCTCACTTCGAATTATTCCCAGTTTTAAAAAGTAGCTTAGCTCCAGATATGACATGAGTCATATTTGTCTTTCCTTCAGACTGATCAGACTCTTTCCTTCAGCCGTTGTTGCTTCGTAGGAGAGTTGCATATAATCTACAGATTTATAGAATAGCTAAATATTCACTGGAATAAGTGCTTCTATTAATATAAATTGTAATTATTCAAAGAGCAATGCACTTACAGCATGAATTACTAAATTTAAAGAGAAAAAGTGCAGGAGCTCTTAGTGCAGGAGTGTAACTGAAAATGAACAAAACCCAAAATAATAGCAAAGAAAGTGCTAAAAAGACTTCAATTAAAGAAGGTTTTTTTTTAAATAAAAATTGCTCACTAAGAAAGTGTGCAAAAAGCAAGTAAGTCAGCATTTTTAATGTTTATCAGTATGTTTTCCTTCAGCTGAAAGTTGTTGGCTAACAGTTATGTTGCAAATCTTATAAATTTTTTCTGAGTTCTTATGTATTCACACTACAGAAAAAGTACAGGCTGACTGTTTTAAAAATAATATATAGCAAAAGAAAAAGTAATGATTTGGACATGTGTTCTATATTCTGACTTGGTATTTAAAGAACAAGTTATGTTGGTATCTGTTTATATACTCTCTAGTATTTTCTAGTATATTCCCTAATAAAATATACATATTCTCTAATATATTCCTTGCTATCAAGCTGCATCTCTTTATGATCATCCTCTGAGATAAATTATATTGAGAGAATTTGGTTTTGAATACAGTTTGCCAAATAGGAGCAGTCTCTTTGAATTTATAATAGTTATTGCTCTTCATTCTTATACAAGTAAAAAAAAAAAAGGGGGGAAATTACAGTGTTTGCATCATCTTTGCATTAAAAGTATGCCTGTATTGTAAAACCAAATCTTTCAACCAAAGTAGAAGGAAGGAAAAAAGCTTATTATGCTTGATATCTAGCCTCTTGAAAAAAAACTTTCATTTCTGGGTGGCCAATAATAAGTGCAGAATTAAATTCAGAGTTTTAGTCAATTAAAATACATTTTAAGAAATGCATGTAGAAAACAGAAAATACCTGGCAGCTTACTTATAGTGGTAAGTTAAGGGAAAAATCCCTTATTTGTTATTACTGGATTGGACTGCTGCTAGTATTAGATAAATCTAATATCTAAATCTAAATAAATTTAGATAATGATAAAATCATTAACAGTCTTAAAATTCTGGAGGAGTTGTTAAAGTTACAAAATTTGTGTTTACTTATTCTTCTTAGGTTAACTCTTTGGGATCAGAGGAGCAACTGCTCCTTTTTGTAGATATTTCTCACTCATAGAATTCTATAGAATTTTTGCATGTATATCCACTTTTTCCTTGTCTAATGGGTGTCCTTCCTCCAGAGGTTTTAGAGCACTGGGAAAATATTTTGTGCCAATGAGAATAGGAAATACATGATTTTTCTTCAAAACTCTATGACTAGTACTGTTTACTAAATACAGTGTTATGTGAAGAACATGAGCTGAAAAAAAGCAATTACTTTAAATTTAATCATGGTGGCAGAAGACATCTAATGAAATCACCTTATTGGCAATAGTTTATCTTTTAGCAGCAAAATGAATGTTACTATTTATTCTGACTATTCAATATTCTTTTTCTCCTTTGGCTTGTACTTACTACTGTAACTTATGTCCTATTTGGTTCTTGAACATTAGTAGCATCACCCAGCAGCACACTGTGTGCTGTAGGCTGAGATATCACAGCCACAATCTCTTCAACCTTTCCTACAAACATGCTACAGGAAATGTACACGTTTATTTTACTTCTGCCGAAGACACCATATGACAGGATTGAATTGGGAGACCACTAGTCTCCATTAGACCAATGATTTTCAATGGAGCACAAGATCATGCAGGACAGAAGTGCACACTCAAATGCTTCATTTCAGCATGATTGTGTAAATAACATTGTGTTTCAGTCTTTCTCCCCCCTCCCTTTCTC
Source organism: Corvus brachyrhynchos (assembly GCF_000691975.1). Classification (NCBI taxonomy): domain Eukaryota; kingdom Metazoa; phylum Chordata; class Aves; order Passeriformes; family Corvidae; genus Corvus; species Corvus brachyrhynchos. The sequence continues at coordinate 8,266,341 of NW_008240046.1, forward strand.
CTTCACCATGTTTATAAAAGAAGATAATTGAGTATCTGGTCTTTGACTGTTGTCCACAAATACCCTATGTGGAGACAAAAGAAGACTTCATTTATTTTTTTCCATTCCTGAAAATGCAATGCAACTTTTTTTTTAACTCCAACATATATTGAACATAATTTGTCCATGCAGTTGTAGCAAGTTTCAGTCATACTGAGTCTGGGCTGATCACACTTTTTCGCAGGAGGCTCTGTGGTAAGTAGCCCATCCCAAATAGATTCTTTGTGATGTGTTCTGTCCTTGTCATACTGTATTTAACTATTACATTTTAGGGATCTTTTTTAATGATTTGCGTCCCTCAACTTCTGATTGTCCAGGAAGAGTTTCACAAGAGCTGAAAGACTGTGATAAGCCCATGCATATGAGAGTATTTTTAAAATCACATGCTTTATTTATCTTCATATTTCTACCTGTAGTCAAAAAAAAATCACAGTGTTTTAAGTGAACAGCTTATCCTGCTGTTTTTGATGGTTTTGCTGACATGCTGAATCTGTTTTACATTTGTGTTTGGCTATGATGGTATTGGTAGATCACCTGAGAGCCCTGCCTTACTCCCAGTTCATGCTTGCCCTTCACTGAAGAGCTGAAAACTTGACAAGCTGTTGCCCTCATTTTTCTTTGTGACACACCATAGAGCCTTCTTGTTACAAAGTACTTGGTTTGTGTCCCGGGGGTCTCAGCTGTGGAGATTTGATGTATGGCTCACTGTGTCAAGTTTCATGGCTCCTGTAATATTTCATCCTCCTGCTGGTACTGATTTAACACCTCAGTTCCTGGCCATAAATTGAACCCAAAAATTAACTATGTAGACTAGATGAAAATATTTATTATTACTTGTAGAAATAGAAGGTGCAACATGTTTTTCTTTATTGTTTTTAAACATTTGGGTTTTTAAACCCAAAAGGCAGTGAAGGGAGGCAGTGAAATCACCATCCCTGGAAATGTTCAACAAATGACTGGATGTGGCACTTAGTGCCATGATATAGCTGACAAGGTGGTGATCAGTCAAAGGTTGGACTTGATGATCTGAGAGGTCTTTTCCAACCTGAATGATTCTGTGATTTATTAAAGAAAATGTTCTCAGTGGTTCTTTTTCTTGGTACCTGGATCGCCTTAATAAAAACAGTTAGTGGAAGACTCTGGTGTTTACAGGACTATGCCTGGGGGTAACAATCTCCCAGAATTTTTGAGTTCTGCAACACCATTAACAAAATTAATAGTTAGGTCAGTAATTGATTCCAGGCTTAAAAGCAGGTGATACTGATTGTAGGGCTGGGTCATATCTTAGACATAGTAGCTGAGTAAATTGTTCTGGTAAAGTAAACAGTAATACATCAGAATGAAAAGTTTCTGAGTAAACTGTGTGCTGATAAATTGCAGCATAGCAGAGCTTGCCTGTCAAGAATGAGAAGCAAAAAAGGCATCAGCCTATAGTCTTTTTTATCCAGATGTCTTTCTCGTTGTAAAAGATTTACATTGTAAGAAAAAGACCAGGTGTTTGTAGAGGGAAGTTTGGGTAGACTAAGTAATTATTGGGAAGGAAGAAGCAAAAGGGAAGGTACATTTTTCAAAGGCATCCTGCATATCTCTGAGGATATTTACACTTATGGGACTGAGCTGTCCCTCTTTTCATGGAAATCACCTCTTTGCCAATGCTGTGAAGTTGGCAAGTCATGGATGTAGCTGCTTTCCTACTTTCTGGTATCACTTAAAGAAAAATATAGGTTGTGTTCAGATTATACCATAGCTCAGTTTTCCCTGTGTCCGCAGCCTTTTTGGGAGCACAGTGTTAACTGGAAGCAACCTCTGATCCTTCGTTTCCTGGCCCAAACAGAAGCATGTGAATGATAATATGCACCAATAAATCTGAAACAAGTCTTCAGTCTTGGTATGGCTTCATTTTGCAATGATGACCTCCTTTCTGTAGATCTCAATAGAAAGACGTAATGCCTTTATCAATTCTTACTGCAAATAACAGTTTCTCCATGGAATATATGAAGAAATCTTGCTTTAAAATTATAATTTTAAGGTGATTTACAATGCCTATATAGAATGATTGTTGTTTTGAAGTAAGGGCTTGTACAATGTTGTTGTCTTAGAAGTTTGAGTTACTTGATTTTTTTTTTTAAATTTTGGTTTTTGGAATACTGGATTATACCTTATATTCCACTATTGCTTCTACTGCATAGCTTATTCCTACAATTCTCATGTTATTATTATTATAGTAAAATAAAATATATACATGAAAAAATATATATGTACCTGTGAACAAAGTATCTACGTATTTAAATATTTAAGTATTTTTCTAAAAATTTGTATTTTCATTAGCTTCTCTAAGCATCTTCTGGAAAAAAAAGAAAAGGCTTTAAATGAAGAGAGTAATAAGTGCTTTAAATTAAAAAAAATATATATTACTACTTTTGCTCCTCTTTGTACTTCTGTTGTAAAAGTTGTGCAGTGTGCTTTTCTGCATTCAAAAATTTCTTACAAGTAAATAGCTTGATTCATTGATTCATAATTTGTATTGTGTAAGAGGAGGGATGTTCACTTCAAAACTGCATGCTGCACTTTTAGATCAGGGGAAGGACGTGCAGGTGGAGTCAGTGGTACGGAGCGGGAGCTGCTGGTTGCAGTGAGCTGGTTGGGTTTATCCTGCAGCCAAGGGGATCACTGCACGACTTGGGCTTGAAGGCCAGGCTGGGCATGCAGCCTCCACGGGGCTGGTGGAGCTGCCCTGCGTCCCTTCTGTGGGGGTCACTGCTCCTTGGTGGTCTTCTGGTCAGGATCATGCCTGCATATTAGAGGTTATAGAAAAGAAAAGGATCTTCCGAACTTTTATAAAGTGTGTGAGCTTCCCTCCAAAGCAATCAGTGTTAGTGTCATTAGTATTACCTGTGCTTGCCTGTATTCCTGCTTTAGCTGCTTTGAGAAGACCCTGCTGTTTCTCCTGCAGTGGAGATACTATCTTGCAGTTCTACTATTTGGCTCCTGGAGTTAGGATCAGGCCCTACCAAAAAAGTCTGTGAAGATGCTCAAGGGCAAATAAAACTGAAGCAAAATCATGATGATAATTAAAAATTCCACTGTTATCATGGAAGGTGTTAGTGCAGAATGAGATTAAGAAGTTGGTTTTCTAAGGCAGCATCCAATTTCTGTTTTTTCTTTCATTCCAGATATTCCATTCATTTCAGATAGAATGAACGTTTTGTTTTTTTTTTTTTTTTGCCCACTCAGTCACGATACAGACAGACACACAAATACACATCCGTAAAATTGGAATGATTTTTATTTCTTTAGGAACAACTGACATAACGTGCTTTATTTCATGTAAATTCAACTCTCAGTGTTTTCTGTTTTAAGATGGTACCATCTGTGAATTTTAGGAGGGTTTGGTGTGCTGTTGTGCTGTACAAGCTTGATTCTCTGGCCAGAATGTGTTTCTCATGATGAAGAAGAAAATTCATATGTCTCCAGGCAGATGTTTTCCTGCAGGTTTGGCCCTTAGAAGCAAGGAATTTTGAATTCTTGCTTAACTTGGTAAATATGCTGAGTTGGAGATACATTTATTCAGTGTTTAATAAACTAGTTGGGAACAATGTTTCAGATGAGACGGTAAAAAAAAAATCATAGTTTGAAATAGTTTCATTTTCCCACTAGAAAATTGGCAGTTAATAACTACATTATTTGTCAAAAAGTCTTTCAAGCAAGAAACTGAAGTCAGCTTTATTTGCACAAAACTAATGGTCGAACATTGTAAACAATTTTTAGTTACTTCTGTCTTACATAATGCATCCCAGAAGCAACATACATTTGAATGCAAAAGAACTGCACTTTTAGGAAAGTGAAGATAAAAGACAAAAATAGAGATTTCTGCTGACCTTTCAAGTAATTATTTAGTATGAAAAGTTTGGCAGTGAAGCTTTAAAAACCACATTTTGCATTGAGGTTTTCAGTGGAACAGTACAGTTATTGAACACAGCAAAAAGAATAAACTTTTTTAGTAACAGGAAGCAACAGATTATTTTTTAAACTACTTTCATTCTGTTATGCATAACTGTTTCAATTAGGTAGGAATTTTACTAAATAAATGCAACTTTAATTTCTTTTGGTTTGTCATCAGTTTAAATTTCACGAGTCCCACAGGACAGTTCCCATTCTTCATCTGCATAATCCCCATGGAAGGCATCTGGATTCTGGGCTACCAAAGCTTTGATCGTATTAGAGATGGTGGATGTTTCAGGTGTTGGGCAAGAATGTGGGCTCCCTTATGCTCACACAGAGAAGTATTCCTGCAGTTGTATGTGCTTTTAAGCGACTGACTCCTGGCCTTACATACTCTGGCTCTTGAGGAATACACTCAGTGCTGGTAGCTTGGCGAGCAGCTGAAGTTCCAGCTCTGGGTTCAGCTTTGGGTGGTGAGAGCCAGAGACAAGAGGCCATGAACTGGAACCAACCTTTGCACAACAAAGGACGCGGGGACCTGTGGTGCCAGCCAGGGGACTGGACACTCAGAGATACGGCAGGAGCTGAGGACCCCCAGATCTTCCTGTGCTTTCACTGTGAGGGTATAAACCCCCAGGTTTTCCTTTGTTTTGGGCCCCTTCTTGGCAGCACTAGCTTGAGCTGTTATTCTGTTGTTGCACCATGATTAAAATATTTTAGGGATCCAGACGTCTGAGATTGCTACGGGAAACCTGGAGTCGAGCCAATAGGGAAACCTGATCTGACTGTGTGAGAGTGGCATGTGTAGCTGCAAAGGGACCTCAGTGCCAGCTTGGGTGGTGTAGGAGTAACTGGCACAGTGGCTTCTGAATGGTCAGACAGGAACGTTTCTTTAACACATCCTTTGGTGGCCTCCAGTTGTGTTGTGTCAGAGCAGAATGGGACAAGGTAGCAATAAAGTCCATTTGCACTGTTTTGTGCCTTTTGCACTTTTCTTAACTGGTGTATCTGCACAAGTGCTAGGGCAGTGAAATGTCTCGTATAGCCACAAACTGCCAGTCCATTTTGCACTAGAAAAATTTCCTCAGAGGTCTGTCTTTAGATGTGGACAAAGGAAGCAGATGCCAGTGACTGCTTGGAGCAGTCACTTTCTGTTCTATCTGTGCCGGAGCTACAGCAAGTGTACAGCCTGTGGTACCTTCTTTTTGCTGCTTTGCTGATGTTAAGGGAGGAAGGTGTTGGAAATCACACAATGGCAGTTGCTGCAGAGTTGTGAGTGGCTCTTCCCAGCCATTGATTTCATGGGCTCCTCCTTTTCCTCCTACTTTATGTATCATGCAGACACAGATGTAATACTTGTTTTCTAAGAATTTTCTCTGACTTTCTAGGCACAGCTTATTTCATCACCCACCCTCTACCCCTTTTGTATGACAAGCCCTTTCTGGTTTCTGGAACCTCAGACAGTATAGAAGTGTTATGAGAGATGTTTTTTAGGGAAAAAATGCTTGCAGCAGTAGTAGTAGGAAGTGCTTGTGTAGGAGTATGGTGGGAATTAAAATTTGCTTCGAAAAACTAGTTATTGACAGTGAATGATGTTTTGAGTGACCTTTTGTACAGAAGTGGAGTTGGGCTGGTGGTTTTGCAACAGTGGACATTTCCAAATATTCCACCAATTTATGTACAACTTCAAGGTGACACCACTGCCGAGAATTAACAGAACAAGAGGCAAGGAGCACAAACTGAAATAAAAACCAGGAAAGATATTTTTAACCATGGAGGTGGTCAAGCTCTGGAACAGGTTACCCAGAGAGTTTGTGGAGTCTTCATCCTTGGAAATACTAAAAACGTGAGTGGATATAGCCTGAAGAACTTGCTCTAGTTCAGTCTCCTTTGATCAGAAGGTGGACCAAAGACCTCCAGCAGTCAAGTCTCAACCAATCTGTTATTCTGTTGTAAGAAAGGCATGCAATAATCCTTTCTAAAGTGAAGGTAGTTCCCTGGAATATTGTTCTGACTTCCCGCAATTTGTGGTTCACACACTTCTCAATACATTCTGTTGTCACTTTAGAACCTGTAATTATTACACAGAATGTAAGTGTAAATTACACATGCAAAAAAAACCAGACACCAAAATTGTTGTTAATGAATAGCTCCAGTTTTATAGTCACTAGTCTGAAACATTTTAAACAATAAAGAGACAGATTTTGGTTTCTTTGAAGTCTGCAGTCAAAACTTCCACTGGCTTAATGGGACAAGGAACTTTACTCACCACATTTTATAGCTAACAGAAAATACAAACTAAAGCAAAATGAATAAGTTATTTATATGTTTAAACAGTCTATAAAACCAAAACCTCTGGTAATTAAAAGTTCAAGCTACATCTCCTTCCAACCATCAAGCAGCTACCTCTGGTCTGCTCTTTGTGCAGTGTACTAATTGTTGCACACCCACCTTGTGTGCGTTACTTGCTGGCATCATGATCTGGCTGCTTGGCAGAAGGGAAGAGCTGGGAAGCTTCATTATTCTGTAGAAGGGCTTTTAAATGTGTAGAAGCAGACTGGGAGTTTAGGAATGGGCTCTTGTATGTGACAAGACACTTTGTACTTTGCTGTACAAAGAAATCTCTTGATTTCTGATGTTTGAAAGTGGAAAATATTATCATCCTATTTGATAAATGAAACTGTTTGTCTGTGAAGCAAGCATATAAGTAATAGAATAAACATATTTTCTCACTAAAGGGATAGTTTCAGGAAAAGAGGATTAAAATTCTTGGAAAATCAGTGAGGCAGCTACAAGTGTCAGGTGATTATATGGCCTTATGTAAGTACAGAGCTTGGTGTCTAGCCAAGTATTTCTAAAACTTATAGGGTAACTGCTGTTCACATTTAGGCAAGCATAAATCTGAAAGCACTTCAAAACTCAGCAGTCTTTGCTCCTATGTTAGAGATTATTTTTAAAAAGAAAATAAAAATATGTATTAATTTTTTTTTTTTTACTACAGGGAATGCCTAAAGGGGATGTTGTGGTTAAAACAGGGACTTGGAAGAATTGAATTTTATTCCTGCTTTTGTTTTGGATCCCCTGTACTGTAATGGACAAGCCATTTTTGTAGCTCGGTTTCTGGCATAACCATAGCGAATGTGTTTGTGTATATGACATTGAAAAACACAGTGGGTGGTGGTGGGTATGGTTGGTAGGTATATTATCTAGTTGTTGTGTGGCAGTGTATTAAAATAATTTTGTTACTGTTTTTGTTTCATGAAGAAAAAAGTCCTAATTGGAACTTACTGGGAGAAAAAAATGGGTTTTTGTAAAGAAATTTTACTCCCATTTAGTCTAGTAGTGCAGGTCATGATAACCTGCTTCTGAAGGCAACGTCTTGAATGAGTAATTTATTTGTATGGTTTGGTAGGTTTTTTTAACATGTACTAATCTTTCAAAGTCTCTTTTTTCCCCCACAAGATAGCATTCAGAATGCAAATTGTGTCCCATAATGTTATTTTGCTTGCATGTTCACTCTTTTTTTATATCATGCTTACTTTTTGTGCAGTTTATATCACATCACTTTTCCACTTCAGGTTTGATTTCTCTTTAAACTTGTTGAGAGACATAATACCATTGAATAATTCTCTCAGACTCATGCAAATCTTCAGGTATTTAGAATGAGAGAAGGAAGACCTTACACTGGCAGAACATTGCTTGAAGTGCTGAAGATGACTGGCTAAATCTGGTGAGTACTAGTTAGGTAGAATTTGTCAGTCTGTCAGTCAGTCTTACAGATTTTCCTGATCACATACTGAACATACAAAAAGCAAGAGACTAGATACAGTGAATTCAAGAAATGTCTTCAGAATGATGCTTCTTTTGAAAGAGGTTTATGAACTGATGTTCAAACAGAAGCATAAAATGTTTCCATATGACAACAGGATGAAAGATGGCAGAGAGATCTCAGAAAAGGAAGTTAGAATAGACAAGAATGCATTTGGAAGTGTGTTAGCTTTTGCTGAAAGTGTGAATTTGGACATCAGAGAACTCCTGTAATGCCTGCCAGGCTGTGTTCTCTGTCCCCACAGGGCTTTTAGCACTAGAGTTGCCCACCAGGCAGCATCAGATGAATCATTATGAAAACCAAACGAGACAACTTTACTTGAGAGAGAGAGAATATAGAATATAAACAATCCAACTGCCATCTGTATGTTTTCCTGATGAATGGCATTATCACATCTCTTTGTGCCAAATGAGTAAACTGTTTTCACCACACAAATACTGTCTATTCCAGCACATATTACATGCAAACTAGCAGCACAAATTTCAGGGTGATGTTTGCAATGTGAATTTACTCTGCCAGTTGGAATCCTATCCAAAAAGTTCTGGTTAGCAAAGTAATGCGAAAAGAAGTGTGGGTTTGTGATGAGTGTTAGGTCATGAAAACTCCACAGCTTTCCAGGGGCTTATAAAATGCAACTGAGTCCGTCACTGTCACATTACTTACTAATGTGCTTGCAACCAGCTGACTCAATTACAGAGAGATGTACAAGCTGAAAATGTACATGAAAGAAAAGAAAAATGGAAAATAGGTACATGTATGCAGGAGCATTTCAGTAAACTGGAAGAGAATGAAAAGACAAATTACAATGTTGAGGTATTCTCTGCTGTTTCACAGGAACCTTCCGGTACATCTAACCTGGTTTCAGTGAGGAAGGTAACATAATTGGTTTACTGTCTTTTTAAGTAATACAAATATGTATTCTGTGCTTGTAGAAAGAACCTATCCTTTATAAAACAAACTTTTTTCAGAATGAAATAGTTATCATAGCTAACCTAGCCCTCAAATAAGGTTTTCATATTAACAAATCCTAGAGATCTAGATTCTCAAAAAGCATTTGCTAGTTTAAATGTAGCAACTTTTAAGATCTTAAGTTTTGGCTCATTGAGGGTGTTTCTTTGTGCAGTCTGTCTTACATACAATAAAACCTACTCACAGGTTTCCCAAAGCCTCTGTGCAAATCCACGCTTTCTGGCAGCTCATGTTTATTTAACGATAATGTGCTTTCAGTAGAATAATTTCAGTAATGGACCAGTGGCTGCCTGGGCAAAGCTCTGTGGAAAGACAAAAGTCATAAAAAAACTTCAACTTTTCATATTGATTAGAGGAAACTAATTTACAGCAACTGAATATAAATACAATCAGAATTCACCCTGTAAGATGAGTATGTAAGGATAGCAGTGTGACATGTTTGACAGTTGTCCTTCCTGGTCATGGTGCTATTTGGTGTTTCTCATACAGCACTGTATAGTATTAAATGCTTTCAGACCTAGAGGATATCAAATGGTGTTAGCAATGGTTAGGACAACATTGAAAAATACTGCCATTACAGAGCAATAAAAGTAATATTTACCATGAAGAATATCTCCATTACACAGCTTTCAGGAGTAGTGCAAACAGACTTCCTGGAATTGTGTTTGTGAGAATGACCTCAGTCTTTGAAGACCCAGCTAGGATTCGATTATGCTTGTAAACAGTACATACTGCAAGGTGTTGACAAAAAGTTACACTTCTTTTTATTATTCCTTTAAGATGTGTATTTATCTTGCATTCTGTATGTACCTTTCACCTCAAGATATATTTACTAAATAATTTATGATGCACTTCCCCCCTCACCACCTTTTGTGATAGAACAAACTGCTGTACGTCAGCAACATGACTTGTTAGGACAAGAAGTAAAGCACAATACCTAGTTGATAAGGCAGTGCAAAGATTTCAGAGGCAAAAAATGCACCTTTGCATGAGATTCTTGACATTGAAATGGACATCTCTACCAAGAACTCATTAAAACTTACTGAAGTTGTTAGGACAAGAATCTCAGTGTCATCTGAAGAGTTCTGGTTTCTGAAATATTCTTTTAGTAGAAATATCTGACCCTGATAGAGTATAGGATCAGAGATTACCTAATGAACTACTTATGTCACTTCCTGCTGCACCTTACATTTATATGCCAGCTCATATGCCAGCTCCTGAAGTTGGGTATGTGATCAACTGTTTAACTCTGGGAAAAATAAATAAAAAAACTAGAAGATTACAAGATATAAATTTAAAGTCTAGAAAAGGTTTTAGTAACTTGAAACTCAATCAAATTTGGAATAGTTCTCCTTTATAGTAAATAAAGCTAACACAAAGAATTTTTTAGTATCTCAGACTCATATACAGTGATTTGGGTTTTGGAGGAGAGAGACTTTTTTTAAGCATTTCCTGATACTATTTGCCAAACTCTGTTAAATGATTTACTGAGTGGCTTCAGGGCTCAGTTATTGTACAGTTCTTCAGTGTTAATGTATCACTCTTTCATCTGGAATGGAATTACCAAGGAAATTATTTCTCTTGATATTTTCTTGGAAACAGTAATCATTTTTTGTGTCTCATGACATTTGAATTCCATGATGGTTATTTAGAAGTGTTTAATTTTTTTTTTAACATCTTTAATCATTTCCACATCATTTCTTTGTTTGTCTTTCACAAGAATCTCTAATACTACCAGTAGCAGTTCTGTTTCTCTGTGTCATTCTTTGCCATATTAATTACCTCATTAGCTCTCCTTTGCCATAGGGGAATCACATTTTTCTTTCAAATAGTGCAGTTTTTAAAAATAAGTAAAATAAACTGGGATCCATTTGTTCAAATCTTTATTCATCCTTTCAAACCAAAACAAATAATGGTGTACCCTAAACTTGTCTTTTTTATCCCAGCTGTGTCAGGTGTTCTTGTAGAGGGTAATACTTGTCCCACCAAGCTTGCCTTACTTTCCTGTTGAGTGATCTGCGTTCACCAAGGCTGTGGTGTGGCTGAAGGAGGAATGTGTCTAAAGAACTAGGGGTTCTGTAGCACTTGATTCTGATTCTTTGTTAAACCTGGGAGATGAGCAGGAGCTCACATCCAGTAATTCAGTGCCATAGAGATGGAAGACAGAATGGGTCTTTGTGGCCTGCAGTTCCCCTCTCTGCCATGGAAGGCTGGGCTCTACTGTGAGTAACTCGGCTTTTGAGCTGTGAACATCCTAGCATGACAGTTGCAATTGTATGCCTTGAGAAACTGTCCCTTAGCAGAAGTCCAAACATGTGAAAATTTTTTCCTATTTTTCTAAGAATTATCTACTTAATTTTTATTGAATTCTTCTACTTTTTTTACCGCCTATAATTCTAAATGTTATATCTGCAAACATGTATGACCTTGATAGTTGTTGCTTAGCCAGTTGCCTTGTGACAGCATATTCAATGTCCAAAAAAGCCAAAGGAAAAAGCATATTTCATTAGTTATTCTGGTTTTGCAAGTCATTTTCTGAAATAACTTTTGGTGAAAAAAATTTGAAACAGAACCTTTTTGTAAGGTATAAAATGCAGTAATAAGAATTCATATTTTTAGTTTATTGTAACTTCTCCAAAATGTCTGCTGTGTTACTGACTCAGAATAGCTTTCAAAATAGGAGAACTGGATCTCAGCCATGATACTAGCAAAATAAAATAAAATAAAACAAAACAAAATAAAATAAAATAAATTTGTTGATCTTCTGTCCTCTGACTACCTAGATTATTCTCATGATAACCTTTGTAATCTTTGATTTAAAAATATTATACAGAAGAAAGTCTACTTGTTAACAACGTCTGACTGCTTTTCAAACCAGAATAGTGAATCATGTTACAGCACTGAGAAGGTTGATACATAAAAGGAAAGCAAAGCCAAACAAATACATAAATAAGAATTCTTGAAACACAGATTTATTATGATACATGGTAGGTTTGTTAATTCATCAGGAAAGAATGTTTGGATTTTTTTAACTTAATGAGCACATGAGTCTATTTATCACATGCTTCTATAAATAAGTGTCTTTGCAGATGTTTTCTCTTTATTGAAAATACTTTTTCTCTCCTCAGGGCATGCTCCACTATTAATTAAACTATGAATTTCTTTGCTTATTACAGAAGACAGAACACTGTGACAGGCATAGCACTGGCATAACTTTTTGATATCAGTTTAAAGATTTATTTAGAGATTAGTTGTGTAGCACTGATATATTTTATCTGGCGAAACTTTTACACATAACTTTTACACATAAATTCTAAGAGCTGTGGCATTTTATTTCATTGATGCTGTGTCTGGGTAATCAAAAACGATCACCTAATTTCATTGAGAGTGATATCTCTTATAAATACCATGAACTTCACTGACAGCTAAATGGTCTGGGTCACCTAGGATAATTTTATCATCCTAATTAATTATTAATCATTTGTCTGCCCTATTCATACTTCCTGTATCTGCAACCACAGTTCTCTCATAGTGTGGTTCAAATTTACAGTTTTTCTCTAGTGTCAAATGTTGTGTTGTCAGTATCATCTCAGCAAACCCAGCTGTTAATGACTGGACAGTTTCTTCAACAGACAAAATAAACACAATCACAAAACTAATTCTGAAGAGCCTTTATAAAACTCTATAGAGGAAAGGATGAAAGAAAAATAAGGAGTTACTATGTAGGAATTTTGAATTACAATGTACTCTGATATACTCCTATTTATATTACATTTCAACCTGAGATAATTCATTATTCCCGTCTTTTACAGTAAAATACTGAAGTCGCTTGGAAATGTAACAATTAGTAAGGAATAGTAATAGCTTTTATTTGCATGCCCTGTTTAAATGTGGTACCTGTTGACTACTTCTCTTTTTTTTTTTAGCTTAAAATGTTCAAATCTGGGTCTACTAACTAAGCTCATACTTAGAGAGGTAAATATTACAAACCTAGAATCTTTGCCTTCCAGTCAAGGTTGGCCTATCCTGATACTTACAAAGTTAAGCAGTTGTCACATTCTTTAGGTATTATAGCTATCTTGCCTAGGCATAAAAACCATTCAGCACAGTTGGCATACACTGTAAATTACTTTGGGCTCTTCCTAAGGAGAACTTTCTTGGCATAGTTTCTAAGATGCATGCTTCCCTCATTAGAAGAATAGCTTAAAGAAATGCAATATGAAACTACAAGAGATGACAAAGAGCTGTACAATTAGCTTTGTATTTTGTGATAATGTCCGTGAAATCCTTCCTTGTGTGATACAGAGTGGACATGATGTAAAAATCACATTGTGTACAGGATTGTAACAGAAGTCCTGACAGGGCACTGTTCTAGCACTCCATTGTATATCGGCCAAGGATGTAGACCTCTCTTGCAAAGAAATAACCCAAGGTAGTGCTATGTTGTCATGTAACATTCAGTTCCAGTAGTTTGCCTTAGTTTGAATCAGTCACCAAGAGAGGAAGGGGAAGGAATGTTGGGCATGTATATAGTTGTGATAAGTTATTAGTGCTCATGCACCACTAACAGCCATCAGACTCTGAAGGAATGGAATGCAGTGCATCTGCAGGGAGGATATGTTTATGTTGGATTAGCCTGTGCTAATGCAGAGTGTGATTTTCACCATTTTACTTATGCCACTATTGTATCTCTTGTAGGTGAGCCACATTATAGCCTAATTGCAGTGGGCTGTGGCTTGAGTGCTTTTCAGATGTGGAAATGGTTTGCTTTGTGTATCTATAGTAACCAACTGTTGGCATTTTCACTAAGTGCTGTGCATAGGCTGAGGGTGTGTGACTGTTATTATTATCTGCTTTATAACTAATCCCAGAAGGCAATGTAGTATGTGAAGGCTAAATTAGCTTGAAATAAAACAGTTCTGAAGTGCTTCAGCTCTGGCAGCAGAGATGCTCATGAAGTTTAATTGACCCTGCCAAAAATAACCTTTAGTTTGTATAGAGAGACCTTTGGGTGTTATAATTTGTATTTCTTGATCTGAGAACAGATAAAGTACAGTAGCTGCGTGGGCTGTAATGCTCTCAGCTCCTATCACTTCCCTGTATAGTAGACATGCCTTTTAGTGGTGGTACAGCAATCAGCAGGTGAATTTATGTTTTATCCAAAACATCGCTTCTAATTAAATATCTCATCTTCTCAGTGGTGCCTAGCTCTGCTGAACTGTTTTTACTCAAGTAATAAACATTCCTTTGCACACTGCAAATACAGCATTAAGTGTAGTGGCAGTTACATATGGTGAAGGATTACTCAATGACAGCATCTTATCTTACCTATGTGTGAAGGGCAAGAGGTCTTATGATTGTGAAATTGCCCACCGAGCAAACTTTCTTAATAATTCACTAAAGAAATTAGTTTGAAACAAAGCTATGGGTAAAGAAATAATCAGAAACCAAAATCATTACATCATTTTTCCAAACAGAATTGTTTGAGCTGCCACTGCTTGGCTTGTGCCATTATGCCCGTTCCCTAGCACCCAGCCATGTGTGCTTAGGAGCTGTTGATTTCCTTCTCATATGTTTTTTTACTACCATCTCCTTAGGGTTGTGGTGGTAAAACATGAATGGACTTGGGAGTAAAAATCTTGGGGGAATTACAATCACGGAATCATAAACTGGTTTGAGCTGCAAGGGACCTTAGATATTATCTATTTCCAATCCACCTGCCATGAATAGGGACACTCCACACTAGATCAGGTTGCTCGAAGCTGCATCTAACCTGGTCTTGAACACTCCCAGGGATGGGACATCCACAGCTTCTCTGGGCAACCTAATAGTGATATCATGATATCAAATTACTGATACTATGATATATTGTGATAGTAGTGAATTAGTGATATTGCAATCGATACTACTTTGTTAATGTCTTTGCATGTTTTCCAGTGAAAGTAGTTAAGAAGAAATTCTGTCTCTCACTCTATGTTTCTTGTCACCCTCTCTCTGCCACCATTTTACAACAGGTAGTTTGCCATTAAAGCCTATTTCTTAGTGGGTAACATATTACAGAGCATGGAGTAGCATGTTACAGAGCTTGGTGTGTATAAGTTTCATACTGTTTCTTCTAGGATGTGTTATGTATGTGGAGAACTATCGTAACCTAAAAATACTTTATTGCCTTAAAAACAGACAATATAAAAAGTCTTCCTGTATATTGTGAATCAGAAGTCAGGTGGAATTCATGTTACATCACTTTGTAAATGATGTGGTTTTAAAACTGCGGTTAGCAGCTTGTTCTGATATTGGCATTCCATAAAAAAGTTAAATGAGTTTTTGAGAACAGGGCAGTATGTTCCGTGCCATGTCAAAAGTGAAAAATGCAGCTTCAGATACTGGAAGTTCCTGCCAGATGACGCAGTTTTTATTAAATTGTCCAACCCTTACGTTGGTACTTTGCTGTGCTGTTCTGCCTTGTGCAGGGATGGTTAAAAAAGATTTGTCCTTGTAAGAGAAGGTAAGTAGGCTAAACACAGTCATCCTGCTTTATTGCTGTAACATCAAGGCACTATAAAATCTGCAGACAAAGCAGATGGGAGAGGAATCTACAGCTTTCCTAATTCATTTACATAATCTTCAGCTTTTCAGCTCCATTTTTACATACAAAGATAGTTCCTCATCACTTGTATGTACAGTCTCTTACCTTTCCCATGCACGTTGTTTTAGAATTTTTGAAGCGTCAGGATTCCTTCACATCTTCAAATATTTTAATTATGAAATCCATCTTGATTGGTTGAAATTAACCTGCTCCTAAACATCCACAAGTAATGATGGTTGTTGGCTTATTTTTATACCATTGCTGATAAAACAGCAGATGATGAGTGATCTGACAAGTATTGCAACATTCTGGCAGCAATTATTTGTTTAATTAAATTATACATGATAATGTAGGGTATGGGCTGCTCTGCTGTGAAGCCTGCCTGTATAGGTAAGTCTCAGTTTATATTCCCTTACTGCATGCAAAATTCCTTAAATTCAGTGAAATATTGGATAAGAGTTGCATAACATATAACAGCTGGCCTGTTATAAATTCATACTCTAGATTATGCAGAGATAACATTTTTGAGTTAAAATATCAAGCGATTTCCTGGGTTTTTTCAGTCTTGCCAGAACCCACAGTACCAAACCTATAGTTCTCAAAGGCGTGGAAAAGAAGATGGGTATGAGTTTTAAAACCTGCTGCCTTGCTGAGAAGGCATTAAGCATAAAGTAAAGAAACACGGTAACGCCAGTCAGCAAATCGTCAGCTTCTGGCTCCTCCCAAGTTTCAGCTGACTTCCTACCAGACCTGTGAAGCAAGCTGTAAGAATTGTCTTCCTCTAGGCGCTAGGCAGCAGTTTCCAAGTCAGCTTGCACCACAATGCCTGCAGAAACTTGGTGGAAACAGCAGATTTTATCTTGCCTGGGGATTATAGTCTGCTGCCTGAAAAGATGGTGTTGACAGTGTGTTCCCTATTAAAAATGCAGTAGTACAGTATACAACTTACATAATCATCCACTCAGTAATAGAACTATTCAAAGCACATCCTTACCAATCTCCTTTTAAAATCAGCAGGGACAATAACCCTGGGGTTTATCTGAATATGTCTGAGGAACAAATTCTTCTTTTAGGATATGTTTGACTGTTCACTTATTCATTCATATTTGTATGTCAGATAGGTAGGTTGGAATCATCTAGGCTAATCCCCATGCTCAAGCAGCGTCAGCTAGAACCAGTTGCCCAGGACCATGGCTGTCAAATTTTTAATATCTCCACAAGTGGAGATTCCAGAGCCTCTCTGGGCAGCTTATGCCAGTGTTTGACCACACTCACCAGTAAAGAAGTGTTGTCTTGTGTTCACACGGACTTGCCTGTGTTTTTTTGTGCCCATTGCCACTTGACCTGTTGCTGGGCACTAATGGAGAGTCTGTCTCTCTCATTCTTGTTTCCTTGCATCAAGTATTTATTGAATGATAGAATAGTTTGGGTTGGAAGGGACCTTTAAAGGTCATCTGGTCCAACTCCCCCTGTGATGAATATGGATGATGCTCTGAGCTATACCCTTACCCAACCCATTAGACCCATTGATGGACCTGAGCTTTCTCTTCTTCAGGCTGAAGAGTCTCAGCCTCTCTTCAAACAACAGATGCTTCAGTCCTTTAATCTCTGTGCTGGACTCACTCCATTAAGTCCATGTCTCTCTTGTACTGGGCAGTCCAGTCCTCGTCGTGCAGTGCTCCAAACTGTGGCCACACAAGTGCTGAATAGAGGGGGAAGATCACTTGCTTTGACCTATAGTCATTGCACTTCATATTACCCAGGATGATGTTGGCCTTCTTTTCTGTGAAGGTGCATTACTGCTTTGTGATCAGCTTGTTGTCTACCAGGACTCCAATGGCCTTCTCTGCAGAGCTTCTGTCAAGCAGGTTGGTCCCCAGTGTATATGGTGTCTGTGTTTATTCTTCTCCACAGTTCTCTTCAGGACTTTGTATTTCCCTCTATTAAAATTCATGAGGTTCCTCTTGAACCAATTTTCCAGCTTGGCAAGGTCCCACATGGTAGCACAACTATGTGGTGTTTCAGCTGCTCCTCCCAGTTTTGCATAATCTGTGAACTCGCTGAGGTGCACTCTGTCACATCACTTCAGATCATTAGTGAAGCTGTTAAACAGTATTAACCCCAGTAATGATCCCTGGATTACAGCACTTGTGACTCGCCCCCAGCTGGACTTTGTGCTGCTGATCACCACCCGGCAAGCCTGGCCATTCAGTCCATTTTCAAGCTGTGTAATTATCTAGCCTTTAATTTGTCATCTTGTCTTTGAGGATGTTACAGGGTCTGCCTTAACTCAAGTTGAGGTAAACAGCTTGAGCTGCCCTCTCCCCTCATCCAACAGGCTGCTCACTGTGTAGAAGGTTATCAGATTGCTAAAGCATGATTTTCCTTCTGCAAACTCATACTGATTGCTCCCAATCTCCTTTTTTCCCTTCATGTGTTTGGAAATGGTTTCCAGGATGATTTTCTCCATCATCTTTCCATGGATATAAATTGCTGCTATATTGTTTGCCTGTGGTTGCAGAACTCAGATAATAGATTTGATAGGAGAGCTGTCCTATTCATTTTATTTTAGACACACTTAAATGATGAAATCTCTAGATCCTGGATTTTCTTAAATGTCTCTCAATTATCTTATGGAGATTAAATTGAAATTTGTCTTGTGGCCAGTGGATGGGAGGAGGCATGGAAGAGGAGTGAGTAGAAATCCTGTAGAGCATTGCAGGCAGCGAGGCTTCAGGGACTAAAAGGAGTGGTTGGGATGTGTGTGCAAAATACTGTATTTGCAATTAATTCAAGATTATATGTTTTTTCTGCTTTTGTAATCTCCTCCTTTTAGAGCAATGCTACATTGCAATTGACTTGATTAAAAAGAAGTCTAATATTCCCAGTTAATGCCTATATTTATTTTATAAGTGAAACTCTGAAGAGTGACACATAATCAGTGGCCTTGCAAAGGTTTGGGAATATTGCTTAGAACTTGTCTTTCAAGATTATTTAGTTCCATTTTGGCTTTTCAAGACTGTGGATAGACCAACAGGAATGTGTTAGGCCAACTCCCTTACTCCATTCAGTTGGATATCACCTTACCAGAAGTGGATCTGTAGGACACACTGGTGGGTTTGTGTGGGCAAGTTAGATATTGCCTACCAAACCAACCATGGCAGAGAGGGAGAGAAATTGGAAATCTGTCAGAAGGTGCCTCAAAACAATGCATATTCTGGTAGCTAATTTTCTTTTGCTTGCTAATCAAGGAGGACAAAGTCATTCCTGC
>NW_008240046.1:8285000-8310461 GCF_000691975.1 Corvus brachyrhynchos
TTCCTGCTACTCAGATGTTTGGGTTTTTTTCTCATCTTTGCCTTGAATGTAAGTATTTCTTCTCTTTTTAGGTGTGGGTAAATCAGAGAAAAATCTAGGTGGAAAGGCAGTCAGACAGAGTGAAATTATGAGGCTTTATAAATAATCCTGTTTTGAATATACTGAATATACTCAGAGAAGTTGTGTGATTGGATGTGGTGTATGTAAAATAAAAGGTCTTAAGAGAAAAATTAAAGACAACTGTCAAAAGCTTTTTGCTCTTGTGATTGAAGGCTAGAAAAAATGAGTTTCATATCAGCACCACATTGTCAGCAGTGTTGAATGGCCTGATTACTGCAGCAATTAAAAAAAAATATTATGAAAATTAGCTTTGCTGGCCAGATAGAGAAAATACAATTTTAATTATTATTATGGCTTGTTTGTGAAAATGCTAGTAAGAATTCATTACACTTACACCATCAAGCCTCCAAATTCTTGCTTACTGTTCGTAGCTTTTAGGTCCCTCCTTGCAGTTTAGAATTTTGCCAAATGATTGGCCCATGTATTTTCAGAACGGGTTCCAAAATTTTTTCATCCTATTCTGTCCTATGCTGATAATTATCTTTGTCCTGACTTTTTTTTTTTTTTCCAGTAGTTTACAATTTAGCTCAGTATTCCATCTGCTCTTCCTATAGTACCAAATAATATAAATAACAGATTTGTCATGTCTTCCATGAACAATTCTGTTCTGTTCCATCTCTTGCAAAGTGAGTGCAGGCACAGAAGTGGGAAGTTTATCACCCTGATGAGGTTATTTGATACAATAAACAGCTGGGAGATGAAAGCTCATCTGTTATGAAAATGTTTTATCTTATGTTGTGGGACACCTAGGATTTTGAATATGGAACAGTAGCTGGTAGTTTAAGGTCAATCCCTACTTGAAAGTCAGTGGCTACCAGGAAATGCCTCAAACGTGCAAGGCTAGTTCGACTCCTTTTTCTGCTTGTGCTCAGAGCTGCTCTGTTTTAAAGAGTGCTGTTAAGGGATGCTACTGGACTCTCTCACACTAGAAAATTGTAATATAAAGTTTGTAGTGTAAAGAATCAGCTGAAATTCTACAATTGCACTGGAGGATTTTTTAAAATAAGTTCTGAGCTGGCATAATGTGCAAGCATTACTTTATGTTTCTGAAAGGCTATCTACCTTTGATTCAATACCATTCTGAGTCTTAAAATTTGCTGTTGTCACTACTACCATGCTTGCCTATCCCTAATTTGATTTACCATTAAGAAACTTAGTCTATCTCTTTCGTGTGGCTAATTTATATTTTCACTCTAGCAGAAGAAGAAAGAAAAGGAAAGAGGAAAGAGAAGAGAGAGTCATTGTTTTGTGATGACAGGATAAAAGGTGTTGCTTTAATTCTTCCTCTGCAGACCTAAGAGTAATTTTGGAAATATTCTACTTTTAAAGAGTTATCTCCACTGATTCTCTCCTTGTAATAGTGCTTAGCATTTTCAGTGTTCAGCATTCAGGTAAAGAACAGTATATATGGATCTCTTGGGATAGCATGTTCTAACTGTAGAACATCCAGATTCGTAATTTCAAACTTAATGGATAGAGTCGGCAGTTTTATTTTCTGCTTTGTCTCGGTGCTTTTATTTTCCTGTGGAAAATTCTGATCTCACAGTTCCACAGTCAGTTTTGCTTTGGCATCTAGTTTGTGTTTTCCCAAGATGCATAGTTAGTTCTTGCTGATCACCCCTCATGGCTGAAGGAAAATGCAATGTACATTTTAAGACCTATTCCTGAAAAGTAGCTTCTGTGGGATGCTTATGTAAGCAGGCTGCAGTGTACTCTGTTTTTTGAAGGCATTTCTGGTACAGTGGACAAAACCATTACCTGTCATTGTTTGTAATACTGTTGGGGTTGGGTTTTTTCATTATTTTATTTCTTTTCTTCATTACATGGTACATGTATAGCATCCTTTCTGGATCCTTTTGTTTGTACTGGTTTAGGAAGATACTGTTTCTAGACATTCTGCAATATTTTTCCTCTTGTATCTGAGCATCCTCTGAAGATTTTTTTTAATTGAGGGACTTTGAGAACCATGGTCCTAGCTATCTCTAATGTAGATTATTTGGGATTTTTCTAATAATTGCTTATGTCTTAGCCCCATATGCTATCTTGTTTCAGCTCGTACTTTTTTCATCTCCCATATTCACAATGCAGGATTAGACCATACAGGCCTGTTTTAAAATTATTTGCTGATTCGCCTTTATTTTGGTGTGTGAGTGAGTTTGTGCATTCTCAAAAGTCACACTGTGGTGTGGCATAGAACTTAGATTTTATTGAATAATTTTATGTAAGCAGGTGTAAGATTTCTGGAGTAGATGTCCTCTAATGCACAGCCCATTAGATACACCAGGGGATTCCTTTGTCTCTTGTTGATCTAAACTAGGTATAATCCCTAGGATCGCATATGCTTATTCAGCGTGATAATCTGTCACAAGAGAGGTTAGCTAACATGTGGCCCTTTTGTTATTGCTGTCTTTGGCCAAATTGGTGTCACTCTTTAAGGAATGGGACTGATGCCTGTTGCTGAGTCTGGCCTTGACAATATGCCTATGTTCACTGCTTGTTTCGTCCTGAACTCATTATAGTGCTCTTTCTTTGACCTTTCTATGCTTTTAGGCCTATTGTGCTTCTATTGCTGTTTCAATTCTAGGGCTCTTCTAGCTAAATGAGAGCTCTGGCTTGCCTGATTTTTCTCCTATTTCCTTTTGCTAGAAAGTCTTGTGTGTCTTAGATCCTTACCTGATCTGATTTCTAACAAATGAAGATCAGAAGTTCAAGAATAGAGGCTCAGTTAGAATGAATACAGGAACCTTTTTCCCACTTTAATGCTCTGTGATGTTCACCCTGGACAATGCATTCTTCACAATTAATGTATTGAATTTTTCTTTAGAAGTCTGATTGGTAAAAAAACTTGGATTAAAAACATATATGACAGAAAGGAAGAAAGGCAAATGCAGAGCCCAGTTTCTATTCCCACTCCCATCCTGTATTTTTTGTCTTGCTTAGAGCATGAGTACACAATTTATATACTGTCCTAAGGAACCAGGACCTTGCAATGCCAAAGTAAAGAGGATGGAAAATATATGTATTTCATTGACATCATATCCATGTTCAGAGGCCACTTCCTCTCATCTCTCCTCTTAATCTGCCTTTGAATCTGTCAGACTGCCATGGCTGCTATTTTTTTTTGTCAAGGGTGCTGTGCCTTTGACATTGACAGATATATGATTTTATCATATAGATTTCAGAAAAGCATGCCCACTAAGTGCACTTACTGTTTGATTATTTCTTTGAAAACCTTTCCATTTAAATGGAGAGAGACATAATTTGTCCAGCTGCTCAACCTTGCCATCAGGGACATGTTCCAGGGATAAGCAGGATTTAGCAGAGGTTAAGGGGTTACATTTGTACAAGAGCTACTTGTTAGTATATTAGTGACGTATAACAGAAGGATTCACTTCAGGCAGGATCTAAGTGTGGTCTTGGTACATCAGTTGATCTCTTACAATAAGCTCCATTCTAAACTAGACAGCTTGATCTTTTGAGGCTCATCCATTTCTAGGACAGTATTTATTGTTTTTTTAAATGTTCAGGTAAATACTTAATCTGATAAAGATTTAATGGAGAAAGTCCTTTATTCATAGTAATTTTTTTTATCTCAAGCAAACTGCAGTGGAACTACAATGTTAGCTTTTACCTTGACAGCTTCTTCAGAAATATGCTTTCTTTGGCATATGCTCTTTCACATAACCTGTGCCAGTTATGTCTTGCATATTAACTGCAAACACAGGATGTGATATAATGAAACCCAGAGCATATCTGAATTAAATTTGGCATTGCTGCAGGAAAGAGCCAGTTAATGTCCTTGTGTAATGCTTATGTAATAGATTAGATTCTCTGCCTGGCTGTTCTAGTTGTCTGTGGTGGTATATAAAAAGCTTGCCAGCTTGCTAGTACTCAATTAGCTCATTCACTACGAGTAAACTAGCTTTCTATCTTACCGGAGGAAAGCGCTTCCAATCTTCTAATTGGTTTATGCATATAATCTTTTCCACACACCAACAAGTGCAAAAGTTGATGTGGTAATAGAATCAGAGAATAAAGTAAGAAGGGGGAAAAATACAGAAAGATCATAACTCAATCTGTATGGGTTTATTAATAGCACCATTTTTTAGTCCTTCAGTTCTTTTTGGTTACTTGAGACAACAGATAAATCTTAACAGAGAAGAAAAGGTATCATAATCACCTAATGCATAAAAATGGGGTTTTTTTCCAAGATATACAGTTGCTGTCAAGCTCTCAAACTAAATTTGCTTTAAATATATTATTTTAACTTTCTACATACTTTCTTTTTAATGTTTTTAGAGGATACAAGTAGGCTTTAGTTGTTACCTGTTAGCAGTTTTTTATAGTAATTTTATAAATTTTATAAAATTTACAAAACTGATAAAAGAGGAAATTTTCTCTTTAGAAAGCATGTTTGGAGATACTATGTCAATGTTAGTTCAGGGTTTTTGAAAAATTATGCCTTGTAGCCTATTTTATGGCATAGAAGATGACCTTTTAGGACTTTTAGCTGAAAGATATAATAATCTCATGATAGTATTTTTAGTGGACCTACAGAGTAGGGGCTCTTGAAACAGAATTTCTTCAAAACTTTTACCTGTGAACATTGTCAGGACAGAACCAAGACAGTGCTGGGCTTTTGTTGTTTTCTGGTTCCTCCCAGGGCAGAAGCACTGTGTCTGATGAGAGGGATCATCCTGAGATGGGACACACACCTTCCAGGTTTCAGCTGCTTCTTCAGCCTTATGACATTCTTGTGACTTGTCTTTGTGACATCAAAAAATGCAGCAATACCTCTTCTAGAGTTAACCAGGGCTATGGCGTTGCTCCACTTTAAATTTTGTTATTGTAGCCCCTTGTCTGACTTGTCATCCATACAGAGTCCTACCATGAATGAAACGTTGGAAATTCTTGATCCAAAGTATCAAACTTTCAATACTAAGGAAAACTTGAATGTTTTGCAAAGCTATTGGTGACATCTACTTCATATTCTGCTTTATTTAATGTAAGCTGTTCTTAAAACTGCATAATTTTCTTTTGAAGTGCTGGGATGTTTTATAGATATTTTTCATCTGAATGTACATCTATCTTGCTCATCTCATAGCTATTGCATGTTTAGAAATTTTTATATATGCACATAGCCAATAATATACTTTATAGTTTAAGAATCAGTCTAACAGTAAATATTAACTGAAAGCTTAATTCTCCTACTAGATTTTAAGCAGTTCCTTGCTACATGCAGAAGAGAAAGTAATTTTCCTAAAGACTTTTGAGTCTTTAATAATAATTCAAATTTGAAAAATTGCATCAAGTTGCAGTTGAAAAGCTTTATGTAGGAAATCAGGGCCATGGTTTCACTTGACCTATGTTTTTAGCTTCTTCTAAATTTCAAGAGAATAGCTCAGAAAATAGGTTGTATTATTAAAATAATGGCCTGATCAAAGAAAATATGTACGTTCCTGTTGCAGCATGACTAGGTACACTTTATTCTGCCAAAAGCTTTGCTCTGTGCCAGTGAACCTCTTCTGTTCATTGGACAATATCTTTCACAGAGGCGATTTATGTAACTGATTTCCAAGATACCCAGTGTAACTCTCTGAAGGAACTGCACCTTCTGGGTATTCTCAGGCTGGACATCTGGTTCTGACTGTTACTTGATAAGAATAAAATGTCTTATGGTTTGCCTGTCCCTGTGAGCCTTTTTGAGCCCTTATTATCCTAAAAACTTTTCTCAAAGAAGCTGGATGTGTTGATTCTCCCCAAGCACACCGAGTCTCAGAGAAAAAAGAATGGCACCTTGGAGAAGAGAGGCCTCCTGGGAGACCTCACTGTAGCCTTCCACTACTTAAAGGGGACTTAAAAAAAGAGGAAAAGTGACTTTTTATATGGGCAGATAGTGACAGGGCAAGGGAGAACAGTTTTAAACCACAAGGTGAGAGATTTAGATTAGAAGTTAAGAAGAAATTCTTTACTATGAGGGTGGTGAGGCACTGGAACAGGTTGCCCAGAAAAGTTGTGGATGCCCCATCCCTGGAGGTGTTCAGGGACAGGTTGGATGGGGCCCTGAGCAACCTGATTTAGTGGATGGCATCCCTTCCCATGGGGCTGGAACTAGATATCTTAAAGGTCCCTTCTAACTCAACTATGATTCTTGAAGGGTCTCCTGGTGCTGACCTTGTCAAAAAAACCAAATCTCTGAGAGCTTCCTTTCCATCTCAAAATGCAGGATACTTTATTTTCCACAGAATGAGAAAGTAACTGGAAGTGGTGATAACCTTAATAGTGCTCTTTTGACTGTGGTTTACTGCTGTGGCTCACCCCCTGTCCCATGACTCAGGGTGGATGTATTCCTCAAATGGGAGCAACCAGGCTGGTGTGTGTAAGCATAGGGGAGGGAAGTGCCTGGATAGCCAGGGAGCTGTGGTGTCCGGGCACAGTGGGCAGGGCAGGTCTGGTCAGACACCCAGGGTAAGGTACTGCCCAGCAATCACCAGGCAAGGCCATAGACATGAGGCAGGGCTGAGGCCGGGCTGGAGGGGCAGCCTGTGGGTCCATGGGGCTGGTGGCCAGGCACAGGCACAATCCATAGCTCATGTGGGAGACAAGCAGTTGTGGCTCAGCTTGAAGACAGCTTGTGTGGGAAAGGGGAATCAGCACCAGTGGAGCCTCCCCACAGCACCATCGGGAGGGCTCTGTCCAGGGTCACCAGAACCCCCCTGCAGAGGGATATAAATGTATCTCTAGGAGAACATTTCTAGTGATGGATGCCTTTCCGTGCAGTGTCCAAACCTCATCGCTGTTTAGCAGTTTCCAGCACTGATTCCATGCCCAGTTCCTACTGCTAAAGGTTCAGGCCACTTTCTGGATGTGACAGAGAATGTCTGTTGCTGTGGCAGAATGCTTAGGAGAGAAACTCTTGATGACTAGGAGTTCAGTTCTGCTGATAGACATGGGAGAAGTTATTTGAGAGACAGATTCAGTTTTCTGTAGACAGTTAGTCCTTTGTAATGCTTGTCATAAGGAAGAGGTCAGATGGATTTTAGGAGCCTGTATTCTGCCAAGCATTGTGAAGACCACTCAAGACTGACAGAAACTTTTTTGGACTGCCAAACCTCTTTGGAAGGTTCCACTTCCTCTCATATTGTTATAGTTATGATCATCTATTTATCATAGTTTATCAGACATTCTTTCAAGAATGGATGGTGTAGTTACAACAAGAAAAATTGTTAAAATACATTAAATTATAATAAATATTCCATTTAAATAATTAAAAATCATCATCAAAAAATGAAAAAAGTGTGCAAGTTCATGATGCAGAGACTTCTGTGATGCTCTCTTGTGGTACAGGAAAGGATAACAAACTTACTGTTTTTTGATTATCATACCTCTGTCATTTACAGACAGTTGTTTGGGTGGAAGTCAAAATAAAGAGACTTTGTTTAGTGTCTATGCCCTGAAAAAAGGGATTGGCATCCATGAAATTTTTCAGAGACTCTGGGAAGGAAACCCCTTTATGAAGACAAGACAGAAGTGCTAATTGTGGGAATAAGAATATTTCCTGTTTATTACAGAGATTTGCTTGAGGTTTGTTGTTGAATCTTAAGCAAAGTCCTACTTACCACAGATACAAAGCATTAGAAATTTACAGTATGTTAGATCTTACGAAAAGTTGCTCATCCTCTTAAATAGTACATACTTTAAAACTGTTTTCTTTGAAGGAAGGTTTCCCAGTAGCTACAGCAAGCTGTCATCAAACTTGGCAAAGAAATACAATAAATCTTTGCTTGACACTCAGTCATTGAAATTGCCCCCTGATGAAAAGGAAGCTTACTGATTAATTATTTACCTCTGCTCTTGCACTTCCTCCATATCCTCCTGTTCCTGCTAGGAATGCTAGGAAACGGGGCACAAAATGACTGGATAAGTATGGGAAATGAGCAGTGGCCCAGTCTTACGTAGATTTCAAAATCTAGTCTCAACTTGCTATAGGGCTTGTCACTATTAGATTTGTGGTGAGAGAGGTAGAAAAGGTCAAGGTGAGGATTTTCTGTGTATCCTTAAATATCATATAATTATACAGCTGTGTCCTTTTCTCCCACATTCTTGATAGTTTGTTCTTGAGAAGATAATGCATCTGCCAGTATCAGCATGTACAGGGATTTGTGGATTAACGTTTTTAAAGTTATGTTTTATCCCTAGAAGCCAGAAAGCCAGAACTATAAGAATTAGAAATTAGTATTCAAAAATACTTTTTAACAGTTCTCTGCTTTGCTCAGAAAAAAAAGGCTGCACTTCGCCCAAACTGGAGTAATTTTTACTCCTTTTGATTAAAATTAATTGGAACTTCAGTGATATATTTTGAATATATTGTCACATCTTTCAGGCATTTGTGGAAGAATAGTAAAATAACGGTCACCAACATCTCTGGTTTGCTTAAGACTAGAATTTTGGACCAGCAGTGTCCATTTTATTGCATTTGCATTTTTGCTTCTGTGTCAAAAACTTGAGGGTGAAAGATGTGATTGACTTTCAGCCAAATCCTTTTCATCACACCTACATTTAGAGGAACTCATTACTATCAGTCAGGAATTTCTGATTTTTTTCCCCCTCCTCTTTCAGTTGTTAGTGCTTTTATCCATTTCCTATCTGTTTAATTAGATATTTGTAGACCTGCAAATCCCTGTGCAGACTTGGTGTACTGCAGCTAAAGGATCAAATAAAGTGGATTACATTTATAATGTAAATAGTTGTTTTCCAGTTTAACACATATTTATGGTTTACCTTAGTTAACAAAACGGTAGAATTTCCAACAGATTATAACTATGGCAACAAGAACAGAGAAGATGGAACAATTTTTCAGAGGGTAATAGGCAAATGACTCTCAGGGTTTGTTTCCACTGCTGGTACTCTGTTCACAAGTCAGAACCATTAATGTGTGATATCTGAAACATTTGGCAGTCTCACGTCTATGAAATGAATACAATGTGAAATCATAGAATGAAAACAGTGGATGTTAAACAAGCTTGTGATTTGGAGAAATAGTCTACAAAAGATTTGGTGAAATTTGTGAAATCACAGGGAATGGCTCCTTGTTATGTATCTGGTTGAAAATGCAAACAAATAATCAGTGCCAGGTTAAGTTTTTACAGCATGAAAGTAATTATATTTTTCATAGCAATTAACAATTAAATATTCACAAATTCAAAGTTATTTTAATGATAATTATAACAATGTGTATACACTTCCCACTGCATACAATACAAAGGTCCATCTTCAAAAATAAGAAAATCTAGTTTCTCACTGAATTGCTCTGGTGAACCTGATGAAACTTTAAGCCCTTTATTTCTTCTCATAGTGAAAAGTGTCAGAGATTATTGTCATTATTCATCATGGTTTCAGTTTCCTCTTTTAGAGAGATTTTTCCTCTACTGAAATGTTCTGTAAAACCTGGGTCTGTCTCTCCCTGCATGCCCTCTGTCTGCATAGGTTCTCTTGGAAGTCTGTGGATGAATTCTCCAGCAGCAATTCCAGGTTCAAGGGTGACTGTTCAGTGAGTTGGCATGGAGGAGAAAGAACTTACAGTTCTGACTGCTGGTCATGAACACTTGAAATCCTCTGGTGCTTCATCACAATTCTGGTCTCACTCTCAAACAAAATACTTCTTCCATTCACTTCTCTGTGACTGTTATTTTTCTTTCCTTTTCTTATCACTGAGAAAACAAAAGTCTCACTCTAGTGCCTGACAGCTCTTCTGTAGCCACTGCCTGTGGCACTCTCTGTTTCCCAGCTTATTATGATTCTTTAGCAAAGTCATAAGAATAAGTCAGAGCCAAAGTCATAAGCCTTCCAGAGTCCAAGTCAGACTGAATGCATCCTCCCACTGGAGGAGAGAAAGCTCAATGCCTCAAGCAGAGATTCCACTGTCTCGTAACCGCTACCTCTGATCACTCCCTGTGCAGTCAGCCCTTGCCAGGCTCAGCATGAGTCTGAGCTCTACCTGGGGCTCAGGGAAAAGTAGGACAGTTGAAGGTTGTTCATTCATAGCTGGTGCTGCAGTGGAATGGCTCCTTCTCCCCAGGAACTTCTGCCAGCCAGGTAGCATTGCCACTACGGCTGAGCAAAACGGCTTTACTGCAGGCCCCAGAGAAGGGCTGACCACCTCTACGACCGAGAAGCATTTGATTCACCTGTTGAGCAGTGCCAAGGGTCAACAGCATGATTATTGTGATGAGTCATCGTCATTCAGCTGAAGAGGATCATGGAAACCCTGTGGGAAAGGAACCCTTTTGAAGAGAATAAATCAGCTCTTTTTAGCTACTGATCTTCTGTTCAGACTGTTTATGGTGTTGGAGAATAAGCTGGTCATCAGAGAGCACCAAGCGGTGGGACAGAAGGATGGTATAATCTCAACAGTTTGTTGAAGTGGAGATGGAGGAGGCAAGGAGAGGCCCACAGGCAGATTTAGAGGCTGATGATCATTTAACATCTCTACAGAACTGGTAGCTGAGAATAAGGTGGGGGATGCAGGTCTCCCACAGGAAATACTGCTGTTGCAAGCAGTAGTTTTCCTTATGCCACAAATCTCTAGGTTTTTGCAATCTCTCATGATAGGATTTGTGGGGTGAGAGTGCAATCCCAGCAAGGCCTCCTGGTGAACAGGACATACACAGCAGTCAGGTGGATGGGTATTTCTTCACTTGTCTCCAAACACAAAGTGTCCAAAGGATAGCCAAACAAGGTGACTCTCTCTTTCTTCTCAGGCGGTTCCTCCAAATAAGTGCCATAAGACCCATCAACATTCTAGTCTACACATTTCTATCCTCCTTACACATGTTGTGTCTCACTGCATTCACCTAGGTCTGTTCTCAAATTCCTGGTCTTCTAACACTGTATCTAGTCTTTATGTTCTTCTGTGTCCCACTGTTTCACCACTGGAATTAAGGACCTTATCCATGTTTAAAGTCAAGAGCCTGGATCTAGTGAATAGTAGAGGACTGTGGCTTTTATACTTGTGGGTGAGTGCCATTTCTGTTTTGAGGACTCCTTCCTGGAGTACCTGTAGCCTCTTCTGACTGGGAAGGTTTGGTTAAGGATTAGGGGAATGAGTAAAAACAGTGTTTGGGAAGAGGATCAATAGCTGAGACAGAGCAGGAATAGATGTACCAAGTGTGAGTGAGGAGGCTTGGTGTTTGGGCTTTTTTTGTTTTGCCAAGGTTGTTAGTAGGGATCTTGGCTGTGACTTCAGCATACAGTCAAATAAATATGCTACAATTCAATTTTTTATATAATCACACATTTTTTTAGTTTGTTGCAATTAATCTGAAGTGCATGTATAAGGAAATAGCTTTAATCTTACATTGAAAATCAATCAGTTTTAGATTCAGAAATTCAGGTGCTTTTAAAAAGGGCCAAGACAGGTTTGCAGTGCAAAAGAAGTTTCTGGTAAAGTAGTTTATTTTGAGAGTGTTTAAAGGATTATAAATGTGTAGAAGTGTGTACAGATGACACACGTTTCCTGTTTTGAAATTAGTCTAAGTTAAATATATATGTATGTAGGTACTTCCTGGAACTGGAAGAACAAAATGCATAATTTTGTGAGTTTTATGTATCTGTACTGAAAGGAGATACACTATGTATTTAATTAGTACCTTTAAATTAAGAAATAATGGCTAATGGGTCTGCTGACCCTCCTGACAAATCTGTGCCTCCAGCTTCCCTCTCAGCTGGAGCCTGCCCTCCCACCAAATCTCTTGTGGAGAAGTCCTGGCTTCTGTATTTTGTTTGCAGAATGAGTAGTGACCTAAAAGCTTTTTTTGTACGGAGCGGTGTCGCTTTTCTCAGAAGATGTTGCCTTGTAATTGAAAACGTGATCTTATCAGTGGTACCCAAAGTACTGGTACTTAATGGTTGTGCCTGACCATTTCAAGGTTAGTTTTCACAGTCAAAGAAAAAAATTATGAAAGCTTTCAATTAATCCACCTGCTCACTCATGCATGTTATGCATTTCCCATTGGAACAAAACCAAACAAAAGCAAATGGAAGGAGGGAGACTTAAAATGAGCCTTACTATGCGTTGAAAATGCTGATCCGTGATAAGCAGGAGGAGCGCGTCTGCTGCGGTCGCTGGGTCGCTGCTGCCACCCGCTGGCGCTGGGCTGGGGCTGCCCGCGGTCCCACCCTGGGCTTGAGGAAAAGCCAAATGATTGAGATGCAAGTGACGTTTTCTGGAATTCTGCAGGAAATAGGTGTAATTTGTCTGAAGAACACTGAGTCTCTTTAACATCGACGGTCTTGTCTGACAACTGCCACGTTAATACAGCTCTAATAAGTGTTTTGAGTAACATTTTCTGTTTAGTTTTTTAATAGTTTCATTCCTTTTGTTGTTCTAATGACTGCAATTATGAGAATAGTATATATTAAGGCTAGTGATATTTCAATCGCAGAAAGCTCCTTACTGAGAACTGTCCCTTTTAGTAATGCCTAAATATAAAATAGCACTTGTCTTTATAAAAAGACTACCAGTTAATACCTGTTTAGACAGCAATAAGAAGTCCACCCCAGAGCAAAATACCAGTGAGACCTGAGAAGGTTAGTTATCTCAGCTGTTACAGAGACCTCTCCCCTTCAATTTACCCAGATGCCTCAATCTCTCTAAACTCCAGAGCAAACAGATGAGCTTGAAAGGATGTTTTGAAGGTCAACTTGTTTTGAACTTTTCCGGTGAAAGTATTGCAAAATCAGTATCGAACATTCTGCCAGGATCTCCCATTATTTGTAGGCTGCAGTTGATTTTGCTGGGCACTGGCCTCGTTGCAGCACAACATCACTTACAAACATTTTAGGCCTTAATTGCCCTTTAAAATGTTTTTTTTAGTATGTCTGTGGTTTAATACAAAGATGCACATCTATTTAACCCGAGCATATGTCTGAGCTTTGCGACTCTACTGCTTGTTATGTAACCCATTTTAAGGTGCTGCTTTTTAAAGGAAAGGTTGGCTAAGCTAGGACAGAGATTACACGAATGTGAGTTACTAGATACCATAATGATTAACTGCCAAGTTTTAATTAGCAACCTTAAACTGTCTTCTCCTTTATTGCATTAAATGTTTTAGCTTTCTCAAATTTCTTGGTCTCAGTGTCTGTCTCAAATCTCACATTTGTATCCTCTATCCCAGACATGGCTTATGTTACAAGCATCCAGAACTCCATTAGTCTCTTGTAATATGAGTTGTTATATATATGTAACAACATATATATATATATATATTCTTGAAGGAGCTCACTGTAGGACTGAGGTTACTCTTCTTTATTTCTGTTTCTGGAAGATAATAAGCAGAGGTGAAGGATATTGGACAAATAATTTAGTTCCTCATTTAATGGAATTATCATTTATTATCTCTGCTGACGTGATCTCTCTGGCGTCCTTTCAGTGTGACATAGATGGGGGGAGTTAAAAATTTTCTTAGCATATCAGTAGGAGAGTTCAAGGTGGAATTGGGGTGGGAGTTGATTTATTACTCTCCAAAATAAATAGATCAGATTCTGGGTGTGGTAGCCTGTTACATCTCAGTATAAAAGATTTGATCTCTTGCACCCGTACTGAGTGCAACTGACAACTGTGAGACTTCTTACACAATTTTACAGCACATCTGGATCTGAGTGGCAGAGAGAGGTGATAGGAAGTGGTCCAGGAGGGCTTGGCAGCCTCCCAGCCCTCGCACGTGGAGTGACGTGCCAATGGAGGGGAAAAAGATCATCAAGGCGCCCCCTGTATGTTTGGGTGTGTTTCTGGGATGGGTCTCCCGTGGTTGGAAGGCAGACATTGGTAAGGAGTGTGTTTTGAGTCAGTATATTTGGGAGAAATGTAATATTTTTTGTTGTTGTTGTTTAAAAAGCCGTGGAAGAAGCCCGTCACGAGGAAATAAGATGCAAACAAGTGACAGAAACGCAGGCTAAGAGTCACATGCTGTAGTTTGGCGGTGGAAAGGTGCAGTGCTGCCTTTCTCCCACGGTGTGGTGCTGAGTGAGGGAAGCTGCGAGTCCGCAGCAGAAACCCGGACTGGCTGCACTGCCTTGACTTGAGTTTCTGAGCCTCGAACAGGCTTTACGAGAGCAGAGGCATCATCTCCCTCAGACAGAAGAGCAGTTTAATGCTCATTTCTATGATAGCCTCTGAATTTCTGCCTATGCTGAAGTATATTATTAACAAGATATTAAGTCATTTTAGACTCACAAGAGTTACTTTTACTCGAGTCTTTCTGATAGTTTTGTCACTTTATGATCCTGTTTTTCTGGTTTTGTTTTCTCTTCCGTTCCGTGACCGATCTTTGATCTTTGTTTGCTTGTTTGCTTTGTGTCTGTCAGTCTGAGACTGTAGCTTTACAAATTATTTTACTAGTGGCTGGTGCAGGGACAGACCCTGTCCCCCCTCTCAGCTGTGTACTATGAGTGTTTACTGACTGTTTATTCTGCTATAATAGCATTTACTTGATTGCTCTATCTGCTAACGCTTTGTAATAGAAAATTCCCTTTTATAATGGGGATTTTACCCTATGTATGTACCTTATGCTACTCTTCTGTTTTTATATTTATGATAATGTCACAGGTCTGTTTAAGGGAGTGGTGAAACAAATACTAGAGCAGACCTGAGATAATGGTAACTTCAGCAGCTGGCTGAACGGTTAATTATGTGATAACTGGAGGCAAAAGGACATTTCTATTCCCTGTATATGACCCTATAAATTTCCTATATATTCCCTACATGGGAATTTTTTTTTTTTTAACAATATGATGTTCTAGTTCAAGGCTAAATTTTGGCAAAGGAACCTTACAGCTCTTCACAGGAATTTGCTCCCCGTCAGAAACATTTGTTCACTTTCAGAAGCTGCCATCCACATGGGACACTCTGTGGTGTTGGTCATGTCTTGTAAGCCTCATGGGATAAGTATTTGAATTACCTCAGTGCCTGCAGACAGGGGACAGCCTTTCTGAGCACATTGAATTGCTCATGCACTAATACTGTTTTTCAGGAATGATGAGATAACAACTTTCACAGGTTAAAACTTCATGTTAGAAATCACCATAAATTCAGATTTATGGCAAATACACACATGTAGTGTCAACATTAAATATTTATCATGAGCAGTGAATAACAAGGTATTCCTCTGCAGTTGTGATCCAAATAACATTGACTATGGTTAGGAAAACGTATGGTTGGACCAAGTTTCAAGGTATGACTTTTCCAGATACCACTTTTTCTTTTGTATGTACACTTGTGGAGCAGGTGAGAGCTGTTGAGTTGTTAATTATTTTTTCATAAAACTAGGGGTTTTCTTCTTCTCCAAATTAAAAAGACCATGTAGTGATTCCTAAGACAAACATACGATTTTTTTAGCTATGAAAACATGTGGGTCTTTAAGATACTGTGAAAATACTGACTCTTCTCCATCCAGTCACTGACAAATGTGTTACTGCCCATAATAACATGCACTTGCAGCTGCATCTGGTAGTCAGCATAAGCTTCAGAAGAACTCAGATATCAGAATACTGTATAACAATTGTTGCTGATTTTTGTTGCTCTCTACTGTTTTTCTTAAATCTCCTTTAAATTATTTATTTGTGCTCCCTGTTGTTCCAGAGCTTAGTAAAGCTGTTGTAACAGGAGTGGGTTAACTCCTGATTGGTTACTGCAATACTACAAAGCCACTACAATCTTTGGAAGTGGATTGACCACTAAAGCAGTTTCAGAATGTTCTGGTTTCTTTGGTCACAAAGAATATGCTTCATCCTTTACCATTCTTCAGCTTTTTCATGTTAGATCCAGAAATGATCTAACCTGTCATGGAATTTTGTAATTTATTGTTTTCTTTTTGGTTTTTAAGTAAATTAATTTTTTAGTAAATTAGATTTTCAGCCAATTATGTCATATACTACATCGGATCTACACTTTTAGCTGTTGCATTAACAGGGGAGGCAAGGTTGCTGTTGATCAAAAGGTAGAAATATTGTAAATGTTTTGTGAGCCTAATAATAATCTGAAAATAATTCCACTTGGTCTTTTGGCACTTGGGTTGCCTTGGGATCCAGCCAGTATTTCAGAGCTTCAATGACTGGAACAATTCAGTGCTGCAGGCCATTTTTAGGATGTAAAAAATACTGTGGGCGGCTCATCTTTATGTGCATATTCAAGGGATATACAATGTCCTGATCATTTTCCTTCAGAATCCTAAATACAAGAAACATCAGTAGCAACTGCTCAACATGGATTACAATTCATGTGAATAGTCATGAGGTCTTTCAGAAAATAAGGTTTTCTTTGCTTGTTTAGGACCACTACAAAAACATTTCCAGGACACTCTGTCTTTCTGCAAACATATTTCATATTAAAGATAAGATTTTATCAGTAATTACATTAATTTGTTTACCCACTATTTGTGTTGTCCTCAAACGAATTTGGCAGTAGGTAGCTCTCTATCTTGAAGGTTATTTGGAATTACATGTTAGATCAGAGGACAGCAAGTTTAACTCAGTCAACAAATTGAAAATATCCAATGGGAAATAGAATGTGATAAAGGGAAAGCATTTGTTTATTGTAGATTGTACTGGTCTTCCCCTAAAATAGAGAATCTCTTGTGACAGGAACACTAGTGTTATTGGTACATGATTATTCCCTGCTTCAATTAAAATCAATTTCTGATAATGTCAGGAGCCATCCCTTTTGTAGCTGAACACCTTTCCTGGTACACCTCATTATTCATTCCCATGAAGCTTTTTCTAAGTTATTTACACAAAGGGCTATTAATGCTAGCATTGTTGGGAATAAAAATACTATGATATTTATGTAGTCCTTTCAGAAAGCTGTGCCAAGGGGAACCATAAGAGAAGATAACCTATTTGATTTCATTTCCCTTCTCCTGGTTAGGCACTTGGCTGCTCACAGCCAAGTGAATATTCATTTAAAGTGAATGAATATGCTGTGGCTGTGAATAATGGCTGTGTTGTAGCTGGAACAGAGTCATATAATTTTTCTAGTTCTGGTATTGCAAATATAGCTTCAGTTCAAATGTCTGCAGTATGCTTCTATTTTTTGCACACTTAAATAGAACTGAATCAGCTGAGGAGCATATATATATAATTTGGGCATAACTAGAAAAAACAGAGTTGCTCCTCATATTCTCTTTGAAATTATCCATAAAATAAGATTTTGTATTTTTTAATGTGTAGCTTTACTGTTTATGCTCTTTGTGAAGTTGTTTTACAGAATATACTGAAAGTGGTAATCAACAAACTATTCGTTAAAGATGATACAGAATTGCTTTTGCACTAATGAAATGTTGAAGGTCATCTCTCAGAGCACTCTTTTAGTGCATTTAGGTATAGGTTCTAATTCATAAAACTATGCTGTGAGACAAATAAAATTCCTGTATTATATGCAGGTGTGCAAAAGCAAAAAAGTAAAAAGCTTATGCATGAAGCAGTATCAGCTGTTACCTTATTTTGAAGCAAAATTCAGGTCCATGCAGGTTATCTCTGTCAGAAAAAGCATGAAATCGTGTATCTTAAGGGCAATTCCCCCATTTATTGACAAATAATTAAAAATACCCCAAAGAACAAAATCACAATTCTTTCTTTAATTGCAAGAAAATAAATTAATTTCTTAGGATTTCGAGAGTTCCAGTCAACACTTAAAATACATAAAAGTAATTTCATATGGTAATCATGTGAGATCAGTCTTACAGGATGATTGGTGGGAAAGTCCTTTCAGAACTTTTTGCATTTGTATACAATTGCCCACCCTCGCAAATTGTGTTTTTGAAGCCAGGCTATGTAACAAAGCCAGTGTATATAATAAAGATGCAGATAGAAATGAGCAGCTGGGGGCAGCAGAAACAAAGCAGGATTACTCTTAGCTTGAAATTCATGTCTTAGTGCTTTTATAGCTGCGTTTTGATGTTACCTTTCTAGAGTTTTGTTCATGATTTTCTACCTCCCTCTCACTGAAACAATATCCAGAAAAGCCCCCATTATTTTAATGATGTTTAACACAACCTACCTGTACTCTTCTATACAAGACTCATTTCTCTTTGTTAATGTTAGTATTGCCACTGCCCGTTGTAAACAATGCTCTATTTTCCAGTAGGGACCACGGCCTTCTAGTAGCTACTGTTCACTCTTGATATTCCAGAACAGAGCATTGCTCATTTCAGCTGTACCCACAAAATCAAACTCTTCATATCAGAGGAGGAAAACTCAGGTTTTGAATAGATAACATGATGACAGGTGGGTGAAGATTAATATCTCTGGAAGAAACCCCATGGCCTTCAAGTCGTGGAGTATGTTGTTAATGATGATTTCCATTAGACAGGACTATCTGCATCTATGTAGGAGAATATTCACTGAATGCATCTGGTCCCTCTGGGGATAGAAATTTAAAGTTGTGCTTTTTCTGCTGAAAATGTCTGCAGTCAGATGAAGGTTGTCTCAGGGCTGCTAGTGACATTTCTATAAGATGTTAACAGGATTATGTACTGCATACATGGAGCATGATATGTGAGTATATTGGGTTTGTGTGGCATGGTTTTGGTAGTGGGGGGACCTACAGGGGTGGCTTCTGTGAGAAACTGCCAGAAGCTTCCTACGTGTCTGACAGAGGCAATGAGTGCAGGCTCCAAGATCCACCTACTGCTGGCCAAGGCTGAGCCCATCCACGACAGTGGTAGTACCTCTGGAATAACACTTTTAGGAAGGGGTGGAAAACACCTGTGTAACGGCACCTGGGGAAAAGAGGAGTGAGTATATGTGAAGAAACAGCCCTGCAGGCACCAGGGTCTCTGCCCTGGGTGCTGGAGCAGAGATTTCCCCCAGCCTGTGGGGAGGACACGTTTGAGAAGTTCACAGAGAGCTGTCTACAGTTGGAGTGATCCCACACTGGAGCAGGGGAAGAGTGTGAGGAATCCTGCCCCTGAGAGGGAGGCAGTGACAGAGACATGTGATGAACTGACTGCAGCCCCCATTCCCCATCTCCTTGTGCTCCTGGGAGGTGGAGGTAGAGAATTCAGGAGTGAAATTGAGCCAAGGAAGAAGGGAGGAGTGGGGGAGAAGATATTTTAAGACTTGGTTTTCCCTCTCATTACCCTGCTCTGATTTGATTGGTTATAAATTAAACTAACTTTCCCAAGTTCAGTCTATTTTGCCCATCACAATAATTGCTGAGTGATCTCTCCCTGCCCTTACCTTGACACACAAGCTTGTTGTCATAGCAGCTTTGGTGGGCACCTGACAACCAGAGAGGGGCCACCCACCACAGCCAAAGGTGTTCTAAACATGTTTGAGAGTACTGTTCTACTGAGAATGGGTCTATTGAAATGGTTGTTGGGGGACTGTGTAAGGGGAAAGAGCCAGCCCTAGTGATATCTTGTCTGAAGGAACTTTAACTTGAAATCCTTACAAAAAATTACCTCTGGCCTTCACCTAAGCTTTGTTTTGTTGAAGAATACACTCAGTGCTGGTAGCTCGGTGAGCAGCTGCGGTGCCACCTCCAGGCTGAGCTCTGGGTGGTGAGAGCCCCAGACAAGAGGCCATGAACTGGAACCAACCCTTGCACAGCAAAGGGCACGGGGGCCTGTGGTGCCAGCCAGGGACCGGACACTCAGAGACACGGCAGGAGCTGAGGACTCAGCTCAAAGACCCCAGACTTCTCTGCACTTTGACTGTGAGGGTATAAAAGCCCAGGGGTTCCTTTGCTTGGGGTGCCTCCTTGGAGGCACCAGCTTGAGCTGTTATTCTGTTGTTGCACCATGATTAAATTATTGAAAGGATCCAGAGGTCTGAGACTCTGCTATGGAAACCTGGTCTGACTATGTGAGTATGGGGTGTGTAACTGTGAAGTGACCTCTGTCCAAGTGAGACTGCCAGAGTGGTTCACGGATGGTCAGGCAGTCCTTAGCAGTTTTAGGGGAACTTAGGCTCTCATTTCATTCCAAATGAGAGCCTAAGTAGAACTGAGATGTGTGCAGTATGAATCTTGGGAAGAGCTGAGAGCTTGCATCATTTGATGACATTAAGTCTGTGTACACCTCTGCCTCTGATTATCCATTATGCATATATTTCACCTGTGAGAAATATCTCTAGTCTTTTCTTTATCTGCGAGTGCAAGGACTGATTAATAAAGAGCGTCTGACAAAGTAAGAGATATTTTTATGAAGACAAGGATGTTCAAAGCAAAATGTGTCTAGGGAATATTCAGAAAGATCAAAAGCTTGTTTTCTTCATTATGCTACTCAGGACTGAAAGGAAAACAATACATTTTGCATCAAAGTAGCACACTGTCTCATTGCAGCACAAATAAAAACCAGTCTAGTTTATAGCAAAGTTCCTGAACTGCTGGCCTGTGAATTGTATGAGAAGAATGGATAAATTTGTCTCAGGTATGTAAAATTTTCATACAGTTATGCTGAGCATCTAGTTCCTCAAACTACTATTGAGCCTGTCCATCTCCAGGAAATGATGAATTTGATTTCTGGAAGGCTCAGAACCCATACCAAGCCACAGTTCTTAAAATGCTATGCAGCATAGCAGCCTATGATTCAAAAATAAGGGATTTAATTATAAACAATCTAGCAACTTCTTTTGGTTTTAAATGAACATAATACAAAAATAATATAAAAACAGAATACTGGACCATTTGGTATGTCATGATACAGTATGACAACTTGATAATATAAATAGTGCTATGCACTGAGAACATCCAATAACATATATGTAGTATTTACCTGTAATAGAATAAGATAAAAGTAATAAGCATGAAAAAAAAAATTAACACAGCATTTTTAATTTTATTCCAAAGGAAATATTGAGAGTACTCCCATTTATTCTGAGTTGAAATGAGGTCAGATTTTGAAACACCTTTGTTTCCTGTGAAGTGGAAATTTGAAGTGCTGATCTGTTTCTAGGGGAGCTTTGTAACTGATTAGACGTTGGGCTAATTACTAGTTCTTGTTTTCAAAAACCCAGAAAAGGAAGCTGTCACTTGGAGTTCCTGAAAGTATTTTCTGTATGTGTGTTGCAGTTTGTACATCAATCTACTGTTCACTCAGTTGTCTCTATGCATATGGAAATTTCTTTTTGTTGATTACCTTTTTCCCCCAATCATCAATAATAGATATACCAAACATTGCTTTTATCATTGCTTTTCCATCTACCATCATACAGGAGAAACCATGGTAAAACATGTTTTTTGAGAACTCAGAATCCTGTATTAGGCTGTAGTTACTTTGCTTGTCCATGTACTGTACAAGAGTAAACATGATTAACAGTTGGACTCCATGAACTTAGAGGTCTTTTCCATCCTAAATCATTCTATGATTGTATGAGTAACTGAAAATTATGCTGCTAAAATCTTTTGTTCTGACCTATTTACCTGATTAGCCTGCACACAATTTTCAAGGTTGGCCTTTCAGCTTCAGCTTAGATAATTACATTGACAAAGATTGTTAAAGCTGCTACTGTGCAGTTTTCTTATTATAGACAATGTCAGAATGAGTTAGGAGACTCCTGTTTACATGCATTCAAATTCTGATTAAATGAACTGTAAATCTCAAAACTTGCAACCAGTATTTCAAGTTGTAATTTATCTTTGCCTATATTATGAGAAAATAACACACCTCAGTCTAGTGAAGTACAGGCATGTCTTGTGGGTATTTTTACATTATTTCATCAGCACATCTCCACTGATCTTTTTATTGCTGTTACACTGAAAGAGCAACAAGAGCCCCCTAAGAGACTCTGAGTGAAATGTAGCCAGTGGGATTTTACTTTGGAAAAACTTGCACAGTATTTAATGAAAAATGCCGGTGTGCTGTGGATTCATTAACTGTTGTATGTTGCCAACAGAGGAATCATAGCTTTTCCTTTCCTCCAGGCCACAAAGGCCAACTCTATGTCTTTATCTGACAAAACAATGATGTGTTCAGGCTGTGAAATAACTTGTAGTAAAGTGTTTTATTCAACAAAGACATACTAGTGAAAAATCTGCTAGTTTTTTTGACCTGAAGTTCCACACTCTTTGTCCTTTGAAATCTTTTTAAAAATCATAAAGGACATGTCACTTAACCATTTGGAAGTACATCACATACATCCATTTTTCATACAGAGTAAACTCTTGCCAGAAAATTTAATAAAGTGTTTTGCTGAAGTGAAGACTGTTGATAATGCACTCAGCAGATCTAGCCAGCATACAACACTGGCAGCTAGATCTTCTAGATAAACAGAGGATTTTAGATGTAAATGTCTAAGTGATTCCTTTGTGCCTACATTTAAAAAACCGCAGCATTTAGGATATCATCACCTGGCAATAAGAAAGAAATGGATTCCCATGGTATCTTACATGGCATCTTAGAAGATTTTCTGTTTGCATTCTCATCATTCCAGATTTTCATCTGAAATGGCAAAACAGTGTTATAGAAGTTTGCCATCAAATAGAATTCTGTGGCAAATGCCTTATCATCAGATAATATTCATTCATGAGAACCAAAGGCTTTTTCTGAAAAAGTTGTTTTCTTGGCTTGTTTAATTTTCAGCTTCTTTACAATATTACTTTTTGAACACTGGTTTTATTTTAATTAGAATTAAAGATGGTGGAGACTCAGAAGATCTGATAAAATGTTCAGTTTAAAATTTTGACTGAACGAATCCCATTACCTATCTAGGAGATTTGGAAAAAGAGGAAAGAGGGAGGGATTTCTAAATTTTTTCCCCTTTTTACTTTCAGATTTTTTATCCCATCATAGTTTGAAGTTTCATTTTTGTGTCAAAAATACTTTAAGGACTGGCTTGAGGTTTCCAAATGATCTGACACTCTACCTGTGGAGCTTTCTGGCCACCAAAACTCTCAAGGAATAATTGTGGTTCTTCTGTTGTGGTATTATCCTTGCATCTGTATAAGGGTGAGCTGATTGAGGAATGGCATATGTGAATGTTTTGCATGAAACTTTCTTGTGCAGGTCAGATAGAGTCAGAGCAGCTGGGACATGTAAGGGCCATGAACAATGAAGAGGCATAAGTTCAGATCTGCTGGGCTTTCACAATTGATGTAAGGTCCAGATCTTCAGGTGGTACTAATGTACAGCTATAATGACTTACTTGGAACTGTATCAGCACTATATTGGCACCATATATAGATCTCAGGGCATAATGGTATTTTAAAATCCCATCACTGTCATGAGAAATAACTGATTTCTGCTCTAAAATCTGTTTAGTAAGGAAGCTGCATCAAAACTGACATCAGGATTTGAAATAATACTGGAGTATATCGTTATACCTATATGGGTGGAATTGGAAATCAAGATTAAGAAATTATATAACTATACATTCATTGTGATTACAAAATACGAATATGGAAACATACAAGAAGATGAGAGTTTTAATGTGTTTGTTTTTCTACCATATGGCTGTGGTAGACACCTATGCCATAATAAGCACAAATGTTGATTTAATATTTTCCCTCTTGTGCAGGGATGTATGAAGCACAGACTAGAAGTCAAGTGTTTCAAATTTGACTTAGCTGATGTAATAGCAAACAAGTGTGCGGTATCCAGATTTCACTAACATGTAATAATCTGTGTAGTCATAATGTATTTTCAAAGAGGTATTTGTTTTGAAAATCTGTGGCAATCCAGCTATTTTCTTAAGAACTTAACTCTGGTCTTTCAGGTAATTGATTCATTTTTATGACTTTTTTTTTTTTTTTTTTTTTTTTTGGTAGGTGGTGCTCTCTCTAATGCATTTTGATATTATTACTGGAAGTTCTCTCCATTGAGGTACATTTAAGTTTATTATGTAAATTATCTGTATAATCATGAGCTGCTTTAGAGTGTAATCTTTTACATGCTACGACAGCTGGCCACCAAGTAGAAATGTTTTCTAAGGCAGGAACATGTGAAAGATATCCAGTCAAGCAAAAGGAAGAGAAA
Organism: Corvus brachyrhynchos; assembly: GCF_000691975.1. Lineage (NCBI taxonomy): Eukaryota > Metazoa > Chordata > Aves > Passeriformes > Corvidae > Corvus > Corvus brachyrhynchos. The sequence goes on from NW_008240046.1 coordinate 8,309,090, forward strand.
TGGCCTTAGACAAAAATCCCTGGAGAAGCTGCTAAGCCTCTGCTTTGTTAGTCTCTGTTCTTCTGTTTTGTTGGACTGTAGGTACAGTGGATTTATATCTATATGCCTAATTAAATTGTGTCAGATTAATTGTCACAAAAGTCTTACATTAGCCTTTTACAGTTGTAATCTTCTCCTGTTTTATGTTGGATGATAATTTGGTAAAATGCCTAGTGCTTGGGAAGGTTAGTGGCTTAGGTGCTAACTTGAGTATATCCAGACTATTAAAATCTTTTCTTTCCAGTGATGAAATAACCTTGATAGATTTAAATAACCTTGAAAGAGTTTGTCAAATTGACAATTGTAATTGTTCATCAAGTAGTTGGATTGCTATGGAAGCACACTCTGCAAACTTTGAGAGAAGGCTGATTTCATTGACATAATTTCTCACTCCTTCAATTGCTGGGATATTGTGAGCACAGGGAGGTGAGTACTTGTTTGAGCAGCTGCTGCCAATAATATCCCCATCTGAAGGCTGTGCTAGCTGCTGGAAATTCTGTAATCGTATTACCACAGTATGTGCTTCTCTTTGGAGGCAAGGAAGCTGTAAAGCCTTAAACATTCAATCAGCTAGTATTCTATTTGCTCTTGCAAACAGACTTTGGCCAGGCTGAATTTGTTGTTTAAAAAGCAAGACCTGGCATGATATTTTCACCACATCCTTTCAGATCTGAAATAGAATAGGCTCAGAAATGGGTCTCAGTGGTGTAGTAATTTTCTGTACAAGAGAAATTCAGAGTTGCCTGTTACATCGCTCACACTGTGAGTGCCTAATCCATTAGAAGGTGTTTAAATCTGGCTCTTGCCTACTTCACTCTTCTGAAACTATAACACACTATCTGACCAAGACCTTTTGCCTAACACTCTTCTTGGGACACAAACTGTGCAAAGTCCTCTGGAGCAGGGTTTGAAACCATCCCAGCGTTAGAAGAACTGGTCTCATTCATGCTCTTTCAGAGTTCTTGTTCAGTTCTCTGAAGGACAGTGTAGAAGTAAAGTAACTTCTCAGCTAAAGCTGTATTCCTCTCTAAGGACTGGAAAACCTCAAAAGAAAAAGAATTTCCAGTCTGATAATAGTAGTTTTGGATCTGTCTGTGGATTTTTCATCATCAAGTTCATTTTCCTAATGGCAATTACATAGAGCATAATTGACTTGCTCAGTGGAAAAAGCAAACCATGTGGAAAAACCACACAGTGGATTCATATTCTCCTTCTTCTTACAGATGTAGTGTTAGTTTGTGTGACAGCAGCCAGTTAGTCCAGGTACAATGTTACGCTAAAGTAGTGCTTTTAAGCTCTCTGGGTGTCTCTGCCCTGCTGTGCTTTGCACTCA
>NW_008240046.1:8310473-8327702 GCF_000691975.1 Corvus brachyrhynchos
AGGAATGCTAGAAAGCAAAGGTCTGTGAGGTTGATTGCAAACTGTACTGCCCTTAGAGTAAGAAAAAGAATTGCTGTTTCAGATTTCTTATTTGCATGGTCCTGTTCTTTCACAGGCTTGTGAGAGGAGAGGAAGTGGCTGAACTGCTTGCATTCAGTGCAAATTATTTTGTAGTTGTGCCAGTAGGCTCCAACTGAAACTGAGCTGTGCTGTCCTAAGGCCTGTAGTAGCTCACTTCTGCCTTCAAATGGTCTTCAGATAAGAAAATCAGACAGGGTTAGAAGGAAGTAGGGTTAGTGAGGTGAAATTACTATGACTTTTCTTCATTTGTGGATCCAGATTCTCCCACTGAGTTAAAGTCTTCTTTTAGGACAGTAGCTATGTCAGTTCTCTCTTTTTTTTTTTTTTTTCCCCAGCCTTGTGTTCCTTAGGTAGTTAAGACTAGGTAAAATCAGGGGATGAAGCTTTTAGGTATCTTTTGGAAAAGTGTCATTACAGAGGCCTGGTTATGCAAAACTGAAAAGAAGATTTTTCCACTTGGCAAATACCAGTTAGCTTTTTCAGTGGCTTAGTGCAGGAGTTCAGCATGATTTCCTTATTTTAAAAATAAGAATTGCTGAGAGATTAAAACAACATGGATTGCAGAAAAACAGGTATCATGTTCTAAAAATGATTGTCTTCACAGTTTTGAGTTAACAGGACTTACAGGAAATGGTGTTATATGAGTGTTTCATTTAAGAAAATAGAATTGCAAAATCAAGCTTCTTTTTCCTCAGTTGTAAAACTTGCTCATTTTTCAGTTTTTTTGTGATTTAAATATTTTTCTTCAGGAGCTGTCAGATGGAATTAAACGAATCACCAGTGCTATGCGTTTCACTTAATGTCATGTCCACTGCATCTCAAATGAAATCCACCTAGCAATTATTACCATTCACTTGCAAAAACTGCTACATTCATAATTTATGTTTCCCAAAATGTAGCCAGTGAAAGTGTGAAATGCTTCTGTGCTGATGTGAAAACATGAAATGAACTCAGAATTTTTGGCATAGATTGAATTTAAATATAACTCAGCATGACTGAAAATCTCAGTGTCCTAGATTTGCACTTTTAGGTTTCAATTTATACTAGGCATGAGTAAGTGTTAGCTGCATGAATAATGCATAATTTTCTTCAGCTCATTCCCTAAACATATTTATTCATATCCCCTGTTTAAATGAACCTAAATGCCTGTATTGGTAGGTGTTCACTGGTGTTCTCATAAGCTGTGGGATAGAGCAGTTTCCTCAGGCTTGAAACAACTACAGACCTACTTACCCAGAGACCACCTCTTCAAATGATCGTTTATTCTTAGTCATCATCTGAATTCAATGACAGAAGCCCCCTTTCATACTTCTGTGTCATTATCTTGAATAAAATTCTCGTAAATTTATATGTATTTTTGTAATATATTTCTGGTGTCCGGTATACTAATTTGTGGAAATGAGAATGTCATCTTCTATGACAACCCAAATGCACACAGGGTTTGGGACCTGAGGGTGTGTTTTTCCTTTAGACACAGGATACCACAATCAATCCACACCTTTTCAGAGCTCAGGGGGTCTGTGAACAAGGGATTGGATAAACAGAAGGAGGCAGTAGAGCTGAATTTGTTGGGTTCCATTGTTAGAGGAGCTGCACAGATCTGTTGATGTTGGTTCACAAAAATGAATTTGGTCAGAAAAGAGAGACTAGTATTATCTAATTTTAGATGAATGGAAACTGATTTTGTCACTTCATTGGCAATTTGTGTTTTACCGTTTTACAGTTTAAATGTCACAATCTTAGTTTTTATATTATGTCAGTTATTCAAACTTCTATGGATCTATAGTTTATTACTGCCTGTATGTAGACAATGAGTAAATTTCCTTTAATAAGGTTTAGTAACAATTGTTAAGGTAGCACATTACTATTATGCTCAAAGCATAACTTTAATCTGCAAAAGAAGCTTTTTAAAGGTATTAGTGATAGGTATATGCCACACAGCCATCACCTTCTGTATGGATTTTTCCTCAGTTTCTTACCATGAGTAATATATTTTCTTCATCCCAGTGCTTGTGGTATTTGTTATACATTAGGTGCTGAGAAATGCAAATAACATGCACACAGTCACAATAAAGTCTGCAATAGGAAGGGAACTTAATTTGTGCTTCTTGAATCCACATTATTGCCTGGATGCTACAGTACTGCCCATCTTTTTTGTACTGCAGTTGTGTCTTGGAAAATTATCTCTAAATGAGGACTTACTAGCTATTTGAGTTATTCAAATGAAGAAGATGAAAAGAATCTGCTTGTTATTAAATCTCATCCTCAATTCCCTCTTTCTGTAACTGGTAGTCCATTAAGACTGTTTAAAAAAAGAAAAAAAAAGAGAAAAATAATTTAGTGAAGTTTATTTGTGGTGCTGGGTAGAATTTAATTTTCTGTATTATGGAAAATGTAGATGCATGTGTTACAGAAACATTGCAAAATTTTGCAATTGTGAAGTGAGATAAATCTAGAATGTTTTAAAATTTAACCCAGAATGAAAATGCAAATAATTCCTTTAATTTCTGAAGCAGAATTTCTTTGAAATTACACAAGTCATTTACACTGGTATGGGACAGTTTTTTCCAAAGAAAAATTCCTGGTTGATTTATATTAACTTTCCATCTTCCTGAGAACCATGTAAAATTCTTTAATCAGATCTAGAAACAAGCAGCTGTTCCATATTTATGAAATAGCAAGACTTCATGAAATAGTAAGGCAATGAGAACTTTGAGGTGTGAGCTGTTGGCAACTGTTACTGTCTATCAGTTTAATAAGACTTTCTCAGAAATGAACAGTCTTTTCCAGTGCAGAATATAGAGTTTCTGTCAGCCCAGGACAAATAGAAGTACCAGTAATCTTCAGAGAAAATTCTATTTCACATGCAAAATGAAATAACACAACGGTCATTAAGGTTCATAAAATCCAGTGAAATGACCTAAGGAATGATAGAGCCATGAGCTAGAATCCCATAAAATTGTCCCATTTTGCATGTCTTAGCTCTCTTGCATCAGTCAGCTTAGACCTTAGAACACATTTCTGCTGCTTGTTCTATTTCTTTTCAGAGATGATCCCAGAGAGCCAGTGTATTGGGTTTGCGTGGCTGGATTTTGGTAGCTGGGCAGGGCTACAGAGGTGGCTTTTGTGAGAAGCTGCTGAAAGCTTCCCCAGGTCTGACAGAGCCAATGCCAGTGAGCTCCAAGATGGACCTACCACTGGCCAAGGCTGAGCCCATCAGTGATGGCAATAATGCCCCTGAAATAACATATTTAAGAAGGGAAAAAAAATCATTGCAGAGAAGTAATTGTGGCCACAGAAGAAAGGAGTGAGAATATGTGAGAAGCCCTGCAGACACCAAGATCAGTGAAGAAGGAGGAGAAGGATCTGCTCCAGGTGCCAGAGCTCAGATTGCCCTGCTGCCTGTGGTGAAGGCTATGGTGAAGCAGCTGTGCCCCTGCAGCCCGTGGAGGACCACAGGGGTGCAGAGATCCACCGACAGCCCATGGAGGAGCCCCACACCTTCCTGAAGTACTGAACCCTGTGAAAAGGGACCCACGCTGGAGCAGTTTGTGAAGAACTGAAGCCCATGGGAAGGACTCACACTGGAGAAGTTCATGGAGGACTGCCCCCCATGAGAAGGACCCCACACTGGAGCAGGGGAAGGACTCCTCTCCCTGAGGAGGAAGCAGTGGCAGAAACATGTGATAAACTGACCATAACCCCCATTCCCCATCTCCTTGAGCAGCTGAGGGGGAGGAGGTAGAGAATTGGGAATAAAATTAAGCCTGGGAAGGAGTGGGAGGTCAGGTGAAGAGGTATTTTTCTTGGCTTTTGTTTTACCTCTCATTATATATCTCCGATTTTGATGGGTAATAAATTCAAGTAATTTCCCCAAGTAGTGTTTCTTATCCATAGTGGTAACAATGAGTGATCTCTCCCTGTCCTTATGCCAAAGCACAAGCCTTTGATTGTATTTTCTCTCCCTTGTCCAGCTGAGTACAGAATTGACAGAGCAGTTTTGGTGGGCACCTGGTATCCAGCCAGGGTAAAAACACCACAGCCAGTTAGACCAGTGTGGCAGCATTCTGCATGATTTGGATCCCTGCACTTTGGAAATAACTCACCTGAACTCTGTGCCTTTCAATATCTGGATTACAAAAGAGCCATTGGGTGACAATTACATCTGTTTGCTCTTAGCAAAGGTTGGATCCAAAGCAAATGGTTTTAGGAAAGTGTGCTTCACTAAGCTGCCTACATAAACTCCATGTTTTGTTAGTCTCAGCAGCAGTCCCAGACGTTGAATGATTTGTTTGCTTCTTCCTCCACACATGTGCTGCCTTTTCATCAGCATTGGCACACACTGCACAGAGTGTGGGGAAATGCAGATGTCTGAGATAACTGGCAGTATAATAAACGGGAATTAACTGACACTGAAATGGGAATGCTTGACAAGTAAATCCATGAAAAAAAGGAAGACTGACTGTCATGAAATAGTAATAGCATGAAAATAGAACTTTTTAGCAAAATCATTATCATGACTATTTCCTTTGATAGAAACTTATTGGAATAGAATTTATTTCTGGTAAATGAGATGTGCAACTACCCTGTTCTGTAGGGATATAGTCTTTTCAGTGCTTTTAAGGCCCAGTTTCCCAGCTCTCCAAATGTATTAGCCATGTGAACATCTCTAGTTCTTCCCTGAGAGCACTCACCTGGTGTTCCTTCAAGTGCATCTAGTCCATAATGTGCCTTTCAGGGCCCATATATGCATGGTGCTGATGAGCTGCCTCATAATTGACTCTATCTAGAACAGCCAAGTCTTCTAGCACCTACCTGCACAGCAGAACCAGAAACATCATTACATGCACCAATGCCCCGGCTCTCTCACCCACTGCATGCTTCTTTGGTACTGATATCCCATGCAGCAGTGATATCCAGCAAGGAAGGAGACTGTGATGGTGTGCTAGATCCGTGATTTTTTTCATCAGCTTATGTAGACTATAATGTGTCAACATGAGAACTCAAGCATGGCAGTAGAAGATGTGGTTATGTCTTAGCAATATTTAACTGTACAGTACTTAAGGCAGAACAAATGAGAGAACTGTGAGATAACTTTGGTGGTGACATTGAATAAGCATAACTATTTATGGAATAAACATGAAAATGGCAGTGGATAGCTATAACAGACATTAGCAGCATTAGTCTTCGAACCATGAGCAGCACAGTGTTACACTTAGGGCAGCAAATCCCTGAATTGTCCCAATCCAGCAAGTCCTCAATACCCCTTTCTTGGCATTCCGGGCCCACACTCCTGGCACCTGGTATGTTGTAGTTTTATCAGTGTAACCATCGATTCTTAGATGCTGGGATCTTCAACACTGATCCTCTTCTGCTGATCCTACCTTGGTAGTCTTTAAGTTGTCTTTTTATACCTTCAAGGTGCTGTGACCTAGGACCTTTGGTACTTCTCAGTATGTACTTCTGTACGTTCTCAGAGAGATTATTCATTGCTTCTCTTGAGTTAGTTCTATCTAAAGTTCAATCTAAAGACAAGTGGTCATTGTTGGTCACCATGACCTCACCCTGCAGCTGTTGTCCAGCAGTGACAATATCATGAGACTGTTTCTCTGTCCTCATGCCACAGCAGTCTTAATGGCACTGTTATTGCAGCATTTTCCTGTATTTTATTAATGGCCCTCATCAGAAGTTTGTTAAATTACTTTGTTTAGTTCAGCATTTCCTATACAGAGGTCTTGCATTTGTGACCAGCTGTTTGGTTAGTCCTTATCTTGCCACAGTGCCAAATATGTTTGTTCAGGGTTAGTGAAGTTACATCCTAGCCAGTCTTGGCTTACAAGTTCCCTGCACTTTGCTGTGATGATTTGCAATGTTATGCTGAGCTTGGCTCAGAGAGGCCTGGCTCAGCCAGGTTTTTCTCAGCTCCCTGACATGTATCCAAGACCCACTTGTTGTTTTCAACTGTGTGAGATACTCCTCTGCAGGTGAGGAACTTTCTATTTGTCTTTGTTGAGCTCTATGATGTCCTGCCAGACCCCTTTTCCAACCTCTCATGATCCCTCTGAAAAGCAGCCATAACTTCAAGCATATGGGCTGCTTTCTTCATTTTCTGTTGCTGCTGCATTGCTTTTTTCTCCTTTGTCCATTTTCTACATTTTTTTAGGGTGTGAGACCTAAGTAATAGAGGCCAGTTTGCCTTTATGGCAGGGAAGAGTCAAGGGTCCCTTTAATGTATTGGCATAGTGATATCCCCCTGTTCTAAGGTGGAAGAGCAGCACCCTGAGATAGCACTCGGAGTAGCAGTGCAAGATGGTAACGTGTGCTCTGGAAAAGCACGGTGTGGTGTTGGATGCCACCTTCACCGTGGGAGCTGTGGCTGCTGTGGAAGTGCTCCTGTGTTGGGTGCTGGGCTGTGGGCATGCCCACCTGTGTCCTGGGAAGAATGCTTTGGAAGCACTTGGACAACGAGCTCCTCTGCTGTCTGTACTTGCAGTGACTGTTGAGGGCAGGGGAAATAATGGGAGCACTACCCTCTCTGAAGCCCCCTTGCACTGGATTGGAAATGGGGCTTCTTGATGATCTTGGTACATTTAGGCATATGATTCAGCCAGAAGGCTCTGATGTTTGAGAGCCCAGACAGGGTGTACCCTGATGGTATATTGCTTAACACAGCTCCACTGTGATGATTCTGGCAGTGAATTTACTGGCACAAAGCTGCTTGTGCCACGGATTCAGTTGAGAGGTATAATAAGATTTCTTGACATCAAACTGACCCATTTCTGGGACAAGATGGATATGTAAAAATGAATATTCTGTGGCACAAGCACTGCTGCCTGGACTACTGCCATCACTCAGGACCATGCAGTACATTCAGATATTAGTGGCCCAATAGAGGTTATTCTTCAGCTGGTGGATAATAATTCCTTCCCCCTCCACCAACTCTGCTCTGCCTACTGGTGATCTGACATCAGAACCACTGTGCCATGGCTTTGGGAGTGGGTGGCCTTGGCCTGTGCAAGGCTGGAGCCAGCAGTGACCATAATGGACATGGCAGTTCAGCTGGCAGAGCATCCTCCAGAGCCCCGCTAGGGCAGGTGCGAAGGGTGGGAGCCAGCAGTGACCATAATGGACAGGGCAGTTCAGCTGCCAGAGCATCCTCCAGAGCCCTGCTAGGGCAGCTGCTCAGTACCACCAGTCAGACCACCACCATTTCATGTAAAAGAGCCTAAATTTTTCACTCAGAGGAAATTAATGTAGTAGTAAGACCACTTTTTATTTTATTAATTGATAGTATGTGATTAATTATTATTAATTATAAAACATTAATTTTGTTCTGTTATTATAACAACCCGCATACATAAATGCACAGCATATCAATTATTTTAATTATGAAACCTTAACAATCTTATTATTTTAAAATGATTGCAGGTTTGGTAATCAAGAAAAAAATGGAAATTTCTGGCTTATTCCAGTGAATAAAGATAATTTAGAAATGACACTACCCTCCTTAGAGGAATTGCTTATTCATTAAACATTATTAAAAGCTGCATTTCACCTTTTGAGTGCTTAAAAAAGTGAAAGTGATGTTTAAATAATACAGAAACTGGAAATCTATTATGGAAGTAAATTCTTAATCTTGCATCCGTTAGGAGTGATTACTGAGGAAGTGTTTATGTACTGCTATCAGTATATCGTACATAATACAGATTCATAAATCTGTTGAAGAATGTAATTCATCATAACTCTTCTTTATGTAATACAGATGAGCTGACCAAAGTAAAAAATAACCCTACAAATAAAAAAAATCTGAAGTATTCAAACCTGGAGTAGTTCATTGATCAGATCTGTCACCTCAGCCCACAAAAAACTGTCTGGTATCATGATTTGGGCAATCCAGGGTCACCTTAAGTTTGCACTAATGGAAAGAAAAAAGTATATGGAACTAGCTGGCATTTGTGGATTAATTAGTTAATTTATTATCATAATACAATTAAGATCCTGATTCAGCAAAGTATTTTTTCCAGCAAAACATGTCTTAACTTCCACCATTGTCACAAAGTAGTCACTACAGGTTCATTGCACTTTTATGTATATAAACACCTTCCCAGAGGACTCTTTATTTTTGATGAAAATATCTTAAAGATAGTAATTTTTCTGCTGTCATGCTTTCGACAGAATAGCATTATGCCAAAGCAAAAATGAGATTAAACTGTTTATCTTCTTCTATCAAATTGAATAAAACCAAATGAACCAATATTACATAGGACAAGAAACAAGTTTGGTTTTCAAATGTTTCTGCTTTAATGAGTGATGGCAGCTAAAGGAGCAAATATGAATATTTTTACACCTTTTAACATACCAGTAATGATTTGTAGACATTGCATTATACCTTTCCTGTTTCAACCTTCATTGAGCATCTCTCATTTTTCGGCTTATACATTCTTCAGAACAGGATATGTTTGCTCAGAAAAAAAGGGCTCTTGAACTTAATTGGGGCCTTTGGCTTCTATGGTAATCTAAGCTATTAGCCTACAAGACTGTTAGCAGTATCAGCAAGGACATTTCAAAGGCCAATAATGCCAGTTAATGTTTGTGTATCATATGAGAGGCTGCTACTACTATGAAGTTAAAAATGGCAGTAGCAAGATATTATTAAACTTACAAAATTCACTTTGCATTTGTGGGCTAGGATTTTAATTACATCAAATTACTAGTTTACAATCTGCATCTTCTGATAATATATTGGATAGTAACTTGGTAGAAGTGTGTGGGTGTCTAATGTCACTTCTGTTTATCCTTTCCATCACCAGTGACCTGCAAACTCCAAGCATAGAATCCTTTAGGGGATTCACATTTCAGAATGAAATAATTCTTGATACAAGGAATCACTCTCTGCTCTTTAGGGCTGTATCTAGTGGTTTAGGAACTGTCATTGAGGCAAAGGCAAAATGTTGTCCTTGCAAAAGGAGCAGACAAATGTAGGGTTGTTAGCGTTTCATCCCGTGTGCTCTGTTTCTTCTTTAGTTACAGGAAATATCTAAAATCATAGCACTGTGATGGGAAATTCAATTTGAGATGGGCAGTACAGTGTACATTAAGATTAGAAAAAGGAAGAAAATATAAATTAATTCAAAGGTAATGATGATAAATAAGCAATAATGGCAAAATGATTGTCTATAAATAACAGTTAATCAAATACTGTTGTATATGCATATGTTACTTTGTGTCTTTACTGTCACAAGCTGTTGATTCTGTGACTGTGTCCCTTCTGTAAGTTGTTCCCTACATGAAAATGCTCTCAGTATTGTTTAAAAGTCTCCAGCTGGGCTACACGAAGTTTGTTAGCTCAGGTTAAAGCATGCACATATTATCTAAAAATTTGCAAATCTTCCAACAACCTTCTTATCATTTTTCCAGATAGGTAAATAAGTTCTCATGTTGTTGATTTAATTCACCTAGTGTTCCCATAGAGTGGACACAGTGAGGTTGCAATTGTGCAGGGACTTAAACCAAAGAATCTGTTACCAGGCTGGGCAGACCCTGGAACTCAGATGCTCTGTGATGCACACATCATCCCTACTCTAATCAGGGTAATCACAAAGGACTGAATTTCTTCAGAGTTAGTGGCCTTATTTTATCTACTTTTTAGTGATCTTGGGTTTTTATCTCCTGGTATGATATCTTTGATCCTTAGAAGAGTTTTCCTCCAACTTCCTTTCCAAGTTTTACTCACATCTCTGCTCTTAAGTCCCCTTTGAAGCACCACTTGCCTAGGAACCATGCCTTGTTGGGAGAACTCATTTTGAGTTCTCTTTTTCAGTAGCTAATATAATGGTTATTTTTTAAAGCAATCTTTTTCTTTTTACCCCACCCCTGATATTTCTTTTCTTTTTTTTTGTAAGGAGAAAATGTAATTACTTGAAGAACACAATGCAAAAAATCTGGCACTACAAGCAGGCTGGGATTTATGAGAAAGCTCAGCTTCTAGGTGATATGACAACGTGTGATTTTGCAGCCCTGAACTGATCCCCTCTACTCCCTATTTTGCTGTCAGTGATATGTGACTGTGCCCTCTGTCATCATAACTGCTTTTCTGTGATAACTGTAGCTTGTTGAAGGTAGAGCAGTAGTAGCAGATAGGAAGAAACTTCCAGACTTAGACCTGTTCAGAGACAGCAGGCTAATACAATGAGGGCCAAATTTATTGCTAAGAACCTATTTTCCAGTAAAGGGCTCTGTCTTGTGCAATGCAGCTTATCTGGGTACTTGATATATTCAACTTAGTTAATGAGGAATGTCCTGTGAAGGATGATGCCATATATCTTGTCCTTTTCTTGTTAAATGTGTCACCCAGAGGTATATTCAGAAGTCATGTAAATTTGATGAGGAGGAATTGGCTCCTTTTTTCTCCTCAGTGGTCCAGATAAAACAGCTGGGATGTTATTACTAATGAAGGAATTGAAGAAGAATTTTGTCTTCATGATAAGCTAGCATAAAATAAATGAAATACTATTTAGCTAGAGGTTTATGCAAAACTCATAACTGCAGTACCTGAGTATTTGTTTAACAATGAAGGCTGTCTTGAAAATGGAAAGTCCTCTTATAATGATTTACAAGGTAGTAAATGAGTTGTTTCTTGCTAAAATCAGTGCCCAGAACTATAAGCCTGCACATAGCACAGCAGGCTGGCTTGGATATTGCATTCACAGGCTGAGTTCCCGTTGGAGCAATATTAAGTCTGAGAGTAAATAACTGGAAGTGTTAACTCTGAGAATAAGTCATTAAAAATGCCACTGCATGAGGTAGCCTCTTGTTAGTGTACTCCAAAGTAGTCTATATGGAAGAGTTACCACAGGAATTGTGAACTAGGCTATGGAGGTTGGCTTCCCAAGCAGGTTTATCTTTAGGACACTCTAAAATGTTTTCTATCTTCTATCTTGTAGTCTGAAATTCATCCAGCTTCCTCAATTTTTCTTCTTTAAGATCAAATTAAAAGAGGAGATACTTTATTATAGAAATAGCTGTAAGCTTTAGAAGTATTGATGTGATATCCTCAGATAAAATTCATAAGAATCTGACATGATTTTCAAAAAGGTGCCAGTATGTCACTAAGGCTTACTCCATATTGTTTTACAAACAAGGCATTCGTATTCTCACATATAAGTATTGTCCTTTCAAGTTCATGTTTCAGATATCACATTAATAAGTTAAATTGTAAAAGAGATTAATTTTATGCATATTAGGGACATTGTAACTGTTGCCTTCTTTTACATAAAGTCATGTCAGTATGATGGTTGTGAAGCCTGACAAGCAGGAAAGTGAAATGAGTTCTCTCCGACTGTTAGAGCTCATTGAGCAGTTAGATTAAAAATAAAAAAAGGTATTCTTGCAGGTTCAGCTTTTCTTTGGTAAAGAGAGGGAAAACAGAAGAAACTTTGAGAGCACTGATTTGGATATAAAGTATATGAGTAAAAGTCCATCTTTTGATATGATTATTTAATGGGTTTACATGAGGTGTTTTCAAACATTCAGTGGAAGTTTTTAAACTGGAACCCTGGCATTAGTCATATAATTCTTTACTCTGAAACAGAGAGCCAGTAACTGCCAGGTGAATACAGTATTTCAGCTTACACAGGATGGTCTAAGTGAAATGACAAGACTTAATGCCAGAATCTCCTGAACATTTACTTTTCTCAGTTGGGTGTTGAAAGGAGAAATTACTGTGTGAAACTCATCTAGATGAGGAAAAAAATGCCACATGTCCTAAGGCTGATATTTCCCATGATTGGAATTTTCTTGTCAAAAATACTCCTTTAGCACCTTTTGTTGTGGCTTACAGAAGTTAATGTATTTGTCCTGTCTGTATTCTTGAAAAAAAAATGATGCTGTTCCTTTACTTTGGAACTGATATTGGATGATATTGTATATAGATCAAGTCTAATGAGTTCTTTTGAGGCAGTGTAACAAGAAGCAAGGTCACAAGGATGCTGGATTTCGTAATTGAATAGCACCATCAATTTTTAAGGCACAATGTGACATTGCTGTTCCAGATTAACGGAGGATCCTTACAGGAGAGAAATAAAGTAAAGGGAAGAAAATATTAAGCTTTTGGATGCCTATAACAAATTAACTGGAGTTCCTAGAGGCTGCTTTTTTTTTTTGTCAGCGGAGTTCACACCAACTGCCAATATGTCTGATGAACGATTTTCTCTTATGCACACCAAAGTCTGTGAACCAGAGGTGTCCTTTTAATATTTATACAGAAATTATTTCATTGTTTCCAAGGCAATTTCCTCTAAATCTCTGTTCAGTCTTCAGGATTATGCCATGTAAGATGTTCGGAAAATGCCAAGAGCAAGTATAATTTCTTAGTGAGAGAAAGTCTTTCTTGGGGGAAATCTGTCCTGCTTTAAGAGAAGACTTAATTCCCTCCTTTAGGTCTGTACAATATAGGGAAAAAAGGGGGGGGTAGATGTTGTGGAAATACAGGAGTAGTTAATTAAAATTTCTCAAGATAAAGATAAGCAATGTATTTTCACAGAATTAAATTAGATAGGTAATATGATTTGTCTTGGAAGACAAATGAACCATTCTGGATGAGGTAATTGAGAGGTGAGTTGGCAATAATTATATGCCTGCTGAAAGGTAAATAAATAATGTATAAACATGCAATTTAAAAAATCCCTCCTGATTTGGGGCTAATACTGTATTGCTGTTGAAAAGCTAATAGAATAAGTATCCTGGGAAGAGCACCAGTAAAGAAAAGGCTGGTGAGTAGCCAGGTGATGAATACATGTAATGTTTGCAGTGTTTGTGATGAAAGACAAACTATCTTCTGGGCATTAATCCTAAAGCAGCTGTTACCTTGACAACTGCAGGTAATGGATGGTTGTAGTGTTCATCTCTCCAGATTCACTTGTAACTACTATAAAAAATTAGAACAGCTTCCCTTTTAAATGGCTTCATGTGGCTTTCCAAAGATTTGGTGCGCAAGTGATTAATTTGTTCCTGAATGGCAGTTTTGCATATAGAATTGCATTTGGGGAACCTGACACATGGGAAAGACAAGCAGTTATTTATGAGGTCATCTAACTTTTTGGCTGCCTCAGTGGGAAAACTATTGTGGAAATAAAGCACATTCTGTTTCTACGCAGTATTTTCAGTGCAGGTCCTCAGGCTGTTTCTGAGCATGGTGTGGTTGGTGAGCCCTCAGAAGGGATAGGGAATGGCTATTTTGAGATTTCATGCTACCCTAACAACTGACTGCTTCCTCCTGCTCCTGCTCACAGCCCCACAGTTAGAATACAAGCCTGTGCGTGTTTCTGGCCCTGCTTGTGTGGAAGTGTAGCCTCATTCAGATGTGAGTAATGTCTTTGTGTACTATGAAGGGAGTGTCTTACTTGGAATTTGGGTGATCCTCATGTGATGTACTAATCAAGTAACAGTGTCTGTACCTTGATTGTGCTTGACAACTCTGTTAAAGGAAATATAATATTAAAGCTTCAAATTTTCTACGTGCAAACTGATCCTTGAAGCTGTCCTTAGTGCTCCAAATTGGATTCCCAAGAAATTCATCAAGGTTAGCAAGACTACAGTTTCCTATTTACATTGCAAACTAATATTTTTGGATGTGTTGAAGTTTATAGTCAGCTTACAGACCTCCTAAAAAGAATTGTTCTTTCAAAGGTCCTCAGGATGTGCATGTGTTTTGTCAGTTTGTTTGTTTACTGAAAAGGAAGTTCAGCAATAGAGATTGGATTTTGATAGTGAACTCATGACAAGTTATACAAGTATCTTTCTGGGCCTTTTAGTAGATTTTCCTTTAGGTAGGGAAAATACTTGTTAAATCATGTACGTAGTTCTATCACACTCTGATATGTATTTTGATGTTTATCTTCTCTAGCATTGAGGTGTTATGTTTTCAGCTGATGTACATCCAGTTACTTAGCAATAGAATTTAATGTCTTCTATATTAATAGGATTGTTGCAAAGTGTGAACGGTCCTTTGACAGAGCTATTAAGGCAGCCCAGGGAGCTACAGCTATTTTTATACGTGAGAGACAAACAGAGAAAAGTTTAATATTGATACTGAAAATTTTATTCTGATATGTAGCACCTTGTGATCTATGGCATAGCCTCAGGGTATGAGCTCTACAAGCTGATCTCAGAAAATTGGGTAACTGCTTGCTCAGTTCAGGCTTTTGTCCATATATTAACTTCTTAGGGTTTTGTGCATTTTGTGCGTGTGTGTAAGTGTACCCATGTTTTCAGTTCTTGTTGTAGAAAACATTTTTCAATTTCCCTCTTTTTGACAGCAGAAGAAAAATATTCAAGGTGCAGGACTGTGAGATTATTAAAAACCCGCAAGTCTTATTCTTGGCAATGAAATGAAATTATGTAAGTAAACACTACTGACATATTCATCAGTTTGATTTGTTCTCTAAAACTTTATAGAGCAGCAGAAAGGCTTCAACAGCATTTGCCTATTTAATACTGCAGCTGTTTCTGGTTAGGAGAACTCAACACACAGAGTTATCAAAAATGACCAAACAAAAATCAAGACACGTTCCAAAACATTGTCAAGAGAATCAACAAGGATGATTTCTGCTTTCTGCCCTTCTCCTTGTCTCCTGGGATCATCTGCCTGCCATTATCATCAGCTTTATCTGGCCTTCCAGGTCTACTAGAGATCAAATGTGCTTTGTTACCAATGGATTGGAGGTTCTGGTCTGTCAGGTGACGACAACATCTATGGGTACTGAACAGCAAAAACTTGGGCATACACTGAACCAGTTCAAAGGAAGTGGGATAACAGCAAGGCTCACCCTGTGTTGTAGCAGGTGTTGGCAAGCTTAGTACAGTTAGGAAAATATACAATTAAACACATTACATTATATCATTTGATACAGAGCCAGAGGAAGAGATCTTCCTCCGTGTTACAATGCAGTAGAAACTGTGTAACATTTTCAGCAAATTCCTTTGTAAGAAAAAAAAAGTTGAAGAAGTAGTTACAGTATTTCCACTGGCCTTAATTCAAGATGGAAATAAAGAAAATTAGTATCACCTCCTTTGCCGGGTCACTGCAGAATGCTTTTTGGCATTCTTGCAAGAGCAGTTGGGTTGCCAGGAGACAATAAGTTAATTTTGGAAGGTAATGCCCTCCAAGCAAGTAATGCCAACATTCCACATCAGAGTAAAATCTAATGCTCTGTAGCCAGAAGATGGCCTTTTAAAAGGATTTACCTCTCTACCTTACTGATAATAAACAAAGTGTGCTGCTGCATTGTCTGTTGCTGGCAGAACAAAATCCTGAACAGTAAAATCTTAGGGTGCTGTTAAGTAATCAACACAAAAATAATGCTGCAGCAGGCTCATCTAGGTTAAGCCATCTGCTAACTATGCTGGTACATATGTCAAATGACAGACTGCCAGAACTATTTTTCATGATCTTAAAATACAAGGGAGACCAATGTAATGTTACAACGACAAATTCAAGATAAGTCCACAGTTAATGTGTGGCATTAATTTCACCATATGGGACATGGCAACTAAAGGCTTTTGGGACACTAAACATTTACTGATGCTGTTGAAGTCTATACACAAAACCATACTGACACCTCAGAATGGAAATAGCAGCAGAATAACATAAAAGTAAGAAACACAAGAAGCTGTATCTCTGATGGTGGTGCCAACTATAGCAGTGCAGAAGCATTTCTCTTCAGTCTCGCTGCAAAATTGAATCCTCATATATTCAAGTTCAAAGTTGTCAGAGTTATGGAGAACACATGGAAGATGAATATTTGAGACAGGAATCACTCTTGAAATCGTTTGAGCTTTTCTGGATGGAGATGGGATACATAATCATAGGGATTGGTCTGAACTGAAAATCTTGATTATTTGGGAGAATGGGTAAATAGGCACATGGATTGCAATGGTCAGCATGTGGTCAACTCTGATGTTGAACAATTTTGACATATTCTGCTTAGAAAAAACTATAGAAAATATCTTGCAGGATATGTGGACTTCTTAATCTATTCACATTTCTATGTTCTTACCTGTTTCTAAAGATGAGTTGGAAAATGACAGGATTTTATGGTATCCCCGAAAATTAATAAGATTGTATCAATCCAGTGTTCCTATTGATATTTTCCCTAGATATGGAAGGATTTCTGAAAAAAAAGCCTCCTCAGCCTGAAGAAAACCTCAGAGTGTAGCACACAGGCAAGGAATCTAGACACTTCATGGAATCAAGCCTTCCCAGCACCAGGAGATGTATGAGAGGAGAAGGCCTCCCTTGCTCCACTATATATTTAGCTATGCAGTGCAGGAAAAGGAGATGGAATAAGGAAATAATGTGAGAATGTGAGAAGAGGGTGGTGACAAGATTAAAAAAGCAAAAGAGTACTAAATATAAACTGGAGAAGGGCTTAAAAGGTAAAGAACAAGAGAGATGTGGAGAGTAGTGGAAGAGGGAAAAAGTATCTTTTGAAATGGAAAAGTAAGTCCAAAATCATTACTTTCCTTAATTACCCATACACTCTGTAGGAGAACAGAGACTAACCTCTTCTCCTGCTTATGTGCACTCTGTATTTTC
Source organism: Corvus brachyrhynchos (assembly GCF_000691975.1). Classification (NCBI taxonomy): domain Eukaryota; kingdom Metazoa; phylum Chordata; class Aves; order Passeriformes; family Corvidae; genus Corvus; species Corvus brachyrhynchos. The sequence continues at coordinate 8,327,149 of NW_008240046.1, forward strand.
CATTTAATATATTATTTTTTCTTTGCAAAACCCCACAGCCCTACCCCATTTTAAAGAAAAAATTTGCTAAAAGCCTAGGGCAACAAAATTGAAACTGTGTTCTGCCTTTGATGCTATTTCTACTTTTCTAGAATGTGACAAAGATGTGTATCTTAGAAAATAGCTTTCAGAATATGTCTATTTAAAGCTATTTTGCCCAGTCTCATTAGTCTATCCTGATACAATTTTGTTCAAAAGAAAAGGTTTTTGGAATTCATTGGCAATTATGATTTCTTACTGTCTTTTCAGACTGATATGTAGGGCAAAAATGGATCCATTGTGACTTGTGAATCAAAACATTATCACCTGTGACAAGTTCATAAGTCAGTAGAATAGACTGAAATAAATTACACTGGTCTGAAAACCAAATTCTTTTCTCTTTTCTCGTTTCTCTCCTCTCCTCTCCTCTCCTCTCCTCTCTCCTCCCCTCCCCTCTCCCCTCCCCTCCTCTCCCCTCACCTCTTCCCTCCCTTCCCCTCTCATCTCTCCCTTCCCTTCCCTTCCCTTCCCTTCCC
>NW_008240046.1:8327886-8332919 GCF_000691975.1 Corvus brachyrhynchos
CTTCCCTTCCCTTCCCTTCCCTTCCCTTCCCCTCTTTCCAACCATTGCCATGTTCTTCTGATGAAATTTTGCAGAATTTCTGTCAAAATTTAAAAAGGAGTGCGACCAATTTGATCAAAAATCAGTGACCTTGGAGATGATTAGACTAAACGGGAGTAAACTGGAAAGGCGTCTTCGTGACATAAAACTCAAAATGCAGAGATAATTGTGTTACCTGTCACAAATAGGATGACTAAAGGTTAATCACATTAAAAATGAAAACCTAGTAAGGATGGAAGAAACAATGATGGGCAGAGGAATGCTGCTAAACTGATCAGATGAAACGGGATTCTGCATCAGCAAATTCCAGAGGACAATCAAAGGAGATTGATTTGCCATTGACCCTGGCCTGAAGGCCAAGAAAAGAAATCAATTGAAATGCCTCTTCGTAGAAAGCCATGAAACCTGAACAGAGTAATTGCCTAAAAGGTAATGGGTCTTGCTGTGGGAAGTAAAGGATTTTACTTTAAGAACTAAGTGAAATAATAGAATCATAGAATGGTTAGGTTTAAAAGTGGTCTCAAAGATCATCTAGTTCCACCCACCTGCTGTGAGCAGGGACACCTCCCACTAGACCAGGTTGCTCAGAGCCCCCCATTCAACCTGGTCTTGAACACTGCCAGGGGTGGGGCATCCACAACTTCTCCAAGCAAACTGTTCCAGTGCTTCACCAGTTTGACAGTAAAAAAGGCTGTGTTTTAAGAAAATTGTAGGAATATGTCAAACTTTTATTTTTTGTTTAGTGGGAGGACCTAAGGCAGGAGAAGAGAGTGATGAAGGTAGACTGGAGAACAAATGTAGGAAAATAGAAGGAAAATGAGGTAAAAGGGCCTTAAATTTCAAAGCCTGTACAACAGTACTATTATGGAATAGTACAGGCCTTCTGTACAGTGTGAAAAACAGTAACACTTAAAAAGGTGTAGTAGATGAGGAACACAATGAAAGATCCAATTGTGCTGCTATGAAAAAGTCTAGTGGGAGTTTTGAAGTGTAAATTACTAAGTAGGAGTAGAAAGTTGGTATTACTTCTGTATGTGGCATTTGGTACTTCCCACAAAGGAAGGAGGGATATGAATTTTATATAACAAGTCTTAGTCATGAATGCTTCTTGCTGAAAAGCATTCAGAATGAAGCACCTGTATCAAGCCTATCTTCCACCTTCTTAGTGTGTACTCCTAATATCCCTTTGCACTTACTCAACTGCACATAGATTATTTTGTTTCTCTGACACAAATTTTTGCTATTTAAGATTAGTTCAGGAGAGTTTTACAATCAGTGACTCATGCAGTACCTGAGAAAGTTCAAGTGAGTTAAGTCAATAAAACCTACCTGACTGGTAAAATGACTGTAAACTGACAGTGGAATTACAGTATTTGCAGAGAAAAAATTAGTGAGACCTCAGAGAACTGCAACAGTTAGAACGTTAGAGAAAATGTCTTATAATGGCATAATTAAAGATAATAAGATAACTGAGAGGTGACTTGATTATGGCACATAAATTCCAGGAAAATGTAATCAGGTAGTAATATTCTCAGTCTAAAAAAATTACACCACAAGCCTCAGCATCTGGGAGTAAAAACCAAACAAACCTGTAATCAGATGTAAAAATCACATTTTTACCAGTGTGGGTGATAAACTTTTGCCATGAACTGGATGCTTGATGAAGTATGATATTTTGTGAAACATAGGTAATAGGGCTTGTTAGAGATGTAAATGAAATGGCTTAGCCTGTGATGTCCAGAGGGGTGTGATCAGATTACTTATGGTCTCTGAACAGTACACCATAAAATATTTTTAAAGGTGCTTGATCTTCAGTTGAAAAATTATGATGGTCCACACATCCAGAAAGAATGAAAACTATCTGACAGAATGCTAAAGAAAGCCAAGTTTATAGTGAGGTAATACCTCACTATGGGAGAAAGTATTAAAAATGGGAAAGTACAGTTGTGTCTATATATCATCATTTTAATGGATAGTCTAAAATACCCATTTTAACTTCAGAATTCTGAAGTCTGAATCTAGTAATTGCATTTTCATTCTTAAAATTATTAACATTTTCACAAATAATGTGGCAATTTTCGACATTAATTATGATGCAGTTATTTAAGCTTCTGTTCTATGGTGCATCTTGTGTTTCAAACACATTAAAATAAATAAGAAAACATTAAATTTCTATTTGTAATAGACTTGCGAGTTTTCAACATCTGATTTTTGAACTAGTGTAACCATGGTGGCTATTCCTACATGAAAAAGAATAAATTTATGATTCTTGTTATTAAAATGCCTTACTCCAGCTAAGGCTTTTAGCCTAGAAATTACCAGTGCACGACAAAGATTGCCCCTGCAGCTAAATTGACAGCTTTGATAGAAGAGATGGAGTTTGATAGATAGCAATGAGGTTATTGTAATGATGCTATGTGGTCTGCTGGATGAAACAGGACACAGGACTGTCCTGAATTATTTCCTGTGTGAACTGGGGGGAGTAGGGGGGTGTGAGATCCAGTTATGAAGGTGGACTACAGCCTACAGGAAATGCAATGTGAGTACTCTCCAGCATTTCTTTATGGTGTGTGCATAAGCACTTTTGGGCCCAGACAGATGAATTATTTTACCTCAGGCACCCAACCAGAGTGTTGCTGTGTCAGATGTTACTGGGCCTGCTCACAAGCATTGCTTGGATGCTGTTTTGATTGTGACAGTACATGTTGTGTGACCACTTACACAAGAGCTGGAAGCTTACAAGGTTTTTAGGAGGAATAAAGAGTCTAATACCCTTTATATTCCCTATCAAACTAAAACCAGTTTCCTTAACTTCCACTGTGGATTCTCCCCAGTGTGAAACCTAGGGACAAATCACCATTGAATATACAATCACCTATTGTCCTTGTTCTACCAGAAGAGAGAAAACTTAGGCAAGCTGAGAGAAGTGGCTAAGCTTACATAAAACTCTTATATTAGAGCAGCAGTTGATGGTGGACTTCAGGGTGGCTTGCAAAGGATTTTGTTTTGAAATTCAGCTTGTCCTTATTTCGATGGAGGGCTTTTGAGTTGAGAAAGGGCAATCCCATGATAAATGGTGCTACAAATTGTGCTCTTTCTGAAACAGTCTAATCCCAGGTGACCAGTACAGTCTCTTGGCTAGCTCAGCTATCATCAAGTCTCACACTTGAATGAAAGCCCAGGACTTGTAATACTATAACAAAATACTCATGATGTTAAATGGATATTAGCTAAACCTCCTCCACTCCATCTTTCATCTCCTTCCTTTCCACTTTGTGTCTTCATTATTTTTCCAAATGTTATGGTTCTTACAGGCCATATGGTTCATGTTTGTAGGTGTAATGCCAAAGATAAATTTCCCTGTGTTTTTAAGTACATTTTAGAACATTTTCATAATGTTAAAGAAACCTAATAGGGCATAATTTCATCTTCCCTTTGAAGTCACTTTAGAGCATCTAAATGTTGGATTTATTTGGCCTTCCCTTCCCTTTTGGGTGTTATATCCACAGTAATTTTTAGCTTCTTCCCTCTCTTTTTCTCATTTACTTCTTACAGACTACTGTAGAACCAAAAAAAAAAAAAAGTTGAACATTCAGAACTGCTATTATTTTATTTTATTTTATTTATTTCATTTTCTTATTTAAAATTATAAATTCCTATATATAAGCAGATTAATGAGACTAAACTCACCTTGAGTGTAAGTGTTCTGTAGTTATAATCGGCGATTATATTTCTATTCTCCAGTTATACTGGAGAGGAATTACTTGCCATGTCCTCTGTGTTGGGTTAAAATCTTTTACCTTTAAAATTGTAAAAAGTTTACATTTGACTTCAATGGAGGCAGGATATAATTCATTAATTACTGAAAATTAAATACTTAAAAGTAAGATTTTCCCTAGGAATGTAGCACCCACCAAAATCCTGCCATGGAAATTATGTGGCAGAACAAGCCCAGAACGTAAAAGAAGTTGTGGGTACTAGGAGTTATAAGAGCAAAATTCTCTCCTCTGCTCTAATATTGAATGATAATTTACAAAAGAACCCAAGAAATTGGTCTTTTCCTGTTAACGTGTAAATTTCTAATGAAAAGCTATATAAAATAATTAGAAAATCTATAGAAACTTGAATATCTGAAGCAATTTTATTAGTAATACCTGAGTCATGTACTATGGGGTAAGAGAGTTGTTTTGCAATGGGAGTGGTCATTTTTGATAAGATGAAGTTGCCAGTAGAACAGTAATGAATCCTTGTGGAACGGATTATTTCATTATGATCTGCTAAATTTTGCTCCTTTGACTTGTCTGGATTTAAATTTCCACATGACATGATTTTGTTCAAGTATTATCCAATATATTTAAATTAATAAAGAGCTAGTTGAATATTGGTCTTTCAGAAGAAAATAAATATCACTAGCTACAGTGCTTTAAACAGTGAATCAAGGCTTCCTCAGCTAGCATGAAATAATACTAATTATCATTGGTTATTTTTTTACATCCTCCTGACATAAAAATTGCATATTAAATAAGAAGATGGTAGATAATATATAATGACCTGTTAGTATATTAGGATGGCTATTGTTTTAGGTAGCAACAAAATTAATGAATAATTTTTTATCATATTAATATATTTAAAGATATTTCTCCTGCTGATCTTCAATCTTGTACTAATCATAGTTTGTCCAAGTAAAAGAATTTATTCTTTTCAAAGTGCAAGTAGAAAATTTAAGAGATAAATCAGCTTGTCTTTGGCTTCCACAGAAAGCTGCTTATTTTGCCTCATGCACAGTGCTGGACATGAAGATGCAGTTTGCTTTTGCCAGATAATGCCAAGCTTCCAAGAAAAAAAAATTTTACAATTCTTATTTAAATTTGATACAATTTCCATGTTGTTATTCAAGACACATTTAGAAATATTGCTGACCCCAGTGTAAGATTTGTGCAACCTAAGAGTACTTTGATCCAAATGTAAGCTGATACAGAGAAGTTTTGTAAGCC
>NW_008240046.1:8333023-8353084 GCF_000691975.1 Corvus brachyrhynchos
AGGGAAATTCCTGATCCCCAAATTCCAGCTTGATTATGGAACCACTAGTTTTATGACAGCCAAGGAACTACAACAGGAATGAGTGATACCTTGATTTATATTGGAATTTTCTGCCAGTGGTTGCAGCGTTTGGAAATACTTTGTTCATTAAATTTCTCTGAAGTCTCCCTGGAAGTTGATTGAAAATGAACTCATTCTTTAAGCTGTTTGCAAAAAAATTATACTTTACTCTGGGTTCTACTTGATTCTTGTATTTAGGGGTATCACCAGAATTTTAATTTATAAAAAATAAAAATAGAGAAAATATAAGGGTTTCAAGGATTTATTATAATTATTGAGGATCCTTATGTATATAAGCAAAAATAAGTGACTAAGTTCAGTAGAGGAACTGAAGACAATTAATGTGCTGTCAACTGCAGTATATCAAAACTGTTGTTCAGTGGATAATTCTTTTGACAAATTTTTTTTTTTTTGCCATGGAGCTCTGGGCAGCAGGTCAGAAACAGCAACACTTACTTGTCTAAGCACAAAATGTATTTGTAAATTGTAAATTGTGTTAGGTATTATGACAAAGGAAAAATGCCTGTCAATCACACAAATACACACACACGTATTTATGGCACTGTTCTCAGTGCAGCTCTCTCAGGTTTACAGAGGGATAGGTAGGGATACAGGTGCTGTAAGCAGGATTAACTCACAGGAATATCAGACATTAGGCCTTCTGTCTTCTTGTTACTTGGGGGCCTAAGGGAGCCATGTAGGTATAATGAGAGCAAAGACACTAGATAATTTTAATATGCTTAAGTATCTCCATTCCAGAAGAACCTATTTGGTTTTATTATGGATACAGTATGCAATTTAGTTGATAATAGCAGCATTGAGCCTTGAAATTAAGCAGCACAGCTAAGGAAGGGCTGTGTGGCAAAACGTGTTTCATGTCTGTAATTACAGACTTCAAAAACCCTCTCTTCCCTTGAAATCCCTTAAAGATTGCCATCTAAAGGGAAATTTCTATAACTGAGTTGAATATTGCATATTTTCAAAACTCATGCGGGAGAATCACAGTAATGTAAGCAACAGTAACTCTAAGATTGTTGTATTTACAATTATTTTGCAAGAATCACCTTTTCCCCCAGGAAGGCAACAGTGATCATGATGCATTCTCTAGAAAGATATCCAAATGTTTCTCAGTGCATATCACCTGCAGCTCTAGGTCTAATTATACATTTTCACTATCTTCTTGTAATAGCATTTGTGTTTTGTAGAAGGCTGAAGATAATTCATGAAGGAATTTTCTTCCAATCATGTTAACATCCATTCACACAGCTGCTTAAAAGGATTTTAGCAGGAGATGCTATTTACTAGGATGCCTCAAAAAATTGGATTCTGCAAAATGTACCCATATGAAAATCTTTATGCACATGAGCAGCTTCACTTGAACAGTGACTATCATTCAACAGTTACAGAACTAAGTTCATGACTGAAACTTTTTAGTCCTATAAAGTTGATAGTTTTTCCTCTGGTGTTGGTAGTTATGACTTCAGGGTGGTTGAAGAGGAGCAGAGCATAAATCTAGTCTTTCAAAGCTTAATTCTACAGCTCCTTAATTCTTTCAAATACAAAAATCAGCAAAGTATTTCCTGATGTGTTTTGATGTTGGAATATTATATTTTCCTCTGGTCATTAGATGTGGCCTTGTGCTCATACTGTAGGACTGCAGGACATTAACCAGGAGTGTAGTGTGACATCTTGGAGAAGCAGTAGGAAGGAATCTGCTGCCTCCTGCCCTCTCCTTCAATGAAGGTGTTCTGAAGCCCAATACAGTATTTCATTTCTATTTATGTATTCTCTCACTTTGCCTGGGAAGTTGCTCTTAGATCTGTAGGAGGAAACAGACATTTTGTGACATACGCGTCTTCCAGAAAAGCCATGAGAGCCTATTATTTCTGTACAGTGAGTATAGACACAACCAGAAATGGGACCTAAATCCCATAATGTAGCCTGAGGCCAGTTCTTTTTAGGGATGTATATGTCAGAATATGTGGCAATAGGGAGTTGAGATGAAATGCTGTTACAGTTGTCTCTGTTATTGACTGCTGGTTTGGCTTGCAGTGTGTCTGTGCAGGCACTTTAGTTGAGATGACAGTCACAGGAGTACAGCTGTTCTGCTTTGAGGGACAGCTCATCTGAAGTAGACAGATACTCTGAGCCTGAACTGTGGGCCCAGCTGGATGCTAGCTGGCTTCTTGCTGGTCAAACATCTCAAAGTCAGGCATACTGGGAGGTGCAGCGCAGAGACACAGATGTCTGAATAAGCTCAGTCAGGCTCCAACTTGCAGTATTAGCTGGAGTTCAGGGCTGCCCCTTGTAGACCTCCCAACAGAGCATTCATTAGTGACAAACCTGAAGTTCAAAGAGGGACAAGAACAAAGTTTTCTTGAGGGAAAGGAGATGACAATTTCTTTTTGGGCACTTTGCTTTTTAGCTTAAACAGTGATGTGTTAATGCCTGGAACAGTCTTGAGGCAGCACTGTGGCCCCAGTCAGTGTTCTGGGAAATAAAAAGCCATGATGTCCAAGTGACTCTGTGGCATATCTGGGCTTGTGTGTTACTCATGCACATCTGTCCTGAACTCCTGAAGCTACCCAGGCAACTCCCTATGTAGGTAAAAAGTAAAAGATTCTTAAGGGGACAAAAACTCTACAGCAAATGAAGGAAAGGGTTTTCTGGTTATACTGGTTGTGGATGAGGACGGAAGGTAGAGTTTTTTTAGTAACTAAAATATTTTAGAACAAATGTGTTTGTTCTTTTTAAGCACAATATATTGTCTGAGAAAGCCAGGTTGGCTTCTGTGTAGAAGTTACGTGGGAGACCTTTTCTTCTCATTTACCCACAGATATTTAATGGCATTAGATAGCATTCAGACACAATTGTCACTGATTTGCTTACATATTCTGGAGACTAGAGAAAGTACCAGATGAGCAGTGAGGGTTGTAGTATGTAGTTGTTTCGTATTTGCCTTCCTGCTTAGCTTGAGCACTGCCAAAGTTTCTTTCACGACTTTGAATAAATTGCTAGGGTATGTTATAAAAAACTTTGATATGAACCCATTAATAATCCCCAGGCAATGTCCAGTGAGGGAAACCCCGAGGATTTCTTAAAATTAAAATACTGCACAGAGGATTGGATGACATACTGTAAAAACACTTGGAATCTATCAAGAACTTTATGATACAGACCACCTTATGATACAGACTACTGACATCTTTCTTTTTTTCCTATGAAAAAACATTTCCTATTTTCATGTAATAATTGAATATAATATGTAAATTTGGTCCTTTATTGTATGTTTAGAAGTGGCTGTGTAGTCTCCATCACTAGCAGGACTCCAGTAGTTCCTCATCTGCCAGAAACAGAAACATATAGCTCATACCTGAGGTATGGTTTAGAAACTGAGACATGTTTCCCTGTAAAGTTCATTTTTGCCACGAGTTAGCTACAGCTTCCTCATTATCTCCTGTTTCTATAACCCTTCTTACCACTTTATTCTGTCTCCATTCCAGAGGACTTTTTGAGTATAACCTGTGAGACCCTTTCCTCAGATTCAGAAACAGCTGCTTCACAAATTAGTAATTGTCATAATTCTTACTGAGAAGTTTCTGGGCATCAAAAAAAGGCTCCCACTCATTGTTGACATGCAAACTATAGGATATTGCAATTAAAACCTTCCCCACTGCTTCTCTCCTGTGAAAAATGCTGTGTGTGCAGCAGGTAGGCTATCAAGGAAAATCAGTCATATGAGGAGGTTTGTCTGCTTTAGTTGAGACTGGGCAAAGAAAATTTTGGCTCGAATGGCAGATGATGTGTAACATACGATTTCTTCTTTTGTTTAAGGAAAAATAAATCCTAGTAACCCATCAGTTCCAGACTAGTCTCAGAAAAAGGTCTAAGGACTTTCATGTCTTCTGTAGTGAATTACATATTTATGTTCAAATCTATTGGACATTAAGAAGAAAAAAAAACAAAACCACTTGTCAGAAATGTCAGTTTCTATTCAATAAAGCTTCATCACAGTTCTTACAATTCTATTACTCCCCTGCATGCCAAATCAACAGAAGAGCTTGAAAAAACAATCAAACACACATTCCTAAAAGATTATTCTTGTTTGAATTAGCATCCAAGATTTTTCAAATAGCAAAGCCCACATTAGGATTTTTATAAATTTCTGTTCATGAGGCTCTCTTGTGTTAGATTTAAGTAGGCTACATACAATAGCTTTTTATTTTTGTAAAGTACTGTGAAGTCAGTCAGAGCCAGACGATATAATTAGTATTTCTTATTCCCTGGACAGTCCCAGTAAGGCTGTTACTAACTTTGATAACATCATGGAGAGTGACTCAGATACACTTCCAGATAATTTTCCATTGAAATTGTATGCATAATTTCTATTATTAAAAAAAGGCAGATAATTAATGGCTCTGATTTGATTTAAAATATTTAAGCCTTGTTAACTCTTCCAGATAATTTTACAGAAATAATAAAATGAAAATGAAATGTAAAACTCTTAATTGCTGGATATCAATTATAAAATGATTAATTTTTCATTAGGATGCTAATGTGAGCTTTAAGAAGCAGCTTAGGTAGGGGGCAAGATAGAAAATTTGACCAATACTCTGGCAGAGAACAGTGTGGAGACAGAAGGCTATATCACTTAGTAAAGGGACTTTGGCTAGGAATGCAGATGGGTTTATTCCTTAAGACAGATACGGTGCTTGTCATTGAAAGCTCTGCTCTTTTAGACATTTATCTGTCTCATGGCACTAACAGTTTGGCATCTGCCAAAGCTCATCCATATGGTGAGATTTAACCACATAAGGATGGCATTCATGGAAGATAGCACATGGCTCTTGTCCTCAGCTGGCTTCTGGAAAATGTGAAAAATGGCATTTGTGGTTTTAGGAAAAAATAATTCTACCTTTTTCTAGGAGTTAGATTTCCAAATCTGAAGTATTTGGCTCTTTGTCTACAGAGAATTTTCTGGAAAAGTCTAATGCTATTATTTCAGAAATTTAGCCTTATATTCAGGCATTCAATAAAGCTGTCTTTCAATGCTCTTGTCTGACACAGAGAGCTTGTGCTCAGAGTCTCCCTGAGGTTCAGTGCAAAGTTTCCTAGAATAGAATTTAAGTGAGCTAGGTCAAATGCTGAATGTGGGCTACCTAAGAGTGTGGATCTCCTTGGTAATTAAACTATAACCTCTTTACTGCAATTCAGCTCAGGATGGTGAACAAAAAGGTTAGATACGGGTGTCAGAGCTGTTAGGGACTTAAAACATGTCAACAGGCAGACAAGGCTAAAAGAAAAGACTCGGATCCCATGAGTAATCACCATGCCTGAAAATGCAACCTTACACATTTGTGGTAGAAAGCAAGGGTTGAAAAAAGTAGCCTGAGGCTGTAGAACAAAAGGTTGTCTCTAAGAAGGCACCAAAGGGATGGGAAGCTATAAGACAACTATTGTCTCAGATGTTAAAAATAGGGATTTTTATTTGCAGCTACAACAGAGCTTGCTTCTCTGTTCAAAAATTTTACTGAAAACTCACTAGAAGATGAGAAAACTCACATTCTTTTGTTTCTTTCTTTCTGTCACTGATGCTTCATGCTTAGTGAATGTCTACAGTGAAATTACTCATGTATCTGTAGATTGCTTTGTAAGGGGACATCTTTCTGACTAAACTGCTTTGAACACTAATGACCAAAGAATGTGGTATTTCAACATGCTTCTGTTCTTTTCTTTTATAGAACCACAGAATCACTAAGGTTGGAAAGGACCTCCATGGTTGGGTCCAACCATTAACCCAGCACTGCTATGTTTACCATTAAACCATATGCCCAAGTGCCACATCCTCACATCTTTTGGACATTTCCAGGGATGGTGATTCCACCACTTCCCTGGGCAGCCTGTTTTAATGCTTGACCACTCCTTCAGTGAGGAAATTTTTCCTAATATGCAATCTAAACCTATGCTGGAGCAATTTGAGGCCTTGTCTTTTCACTTGTTACCTGGGACAAGAGACCAACCCTGACCTTCCTACAATCTCCTTTCAGGTGGTTGTAGAGGGTGATAAGGTTTGCCCGAGCCTCCTTTTCTCCAGGCTAAACACTCCCAGCTCTCTCAGCAGCTCCCCATAAGACCTGTGCTCCAGACCCTTCACCAGCTCTGTTGCCCTTCTCTGGACTTGCTCCAGCACCTCAATGTCTTTATTGCAGTGAGGGGCCCAGAGCTGAACACAGCACTCGAGGTATGGCCTCACCAGTGCAAAGTACAGGGGGACAATCACTGCTCTGGTCCTGCTGGCCACACCATTGCTGATCCAGGCCCGGATGTCTTTGGCTTTCTTGGCTGCCTGGGCACACCCTGGCTCATGTTCAGCTGCTGTTGACCAGCACCCCCAGGTGCTTTTCTGCTGTGCAGCTTTCCAACCACTCTTCTCCAAACATGTAGTATTGCATGGGGTTATTGTGACCCAAGTGCTGGACCCGGCACTTTGCCTTTTTGAACCTCATACCACTGGCCATGGCCTGTCAATCCAGCCTGTCCAGATCACTGTGCAGAGCCTTCCTGCCCTCCAGCAGATCAACACTCCTGCACAACTTAGTGTCATCTGTGAACTGACTGAGGCTGCACTCGATTCCCAGATCACCAGTAAAGATGTTAAACAGGACTGGCCCAACACCGAGCCCTGTGGAACCCCACTAGGGACTGGCCGCCAGATGGATGTAACTCCATTCACCACCACTCTCTGGGCCTGGCCATCCAGACAGTTTTTCACGCAGTGAAGTGTACATCTGTCCAAGCCATGAGCAGCCAGTTTCTCCAGGAGAATGCTGTGGGAGACAGAATCAACAGCTTTGCTGAAGGCCAGATAGACAAACATCCACAGCCCTTCCCTCATCTATTAGGAGGGTCACTGTATCATAGAAGGATATCAGGTTTGTCAAGCAGGACCTAATCCCATGCTGGCTTGGCCTGATCCCCTGGTTGTCCTGTATGTGCCATGCAATAGCACTCAAGATGATCTGTTTCATAGCCTTCCCTGGTACCAAGGTCAGGCTGACAGGCCTGTAGTTCCCTGGCTCCTCCTTCTGAACCATCTTGTAGATGGGTGTCCATTTACTAAATTCCAGAAAATGGGGCCCTCTCAGTTAGCCAGGACTGCTAGTTAATTGTGGAAAGTGGCTTGATGAGCACTTCCACCAGCTCCCTCAGTACCTTTGGATGGATCTTATCTGTCCCCATGAGCTTGTGTGGGTCTAAGTGATGTAACAGGTTGTTGACCAGTTCCCTTTGGATCATGGATTATGGGGACTTCATTGTGCTTCCTCTCCGTCTCCAGCTTTGGGGGCTGGGTACCCCAAGGACAACTGGTTCTACTGAAGCAGTCACTATGTACATCAGCCATTTTCTTATCTTTCGTCACTGTGTTTCCCTCTGCATCCAGTAAAGGCTGGAGAGTCTCCTTAGCCCTCCTTGTGTTGCTGATTCATAGAAATGTTTTTTGTTGTTTTTTATGGCAGCAGACAAAGTTCTAGCTGAGCTTTTGCCCTTCTATTTTTTTCCCTCCATAACATCACAACATCCTTGAAGTCCTTCCAAGTTGCCTGCCCCTTCTTCCAAAAGTGACACAAATGAATATTTCAACAAAAGAATAGACCAAACTTGCCACATCAGCTATAATGGCAGCAAAGTCACTTCTTAGGTCAAGCAGCAGTATCCTTCTAATAGCCAAGGAAAACAACTTCCTCTGTCTAGCCTTTATGGATGTTATATTTTCTTTTTTGAGATGGTCTCTTCTAAGAAGTATATATGTACAACTTCCCCTTCCTTCTTTGCTGGTAAGCCTATGTTTCTTATAGAGCAGAGCCAGCTCTTCAGGATCTATAAAGAGGCGTATTTTACAAAGGCATATATTGGCTTATTGAAGGTTCTGAAAGGATTTTTGTTGATCTGAGTGACACATTGGTCAGAGATGGCAAAGAACGCCTTCTTGTGTTGTTGTAAATGATTTATGAACCCTGGGTTTTCATGCCACGTTAAAAATTCATATGAACATTAGATTTAAAATTTAATTATCTGAACTAGCTGAAGCACTTCTTCAGGCTTGTAATTGGGCAGATATATAGCACTATACACAGCAAGGGAGACCTGGGACTTGTGTCCAGATCATCAGATGTATTATGTAGCCTACTCTCATTGACAAAGAGTCTAAATTTGGTACTTGAATAAGCAACTTGGTATCTTCCTTTAATCATCCAAATACAGAATATGTCAATAATTTATTTTCAATCTCAGACAACCTGATTTTGCTAAATTTCTTTAGACACATTTGGATAAGTAGCCAGTAACAACTTACTTAACTAGAAAGCACTACTAAATGTGAGTGGTGATAGTGAAATCTGACCCTGCATTTGCTCTTTGCTTTCTTTCTGGTTTTGGAAAAATTATAAAACAGTTACCTTTGCACTTAATTGTCTTTCTTACTCAAATCACACAGCTTTGTTGGGCTATATTCCTCTTGACCAGAGTCATCTGAGCACGTTATTGAAGCACACTAAACATGTGCTCCAATTTAATTTGTTCAATTGGCTTTTTAGCAGACAGTACAAGGAACCCCTGGTAGGCAGATCATCCCACCTTTTAAAGAGTGTGATAAGCTGCCTGTCTCTTTTTCCCTGCTATCCATATGGGAGTATGGACTGTTAGGTAGATAAGTACACCTGGTCAGACAGGGAGTTTAAGGGGTACCAAGTTAACAGAGATGAGTCCATCAGAGATGTATTTTTTTTTTTTTTTAATTGAGAAATCAGAAAGGGACCTATATGGTCCTATTTTTTCTATAATAGCAAAATATTGGCAAGGAAACTGTTAAGGAAAGATTCTGCTAGTATTCTCTTAAATTCCTAACAAAATAAAATTATTGACTGTGGAAGTAAATGGAGTGATCCAATCATCATTTAAAACTTTAACCAAGATGGCAAATTAAATATTTTTTTTATATGTGCTTATGGGATTTAATTAGCTAAAAACTTCTCTGAGATTCCTGGAATAAGAAAGCTGATAAACTGAAAAGCTTCAGTGTTGCCAAAAGGAGTAGCTCTTTTAAACATTTGGTTTGAGAATTTGTGTGGGCTGGAGGAAAACTCAGAGTTATACTGTCTTAATTGTACTTAAATTTGAAATCCTAGGGATACAGTCTTCTAATATAGAGGTGTTATAGCTTTGAAGGACCTGAGATAAAGGAAAATTAAACTATTTACAAATAAAGCTTTCTTGCATAAAAGAGAGAAAGCAATAACTGATATGTGTAATGTAAATGTTTATAATTCAAATGTTCTCTGCCAGACTTTGTACAAAATATCAAATATTCAAAGATATTTAAGTTAATTGTTTATCTTGCTGCAGATGGTAAAGAATTGCTCCTTGTGGTAGAGGTGAGAAGGACAATCACAAGTATGCACCTAAGTAGAAAGGAATGCACCCAGTTCTGTAATATAAATTTATAGCTCTTGACTTGATGGTCATTTAAGGCATCTCTTGCTAAGAAGGGGCTGCTTGTGTAAGAGGAAGCTGCAGTTAAAAGGAGGTATCAGATATTGCACTTTAGTTCTCAAAGAATATACTGTGGTTGTCACAAGACTGGCAGTTCTTGTCCTCTTGGTTGATGATCTTGTGATTTTTGATGTGGTCTTCTTCTCCATGGAGCCTTGTTATCTCTGAAAGAAAGTGTAACTAGCTATGAGCCTGTGCACTTACATCGCCTTTGAGGAAACAAGGGTAATAAATGAAGCAGCACAACAGTGGCATGTACTGACCAACCTTCCTGGCAGCAAGAATCAGTTTGTTAGATGTAGCTTCCCTTGTGAAGACATTATAAAGGCTACAGTGTTGATTAGAAGGGCCTCACTGTAGGTGAGAATCTTGTCCCTGTCTTTCCTTATCTTTCAATGTCCTAGTGGCAGCCTTGGACTAGGAATGTACAGTCTGCTCTCTGGAGATCAGGGATCTCCTATCAGGATAATGGTCACTAAGAGTGGAGAATGTTACATGAAGAATGTGTCTGCCACTGACCAACATGAGGTTTGTGTTTCAGACCAATAATTTTTCTCTGATTGAGGCAAATTCTTTCAAAACTTGCCATCACTCCTCCTCAGAGTAGACAGATAGCCATTGCTGAAATACCATTTTTTTCTTTAGAGCCCTGAAAATTCTCAGTAGTAAAAGAATAATAAAGATAAACCCGTGGGGCTTGAGGTATAACACAGGAATAGGTTTCCTTTTCCCTGTGTACAGTCACTTCAGAAATACATGCTGCCTGCACTGTGGGACCAGCCAGTCCTTTTTGAGTTAGGCCTATGCAGAGCAGAAAGTAAAGTTTGCATCAACCTTAGAGTGACCCTTTGTTCCTAAGAGCTGTGTGTCCTGAATGCACACCAGCATGAGCTCTGAAAGGGTTTGTTCATATGATCTTTCTCCATCAGAGTACCACCTTCTCAAAAGACTCCTGCATAAGGTCACCAATACTCATGGAAAGGTTTCAGAGTCTTGAGGATATGTTTAAAAGGTGTGACACAACCTAGCTTTCTGCCATAATGCACAAGTTGCCTCCTACATCCTGGCGTATTGGGCCCTTTGGGCTGGGTGTCCACTATACTGATCTCCAGACTCACATAAGAGGTTGAAATGTGAGAGCTGAGCTAAACAGATAAGGCAGAATCATGGGACTACTGGTGAATCTATACCCCTCATTCTACTCATATGCTTGAAGAGTGAGTCAGATGCTTAGATGATGAGTACAGGTTGAGAGTCTGTGTAGAATAGAAAAGTACAGTTAAATGAACAAATAAAACACATATACAAAGCAAAAACATTTCATTTGTAACAATACCAAAAAGAAATTAGGGAAAATATCATGACTCTTGGAGAACAGCACTGAAAATTTCTGATAAATGTTTGTTTCTATTATTAAAATATGATCTACATATAGATATAATTTAAGCCAAACTGTGGAGTAATACAAGTAAGACAAGAAATACTAATGCTGCAAAATAGTATTAAACTCCAACAAATTACGTTTCCAAAAATACTTGAAGTTCATGTCCCAAGGAAAGCAAGTCAGATTTCTAGTTGGGCTGATTGTATTTATCAAAGCAGCACAAGAATCTCAAGGGGCACTTCACATCAGTAGCAAGTGCAAATTTGGGAACAGAGGCTGGTCTTGTGATTCTTACTATGAATCAACCAAAAAGAACACTTTTTTTTTAAAGTTAAGACTCATAAATCCTAACATCCCTATATTTTGCTGTCTGATCTGCTTTCTGAACTCCAGTCTAAATACGTCTCATATTGACTTAAGGGATATCTAGATATTCACTCAAATTAAGACAGTAGGATTCAGTTCAGTGATTACCTACGGAATCCTGCCAGGCTTCCACACTTCTGCATAAAAGCACAGGTCTTATACAGTTCCTACATTGTATTTTCTTGTCTTGTGGGGATATTTCAGATGCACAGTCCTCTCTCTGTAGCCATCTAAGCTGAGATAGCTTCATCTGTGAGGAAGTAGTTGTAACTTTGGTTATGTAACTAAACATACTTTCAAGCAGATGGCTCAGCAGCATCCATTTGTCTGATTTAGTGGGAATTGTATATGTTGTGCAAGTGCAGACATGTGGTTAGCAAGCTCATCCTTTACTGTGGATGCAGAACTAGTGCACAGCTATGTGACAAGTGTGATTGGTAGTGGGTGAACTTGTAGAAGCCAAACAACTTACTGTGTAAGCATATCCAGAGAAGCTAAAGAATTTCCCTGCTCCCCATCCCTCTGAATGCAATAACACTCAGCATCCTGGCCCTTACCAGACATTTTCCTTCAGGTCTTTGTTGCAATTCCTGTCAAAATACAGAGATGCCAACCTAAAGTCAACCTCTGCTCAAGAGCATTTTACACAGCTTTTCTGTTTAAAGATTTTGGGAGTACTGCATTTCAACCACATCTTTTTACTCCTTATGCCAGGTGCTTTTCCTGCCACTGGTCACTCTCTTCAGGCCTAAATGCTCCAGGTGAGATCAATGGAGGAACACGTTCATTTCTCCCTGCTGGCGACAGCAGTATGCTTCCAAAGGAGAAATCCGAATGTTCTTGGAAAGTAAGCTCTATGGGTAAGTCTAAAATGGCTAACCATTTCAAAGTCTGCTAAAGTTCTGTTGTGTATTTTGGGTGATCTTACTGGTATTAGGATCCTTCAGAGGCACAAGGAAAGTGAACCTACAGCTTTAGTGAACTGAAGAAGGTGTATTTTCAAGATGAGAAGTGAAATTCAGAAAGACAGTTTGTTATAAAAAGTGAAAAAAAAGCGTTATAAACAATTAAGTGGAAACCTCTGTTAAAGACCCAGCTGGAAGTTACAGGCAACTCCCTTCAAACTGGAAATAGTTCCATAATATAAAACCAGGATAGCAACTCAGTACTTACTGCCCCTGTGAGAGCAGTGAATCCCCCTGCTCCGCATGGGTCTTCTTGGGAAGTAAAGCTGAGGGAGCTATTGCCTGGAACAAAGATGAGAAATTCCAAGTGAGGCAGTGTTCTTTTGTGCCTGAAATTGCAACAGACTGGAATAACAGTTCAGCAGCCTTGTCAGGACTTTCCCCAAGATTTTTCTCCTTTCTGGAGAAGGAAAAGGAAAGTTATTAAAAAGTTTCAGATATGGAAAGAGAGTAAGATTCCCAGGACCTAGTAAATGACTTAATTCCTATCCAGAGCATAGCCGAGGGATGCTTTTGCAACACCTGCACACCTGCAATTCTGTGGCCTGGAGAGGGGACACAGGGATTTAGGAGAGTAGATTGTGGGTAGTATATGATATACAGTCTTTTCTTCAGCCCCACACAGCCAAATTTGAAGACTTTCTGATCTTTTAATCAGATATCTTTCACAGCATTGGCTGGAGACCCTCTTTTGTGAACAACTTATTATCTGAAGTTAGAGCTGGCCTTTGAGAAAGATCTTTGAGGTGTGGTCTCTGGAATACCACATTATTGTTCTTCAGCACTCACTTCCACTTCCACTTGCATTTCTGAATCTGAGTTTCCTCTTGCTCATAGGAGGGTGCAGAAAGCTAGATTCTGGAATGAAGTGGTTGAGGTAGAAGTTTTTGGTGGGACTATGATAAACATGGATAGAGATTTGCCCTTCCTATCCCCCTGTGTGGAGACCCATAACAACAATAGGAGTTCTTCCCAGATCCTAAGAAGCTCCTATTATTGAGTTAATTGTTATGGTTGAGAAAAGGGCACATTTTTTTCTAAGTCTGTTCCTCTGGACTGAGAGGACTCTGCAACTCTTCAACACGTGCTTTGCTTGGATTTGTTTTTAGTAATGTTCTCTTCATTTTTTGCAGCATTTTTTTTTCCAGATATCTTTTCATATAACTAAATTAAACTAAAAAAGAAGGGAGAGAAGATCAGTTTGCAATGAAGCATAAGACACTTCACTTTGTTAATTTAACTTAAAAATGGGCAAAGGTAAAGGTCCTGGAATATAATGGATCTATGAGCCATCTCTAAGAACTGGTTCCAAAAAAATTCCTTTCCATGAACCCATTTCTAAATACAAAGGAATAGAAGAAACATTTTCAGTGTTTCACTGGATTGAGTATGCAGGAAGATTACCATGGGAATATGTTTAGAATATACTCTCAGTTTAGAAATACTGAGAACTCAAATTCAGATTCTTTGATGTTAACAGCTTTTCTTGCCATTACAGAATTTTTCTCTGCTTAGGATGGAAATTCACACTATTACACATACGCAACTAAAGTGAGACTTTTCCTAGTTCTGATGCAGTTTAGACAAGTAGGTCTTACTGGAGCACATCATGTATGTTTTCTGCTTCTTGGTGATCAGAAGAATAAATTAGACTAATCTCCTTGCCACCTCCTCTTCCCCCCATGAAATGGGCTGATGGATAAGAAAACAGAGCTCAATGCTTTGGGTCAAAATGAGCACTTTGGGCTATTTGATCCTGAGAGTTATAGGATATGGGTATGCATGGGAAGAATAGGAGCCCTAGGTACTATGGAGAAAAGACAGAGAACTCTACAGCCCCAGAAAAACAGTTTCTGCTGGGAGCTTAGGGTACCAGAGATGTGACATATTCTCAGTAGTTCAGGTAGCTAGTTCAGAGGAGAAAGACAATATTTAAGGTCCTAGTCTAAACTCATCTTCCAGCTGAGGAAAGGAAGATATAAGAAAGATGCACATGGTCTTGCTGTAATGGATCTTGGTCTGCTGTGAATACGAGGAGACTGTGGACACGCCATCTTTCAATACTGCCCATGTGGCCACTGCCAGCATGACACATAGGCACTGCCTGCTAATGGTGTGTGATCCATTCCATGGAGGGACTGATGGGATGCTCACTTACTGTATTTCTTTCTGTCTTGTACGATAGAGACTGGTTTAAGCAACATTTGAAAACGTTTGTTGATGGTTCTGTTTTTACAATGTTTAAGTGTTTCTTGTTCAATACACAAAAAGCACATGAGAACTGAATCACATGTACCCATTTCCAAACTGTGTGTGATCATCTGCACAGTATGAGAAATTGATAGCAGTCATTGCCTCTTTCAAGCTCGGTAATCAGACATCAGAATTGCCAACTGTATATTTTTCAAATTCTAACTAGATTTTTAATGCACGTGGTAAATGTCTGCCCTTTCAGAAACACAATTTCACTTCTCCCAAAATAAGCATTAAGAATACTAATGCAGGTCAAGTAGTTTATTGTTGGTATGAGCAGCACCATAAGTAACCCATAATTTGATTCTTAAATTAGTAACAAGTAGCTGCCATTGTATGATTTAAGATTCTTTAAACAAAAGAGAAGGCAGTAAGGAAATCAAAGAAAAGTTTCCTGAAAAGACAAAAGGAAAGAATGTTACAGCTGAGTTGCTTTTTTTGCTGTTTTTCTCCCATTGTGGTGGGAGAGCAAATGTGGAGGTGAGCCTCACATAAAGGATTGGAAAAACTCTAAAACCTGTTGAGAACAAAGAAGCCCTGAATCTCGCAAGAACACTTTTGAGCTAAAAGAGCTGAATCTGAATGAAGAGTACTACCTCCAGTTCCCCATGTCTCTGGGGACAGCTGGTCAAAAGCCTGGTAAGACCCTGCTAGCAGAGTGTGCAGAGTCAAATTTGCCACCATACACAAATCGTTTCTCTGAACAATCTGCACCACACTGTTCTAGTCTGTTTTAAGCTGTTCATAAATTGAATATCTAAAGCAGTCTGGGACAGGGGTCAGTGTCTAGAAAGCTAAGTTGATCTCTGGCTTATTCATGGACTTCATTTGTGTTTTTTGACAAGTAATTTGATCTTCTGTGACACAATGATTGTTATTAACTTACTAGAGGAAGCTATGTTTATGATTTCTGAAGAGAAGTAGAAGCATTAGGGGTAGCTTCCTTGACCCAGAAATGGACAAGAATCTCTGTTGTGCAAGTACACTATTTACTTTCTGTTCTCCCTCTTTTACCTTTACTTGTCTCTAAAGCTGAATTTCAGGTCATACTGGAGACAGTCAGTGAATTGAATTTTTATTATATGCTTCAATTGAGATCAAAATGTTAAAACACTGTAGAAAAGTAATCTTTATTTTTAGCCACAGAGAGGAAATGCATATACTTGAAAAGTCTGTCCTTGTGAAATGTCTGCAGCACTTTTGCAGAGGCAAGAAATGCAAGTACTAAGTGCTTTGTCATGAAAAGACACTTCCACTGAATAATAATTAGTCCTTGTAAGGAATAAACCCAACCCTCCTTCTCTGCATGCCAAATAAGGTCTTTGTGACTTCAGGATGCTTGGATGCAGCTCAGGGTCCAACAATATGCCACCCTAACCTCTATAGTATGTGCCTATCAGCAGTCCTGAAACACTTGTATTACTCTGCCTCCAGCATACTTAGGTGCAAAATTATGTTATATTGTCCTGTTTTGCATTTTTATTTTATTAAAAAATTCTTTGTCCCTTTTCCACCACAAAAAATCCCAATGACTTCTGCTGCTGAAAACTGATGTTACAGAACTAGAAAGAGGAAGGTTTGTATCAAAATGAAACCCAACAAGGCAGTTGTATCAGAACAAGATGTTCCCAATCTGACTGATAAAGTCAACAGCCTGTGTTCATCTTTCTTCCAAAATTTTGACTTAAATAAGCTAAAATATGTATGAAGTACAACTTACCAATGTACAGATTTTACCTATCCCTACTGTCACTTGGCAGCATTTTCAGCTGATAAAATTGATATATTAGGTCCATCTATAGGTCTGGGATTTGGAGTTCTACTTCCTGGAGAATAGTCTGTGGATCTACTTGGGCAAGATAGGATGTAGTAAAAATGACAGTACTGGCACATTAAGGAGTCCTGCATTTTTATGTGAATTTGTATTATTGCATTTCATAATAATTATTTTTCAACTAAATTTTCTGCAATACCACTACAGCTGTATCTCACTTTAGTCTCTGATAGTGACACAAGAAAGAAATTTCCCTCTTTTGTGGCCAGTTCTGCTTGCTTTACCTCTTGCAACAACTGTACTGAAATCACAAAGAAATCACGAAGACTCTTTCTAGAGAGGTGAATGGGAGTTGTCCTGTAAAGCTTGGTTGTACTTAAGTATTAAATAATAGTGCTTAGCACTTGTGCAACTTAATGCTTTATAATCTTCAAAGCACTTTACAACTCTTAACTAGTTAATCCCCACAGCAGCTTTGCATGGTAGGTTATGAAGGCCACATATTAAAAATCTCCCACGATACAAGCTTGACAGCATAGTAAGCCTATGGGAAAAAATACCTGCACAGTTATGTTCCTGAAGTCATGAGTGTTTAATTTTACTGGACTGTAACATGGCTTATGTTCAGTAAATTTGTTCTGCTTTCTTATCCCATTCAAAGTAAATCCATTATACCCTGCAGCATAGCTCAGCACACACTATTATCAAAATTTTGGGGATATTTTTTTATTATTAGAACTCCTGGAAGCAAATAAGAAGCAGAGGATACGATTTTTATTTAAGAATTTATTTCTATTTCCAATGATTGCAAAGACCATGTATGGGAAAGGGTCAGAAAGTCCCTAAAGATTGAAGCACTCAGGAGAGTAACTACCATTTTTAGCAACTTCTGAAAATTTGACTTTTGTGGTATTGAGATTGCCAGGAAAACAAAATATGTTTATACTCAATTTCACTGGGAAGCTTAAGCCTGTAGAGACCCCATTTCATTTGGGAAATAGGATGGTTTTTCTAGCTCAAATTTTCTTTGGATTTTCAGGTTCCAGAAAAAAAAAATTAATAGTTACTGCTAAAGAATATTGTATAGTTATTTCTTTAGCCTTTTCAGATCTAAAATTTCCCATGAAGTGGAAATACTGCTTTTAGTTCACTGTAGTACTATCACAAACACCACTGTTTCCATCTTTTGTTAGTTTTGCTGGAAAACTTTTTAAAACAACTTTAAAGTTTGACAGTAACATTATATGTGAAGACCAAATTCACCAACCAAAGGTGTAAGTCATTAGCTCATGACTACCTCTCAAGCATCTGCATGAAAACAAGCCTCTCAAAGGTGTTTGTTCTTTGTAAGACTTACTGTAGAGAGGAAACAACGTCTTTGACTGATGAGGCCTTCTTCCAACAGAAGCAGACATAAAGTAGAGTTTTTGTCACAAATTAAAAAAAAATCATCAGTTTTGCAGAATATCTACTGAGACACTGCAGCCTCATTTATAAATACAGCATGATCCTTCCCCTCCAAGGCACCCGGCAATTTAATGCCTCCTTTTGCTTTCAAGTACAACTGTCTCTTTGTAAAGCTTGTAATTTGACAGCAGATCCTTTGTAATAAGGAAGCTCTGTGATATCATGAAGACTGACCTCGATTCCTTATTTCTTCACTCCTTCAACCTGGAAACTTTTATTTCCTTGGTTTTCCTTCTCTTTTTTCCCTTGTTTTGTTTTTATTCCTTTTTCTTTTCTTTTTTTTTTTTTCCCCCCTCACCTTTGGAGAAAAATCACAAATAACCTTTGAAGGAATAATTAGCAATTGCTGTAGCCCCTATGGTAAAAGCCTTTACCTGACTGACCTCAAAAGGTTATCTAAGAGTAAAGGTTTCAGACAGACCAGGGGAAGAACAATCTCCAGATGAGAGATGGTAAGGGATGAGCATAAAAGAGATGCTAGAAAGTAAAGGAATAAACGAATGGGAACACAAGAGGCAACATAATTAGCCAGTTTTACATGTTTGCCATTGCATAATTTCAGATGTTCCAAATGGAGCCTGGTATTCTGCAGACAAACTCATAATTAAGTACAGGGTTGCAATGCACATGCACAAGAGGTCTGAATTAAAGTTTCATGGGCAGCCTTCTGGCTTTCCCAGTGTTTAGTCACTTAATTTAGTGACCTAAATCCTTTTTAATATAGAAAAAATTGATTTTAATAAGGCCTTTTAATTGTTTAGGGAGGAGGGGTTGCTACAGACTGTAATTTATTATGTAATTGTAGATGCACAGTACTTCAGAGGAAAAGGTATTCTATTTTCATTCTGTCTAAATTTGTATGATGAGACCATGATGAGACCTTAATAAATGTGAGGTTTGGTGGTTTTTTTTCCTAAAGTGTATTAAGCTGCATGGCTAACATCTATTTTAAATGCATCAGAAGCAGGAAGTCTGCAGAGAATCTGTAGGACTGATACATAACTGTAGTTTTAAGGAACGTCCAGGAAAGATTAGGTGGTAAGGGAAAAGGCTGTGTGAATTCCCCACAGTAGAGTTTTATGAGTCTACAACAGAATCTTTTTCTAAGAAGGTTGAATTGGAGGCAGTTATTTCAAACTGAAGAGCTTTTAAAATAAGTAAAGAATTACGTCAACAAATAGCATGGACCAGGTGGTATTCACACTTGAGGAATTTTACCTGAAGGAAGAATGAGGCAAATATGGCATCGTCTTCCAAAAAAGGTATCTGAAAGAGTCTGGGAATGGCAGGCCCTAATTTGTCTGTGCCAATTTAGCTGACAGTACATTACAGAATTAAATTAGCAGAATGTACATGGAAGTATGGAATAACAGGGACAAGTCAACACAATGTTTGCAAATGACATTCATGTCTTACAAATTAGTCAGAGCTCTTTGAGGGTGTTAAGATTAGTTATTATCTAGCTGTTGAATTCCTTCATATAGAGACCAAGAGTTTCATCATTACTCAATGACTGTGGTACATTTAATAGAATATTAGGTTTATGTGTTTTCATTACAGTTATTCTCATCTTGTTCTTACAATCTTTCCCCGAATCTTTTAGTTCAAGTGGGATTGTCAAAATAAAGGGAATGCATGTCCTTAAGTAATTTTGGCAGTTTTGAAAATCCCATCAATACACACTCATGTTCCTCATAATCCTGTCTCCAGGTACCTTAAAGGTGATTTGAGCAAGAGACTACTTGTAACAGTAAATAGTTCAATACATTCAGTGCTTTGTGCAATGTTGTCCTCAGTTCCCTGCCTGTCATACTGGCTGGTATTGTTTCATTGCATTCTTCTTTACCTGTAATCTCTTACACATAATTTATAAGTTCTTGGGACAGGACTATCTCTTTAGCTCATGTTATAGTGCTAATTGAATCGGGATCCTGGTGCATGGCTGGGGTTTTCTGTACTTGCCTAATAAACACCTGTAGGTATAGAAAGTATAGAAACAATCTGCCATTTTTAGACTGCTTTAACAGAAATCAGTGCGGGAGTAGGGGAAGAAAAAAATATTCACTCTCAAGCGTCACAGGATAGGAAGACTAGCAGACAGGACCTAGTCACAAAGGTTAGCTTTGGGCTTAACCTTTAAATGAGCAAGGGCTAATCTTCCTTGGCCGCTTTTGCCATCGGCAGACAGCACGGCTCCCATCAACCTCGGCTCAGAGGAGGTCGGGGACCCTGCTACTCCCCCC
>NW_008240046.1:8353643-8410865 GCF_000691975.1 Corvus brachyrhynchos
TGCGGAGGGCAGCCCCCTCCGCCCGGGGCTGGCCTCGGCGGCAGGAAGAAAGGCAGTGGTGGGGAAAGCGCGAAAAACCCCACCCCAGCCTCACACCAGCCAAAAAAAAAAAAGCGTCGCGGTACATTTTTGCAAATTGAGATGATCCTCTTAAAAACGCTGCCCGCAGAGCCGGGAGTCGCCCCTCCGGCGCTGACCCCCCCCCGGAAGGATTTGGAGATTGAACTAATTTTTTTTTACACACGCGTGGTGTGTCGTCTTCCCCCCCCCCCAGTGTGACATTTTAATTGAACGGAGGCGCGGGTTGCAGGGCTGGGAACTAGCGTGGATGCTGGAGCTGAATTTGGTGTAGCAGCTGGGGAGCGGAGTTTTTACGAAACGCAGAGGGGAATTTGCTACAGAAATAGTAAGTTTCTCCGTGGTTGCCTGATTAGTTAAAAATTATGTACGTGCTGTGCATTGGCAGACAGTCCTGAGCAATGACCTGGAACAATCCTAAGGTGTAATAGTTCATAATTATTTTCTTCTTTTCCTAGAAAATTCGAAATACTGAGGTATTGCCTCCACATAGAGCTCTCAGCATTGCAGAGTGTTTGCTGCTTAATGAATGTTTGTAAAGGGATTTTCATTCCCACTGATGCTCAGTGGGAGCAGCCAGAGCTCAGAGAGTCACCTCACCCCTGCCTTTTCTTTTGCAAAGAATTTCTGGCAGAATTCAACAGCCCTGCTGTGTTGACGTAGTGCAAAGGATGACAGTCCTTGCTGATATAGTTTCTCAGGTGGAGCCTGCTGCTGGAGTTTATGATTTTGTGCATGAAACTTGAGAAAGAGAGAAGAGAAAATTTCAGCAGCCTCTCCATGACTAACAGAACTGGTCCTCTCAGGACTTTTTCATGCCCCTTAAATGGACCTCAGGCTTTGTTTTAGTAACTTGTTTTCAGTCTTGTACATAAATATATTTATTTTAGTAATATATGCTTTTTATAGACCATGTCTTTGAACAGAGTTTGAAAATCAGCCCTGCATCAAGGGATAAACACTTCCCGTTCAAACTCTCTGATGTGCAAGTATTCTGCTGTCCATTCTGGATGGATGAATCAGAATATGGGACAATACAAACAGCATAAGGCTCAGTCCTGAAAAATATTATTGGAAAATTCCTGCCTGTAGTTATTATTCATAGGTTAACTGAGGTTGGTAAGGTGATTTACAGCATAAAGTTAAGCAGATGTCCATGTCTTTGCAGTACTGGGATTTACATGGGCCAGTTTATAGGTAGTGATAGCAACAGAATACTCCTGTGTGATAGAAAACCATGGCTTGAGGGCCATATGTCTGTTAAATTTATGAATATTAAAGAGATTGAAAAAATATTTCAGGCTTCTATATGCTTATGAAATAATTTTTAAATGAAAAAATGAAGAGTAAAGACACTGGTATGTACCCTCATAAAGGGACATAGAATTATCAACTGAACGACTAGGAGAAAAAGAGGCTAACTGAAAAATAAGATAAATACTTGTGTCACAGCCAGGCTTTATATAACTGACTTAAACTCATGTGACACAGAATCCTGGCTGATTTTTTTTTTCCTCAGAAAAGTTTAAGCAGAGCACAGTTGGACCAAAGATGCTGTATAACTTGGTTTGTGTTTTGCTGTTGAAAAATATTCCATTTTGAAGAAAACTTTGCATTCATATCAACATGTAATAATTTCAAAGAAGTTAATTACTTGTCGCCCATATTTCTTCTAAGATAATATTTCTTTTGATGCTCCAGATATTGATGTTTGTAGGTATTAACTTTTGTTCTGGATCATACAATAATTTCCTAATTTTAAGAAAAAAAATTACACCTAAAAAGGCCATGGGATTAAAATATTTTCCAAATGGAGAACTTTAGTAGTGTTTATATGAAATTTCAGCTCCCTCAGGGAACCTTTCCATGCTGATGAGGAAAAATTGTGTTGTGCAAAGGCCTTTCTTGACTTTAAAATAGAGGGCTTAGAGATAACAAGTTATGTAAAAAGGTATCGCTCCTACTATGATGCATTTAAAATTAAATAATCTTTCTGTGAAGGTCTGGTGATTTATGAAAACAAAGGATCTTCTCTAGGTATTTTGACTTCAGGACCACTAGGCTTTCACACTGCTCCGTCTACTACAGCTACCACTGGAAGAAGCTGTCGGTGAAAGACATTTCACAGAGGGTTATGCCTCAACCTTTTAGTAATTTAGTAATTTCTGTGTCTAAATCTGAATCCTGATAGGATTACTGTTGTATCTTCAGGAGCCTTTGTCAGCTGCATAAGCATCCAGTTACTGTTAGAGAGTACTTAAGATACCTTTGAGCTCTAGCCTCAAAGACATATGAGACGCCTTTTCTTTACCAAGAAAGTAAATATAAATACATAACTCCCTATAACTAAAAAGTACAAAAAAATAAAAGTGTATGGGTCAGATTTTTTTAGTTTTGTAGGATAACAAAAATGTTGTACTGGCTTTGATTACATTCTGGTGGACATCTACTCAGGTAACTTAATACACAGTACTATCTGCCACAAGATCTGTTCTTCTTTTAAAACTGTATTTGGCGAGTATGCTGAACACTGAATACATTTGTATATGAATATTTTAAGATAGGAAATTATATGCTCAGTTGTAATAAACATGATAATCAAGAGTAGTTTATAAAATGTATCAAAAGAAACCACTTAGTAGTTCTGTAATTACTGTAATTGATTCTGCAACGTTTTCCATTTCATCTTGAGATCAAAGGTAACCATTGGCAGCCTCCATTTGAGATCCTACTTGATAATGTGCTAATTATCATTCTGTCTCTAGGATTTCAGCACAAGATATGTTTTCAAGTAATTGAATGTCTTAAGTCAGTTTGTAAATCATTTTAAATGGGGAGGTTTTGTATATTACACCAAGTTCCATGTAAGCACCAACAGTAATGTGCTCTATGAGTAAAAACAAAAGGAGAATTATACTACATAAATTAAAACTAATCCAACTGAAAATAGTACTCTAAATGCAAACCCAGAGTGTGAGGAAACAGAAGAAATTTAGGAAACCATAATTCCAAAACTGTAGAATGACATTCAGGAAACAAATACTCCTGTGACTATACTTTGGCCTAAAGAATCAAGATATATGGAGAGGATACAGAGAATGACTACAATACTTGTAAAAGACCACCTTGACGGATTGATCAGGGAGGATGAAAAGAACTAAATATTTAATGCTTGCCTAACTGCTGGAAAATGAGGAGACATGATAATTGTATACAAATGCTCGAGGGATACAGTGACCAAGGAGAAAAAATAGCTGAATTTAAAGCTAGATAGATTGGCATGGCCAGGGGCTTTGAGATACTGATGCAGGGCACAGAGTATTTCCTGACAGGTGCTTAACTGACTTAGATTTTTAAGACCCCATTGATGGAGGCTCCGTGTCCTACCCAGTCCACAGTCATTTCCAGTGCTTTTCTGTTCTTTTGTTTAAAATGCCCTATCTGTATCTTTCTTGTTGAAGATTAAGCCACTATCTTTTGTTTACCCTTCAATTTTGGTAAACAGGTTTTTCGCTCTGCTTTGCAACAGCCCTTCTTGTATGAAATGGTGCTCTCTCATTCTGGACAAACACTTTGAAACAAATCTCTGTCCCTAGGGTTTACTTGATTTCTGATTTCTTAGAGATACACAATATCTCATAATTGTTCTCGGCTATGTTATTCTTGCTTGAAATTGAACATAATGCTCAAACTGATATGCCAGTAGTGCTGAATGTAGGAGAAGGAAATTTTTATGTAACTTGCAGGTATCTGCCCTATTTCTGTGTGCTGGTCCTGATTTTGGTTTTGGATTTGTTGTTTGTTTTTTTTTTTTGGCAACAGTATATTGCTAAAACCACCATAACAAAATAGCATTTATGGTGTTAAATCTGTGAAATGTTATAGAGCCCAGATCCACTTCTGTAGAACTGCTGCCAGACATCCCATCCTGCCTCCTTCAGTCTTTCTTTGTGGAGTTGGTTATTCTTATGTAAAAATAATGCTTTGCTTTTGTCTTTTTTGATCTGTTTAAATATTTGAATTCTGATACCATTGTCCAGTTCATTTTAACCCTGATGATTTGGTCTGTCTGCAGGTGTAATTCTACTCTCTAGTCCATCATACAAGGAAATTACTGAGGAGTGTCCAAAGCATATTTCTGGCCAGGTTTGCTCAGGGTATCCTTCCAGTGTGATAGTAAATTTTGATAACAACACTCTAAATATCCTCTTCAAAATGGTACCAACCTTCTACTGTAACTTCTAAAATCTAAAACAACTGTCCCTAGTTTTTTTACTGCAATATGATGAGACCAGGGATTGTACATGTTGCCCACAGTTTCTCAAAACTAATTTCTTGTGGCTCTGAGACTGGCTAATCCGAGACCAGTGCAATCAGTTCCCTATGTACTGTTTATTAGGCTAGTTGTATAGAAAACCCTGAAATTAAAAACCCTAACCTATTCTCTCCCTAAGTTCCTATCCCTTTGTCACTGATATATTGACACCTGGTGCCGATTAACGTGAATAGTGAAGAAGAAAAACCTAAATGCTTTGCTCTTCTCAGCACCACTTATTATTAGACTTTCCTTCTTGCTTAGTAGGCCAAATTTTTCCCAGTCCTCCTTTCTCCTCTAATGTCTGTACAGAGTGTTTCTGTGCAGGATCTGAAGATGCACTTCAGTGCACATCCATCATCACGGGTTTTTGACTGTGTGGGACTTCAGTAGGAAGAGACTCTGTGCTGGGAGCTGGTTTGTGATTTTGCAGGGATAGCAAAGATGAACAAACACATAAAGGGACTGTGAAACTTCTGTACGAGTATGTTCCTCCTTTCAGGGTTTTCTAATGGCCAAGGGTCCATGTTTGTGCATTTTCATTTAGCAGAATGTTACCTATCTACAGAATGGAGTTTATGTACTTAGTGAAAATAAATCTGTTTACAGTGCAACGTTTCAGGTGCATAGACTATGACCCTAAATGTGAAACAACAAGGGGAATATTAAATGATTAACTGATCCAAGAATGTGCAGTGAATAGTACTAGGTTTTGTCTGAACTGGAAAATAAAGCTAACAAAGTGAATGTGACAGTGAATGGCTGTCATTTTGAGTTACTGGAGCTTGAGCTATAAGCTTATTTTGTCCAAGGTCTTGCAAGAGCAGTCTCAGTCCTTTCAATGTTTAGCTGGGACGAAGTTCTATGTATTTTAGTAAGAAAAAATGATAGTGACTTAATTTCAATCAATGAAATTACTTTAAAATGCTCGTTTCACAGTTAGTGTTTCAGCTAACAGTGGTTCTTGTCAAATGTGTCCCAGCACTCTATTTTTCATTTCAGAATTTCCCAAATTTTTCTGGAGGAAGGGTTTTGAATCAGGATTTCAGCTCAAAGAGGTCTTAGTAATGCTGCATGGAGCTCCCCTTGCTCTGATTTCAGGCTGTGCATTTTCATGGGATGATAATGGTTCATGCATGGTTGAAATTAATTACTGGAGCAACTGTTAGCCTTATGTAAGCAAATCTTCTCCTATTGTATCCTCTTGCTAAACTTTCATTGCAGCTAGTTTAGCTGTTCACGACAGCATTCCTATTGCTTTGATTCATTATCATGTGTTTACTAATACAGATGCTTTGTGTAGTGATTCATATCTGGAAACCATTTAGTATGTTGGCAATTTGTTGTTTGCATTATTGAAACAAGAAATCACTGTCAATCAGAGTGGAAGTTGCTGCTTTGATTTATAAATTCAATCCAAAGGTGAGCCAAGTTCTGATGAAGAAATCTTAGGTTTGTTTTTGAGAAGGGCTGCAGTGACGTTTTGTTGTTGGAGAAGAATTGGATTTTTGTCTTTGCTTGGAAAAAAATACTGTGGTTTAGAGGTGTCCACTGGGGCTGTACACTTAGTTTTTCATGGCTACCTATATTTGAATGAAAAGACTGATAAGTCTGGAAAGTAAACTGGAAGCATTTCTCGCTGAATAGGGAGAACAGCTCTCTTGGTTTAGTTCTCCCTGTTCTAGAGATGAAGGGGAAAATGCAAATTGGACTGCCCCATCTTTCACTTAGGTGCTAGTAACAGCTGCAAGTGCACATGTTATTGCTGGAGAGCATGGTATTGAGGATGTGGACCTAGCCCTTGTGATTTATTCTGTTCCATTTAAGCGATTAATTAGGTTGTTGCATCCATAGCTGGAGTTGCATGTGTAATCAAGATTTATGTTGCTGTGGCAACAAAGAGAGACACAACTGTGCTGAAATTCCTAGATCTTTGAAGCAGTTCTTCTTACCCAAAATGATATTGAGGATTCCCATCAGCGTGTGAAAAAATTGTATCTAAGAGGGGCCTTCATTGATAGGCTGAAATCTTGCACTGAATTGAGTGAATTCATGCTGCTCATCAAAAGGTTAGAGAAAATAGGCTGTTGCAAGAGAGAAGACAAGGAAGCCTGTGGCTCAAATTAATCAAGAGCAATTGATTTCAAGCCAAATAGGAGCAATGGAGGAAAATTAAAGGTTGGTCAAAGACGCCATTGACAAAAGTTTTGTGGCATATACCAGGTATTGTGTTTGGCCTGGATATAAAGGCAAGGAGGGACTGAACATGAGCCAGGTCAAGACTTCACAGTATTTTACATCAAGTTAAATAGTCATGCTGACATAGCACATGCTACAGGAGATGGAGGAAGGTGTAATAAATGAAAAGGGGATGGAAGATGAAAATCATAGGTGACTGGGAGGAGATAACTTGAGGTAGGTGAGGAGGCTTTCAAGTGATTCAGAACTGCAGGTAAGTGTGAAAAGCTTTTGGTATACTCTGGCAGAGGCAGTGTTTTTGGGCTGAACACTACCACCTGTGCTTCAGTGTCAGGACACCCCATGCATCTGGGAGCCAGCAAGTATTTTGTCCACTTGAGGATGAAGTATTTAATACCATTAGTCAACATTGTAAATTAAATGCTTTCAAAAACAACAACAAAAATTCAAACACACTCCCCCTCCCAAAAAAACTCCCAAAACACCCAAACATGATGTTTTTTTAATGTTGGAAATGGGGGTTATTAATTTTGATTGTTTTCATTTCAAGGTCACTTGATTAAACATATTTCTTACTTCAGCAGCGATAAAAAATATCCAAGCAACATGACTTTTATTAAAGCAGTATCCTTGAAAAGTTAATTATCTAAAAGGTTGCAAAATGTTAATGGAAAGGGAGGAAATTAGATTATCTTAGGGTCAGAGAACTCTTAGTGAAATATATAGCTATGAAAATATATATTGTCTTTGTACAATTCCTTTTACCTTCTGGGAAGCTGTAATATTTTAGGGGGTTTTTTTTGGTTGGTTGGTTTTGGGTTTTTTTTAACAGAGGGGGAAAAAGCAGTGTAGGAAAAAGTCAATGGACTATAACCTATTTACTTTCAAACAATTTGTTTGTGTACCACAGTTATATGTGATGGACTGGTGATCCATTCCCTGCAAATTTGGCCGAACTGACAATACAGTTTTCATCGAGTTTCCTCATTTAATAGATCAGCTGCAGCAAGGTCCTGTTGTAGTCTCATGAACGAATGAGCAAGAAGATGACCAGGAATCACTGAAAGGGAAGAGAATCCTGCTCTTCAGTTTTTATCCAAGCTGCTTGTTTGCAGGAGGTGGACGTTTGTTGAGCTGCATTCACGTTTTGCGGACTAGGCAAGACTTGCTGCAGAGTGACTGAAGAGCTCAGTGCCAATTTATTGCCTACTCCCATCTCTGCTCTAAGCCTCTGCATGACCCCTTTGACAGGAGCATAAGCACAAGAGAAGAAGAATTGAGCATGGGAAAAGTGTCCATAACTACTACCTTCTGCTTCTTTTCTCTTTGCTGGTCTTAGCAGACAGCTTCTAGGTAGCTTAAATGAGAACTGGAGCAGATGCTGAAGCAGTGGGATTTCTGGGCAGATTTTAATTACCTACTTTACAAGACAGACTTTCCAATTATCCTGGAAGCTAAATCCAGAAGTTGGATGAAATGAACGTTTTCTACAATTCATGTCCAGCAGAGGCACTGACTGGTACTTCCAAAGCAAAGAAATTGTATTGGTTGTTTTTGTTTAGAAAGAGAAACAGAGGCATTGAGTTTGTTTTGTAAAGTTACATGGGTCTAGGTTTCTGGGGTTTTTTGGTGACAGTATACTTGTGTAAAAGTGGTACAGCTGCATGTCTGGACAGACTCCACAGGTTCCTTGCATTTTGTAAACATTGAAATGAAGAGGTTAATTGCTAGGACATTTCCTGCTGTGCTGCAAAGTAAAACCTGATAGTATTATGGATCTCGACTGGAAAGTCAAATTGGCAAGTTTAATTTCATCATGTGCCTTAATTACTTGCCAAATATAATAATCAGGAGGAATGGAAATTGTTACAAAATGGTGCATGAAATTATTTGTCTTTTAGTATACTACTGTTTTTCTATTATAAGTAAATCATTTTCTTGACAATATTTTTAAGTATATCTAAAAATAATCTCTAATGCTGTGTTGTAATACATGGAAGTCTCCAGCGTGTCCTGCTTAGCTGAAGACTCAGTACCAGTTCCAGTGAACAAGAAAGTTAAAGGAAGAACTTAATGGTCTTAGATTCGATAAGAAACTAAGCCAGATCTCAGTCTGTGTTGGAATTCAATGTAGACATTTTAGGAAAATAGAGAAAAAAAGATAGCATTTGGAATTCAGTATGAATGGTTGAAACATTCTGCCTTTTCTGTTTTTTTAAGAAATGCAAAGATTGAACAAAGAGCTTCAAGTGGAAAGATAAAAGAAAGCACTTGGATATGCTGAACCACATGGTAACTAAACATGAAATATAAATTAGAGCAAGAAGCTTATCAGGCAACAAAAAAAAAGATTTTTAGTCTTTGGAATTATTACATATAAATAGAGGATTCCTAGGCAGTTGAACAACAAAACAGAGTATGTTTTGAGGCATAGACAAAAGACAGCTGGAGACATGAAACGCCTAATTTATTTTAAGGATCAAATAAAAACAAAGGATTGGGCTTTTGACTGTAAAGAATACTTGCTTGAAACTACTGCAGCTAACCCATTCTATGTCACAACATAACTTGAAATGGATTCTGAGAAAAGTTCTGATTGAGTAACTTCTGGCACATGTAATATAATTTCAAGTCTATGTTGTTTCTCTTGTTCAGTCTGTTACAGCTTTTCACTTTTCAATGACACTGAAAATGTGCCTATTAGCAATGTATTATACTTTTCCTGAAATTAATTTTTATGTATATGTGTATATGCACCTAGGAAAAGGTGAGCTAATGCATCATAAAAGAAAATTGTGGATCAAAGAAAAAAGATAAAGTAAGGTTTGTGAAAATATTGACCATAAATGTTTTGAAGCAAGGTATTCATAGATACTACAGGTAGAATAGACTGTAACAATTGTTAACAATTTGTCCCCACCTCTTACACAGTACCAGTGAAATGGATCAAGCCTTACATACTATTCTGTAAACATTCACTTGAAAGATGTTGTTTTTTTTCAGTCATTGGGATTAACTCCTGTTTTTTAAATTAAAAAGATTATATTTGCAGGACAGGTGTAGGACAGATTGTGTCTATAGAACAGCTGAGGTGACAGCTCACATTATTTATTACACATATATTTTAAAAAATAAATTTTTTTTTTCTCATAGATACCATCATTTCTCATATATTCTCATCTATTTTCTCATACTAATGTATTTCAGTACTAAAAGTGACCGGAAGAAGAAATTTTTATTATGGTTCCAAAATGTATATTATTTGAAAATCAAGGAAAGTAAATTAAAGTCTTTGCTTCTGACCTTTTCAAATGCAGTCAAAGGAGTCACTTTTGTAGTTTTATCTTGATAATACATTGCTTAGTCTGTTGGATGTTTGAAAACAGGCTTTAATCTCTACTGAGTTCTTGGACAGCTGAATAAGTTTTGTTTTAATAACGGGAAGAAATACTTCCCAAATAAACAGGCAGTTTGAATTAGTTTGAAGAATGCCTTAACACTTTGAAATGTAGTCTCATCAGCCTTCATCGGATATTCAAACCTGACCTGGTTGGTCCTTGGATGAGAGGATATATTAAGAAAGATGTAAGATTCTGTATGAAGGGATTCAGTGTCTGCATCCACTTGGTGTTCTGCATGAGCTTAGGGGTAATACTTAAAGTTTAGGAAGATACCACTTCTCAAATCACTAAACTAAAATACTTTGTAAGACATGAAGATAGCGGAGTGGGAGTAGGGAAATCGAGGTTTTGTTGCTGAAAATTTTAGTGAGCTCATCACTTCTAGAGGGTTGATAAATCACAAATCCCTTACATGTGATTTAGGGGCTTAGGTTTCAGGGACCAGGCTATATTTCAAGTAACATAGTAGTAGTTTGCCTGCCTATTCACATCGGCAACGGCAGGAAAGTTGGTTCTTAACATCCTGTTCTTAACTGGTTGGACTGATGATTGTAAAGGTCTTTCCAAGCTAAATGATTCTATGATTTTATAACCATTCTGCACTTCCACTGAATATGGGTTCTCTTTTGCACCAGATAAACTTTTACTATATTGATGAGCCTGGGAATGTGCCTATTATTGAATAGGCATGTGCAGTTACATAATGCTTCACAGGGGAGATGATGCATTCACATTTTTTCCTGACTTTCATGAAATAAAATCAGATCCTTTGAGTAAAGACTATTTTATAAATATGGCTGTTAGATGGATGTAATAATTTTATGAATGTAAACGTACAAGGTCCTGAATTATGCACGCCTATAAAATGTAAAGTCTATGCTGTGACAGTTTGTGTTTTGTTGTACATAATCTTCATTATGTTTCCAGGATGGAACATGAGGCTACCCAGCTAGAAAAGCAGCACGTGCACAGTGTGTATGAAAATACAGCTGCCTACTTTAGCGATCTGCAGACCAAAGCATGGCCTCGTGTTCGGAACTTCCTGCTGGAACAAAAGCCTGGCAGTCTCGTTGTTGATATAGGTAAGCCATTCTTTGAGGTGGTGTGAAAGATTGTTTGTAAGTTTTATTAGTTTACATGTTAGTCATATGTAGCCTTCAGATCTACTGCTTTTTTAACTTAAGTCTGGTTTTAAATTGTTTTTAAGCGTGAATGCTAGATGCCTTACATCACTTCTTTTAATTCTTTGGCTATGTATCAGGTGGACAGTAAATAAATTTTTTCCCTTGTTTTTGTTGAGCTAAGTCTTAATCTGTCCATGTCCCCACTGGCTTAATGGTCTGTCATGCCCCTGGAGCCCTTTTGAAAAAATAATGTAAATAGCTCGATTATTTCATATTTCAGTTTCTTTAGCTCTCTTGGTTTAAGTACTACCAGTCTGCAATTTATTGGTTTTCATTTGTTCTATTCATTTGTTCTAAAGCTCCTCCTCGCCAGGCTTTTTATTAAGAGAAATCTTCTGATGTGATTGCTATTAAAAATATATTAAAAAAAAAAAAATCTGAGAGTCTCCCTATGATCCTAAATATGGACACCAAAGCCTCATTTTCCTGCTATGGCATTGTCTTCCCTACATGTAGCATTTATACCTGGATTTTCTGTTGCTCTTGCAGACTTTCTGGGGGTTTCCAGGTGCTGGAATCTTCCCTTTGCTTGCATTATGACTTCAGTCCTATACAGCACATCATTGCAAAACAGATGCTCGTTTGCACCATTGTATTTTCCTTACTGTTTAAACTGTTAAAATAAAATGCTTTTACACAGCAAGGTTTAATAAATGTGAACAATAAATTATGTATCTGCTTTATCCTATAAGAGAAAAACATTATTTGAATATTCTGCAGGCCATAATCAGAAGATGATACGTAGCTCTCCTGCTGCTGTTGAGCACTCCACCAAAAATACTTGATTGATGTTATTTTGAATATGTAGCTATTTTTATGTGTCTGCACCATTTTCAGTAATAATCTCGGGAAATATCCTATGGCATACACTCACTGAGTATAACTGAGAGTTAGATTGATACTTCTCAGCCAAAATTGTTGCCACCTCAATAGAAGATATTTGAATCTTAGCTGAAGTTCTTTGAGGTTTTATCAGCAATGATTGCAGAAAGCTTAAAGTCACGTTGTTGCAGTCTCATCTGGAGAGAAGGTCAGTCCTTAGAGCTGCCAATGAGAATACTCCCATTTAGGCACACAAGGTCTCTTCTTTTATGAGGTGTAATAATATCTACAGGAATTTGCCTATTGTGTTTAGTTTTGGCATGTATTTAAGGAGGAGTTGCACTAAAGAGGCACTAGTGCCTACTGGTACTAAAATTTTCAAAGTGAGATCTTTAATTGGTAATTTTATTTTCAATTTAATGCTACCTTTTATTAAAATATCATTTTGACTGTTTGCCTTACTATTTTTCATTGATCAAAACACGTGAAAATAGCTTGGCCGTTGTTAGCTTCATGAAGGAATTCACCCTCTTGATGACTCCTTTAAAAGTGAATCTCTGGCAAATGTAGCTTTTTAGAGTACTGGGATTATTGACACTATTCTGCTTCATTCCAGAGAGGACCCTATACTTCCAGAACAGCTCACAGTGATTAAAAAGCACTACACCAAAAGCCATGTATTAAGCAACTGAATCTTCCAAATGAGTGATGGTTGAATAAATGTGTTCCTCTGCAAACATAATAATGAATAATAATTTATACAAATTTTTAAAATTTGTGTTTTCTATCTAACATGCAGAGCCTCATGTTTTATTGCATATATTCCTTGAGCTGCATTAGCAATATTAGTATTTTCCATTTCTCTCAAGTGTTACTTCAAAGAATAGTGCTTGCTTTTAGCTTAGAAATATGCTCCTTTTCAACACTGAAGTGCTGTTCTGTTCTGCAGTAGTTCCTGTGCTGTCTTTCTAGATAATGGTGCACATTAACATCACCGAGAGCAGCAGCGCTGCAAGAAGCAGTGATGTTTCTAAAGATAACTCCAGGCCTTTAAATTGAATTACCAATTCTGAGATGATTCTCTTTGCCAAGCTGCTACCCCGTTGCTTGACTGTCAACTTTCAGAAATTATTCCTCACTAGTGACCCAGAACCACAGTGAACAGTTCCCAATATAGTTTTGAAAAGTGCTTGTTATGCATAAGGCATTGAGGGATCCTCTGGAAGATTTCAATTTAGTACAGCACAGTCCTTGAGAAGACAGACTTCTAGGTAGAAGACAATCTGGAACAGTTCATTACATTTACATGGATTATAATGCACTGGCACAAAGACAAAAAGAGGATGTGCTTGCAGTATGGAAAGAACTTCTATGATTTATGGTTATTTTCGAGTCTGTATATAAAGTAAAAATTTTCCACTCTGACTTGTGTCAGTGGCATTTATGGTTTAGGACTTTTTGGAGAGAAATGGGATGCACTGGAGAGGTACTGCATGGGGTTTAGCAAAGACTGTGGAGGGACTGGGGAAAGAGGTCTATTGCAGATCACTGAAAAGACAAAGCACACTGGCTTCAGGAAATCCCTTGAAGAGAAAGTAGTTGGAAGCTGGAACGGTACTGGGGAAAGGGGCCATAATGGCTTGTCTTTTTCTTATGCTCTCCTGGGTGCCTGTTTATGTTCATTGTTGGAAATGGCATGCCAGGCTATATAAAGACTCAGTATGAAACAGCATGGTTGGGTTTTTATTCTCTAAGATGTACAGTAGTGGCCATGGAGGACCCCTCTTTCCTCCTCCTACCTGCACTTATCCTTACTACCCACAGAAAGACAGATAACCTGCTATTATACAGGGCTGTGTAATGAGTATTTTTGTTGGCGATGTTCATGCTGTTACAATCCTAATAGTGGGAACATACAATTTCAACAGTCCAAATGAACCCTGCAGCAGTTAGGCTAGTAGGCACAAAACCTCACTTTGCTTTCCAGGAAAATTTAGGATTAGGAAAGCCTTCGTATTATTTTCACTGCTTTGGGAGGGAAAGCAAATTTTTGGAATATATGTCTTCTGACCTAGTATGCTTTTCTTTAGGTTGTGGAACTGGAAAGTATCTCAGTGTCAACAGTCAAGTGTATAATCTGGGCTGTGATTACTGTGAAGCACTGGTAGAGATTGCAAGGAAGAAAGGTGATGAAGTCCTGGTGTGTGACAACCTTAACCTTCCCTTTAGGGATCAGTGCTTCAATGCAGTCATTTCAATTGGAGGTAAGACAACACACTTGCATTCTGGCCCCAGCAAATGAGAATTTCTGAGTGCTCTTTTCTTTCCGTATGGCTTCATTTCAGTTAGTTGTTTTGAAGCAGTTCCTTAGAATCACAGGAGATATAACTGAAATTAATGTAGTCAACATGAAAAAACAAAACTCCATTGCTCAAGAGGCGCTGTTGACCAAGGAAATAAATACGTGTATCACTTGTTTGTTTATATGTGGTAGAGAAAAGATTTCCTTCCAGCATGCATTTTAAACAAGTGAAAACTAATCTAAACATGGTTGCTTAGGTGGTAAAGACAAACTCTTGGTTTCTCCATAGGGTCTGTTTTGATCAACAAATGCATTGAAATGAAAACTTTATAGCAGAACTTGAGACTCATGTTTACTACTACCTGTGATGAATTCAGATTTCCCTTAGTCATGAAGTAAGAACTCGGAGTCATACAAGCGCTTCTTGTCTAAAAGGAACAGAGCATCTCAGCATCTTAACTATTCTGACCTCTCTTTTTGAAAATATTATTCATAATTTGAGAAGTATAAATTGCAAAAAAATAGTTAAGAGTACCCAGTTACAGTCTACATTTTTTAGCTCTAGTCTTGACTGAGCTTCTTGCAGGGTTTTTTAATGCATCAGCAAAAGTATAAAGCATGATAATTATTACTGATAGCAATCAACAGACTACTTGAAGTGTGATACAAATGTAGCCTAAAATGTATCTTTCACATAAACAGGTGGAAGGAAAGGGTGACTAATACACAAGCAGTAATCGTATTACTTTGCTTTCACGTTGGCTAGTTAACCAGTGAGCCCTACCCACATGTTAGGCCTTGTAGCATAATTTCAGACCAGTTGACTCTGAAGGATAGCATACCTATCTAGTATTTATATCAATTATAAGCCTGTCAAGTTTAAAAGTTCATGTGCTATTTCAGTACATTTAACAGTAATGGATTTTAATCCCTCTTGAATAGAGACATGGTATGCCTTTGTCCATCTGATTCTAAATAAAGTGGTTTTCATCCCATTACAGAGAATAACAGGTATTTATGTACGTAGTCAAGTACTCTTCTTGGCTTTGCTGGTATAATCATGTTTATAGGATCGATTTTTCTGCAGAACCACCAGAGTGATTCTAACCAGAAGGAATATTTAACCCATTAAAGAGTTTGCACAGGTTCTGTTGGTTGATTGTAATTTCTTTCTGGTAAACTAAGCTTGTATGCATATACTGTCTCTGTCAGTTTTGATAAAATTTTGCAGGAGGTTCTGTGGTGATATAAGGCCTAACTCCAGTGCAGGAGAAAATACCAGTTCCCTTCTCCCTATCCTGTGCAAAAAAACCTGATTTTTAATTTTTTTTTTTTCAAAGTTTGAGGGAAGATTCATTGGAGTCAGGAGTACCTGGAAACAAACACTGATGGGGAACTCTTCTCAGCGTTGTCTATTTTGTATTCTCAGCAGCTTGTGAGGGCCTAGTTAATATTAACTGCCAAGAATGCTTTTCTTGGCATGTGATAATAAAGCTGCATTTTTCCCCCTTGGTAATTTAATCATTGTTTTGAATAAAGACAGGGCTAGTTGGATGCAGTTTTCCTAACTGCAGTGTTGAACTAACACTCTTTCTACAACTAGAATTGGCTACTGTCAAGCAGCACATATAATCACATTTTTCTGAATGTATAGAGATGTCTTCAGCTAAGAACATACGCTATTATCTGCTGTTGTATGGGCAGATTGAATGTTTTTCATGTAGAAGTGGCTGGCTCCAAGTCCACTTGAAAAAAATTATGGAATCAGTCCTCTTTACATCACTGATTGAGTCAAATCTAGTACTGATCACATATAGAACAACATGCCCGATGTGTCCAAGCTCAGTACAAGTTAATGCTTCTGGGAGTTTAGAGAGAAAATAGTTGTCTTAGCTATTCTCTGACTGTTAAAATTGGCCCATTCGTACACCAGGTGAATAGGAAGATAGAAATAATGTAGAAATCTTGAAATGTAGCTTCATTTCACATTGGAGTGAAATTTGAAAATGTGGAAATTGTCCTGGAAAAAAGCCCCAAATATAGTGATCAAAAGTTTTATTTTAACTTTGACTTTATTTTTTACTAGCATAACATATATGCAATACAGACATCCTTTTTTACAAAAATGAAATTTAATTTTACAATATTAAACTAGTGGTGAGTATTTGTCTAAATTTTCTCACTAGCTCTTTTGAAAGTGTGCTGATATAAGAGTTCAAAGTATCTTTTTACTGATACTGCATTTTGCTGTATTTGTTACATGGTGAAAAGATTTTCTGTTTTCAGTCAGGTAAGTCTGAAAATTGTGGCAAAAACTGAAGTGAACTTGATACTGCTTAACTCACCTAAAGGGTAGGCATTTAAGTGAAAGCTTGTCATGTTATAATGTGTTATGGGTTATGCAGAGAAACAGAAACCTCCAGCTTATATGCCTGACTTTTCTTGAATCCCTGCTTTTGGGATGAGATTAATTTCCTTCTTTCAGATTTTCCTGTTTTTATCCATTGAACATAATCATAAAAGAGAGCATACTGAGGTAAACTTCCATTGTGGTACCTATAAATTCAGCACTGTTGCTGACTTTCAGCAAGTGATATTTAGAATGAAGCAACTGAAATGATTGAACATGTAGAACAGGTTGAAGATGAAAATGCTTTGTCCTTACTAATATTCGATACATAATACCTTTCTTGTATTTGCAGTGATACATCATTTCTCAACTAAACAAAGAAGAATCAAAGCAATAAAGGAAATGGCAAGGGTATTGACACCTGGAGGCCAAATAATGATTTATGTTTGGGCTATGGAACAAAAGAATCGTCGCTTTGAGAAACAAGACGTATTTGTTCCATGGAACAAGGCCTTGTGCTCACGCCACTTGTCAGAATCAAATCAATCTGGAGATAAGGGTGAGTT
The DNA here is from genome assembly GCF_000691975.1 of Corvus brachyrhynchos. Lineage (NCBI taxonomy): Eukaryota > Metazoa > Chordata > Aves > Passeriformes > Corvidae > Corvus > Corvus brachyrhynchos. Next base: position 8,370,861 of record NW_008240046.1, read on the forward strand.
TGTGCATACTGCAAAGGGCCAAGACATACACCCTGCACAGCTTGTCATCTCTGAGTGCAGCTACCAAAACAATCTGCAGCCAGAAACTGATTCAAAACATTCCCACAATATGGACCATTGCTTACTCGGAGCCTGCTGCATGAAAATTTCTGAAGAAGAAAACAGATTTTATAGTGCTCTAGGAAGATCTTTCCGCTCATGGTTTTTCTCCAGATCTCTTGATGAATCAGCCCTGAGAAAGCAAAGTGACAAAATGAAGCACCTGAAACATGAAGGAGTATGGGCAAACAGTACACCCATTCAGCATTCACGACACTGCAGTTTGGATTTAGGTCACCATGGGGCACTGTTAAATGAACAAAGTTTAGATGATGATGATGTGTTTGTGGAAAGCCTGTCTCTCAAAAAACCACAGTGGTCGCCAGCCACAGATGCACTGAAGGATTTAAGTTTAAATGGAGGGCCCCAAAGTGTAGCTCAGAGCAAGGGTGACAAAACTTCATTTTTAAATGGCCCAGTGGAAGACAGGGACTGCATCTGTGGTTGTAATAAAGATGGTGCTGGTAAGTCTGATGCCACCAAGTTTTTCAAAAGAACTTCAACAACTGACTCCACTGACTCAGCTTTGGATTCAGCAGTGTCTGTTGGGGACCAAAGTGATGCCATGTTGGATACAAAGGCCTTCATGCGTTATTACCATGTTTTTCGGGAGGGGGAGCTGTGTTCTCTGGTAGAAGAGAATGTACCTGAGCTTCAGATACTTTCTTCCTGCTATGACCATGGAAACTGGTGCATTATTGCAGAGAGAAGAGGAACATAGCTATAAAGAGAACAAAGCAGAATCCAGTGACTGAGGATTTTAAACTGTTCCTTGTGTTACTGTGATTGTGCAGTGTGACATGGAATTTGAATCTTGTAGTTGTGTGCCATTCAATTTTGAATTATTATCTCTCAACTATTTAACTAGCTAATGCAAGGTCTGTATATAGGAATGTAAGTGGTAGACAATATTTATGTTTTGTTAAACTTTTACGAAGTTAAGACTGTAGAGTTTTATATTGCTTTTAGCGAATAATTGTGTTTTAAAATATACTTTTCTATTGAGAAATAAAATCTTTTTATAAAACAAGGATCAGGGCATCTTTTATGAGAAATATCCTCTCAGTAGAAAGTCTGGTCTTCATTCTTCAGATGCTAAAAGCGTGTCACTTTGATCCCTATTCTTGAAGTCCTATGAGACATAGACATTATGTCTAAAATCGTACTTGACTGTACACTGATAGAGTGCATGCTGCAGAACTGGGAGCAAGCATGGTCCCAGTGCTATTTACCTGGGAGTAGAGTTCTTAATGGGCAAAAAACTATGTACCAAACAAGCTCTGCATATTCTGTAATTTGATGTTTGTATTTGGGAGCAAGTGACAGCACAGATTTTGGACAGTATTTTTTACTTTTGCTTTAAAAATAATGTAATTTGTTTCTCAGGTGCAGGTGAAGTTTTATGTGTTAGCTCTCACAAGTACTTTATCTTAATTTCCTTTGCTGTAGTTTTTCATTGGTTATGTGTATATAAAAGAGGGATTTGTGAGAGTGTCAATATCATGTAAAGTTCTAAAATATCAAATCCTGGAGATACATATATCTTTTTGATAAGCCTGGGAAGCTAAGATTAAATTAATAAAAATCCAGTGCATATCTGGTCAGCTGTCATATTTACTTTTCCTGTTCACTGACATGAGAATATATATGAACGGTGTGTTAAATAATGTCGACAGGAAGAGGATAAGCCCAGTTTGCACATAAAATAAAAATGCTTGTCTAGTGAAGTTTAAATGAATCTTTTGAGACCTAGATGATAATAGATTGTTTACACAACTTTCCTGTTCCCTCCAAGACATACCATCCCTATCCATCTGTAGTAGGTTGTAGCAGTTTATAGTGCTGGGGATAAAAAGCACCTGGCTTCAGAAAATCAGTAGTGGAACTGCCAACAGAAGCAGGGCTAGAAGAGGCTGATTGCCTCGTTAGCACAGAGTTACTCCATTCCTAGGCTTAATTCATGGTCAGTGGTTGCAGTGCAGGGCACATCTTCAGCTGGTGTGATTTCTTGACCTTTAATGGAGCTGCTCAGGTTCACATCCCCACGCCCATCCCCTCCAAAAAAAAAAGAACCCCCAACCCCCTTTTGTTAACAGCAGTTTTAGAGAGCTACATAATTAAGATGGCTGCCCTATTATTGCGCAAGTAGATTTTGAGTACAAGGCGATAGGAGTGAAATGCCAGACTTTTCTAATCCATACTGCATGAGTAGGTGGATTTGGCATTGTTCAGTAGAAACCCCTGATGGTGCTGAGTATTTTTTGATGTAGGTTCCCAGCTGTTAATTGCCACATGGTAATATATTATAGATTTATTTACTGGAGCAATGTCCACCAGCAATCATCTTTGTCTTCCTCATAGCTTGGGATCCTTGTACTTTATCCTTCCTGGATCTGTACCACTTGCACTCCCCACAGGCCTTTGAAAATAAAAGTGTGGCCAAAGAACCATACATTTGAGACTTTTGAAATATTATTCCACTCTAAATGTTACTTTCCATACAGCCTGGGGCTGTGGCTTTCAGTTGCTGTGTATGAGCCATACTTCAGAAAATGGGCAATATTCCCTGCCTCGCTGGTTCCAGCTGCTCCTGGCTGAGGGGGCTGCACCTGCTGCATCCTCAGGCTCCAGATTTAGACACACAGTGCCAAAGTACCCATATTGCAGAGCCAGCATGGATTGTGCTGAGCTCCACACCTCATTTGTAATGTGGTTGTGTCAGACAGGGGAGGCCTGCCTTGTTTGTTGGGAATTTCTGGATGAGGTTGAGAATTTTAGAAGAGAAGTCAATTGCTTCCAGATAAGGTATGCCAGTGGATATTCAGCACTCCTGGAATTTGGACTGCATTTAGGAAAGAGGTAGGTTATTATCATCCTATATCCAATTCTGAAACTTCATCCCTAAATGCCAGCATGCAGAAACTTTATTACACATATATAAAAATATATATTAAGTATTATTAATCTTAACTGACAGCTGGCTTTAGTTAATTGGGAGAAAGAACATCACAGTTTTGTTAAATGCACTTCTGCAATCTGACTGCCGTATTCGGTGAAGCGGACTGATGAAATTTGGGGTAAACTGAGGAAGGAAAGGTGTCCATTCTCTTTAGAATACAGACTTACTATCCTTGCAAGAGACTGAATCTGTGTCAGGCTCCAGTTAAAACTTGCTCTATCAGCTGTTTGAATAACAGTTGTCACCTCGAAGCTCCTGAACTACTTGAAACCACTTTAGTGTTTGTAGACTTTCCATGCATTATTGGGTTTGAGGTTCTTGCCTGGGAATGCTTTTCACAAATCCTTATTTCTGTATTGAATTTTCTCGTGCTTTGAGTTGATGCTGAGTTTGGATTGTATTCTTATAAATTCCTGGGAGAAGGAGAGGGCAAGTTTGGTAAGTGGCTTTTTTTTTCTTCCCCAAATATTAATTTTTTGTCTGAGGATATGTCATCACCATGTATCATACTTTTTATGGACTGGGGTCAGTCAGCTGAGGTCATGACTGTGGAGTCTGCTCAGCAAACCTTTTTTTCTTTCTCCCATCTATTAATGGAGGCTGCCTAGATCTGTAACAACTTTATTATCTCATAAGGCAAATTACTTCACTCAGAGTGTGGTGAAGGTCTCTCCTGACTGGTTTCTCTTTTGAGGAGGCCCAACATAAGCAAAAAGTAATTTCCAGCAGAATCCATGTGATCCCAGACTTTAATAGCTTACAGACAATGTGCTCAGAGAAGTGGATATACCATTAAAAAGTATAGTACATGAATGAACAAGGAAAGAAAGCCCAGTTGTCCTTGAATGCTTAAACTTTCAGCAATGTCAAGACTGAAAGAGCTGACTGTTAGAAGGTGAAAGGCAAATGTGTTTTTACATTGCTTGTCTGACAAGTGGGCAATAATCTCATCTCAATTCTGCTGATAAAAAACCTGCTGCTGACTTTAGCGGGCTAGGATTGCTCCTAAGATGCTTATGTAGCACTGAGAGGCACGTGGAAAAGTTTTGATGACATGAGAAAAATGCCCGGGTTTTATAAAAAATTAATTCAGGTGGAACTTCTGTGTATCAGTTTCTGTCCATTGCCTCTTGTCCTATTGCTTGGCACCACAACTGCAATAAAAAATACATTGAACAAACTTATTTTTGCCAGACTAATACAATTGTAATCTTTGATAAACTTCTGCTAGAAGTTAAAGAGTTTCATTTTTTTGGGTACTAACAGTAACTAATTTACTTTCTTCCAAGCTCATCGTATAGGAATTTTAAAATCATGGTTGAGAAATGAAAGCTTAAAACATTCTAGCAGGCTTTTTCCTGGTACTTACTTGAACACAGGTTACTTATGAGCACAGTTCAAAATGCTGGATGAAGAGTTGTGTATGTTCCACCAGCAAAATATTGCTAGTGAACCGCAGGGGTAGGTTCTGAATAGAAGTAATAGCTCTGATCCTGTGTCCTCTCTGCTGTGTCATGTCTCCATCAGACCTCATTCATTTCACTGTTGGGCTGTATTAGTATCGACATTGTGTTAAATCTACTGCGCTACCCACTTTCTTGCTCAGCACTTTGATAGGGTTTGGGACTGGTTCAGTACTCCAGGAAAATGAAGTGTGTCAGTGTTAAATATATACAAGTGCTTCTCTGTGGAAGGTATCTTTTCAGCTTTATACTGGCTAGAGCTTGTATTTCAATGTCTTAGAAAGTCTCGAGCAGCCTTGAGAGGTAGCACGGGCTATCTAGCACTTTAGTAGCTCTAAAATCGGTACCTGTATCAGCTGCAAAGCAAAAACCATCAGCAGAAGCAAAGAGGGAGAAATATAGCTCTCTGCCCGCTCAATTCCCTGCAGTTAGAAGCTTTCAAATGAGACAGACAACCAGAGATGTTCACAGGAAAGTAGCTGAGCTGAGAGAGAGCAGAGCCCCCCCTCGACCATCTTTTATTGGGAGAAGGGGAAAGGGGAGGACTGGGGGCGGACCCGGGGTGAGCGGCCAATCAGACACTGCTGAAGAGTCTGAGTTACATTTGGGTTTGCCCGCGCTTGGAACAAAGGAGCTCGGAGCACATGGGCAGGAGCACGTGTCTTTGGGAGGGGGAGGGGAAGCTCAGAACAGGCAACAACACTAATCTCTTTTGTGAGTTCAGCATTTCTTACTCTTACAGTATATGAATTCTGGCACCTAGCCATGATTTTATCTTCCAATCTACTGGCAAAAACCATGCTTAGGTACTGCTTTGTAATCAATTCTGTGTCCATATATGGAACATATTCTTTAGTATTCAACAGAAAATAAATCCTACTTGGTTAAAATAGAATTTCCCACAAAATCTGTGTGTCTTCAGATTAGCTAATAAATATATTAGCCACTGGAAAATCCATGTCTTGGAGAGCTCTTAATGAGTGTTAAATTTGAGAAGACTGTGTTAGTTCTGTTTTCTCATTAAGTTAGACCACATGGGCACAATGCAGAACAGGAAAGCACAGTGATTTGCTGTGGAGCAGGGAATCTCTGCCTTTTGAACCATTTAAGCTATGTCTACATCTTCCTAGAGCTTGAGGTGCTTGAGGACTGCAGATGTCTCTGTTGCTCTTGTGGCAGTTCAGTACCTGCACCTGCTGCTTCTCTCAGTGCTCAACAGAGATAAGTTGTCTTAAAAAGAATACAAATTGTCCTATTTTTTAAAAAAGCAACGACCTGTCCCCCGCCAAAACCACCACCACCACCAAAAAACCCCTAGTAGGGGTGCTTTGGCGATTACAATCATATCTAAGCAGAAATGCAAAAGTGGAGGAAGAAAAAAGAAAAGAAAGATATTATGTGTGCCACTCCTAGGTTTGAAAAGGTTTCTGGATATAAATTCTCCATCCCCTTTAGCCTTGTTGACAAGGTGCTATGCTCTGCTTTGATGAGGGGCTTATGGGATAGGACAGTGGACACAAGAACAGTGAGATGGTATTAGGTTGCCCCCTTCAGTTGTAACAAAGTAGGTTGATTTCTGCAGGATTTTAGCAGTTTGTTGTTGCTTTTTGTACAGCATCTCCAATTCTCTTTTCTGAATGAAGAAAATATTTCTTGTCATTTTGAAACTGTCACAAGTAAAATAGACAAAATATATAGCTGAAGATATCGCTTCTTACACATGTGAAAACAAAGAAATCTGTGTGTGCACAGTCAGATTGAAAGCTGATGCTCCTCTTGCACAGGATAAAAATAAGTCATTTGTGAGAGGCATCTTGGTGAGGCAGCATCATGTTCTTCTCTGCGTCTCTCTTCTGCATCTTTGCAGAAGAGACTATGCTGCATGTCAGAATTACTGGGAATAAACTGACCCTTCACATCTCTGCTTCCTTACCCCAGAATTGACAGGATAATCAGGTTTAATTCTGAACGAAGTGTTTCTTTTGAGAGGAGGAATTGGCCCTTTGGGCAGAACAAATGCTGTAGTGCAGAGAAAGCGCAGATACTCCAGGCAAGGTTAAACCTCTTTACTTAAAAAGGGGAAAGCAGGACGTTTTGTGGCTCACCGGCCAAAGCTCCATTCCAGTGTGTCCAAGAGAACGCAAGAGATGAGACAGTGATAAAATTAATAGAGAGCAAGTTGCACACAGCATTTCCAGGCTGGTTTAGATTCGTGTTTTATTCCATGGTGTAGCCTGATGAAGGTCATTGCCTGTACTGAGCACTAGCAGCAACTGCCAACATCAATAACCATCAAGAGTGCTCGCTGCTTCTTGGGGTCTGACCCTCTCCCCTTTACAAAGACTGACTTCCTAACATTGACCACTGGACCATTAAAAATGTTTGTCTAACTCCTGAGTAATAGTTTTAAATAATGAACAAATACAAATATATCTCTGTGTATATATATATATAATATATATAAGTTTTTTTTTAATGCAACCTTTATTTTTTTTTCCCCTGCATGTGTTCTTTAGTTACGTTACAATACAATGGTAAGCAGTGCTTGGTGCAATTTCAGAAAGGTAAGCAAACAATTTGAGGAAGAAAGGACTGAGTATAACTGAGCTGCCAGCCAGGGCATGTTTGGATGCAGGTAGTAGGGAAGAAGGGGAAGGTGCTAGGAGAATCACTTAAAGAGAATAACAAAAAATTGCTCAAGTTTGTGAAATTTGACCTGATTCAGGGAAAAATTATCTCAAAATTTGCTTCAAAGTGTTCCATTGACTTTCCTAGTTTTTGTATTTGTTGTTCTCAGAAATGCCTGTTTACCCTGGGATTTTCCTTTCTGTGGTTCAGAGGAGAAACAAAGATCCCTGGGAGGTTTAGTTTATGTTTAAATATAAAACAGAGCAGTCATTTTAATAATGGAACAAATGTTTGGCCACAGTTTCACAGGAGTGTTTCCATAGTCCCTAGAAGAGTGAGCCACAGGCACACCCAGTTCTTTTTCTCTCTCCTGCCTTTACCTGAGATTCACTAGGAAATAAAAATAAGAGTCTGTGCCTGAAGAGCAGACTGGGGCTGTGACACGTTCTCACCTGCTCCTTGAGCTGGATATTCAAAGCACCAAAAATTTGCATGATTATTTTTATTTGCCATGAAAAATACCTAAGGCTCGTCTGGAGACACCAAATTCTGAAGTAAAAGGAAACTTTTAAAACTTACCTGTGCAAAACCAGTGATTCTGTGCCTGAATTTTCTCTGATTTACACCCATTGATTTTGCTAGTGTTTGACTCAACTTCCTAAATGGGAATTTTGCCACAGAAGAGTGCATGCCTGCTGTATGCACCCCAACATGTCCTCAGGAGCCGCTTTGCCTTTCGGTTCTCATAAAGACCTTACAGGAGACATGATGTAGTGCTGTGCAAAGCAGCCTTTCAGCTATGAACTGAATTTGCAATTGACATATCTATGAAATATTAAACAAAGCATTAGTGTCTCTCAGCAGGTTAACCACATGAGCCCTTCCATCTGCACTGGATCATGTCTCTGTGGTAACACATTAGGCTCTGGCTTACTGAGAGAAAAGAAGCCTAAAGGAGAACTAACTGGAGACAGAGTATCAAAAAACCTATGCTCAAGTGGATAAATACAAAAACCAGATTTGATACAGCAACTACATAAACAGTTTCAACATTCTTACACTGAACTTCGAAATAAAAATTCATGTGCAGTTATAGCTGTTTGGTGGTAATAAATATGGAGATTTCAGGAATGGTGACATGAAAATGGATTGCTGGCAATGAAACTGAAGTAAGGAAAAATTATGTTTTCACATAATTGGGTCAAAAGGTCATTGGGTCAAAAGGTTCATTCCCTATATGTAACAGGCTATAAGATGCCTATGTGAAACCGTGGAATGGAAGGGGGATCAAAAAAAGGGAGAGATGAATACACATTCCCAAAATCCTACACTTAGCTGACTGGACATCACTGTGGAAACACCACTCTTGGGTGACACTTACAGTCCCTTCCTTGCACCCCGAGGAGGACTTTGAATGACAGTGATGTTCATACACCACTGTGGTCCATATCTGAGCTGCATCTTTGTCAGGGGCTGTTTGGCAGGGTGGCTTCTCTGAGGTGTCAGTTCACTGAAGGCCACGTTGGTTACACTGAGCTGACAGTATGAAAATCATCACTGCAGCCTCTAATAGAAACAGACTCATTGCTCTTTCTTAAATACAAGGAGAGTAACATAATCAGTGAAATACCAGGGCATGATCTGGGGCTACTTTTCAGCTGGTTTGATCCCTACAGTTTGTGTGTGCCAAAGCTGGATTGTTCTTGGATTGGTTGGTTGCATACAGAGAATAATGTGAAATGACATTTTTCTGCCCAGGCTGAGATGATTGCTGTTGGTATCATAGTGGTCTCCTCCATTCATGTGCCTGCTTCCCCTCAGAACAAGTGCAAATGTTAGAACAAATAAGTTAGAAGGACTCAGAAATGGAAGAAGGAGAGGGACAATAGGTAGGAATATTCATAACAGTGCTGGAGAATACCACAGTTAAGAAGGAAATGTTAAATGAAGAGGTTTAAAAAATTATTAAGGGAAAGGAAGACAAAATGTGAACAAGAAATACAAGGCAGTGTTTTTCTCATGTAAACCAGCCAAGAGTCTATTCAAAGGACCACAGGAAGTTTCTCAACTTATTTTTTAATTGAGAACTAAAAGCTCAACAAATAAATGCAGTTTCACTGAAGTCTAGACTAAAGACACTGCACTGCCTGAGAGGATTAAGTGGATAATCAAAAACATTTTGTGGTTTCTGCTGTTCCCAGAGACTAAAAGTAGGGACAGAGGAAAATGAGAGATGGCAAATGAGCCAAACAGAAAAAAACCCCTAAAAAAACTACAGAAAAATATGACTTTCCCATATCCAGTTGGCGGGCAATTGAAAGAGTCTAAGTGTTATGAAAGACAGAATACAAACACAGGATCTACAGCTATGAGCTGAAGCTATTGGTTTTTTTGTAGGGATATAAATAGAAGAGTCTAATGCTCATTTAAGTAATGATTTAATTTTAAATATTTGACTCAGTACAACTCTTTGAGTTTTTAAAAATTATATTTGACAAATTGGAATGAGAAGACTAACTGATTCTGTAATGCAATGCGATTATTTAATTATTTTGATAGAGAAATTTCAAAGAAAGACCTGATCACCATGTGGTTGGAGTGCAGAAGCTTTTACAGGATCATTAGTCTGGCATTTATGTAGGAAAATTAGCTTTTGGGTAACAGTGCCTTAAACAGACTCAGCTTATAAGTAACTTCTCAGGACCTAGATGTATATTAAGGTCACTTCAGATCAAGGATCGTTATCAAACCTAAAATACAGATCTCTGGGATTTGGGTGTGAATGGCACTGCTGGTAGTACCAGATTTTATTCTAAGCTACTTATTATATAACTTCTCATTAAAAAACCCAAACATGTCAGATTATCTTTCAGGACCCACATGCCACTCATTTGAGATAGGGGAGCAAGGCAGAAGAAAATGGAATAGGGATCTGGCAGTTTAGATAACTTACCTCAGAAAAGTACAAAGAGAGGCACTGGGAGCTAAGGAAGTGAATGCAAAAGCCTCTTGCTACCAGGAAACTATATTTAGAGATTTTTGCCTGCAAGAGAACCCCATGTGTTTAATTCTTCCCTGGCTGGACCTTGTAAAGAGATTTCTCAGCAAGGCTGGCAAAGCACAGCATTGCACCGATCACATCTGTTAGTCACAGCACGTATGGGACGGTACCTGCCTCGGTCTGTGGGAACCCTGCAGTCAGCTCAGGTGTGTTTGTCTCACAGGCATTTGTTTTGTGTTGTAAAATCCCTTCACAGGTGCTGAACATTAAGTGACTGAGACAAGAGTCTAAAACATCTATGAATCCTAGTGAGAAAGCAAAATTGACTTCATATTTTTGTTGTTAGTCAGATTAATGATACCATACAATGAGCTTCTCTAAGGTCATTAGAAAGAAAAATTTAGGAAAAAGTGTACTTTTCACTTTCTAAGTATTTACACATAAATTATTAATAAGGGAATCAATATTTCTGTTTTGGTAGACACAACAACTCCAGATGACTGTTAATTTTGAGAATAAATTTGTATTTATTTGTTAGGACTTCATGGGTTTCTAGAGATACGTGTTACTGATATTCTCAATGTTAGGAAGGGACCTACTTGGCCTGGTTTGATACCAGGCTCCTTCATTAACCAAAGAACATGTATATATTCAAAATAAATTCCCGTTGATTGTCCTGTCTGTGGTTCTGCTGAATATTTGAATACACTAATGAAATAGAGATAAAATACAGGTGATCCAGTAATAATACTATTTTCTACAGCAGTGGTAAAATGTTCGAAGTCAATTTAAATACTGCCTGAAGTGTTTCACTCAACTATATAAGATGAAGAAAATCTTCAATTTTCCACTAGGTGTCAGTAAATCTATTTCTTTGGGTAAATAGGCTCTGCAGAAGAAATTTGAGCGCAAAATGCTGATGCCAAGCTGCTATAAAAATAGTTACATTTTTTATGAATACCAAACAGAGGTATTTGGAAAGAATGAGACCAAATGGATGAATTTTTAATTTTAATTGTGCCTGTATTTTTTTTCATTTGCTTTACATTTTCGTTTAACAGCAGTCAAGAAAACTCCCACAAACTCCAACCCTGATACTGCTTCAGGGAAACAGGGAAGAAGGAAGGAGGAGAAGGAGCAGGCTGGCATTGACTATGGAGACTCTGCTTGGTTATTTCATGTCGGTCCTGAGCCAGCAGCAGCAGGATTTGACCCTTTCAAGGGGAAGGTGCCTAAGACAGCAGAATCCAACAACTTTCAAGAAAGCTCCAAAGCATCAAACCTTTGAACTGCCGTTGCACTAAAAGGAAATGGCACCTTTCCCAGTGCAAGGCATGAAAAGGTCCTTGGGAGAGGTCTTGAGAGTGCAGGAAGAGTGCAGAAACATCTGTGCAGGAAAAGAGAAGGCAAGACAGACACAGGGAGAGGAGTGTGCCAATATGGATTTGAAAAGAGAAACCAGACACAGATCTTGCTAATGGTAGCCTTGGCCCCACGCTGCTGGTCATAGTGGCAATTGAAGGTTACCCACTGCTTGTTTTGCCAGGCCTGGCCAGGATGGAGCTGCTGTGGGAAGGCAGCACCCAAAGAACATACAGGAAAGGAAAGGTCAGAAAAGTGATGGTGCAGAGCAAGACATTTGCCAGCTGGACAAAGTGAGCCAGATACTGCTGCTTAAAGTACAAGAAGGAAGAAGGCAAGCATTTTCAATCTGGCTTCATAAAAACCAAAGAGCCCATCTCTTGTGTGCTCCTGTGCCCCAGATACAGTGTTTAGTGTAGAGCTTCACAGACACACCTGCTCTGAACAGGCTGCACTCACGTGGGCTGTGGCTCTTAGGCTGTCTACTGCATCCCGGGTAGCTGTGTAAATCAGGACTGTTCATCCCTGAGGCTCTGTAAAACCATTACTCCAAGAGCTTCAAGAGTCCTTCTCTACCCCAGCCAAGTAAAGATTGGCAGAATACCTATGGGAACCTATGGGAATAGTGATCTGAGATAGGACCAAGGGGCTGTGATATGAATGTCCAAGATATCTGTTAAAAAAGAGCAGCAGTTTTCTGACACCAACTCAATTTATATCCCTTGTCCACTAGGGAAAGGGTTAAAGACTAATTGTGCTCATGTAAGATGGAGCCTTCACTGGAGGAATTGGTAAGCAATGTCCATAGGGACAGCAGGGGAGAAGGACTGTCTCCCCAGTCTGCCCAGAGAGCTGATTGGTTTTTCTTTGGGTCTGTGGGTGCTGGGCCATGTGATGTGGGAGTTCAGAAACCAAAAAGGAACCACCAATGTGGAATTTTATTGTCCAGCCTGTATTTTCTACACTGACGCCAGAGTGTCCTGTCATCTGTTTGGTATTTTGCAAGTTACTACTCTCGTGTGCTGGACTGCCTCATTTCACTGCAGTGCAGTTACCCCATTCACCCAGCCATTAGGCCATTACAGTCATGGGAATGTTGCTGAAATAATCTGGTAGAGGAATTATGATGTATTTTAACACAGTTACTCTCCAAAATCTAAAAACTAGTTTATTGTGTTTGTTATTGCATCACTCTTCTTTGTGGCTTAAATATTGGCTATGGTACAACAGAGAGAGACCTGAATCTTTTCATGGGTCTGTTTGTGCAATTTTACAAGACACACAGAATGGGCTGACTCAATGGCAGCTACAAAAGTCCTCCAGGCTTCCCAGTTTGCTCTTCTTCGCTCTGAAATACCCACAGCTGTATCTTACTTTGCATAACAAAAGATGGAGTGCATCCACTGTGCCAGTGGTGGTTAGAAGAAAACCAACACCAGTCCATGTTCCCCCTGTCAGTGTTGGAGCTGGCAGAGCAGCCAGAAGCAGCATGGCTTGGGAGCCCAGGAGGTACTTGGGCCACCAGCTGGAAGAAGAAGCAGCAAGGCTTTGCAGCATGAACTGCGAACCAGCCGTTCAATGTCCCCGTGCTGTCCTTCAGCAACCCTCTTCAACCATCCTCATTCAGCTCAGCTTCCCTGCTTGGAAGGTGAAGATAAAATCAGCCCATACCTTCACAATGTGCTTTCAATCTCCAACACCAGTAGCCTCATAGTTTAACTTCAGGGACTTGAAAAGGAATGTTAAAATTGTCTCATATTGCCTATGGTATTGAAGTGAAGGGTAAGTTTCCACACTGGATGACACATGGAAAGACTTTTTCTAGAAACATGCGATTTGGAAATGTGTATCACTGTTTGCCAAGAAACATATTGAGGTACTCTTATTTATAGCAGACCTACGCTAACAATTTTTAAAGTAATGTGTCTAATATAGGCTATGCTTTGGAGGTCACCAGAATTGCCTTCTGCCATCCTTCCACTAAGATGTGAGCCTTTGAATAGCTTGGCTGCAATCCAGTAGGAGGTTGTTTTTCCTGGCATGGTAAATTTGGGAGCTTTAGAACCTGAATGTTACCTGTGTCTTGGAGAAGGCTCTTCCAGATGAGCTGGAGGCTGTACCTTAGTGCTACCTTTCCGTCCATCCCCTAGATATTTAGCTAAGTTGTTTAGCTCTTGCATACTTCTAATTAAGTCTCATACTTTTCTTCCTTTAGTCTGATGTGGTTCAAATCAACCTCATACAAATCTTCCAGCCAAAATGTTGTTAGAACTTATTTATGCAGGTGTGTTGGTTTGTGACAGTGCAGGGCTGGAGGAAGAAGCCAGTGGTCTCAGGATGAGCCAGGAGTGCCCCATGGGAGACTTCACAACTGCCTTGCCGTGAGTGCCTTGGCCTATAACAAACCTACAAGAACCAAAACCCAGCAACATTAGCTGATTCTGTTAAAATTGCATGTCAACTCAAGAGTGATGTCTTTGGTACGAGAATCGGTGCTGCTATTACACTGTGTTCTCTTCCTGCTATTCACAAACATCCATGATTTCTAGCTCAGCTGTATTTTCCTCCCAGTTGACAGAAAGCTTGGCTGTGAAGTATGGGAATAAAACTTGGGATCTGCTGCAGTCAAGTTTTATTTTGCTGTTGAAATTCTCACCTCTGTGAAATCACTACAGAAAAATGTTTTTATTTATGATATTTTATTTATTTTCTATTTCTATGACACGTACTTCAGAAATGTAAGAACCCTCCTTTGTTTTTCTGTGTGTATCCAGCTCGTTCCCAAGAAACGGTGTGACTGCGTGTTTGTTCGAGGTGGAGGCGTGAGGGAAGTGTTGGCTCCCAGTGCCTGCCCTCAGTTAAACACGTGGGAGCTCTGGCTTTCCATGTGTGGCTGTGCAGATACCTAAGTAAAACAGTTTTCTATAGAGGTCTTCAGGGCAGGGCTTTCTCCTGCTGAGATGCTGGAATGGAAATGCTTGCTGGCTGTTTTCCTTTGAGGCTGGTGCTCTGTCCTTGTACAGCACAGCTTTCTAATAGCTGAATTCCAGTGAAACTCTGAAATGTTGAGCAGCTGAAAACCCATCAAGTGCCTCTCACTGTAGGGACTGTTGGCCACTGGACAGAATTACTGATCCTTAATTACAGTGTCTGTACAGACAATGATCGGTCTGGAGCCATAATCAGATATAAAAACGCTCTGAAACAAATCTATAGGCCAAGTTCTGAATTTATATAAAGCCCTGACAATTGGGAAGGCACGCCAACACAAGTTATTAATGCCAACATATTTTTATCATGTAAATGCGACTGTGTAGTTAGTGATGATCGGGGTTTCTGGATATGGCATTTGCAGCCACACACACAAGAAGTTATTTCAGCCAGTTGGTTGCATTTGAGAGTGAATTTCATACTGACCGTTCTGTAGTGAAAGGAACTTACTATACTTGAGGAGACAAAGAAAGAAGCAGTTTTTCTCAGATTTTTTTTTTTTTTTGGGAACAACTGCACTGATTTGGAGACTGTAATTCCCTGAGGAAGCTATGTTCAGCTATAAATATACTCTGAGCTAGCTCAGTGGGTTTATCTGGACTGGGGCTAATTTATAGGTATTGCATTGGACTCTCATAGGGGGCATATTTCTTATACTCTGTAGATCAGTGATGGGTAATAATGACCAAGGGAAAGTCTGAGATACCTCTTAACAAAAATCTTCCTCCATCACTATTCTGAATGTGAACTTCCCAGCTGTCCCAGAGTGAACAGCTAGGGGACAATTGGCATCTTGAGGCAGAGTTTGTCTGCAGGGAAAGCAGAAGATGAAACAAGAGCTATGTTTCTTTGACTTTCTATGTGTCTGGTGCTAAATCATAAATCTTTTTAGAAGTTAAACAAAGCTGCCCATGATCTCCACCCCCGCTGCCTGTGCTGTTGGGTAGCAGGAGGAGAGACCTGGTAGGGGTAGATGTGCTTTCAGCTGGAGCCAGGCATCTGCCCCACCTGCAGGTAAGTTTCCTACATCAGAAGAGAGCAGGGCAGTGAGGCAAATTAGGGAATTGGGGTGTGTAGATATCAGTCTGAATAAAGAAAGTTAAAAATATTTCAGTGAGTGAGGTTCTGGAAGGAAACAAGTTAAATATACTTCATGTTGGCTCTCTGAGAGTAGCTCCCCAGAGGAGAGCTGCTGGTACGGAATGTTCTCACCTGTGTTTCTCCCCTCATTTTAAAGGCAATAGGAGAAGAATGTTAAATTTACCTGTTTAAAAAGCCTGATGAGGAGATCGATATTGTCACTGTTCTTCTGAGGTCACGGCATGCCCTTGAGGAAATTGATAGGTGACTATCCAAAGCATAGGATGAGGCAATTTGGAAAGAGTTGCCCAAACAGAGAGTGCCATCCATGGAGCAGTAGGCCTAGGCTTATTCATGTTTACCAAGAAAGAAAGTAGGTACTTTTCCACCCATCATAGATGCATCACAGCCAAAGAGATGAATGAAAGCCAGATTAATTTTTACTAGGCCTAGAAATACCGTGTTGAATAGTGCTGCAGTGGGGATACTGTAACACGCATATCAAACAAGGAGTCCCGTGGAAAAGAAATATATATGGACTGATTCTTGGTAGATGTTTCAGAGATGTTTATTTCTCCAGCCGCATGGCCGGGGCTCTGCCCAGGAACTGTTCTAGTCATGGGACTGAGGGTCCTTTTGCCTGCGCAGGGGAACACAAAACAACCGAGGGGGAACAAAGCTGACCAGGGGCAGGGAAACCCCGTGTCTGTGCCCTCAGGGCCCCTCTCCCAGGGCTACATGGCGGGGGGGGAGACCCCGACAGAATAGTGTCTGGTTCCTCCTTGGGAAGCATTCGTGTATGAGTCTCAAACACTTGGACAAATGCAATTGGTAGGCAGCTGCTCCAGAGAGAGGCTGTGCTCTTGTAGTTTGGTCTCTCTCCTATTGAAAAGTGACTGGGTGCAATACTTGCCACCAGAAGCACTGCAGAGTGAGGCAGCTGACTCCTCTGAAGACACCAGCTTTAGCTGCGATTTGTAATGGCTGCTTTTCCAGGCTGACAGAAGAGCATGTTCCACCAGTTCATTGCCAGAGTGGATCTCGGTTCACTAGGAGCAGGTGGGTTGTGGTATAGGACACATGAGAAGCTACAGATTTCTTGCTCTTGGACAGAAATAGTCAAATATCTTAAAACAGATCAAGGTCTGAGCAAGTTCTCCTGTTATCCCAGCCAGGGAAGCTTCTGGACAGTTCCCCCTCATACATAAACACATGCAGTTTAGGGGAAAGTCTGGTTGTTCAGAACTTGAGCTCTCCAAGAGGGTGGTGACAGGCCCCTTACCTTGGAGCATTGCTAAACATGATGCAATCTATAAGCACCTAGCCTGAGCTGTGCATACGCCTGTGAAAGGTTTTGTATCAGATCAGGGTGGGCAAAGGGAGAAGGAAATGAGATACCAGGATCTGAGCCTGACCTGACTGCAGTGCTGGATCTGGCAGGATGGAGAAAATGTCACAGACAGACAAAACACACAAGCAGTGTAGAACTGATTGAAAAAGAGAGCTTGCAGTGTTTAACAGATCTGCAGAACAGAAAGTGGCCATAGAGAAAAGAGGAGGACTGCAACAGCAGAGAATGATCTCAGAAGCCGTTGTTGCTCAGCCTCAACTTCTCCTGCAGTGTTCAACAGAGAGCAACCAGAATATTTTATCTGTGATTGGGAAGCATTTGGGGGTTGTTGGTGCTTTTGTGAAGTGCGGATCTTTAAATCACATACAGTATGCTTGATTGATAATCAAGATAAAGAAAGAAAACAGTATTTTTCAGCAGCTCCCTAGGAAATGTTTCCTTACAAGGGGCATCTCCTAGGCTATTCCTTGTTTCATGGCTTGAAACAACTGCAAACTATATGTATATATTCTTACCCCAGTTTATGATCCCCTGGAGCATGATAATGGGTACACGGCAATAATCTGATTTATTTAAAATATTAATCCAATCTTTGTTTAATGGTACAAATCTGGGCACAACTGATAACAAAAACTTACAGCATCTTATCTCTTTAAGGGGATAGCTAAATGTAATGCCATTCATCACAGTGATAAGTAGTTCCTCAGGCACAAATACGCACATATCGCAGGCCGTGCGTGATGTCAACCAGACACAGCTCTGCTTTCTGTCTGCCCTGTGTGGCACTATCGACAAAGAGCTGTGAGCAAGGGCAAAGCAATACACTTTTGGCAAACCCTTCACAAGTGTTGGGGTTTACTGTCCTATGAACTTCTCTGGAAAATTTTAAACAAAATCTAGGAATCTGTTTTAGCAGGAGAGTAGACTGCAAATAAGACTTCAGTCTTGCAATCAGCCCAGCATTTTGTTTGAAATTGGATTTCATGTCTTTCAGTCAGGCTAAAGCTGATGTCTCGGCAAAAGCGCCCCAAGGTTTGCTGTGTTGAGAAGAGCCCTGCAGAGCAGAGGTCACCTTCAGCAGCGCAGGGGGTGTGGGGGTGATGTGCTGCTTGTGCTGTGTCATGATCCTACAGCAAGACGTTGTCTTTGTGACCCAGTGCTGGCTTCAGATTCTGTAACCACTTTAAGGATACTACTATGAATGTATGTTACCAGGGAAATGTGGAAATACTTAGAAAAATCATACTCATAATCTTTTAAATGACAGTATTTTCTTTTTTTCTTTTATCCCCGAGTTTATCTAGGCATTCTTTTAACCAGGTTTATCAGCTCTAATATGTCAAAACTTGTTTCTGTGATTAACACGCAACATTAAGGTTCAAATATTCTATTTGCATCTCTAGTTCAAAATCCTTTATGCTCTAGCTCCCCATCACAAAAATGTAGCTGATAGCACATCTGTTTCATGTCTTGTCTATCAAAAGTAATTTGATTTAGAAATCCTGTGGAGCTATGTATAGACAAGAAGCAGCTCGAAGGAAAATTTGTTCTCGGCTTGGCTTTTAGATATTTTTGTTTCAGCTTCTTGCAAAACTTGCACTTTCAATTTATGATTACTGAAGCAAAATAATCCTATTTTTTTCCCCCCCTTGGTGTTCTGGGGAAGTCTAACTAGGGAAGGCAAGGCACAGAGGGCATAAGAGGGACAGGCTTAAGCCATTCAAAGAGCTTGGACTGAGTTCCTATTTATGCCAAAGGTTTTTGGATTATTCATTTGTCTCTGAGGTTGGGGGAAAACCTGGCAGGGCAGTGGAACGTGGTGGGTGGGTAACCAAGTCCTACACAAAATGGAAAATGCTCATGCCCCAAATACTACTTCTGGGACCAGTTTCTGTAAGAATTAGGCAGAAGAGAAGGGCAGACCAGAGCGAGCTTGTTTGTTTAGACACACAATGTTTGCCTTTATTTCTCTCTATCTTTTCTAAGGGCTGTGACGGCACTTCCTTCCTAGTTCATTTGTGTGGCTGCCTGAAAGGGATATGTCTAAATAGGGGTCAGAGCGACTGCAGGGCAGTTTGCTTGTTTGTTAAACAATATGGGAAGAAAACAGAGGCCATGAAGAATACTTCCCTCCCCTATGTGCCCCGGGGAACATTCTTTATAAAATTTGGCAGCAACTCTTTCATCGCAAACCAGCAAACCACTACATAGAGCGGCTGGCCCTGGAAACTGTTTTAGTCATTTAACAGGATAGGAAGAGGAGGCAAAGGAAAGAAGCTTTAAAAAAAAAAGAAAAATAGTATAAAGCCTCAGAGAAAATCTCTACATCAGTAAGACAGAATGTTTCAACAGTAAAAAGTTTGTGGCAGTTTTCAAGGAATTAAAAACAAAGAGTATGATAAGCTTGACTTGTTACATGGTGCATTATAAGAAAAGAGCATAGTAAATATCATGTCATGTCCCAGATTGTGCTGCTGATCAATTTAAACAAATGTTCTCTCTGACAGTGACCTTTGCAAGGCTGTTTGGACACCAACACAAGAAACTTCCTGCAGGCTCTTGTGAAAAATACATCCAGAAGTCCAAGTGCCTAGTGCAGAAATTAAAAATAACAGGAACTTTGGTACATATATTTTTCTCCAAGCTCTGCAAAAAAACTAATAGTGAATTGCAAATGTAGATTTTCAAATTATGAAATTCAAAATTATGAAAATAATTACTTTTATAATACAGCTGATGGTGCCAGAAAACAGCTTGTTTTGCCTTCTTTCCTCTGAAAATTTGGTGAGATTTTGAAACTGGGGACATGGTTCTATGCAAGCCTAAAACTTGAGATACTTAGAGCTTCCCAGGGTCTGCTAGTTGCTTTGGTTTTTATCAAATACATGCCTAATAGCATGTTAGTGTGTCAGCCATGACTAGCCTGCTTAAACCTCTGTGCTCATCAGCAGCCAGGCCTCTGAACTCTATTGCTGCTCTTGACATGTCATTTGTTCCCTCATCGATGTTGCCAGTGGGATGCTTGGGACATTGCTGCCCCTCCTTCCCCAGTCCCGTATGTCTGTTGAATTGAACCTAGTTCAGCAGCTACTCTGCCTGAGCTTGTTTACAACTAATGTGACAAGGCAAGTGCTTTACCTAGAAGGTTATATGATAATTTTATACATAATCATTTATTCTTGTCTTAGGTTGGAAAGGTGGAGAAAGCAAATGTGAATGTGTAATTTCTTTTAGACTGTGGTTCAGACGTTAGCTAGAAAATCTTGACTCTTCTACTTGCTCAAGGTCATTCTTAAAAGGCCTTGAATGAAATTTAATGTGTTTTCAGAGGTCTCCAAAGCCCAGTAAGGCAGCTTGCAGACCAAGCACTGTGTAGTGTTAGTGCTGCTGTGGGTACCATTACAGTTCTGGGATTCATGAGCAGTTGTGACCCCACCTAAATGTTTCTCCTTTAGTGAATACTTGCCCTGCATCATCAGGAGTATGTGTTTCTATGCTACATCCCCCTGTACTTGGCACTGGTGACGTTGCATCTCAAATCCCGTGTTCAGTTTTGGGCCCCTCACTGCAAGAAAGGCATTGAGGAGCTGGAGCAAGTCCAGAGAAGGGCAACAGAACTGGTGAAGGGTCTGGAGCACAGGTCTTCTGAGAAGCGGTGAGGGAGCTGTGGTGGTTTAGCCTGGACAAAAGGAGGCTCAGAAGGGACCTTATTGCTCTCTGCAGCTGCCTGAAAGGAGGCTGTAGTGAGGTGAGGGTCAGTCTTTTCTCCTAGGGAAAAAGCGATAGGACAAGAGGAAATGTCCTCAAGTTACTCCAGGGGAGAGTTGGATTGGATATTAGGAAAAATCTCTTTGTGGAAAGCGCTGTCAAGCATTGGAACAGGCTGGCCAGGGAAGTGGCAGAGTTACCATCCCCAGAGCTATTTAAAAGATGTGTAGATGGGGCTCTTGGGGCACACTGTTTAACAGAGGGCTTGGCAGTGCTGGATTAATGGTTGGACTCAACCATCTTTGACGTCTTTTCTGCCCAAATGGATTCTGTGATTCTCTGCATGCTTTGAATTGATGAGGAGCATAGCACAGTGGTGGGAGGCCCTTAGGGGAAGAGAATTACTATCAGTTCTCACCGTGGAAGACGTGAAGCATCCTCATCTGCTTTTCCCCTCACTGGGAGGTAGATGCTTCACTGTCGCTAAGGGCTACAGGAGGCACCACCAGAGTTTTTCAGTTTCAGTAATTTGTATGTACTTCTCCTAGACTTAGATAATGGAGTAAAAGCACCTAAGTAGAAGGAGGGCAGGTGCCATTTCCCAGACACATTACCTTAATGAATCTCCCTGTCTTTTTAAGATCTAGAAGGCTTTCAAAGCTGCTTTTCTATGTATCTAAAAGTAGTTTTCTTTGCTATCTGCTGAATGAAATTGTTCATGGGCAGAAAAGTTTTACCATTTTTTCCCTTTTACTTAAGTACTGATTTTAATGCAGTTCTAGCTTTGTAGGCATATTAGTGAGGTGTGATATTCAAAACCAATTTGGATAACAGCTTGTATTATTGTCACAGTATGATTTATTGCTCGTTTTCTGCTTTGGAAGCTCCTGTTGATAAATTATGTAGGTGACAAAGGCTTCACTAAGAAGTGCAAAAGCCCATGTGCATTCTTCAGACATTCTGTTGAGAGAGAGAAATGAAAAGAGTACAGACTGCTAGAGATTATGAGCGTCAAAACAAATATTTTAGTATCTTTGCATAATTAGTATTCCTTTTCATATGTTTAAATGCATTACTTAAAATATGCCCTATTGTACCACTCTCCCCAGAGTTTTGGGTAAAAAAGTAGCCTATTAACAACTTCACTAATCATACTGTCAGTGTTTCTATGAACTTGAATTACAGCCTAGCTGAAGACTACATGTTTAGCTAGCTCATAACAGTGCCTTGACTGAAATTTATTTTCTTTTAGCTGTTTTTGAAGAAAAGGCAAATACTTACCAGATGACCTGCTTGTTTTGAATAGACCTGTCAGGCTGCTGTCACTAAACATGTTGGAAGTGTTCGGCCAAAACATTAGAAGAACCATTCCTCTATTACACACACCTTGCACACCATCTTAGTCTGGGCTGTGTTATGAATATAATCTACTTCTGCCACTAGCTGGTTTATTTTAAAAAAATGACAGTTCTCTCCAGTGACACTCAAGTGTTTTAATTGATGTCACCCTTTACTGAAATTCCCATTTCATTTGCTAACAATCTTCCTACATCTCTAATAAATGAAGGTATAAGCCCCCTCAAATCAGAGCCATCTCAACTATTATCACCCTGTATACCAGTTTATAACATGCTTATGTCATCATATCATGGGAAAAGCTGTTTAATTTTCTTTCCCTGGAAAGCATGCATAACTGCACTGGCCCTTTTAACACTCTACCTTTTGAATATTTGAATAGCAGTATTCTTTCATTCACTGAGAATTCTGCTCCTAAGGGGCTTTTCCATTTTTAGTGTTATAAAGCCTTAAGAAATGTCTGTGTGGGTTAGGAATAACTGTGATATTCAGACCCACCACATCACCCTTTTATTACTTGAGCTAATGAAGTGACTAGCAGAACACTGGTACCTGGAAAAGTATGCACAACACACTTGCTGTAGGTCTTTTTCTTCCTGTAGTAAGGAAAACCCACCAAGCCTGTGGAAGAATGAGTTTGATTCCCTCTGTGATGGGGAAATCATGCTTATCAGTTGTAGATCTTTCTGGGTTTTGAGTAAAAGTTAGAAAAGCAAAGAGGTCTCCCAGTTGTGTGATAACCTCCCCATGCTGATCTTCATGCTCTTGGCCCATAGTACGATGGCACTGCATCTTCTAATTCAAGTGAAAGTCCACTTCAATAAAATGTAAGCAAACTGCACTCCACAACCTCCAATGTAATTCTTAGAGAAAAACTTGTTCATTAGCAACTTCCAAAAAAATTGAGACATTTTGGCTTTGACACCAGATTTTTTTCTCACTCAGCAAGTCCTACCTGACACTTCTTAAGGGTCAAAACTGGTAGTCTGTAAATCCTGTAATCATGGCAAAGAATGAAGAGAGGACCTTTGTTATATCTTTGTGATGCTTTATGGATGCTAGGAAGCAATGATTATAGGGTTTGAGCGTGTGCAGTTTTAAATTACTTATGCTCTTGCTGCTTCTCAGGGAGAGATTGTCCCACAGTTTCAAAGACCTCTTGCTGTGTGGCAAATGCCTTTTCCTTTCCTTCTGCCTCACATTTTCCATTAACAAATTTTTATCCCAACTTGTACACCCACTCAGCTAGTTTGAACTATTC
Organism: Corvus brachyrhynchos; assembly: GCF_000691975.1. Taxonomy (NCBI): domain Eukaryota; kingdom Metazoa; phylum Chordata; class Aves; order Passeriformes; family Corvidae; genus Corvus; species Corvus brachyrhynchos. The sequence goes on from NW_008240046.1 coordinate 8,394,120, forward strand.
TTCTGTGTTTTTATGACCTTCCAGTGCTAGTAGACATTTACTACATCCCTCTTGTCTAGTGGCCAGACTGTCTTGAATCTCTCTCTATAAATGTGCCCCTTCACTGCCTTCATCTCTTTCAATGGAATTTTTTCTTCTTTGAATTCTTTCTCATGCTACATTGCATTTTACTGTCCCTGGATTCAGCTTGCAAGTTCATTTCTTGCAAGCACTCTGGACACCTCAGAACATACAGGAAAATACCGTAGGATGGTGCAAAGGAGAGGAGAAATATAGAAAGCCTCAAGAACTTGGGAGAGTGGTCAATGCAAAAGGCACGTGGGTGCAAGCACTGCATATTAGCATCAGATCTTAACGTCTGGTGCTATGAATTAATCATTTTAGAAGTTGATACCTTTCCTTGCGAGAGAAATAAAATAGTTCTGGGTTGACAGATGAGAAATAGATGAAAATAACTTTTCAGAGATGCAGTCAAGGGCTGTATTGAGAATATGGTATAACAGAGATGAAGGAATTAGCATTTTTAAATACATTGCTCTGTTAAAACAGTATCATGTTTTCATTCCTTATGATTGTAGGACACTGCTTCCAGAACTCAGCAGATTTGTGTATAGCAGTTAATTTTCATATGCCTTAAGTGAAAATATCCAGTCTTATAATGTAGCCCAAGGCATGGATACTGTTTTCATATTAACATTCTCCTGGCACATCCTACTACAGATACTAGGTCCTGCTCTTTTCAACGTCCTGTACCAGGACCCGCAGAGATATTGCTTTGCATCAATTCAGTCTCCCTTTCCCTGACTGTCCATGTGTGCTAGTGACATCTCTGGCCTTTAAGGTGAAGGCTGCTGATTATTTACAGCTTCATAAATATCTAATTGTGGAGTGCATTACTTGAGGAATGGCAGTGAAACATGACTTTTTCCGTTTGAATTTGTCAGAAAGAAGTACCAAAATTCAGCATTACTGAAGCACAGAGCAGACTGGACCTGTGTTACACCAGGGATGCCATGTACACAGTTAATCATACCAGCACCTGGACAGAATGGAACAGGGGCCCAGCCTGCACTTCCTCTGTGGCAACTACTGCTTAAAGCAGGAAAGCATTCCAAGAGGAGCCAGTGCTGCCCTGAGTGGCAGCTGAAAAGAAACACAGACATGGAAAATTGAATTCTGTTGTTCTGCTACAACATAGACATCTGCAAATGAAGGTGTCAAGAACACAAACATTCAGGAGGCTGAGGCTACTTAGAAGATTCAAAATTAACTCATGTTTTAGAAATGTTTAGGAAAACGCTAATTTGAAAGTAACCTAAATGCATTTTAAACAAAATGTAGTGTAAACCCTTAAGGTGCCAGAGGACTGTCATAAATTAGTGTTCTTAAAAATCCAAATAAAACCATCATTACAGGAAAAAAAAAAAAATAGCTGAACTCTGCTTGTTCCAAGGGCCCAAAACTGTGAACAAACCTGTTTGGTATTTTTTTTAATGTTCAGTTGTGTTAGTATTAACTTGGGAAGAAAAAAGGTTCTGTAACAGCCAAAGAAATGACAGCCCCTTATCAGAAAGGTTCTCTAAAACTCTTTGGTGTGTGAGAACTAATACCATGGCAACAAGAGGTTTGCTTTTGCCAGATTCTGAAGCAGCATCCTTCAGTGCTCCCTGGGTAATGAAGTGGGAATTGACAGCGATCAGGACTTTGGGCTGCTCAGGCGGAGAAAAAATAGGATGATGTTGGTAACTGAAAGGCAGCAGACCTTCTCACAGCTGCTGTGTCAGACAAGCCTCACAAATCAAAACCCTCCTTCAGATGCCCAAATTATATTTCTGTTGGCTAAGACTTTAAAGACTTTAAAAAGTTGCTTGAATTAACAGCTGCCTTTGGCTTGGGTTTTCACTTCAGTCAGTTATTTGTATATCCTCCTGGCCTCCTCTGGCTTCATTTCACTGCTGGGTGTGCTTTAACTTTCTCCAATTACTTTTACACTTGCATTTTTTGAAGCAAACCTATGACTCCACAACTCATCATGCCCTCATTCTCTCTTTAGAAAATAGGAAAGCAATGAATTATTTTCCAGCATTGCATACTGCTGCTTTCCACCCTGTTAAATTCAAGCATACCTTTCTACAAGACAGGAGCAAACCAGAGGTTTCTTCTCATTATAGAAGTATGAAGCAATTGACTAGGGAATGTTTCTGTCCAGCTATCTGTCATTGTGATGTCCTGTCTTCCAAAAACTTTGCAGTTGCTTTAGTACCTGACTTTAACAATACTAAAAATATCAGTCTAGGAGAGGGCAGGGGTGGCTCCGCTGTTGGCTGTAGTATGTAAAGAACCAGAAGTAAGAAAAACACCTCCCCCTCTGGGTATAACAGTGGAAGGAAGAATGCAGAATAAAATAAAACTCATTATGAATATCCAATTTTAAACATTTAATAGTGCACTTATTGAGTATATTCTGTACAGACATCTATAGCAAGTTAAACATTTTCCTTTCTCTCGCGTAGATCATACTCATGTAAAGCACATTTACAATAGAAAACATACTTGAGGTACAAAAACCCAAAAAGAATATCTGAGGTATAAATACAGGTATATTTTAAATAATCTTTATCATGCTTAATCTATGTTTGACAGTACACTGTGGGCAAGTATACATGTTTACAATAGAATGGTATGTACAACATACAATTTTACAAATTCAGAAGTGTTTGATGTAGAAGAATATACAAGATTTTCCTACTCATGAGGAACATTGTTACTGGAAGTACTACATTATTTGCCATTATAAAAAAAAATCTTCATCAAAAAGCTTAAAATAATACTGACAATGGTAAAAAAGTCTCAGTCAAAATTCCATCTTGCAACTCATTCATACCCTAGCCACAAAATACATTTATCACTTAATACTGCACCTTGAAAACAAATCTTTACCTTTACAGTAAAACCTACAGAAAGACATCTTTCCAGAGGACCTCAGGACTTCCTACAGTTCATACAAGCTGATTCTCAAGAAGGGGGAAATATCCCAAAGGGTTTAAAACAAAACAAAACCAAAGACAAAACTGCACCCTCCCTCCTTTCTGGCCCCTAATATAACCCTCCAAACTGCTCACATGCAGGTTCTGTTCACGTTAACATGCAGCTTTTAGGAAAACAGGCACAGGAGGGAGAACCTCCTGTCACCACAACTCCAGTGTTGACTTTTTTCCTCTTGAGCCATTAGAATACAATAAAATATATAAAAGCTCATTAAAACACCTATAGATAATGCAGGTAGGAGTAAAAGCAACAGACATTTTGAGTTTTTTTAAACGACTGATGTTATTGGCTCTCCTCACTGTTGCAGGCATTTCATTTCTAAGCTGTTACTTTGCTCAAAAGTATATTTACTTAAATTTGCTATAGAATTGGTCATCACTCCTAAAAGATCATCTGGATAAGGAGTGGACAGTAGCTGAAGCAAGCCTCTTGTAACATCTGCTTAGGGTTTTCAACAAGCTTAGAGCTGAGGAAAAGGCACAACTAGCACATTTGAAGGATGGCTACTCCTGGTCCACAGGGGAGTCCCATTCAAGGTTGAACTGTATCCAGCATACTAAAATCCATTCTGGTTGCCTATCAGTGTACCAGACACATTTCAAGTTCGACTTCTTCTATCCTTTCAATCATTATCACACTCATTCACACTTTAATCTCTGTGCAAACCTTTCTCTGCTTATCTCAGTGAGAACATATTGAAGAGTACCAACTATTCCAGTGGATACACCAGTCCCTCAATGCACTACAAATAAAATGACATGAGTATGTACATAAAGCTAAGTATTTCACATGGGAATGATGAGCCTTCACCATATTTCATAATATATTTTGCATTTAAAGAAATTTGCTTCTCAGAAGCAATTCAAACCATCTAATAGACATTTTTTTTTTAAATTTTTATTTTTTGCACAGTTCTCCTATGTATTCCAGTCGAGGCCTACACTATAGACCTTACATAGACAGGAAGCAGCTTTAAAGTGTATGGTATGGCCACAGTCCTATAGTAATGCTCACAGTCAAGTTCTCACGCTGTCATCCCTTCACGACACGACTTGTAGATGGAGCACAGGTCTGGTCTGCAGCGCGCAGGTCTCAGTTTTGGGTAATGTCTACGTTGCTGTGGTGTGAAGCGCATGGCTGTTCCTCTTCAGTAGTCACCTGGATTTTACTTCTTTGCTCTCAGGATTCTGCTGATTGAAAGAGTCTCGTATCTTAACAACTTCTGATGCACACAAGTGTCCGAAAGACTTGGTGTACCAGTCTGGCATGTGGCCCCTGTTGCGTGCAGGAAAAAGTAATGAAAAGGAAGGTATCAGTGACTTTATGTATTTTCTTAGTCATAATCAAATATGTATCTGGCTGGTTAAATGCCTGAGTAGGAAATCTCCTTAGTGCTGCTTAGTGCGCAGCTCAACCGTACTAATATATAGATTTGCTCAAAACCAAGTTTGCCACAGTAAGGGAAAGTTGTGGAAAGTTTTGTGACAACCTGGTCCTCTTTACTACCCTAATATTAAAATTAACATGTCCTTGCATCCAGATATGACTGTCAGAGGAAGGGGTGGGGTTGTATATCAATAGTGATGGTGGAGCACATACTGGAGGCTTCTAATGAAACAAACTATACCTGCTGCCAGATGTGCTCTGAAGCCAACTTTCTGTGGCATCTCAGAGACCTGTGTGCTCGTCTTTGAGAAGGATGTTCTACTGGCCAAGCTAAAGTCTGTTGAACTGTCTTAAGTTTTCCACTGACCACACTGAAACTATACAAGAAAATTTACCACCTCCAAAGGACAAAGTGGGATTTCCTACCTTAAATCAATTCTGCACATGTAGGTAAGTTTCGATTTTCCTGACCCGCAGGGCTCAATCAGATACCTCGACAGAAGCACATTGACTCTAACACCTGCCATGGGTGCCCGGTCATGGTCCACTGAGGTTGCTAGTAGCACACAAGCTCCTTTGGGGAAGTTTGTCCTCCATGTTCTAAGAAAAAAGAAGAAAACCAAAAATCTTTTATTTGACAAACAGTAATGCAAACATCTAATAAGAATTCAAATTAGGCACAAATAGATATTTACCAGTATAGCTGACATTATAAAGAAATAGTCAAGGCTGTCATATGTGTAGGATATAAACATCATTGCATATGAAAGTCTTACCTTAAGACTACAAAGTCCCTGGCTGGATGAGGTGCCATGCTGTTCTGGACATACTGGTATATATCTGTCTGGCTATCCAAAGGCTCAATTACTTTTGACTCTATAAGATCTTCATCCCAAAGATGCTGCTCTTTAAGTAAACGATTTAAAACATCCTCTGGTGTAGCTGAGATTTCAATGGTAGTTTTCCATAATCGGAGTGGGGGACCTTCACATACCTGGGGAAAATTAGCAGACTCCTTAGTTTTCCTCTTCCTTACACTTTCTTTTTCAAGTTTATTTTTTAAAAATTTTGTTGAAACACTTCTCCATCTGCTATTTCTGAGCTGTACAAGATCAGAGATTAGAAACTTCCTACTGCCTGCATAGTGACTCAGCTTGTTAAGGCTTTTCATGTGTGAGTGAAGGTGTGTAAATTCAATACAGTGAACATTCCTGGGCTGGATAAACAGAAGAACACAAATCAGTGCATGCTAGCAAGCTACTGCTGAAAGACAACAGTGTTTTTATATGATGTGCAACTGCATCAAAAGATTAAGATTTTTTCCCTAATATCTATCTGCAAAGTAAAGATGTGTACTGAACCTTCTATAATATCTTATGTCACAAGTGAGCTAAGACCCAGAGCTGTGGTGTGAGTGACAGGGTGCATACCTTCTTGTATGCCAGGTCTGCTTGCTCTGATGTGGAGCAGCTGACCCAGCCTTTAAACTTCTCCTTCATCTCCTTGAGTAAGTCATCCACGCAGTCCTGGAGGTAGCAGTGGTAGTCGGAGGGCTCAGTGTTGCTACTGCTGCCCCGGAGCTCCTCCAGGCTGAGGGGACGCAGGTCCTGCTCTGTGTACGAGTTCCGACCCCTGCTCATTTCTTCAGGTATCTGAGGGACGACAAGGGTGAAATCATCCTCTTGCAGCTCTCTCCCCAGATCACTGTGTTAGTCTGGCAGTCCAATAGCCACAGGGAGCTGTGTATGTTAGCTTTGTAAGTGATGGGATGTGCATGTGTCAGGTTGAGCAATCAATAAGCAGAAATGCCAAAATTATGTTTGTGAGTTTGATTTAACTCAAATTAGTCTCTCTTTTATGGGGTGTCTTATTTTATTCTGTAGAGCATCCCCCTTTACTACACAACTAGATTCATTCCCACAGCACAGTTTATCCTGCAAACTGAAGGAAGAAGGGAACAGTTGTCAGCTGCAAGAAAAGAGACAGGCACGTCTTCAGTTGAGGGCTCTGAAAAGATTTGATGACTGTGAGGAAAACCAGGACTCGGCTTGTCTGGTTTTCCATTGCAGGCCCTAGAGGGACCGTGCTTTAGTTCCTACAGACACTTCAACCTATGGTTTGACAGTGTTACATTCCAGGATGCTTTTGTGGCCTGTCTTGCCAACTCTTGGGAATTTAAGTATAAAATGAGCACTGAAATTCCTGGAAATAGCTTCTTGCTTTGTAATTAGAGCTGAGGTTCACAGATCCTCATGGCTGCGCAATAAAATCTTGAAAACGTATTTCAAGTGTTCGGATGCAACAAAAATGTGCCAAACCCCACAAGTGCCTCCTGACTTTAGAGCACCGGTGCCAACAGAACAACTCTCTTCTCTTCTGGCACCACTTCTAATTCATGTATGCCCACAGATCAGGATGCAAAGGTTTTTAAAAAGCTACTTATCATGTGCTAAACTCCATTAAAATAAAGAGACATTCCTAGCTTTCCATTATACAGCAGATCTAAGACATGTTGATCAATATTCCACCCATCAGTTTTGTAAACAGGTGTTTTACCTGAAAGAGTTTCTTGCATTCAGCAATCATATGAGCTAGCCCTTGGGTTGCAGCCAGATTTTCATTTAGGTCCTTTTGATCGGGTTTTCCCAGGCTTGGTTTTCTTTGCATCACCCTTCACAGGGGAAAAGAGCACACATACACACATACACAAATCCAGTTATTTGTTGCAGAGCAAGAGACATTTTTGGGAAGAAAACAGTAGAATTCCCAAATTTAGAGTAATTGGTAATTTAGAGCAGTGCTGCCTGGTACCAAATAATGGCATGGTGTTGCCAACTTCTCTTGCTACTCTTTCTAAACATGTTCTTTGGAATTCCCTCCTTCTACCCCTATTTTTTTCCATCTTATGAACTTGTTTATTTTTTAAAAAATCTCCAACAAAAGGTAGGATCCCATAACTGTTCTACAGCCGGTGCTCTCTGAGGTGTCCGAGGTGATCACAGCTGACAGGATCAATCCTAGACCGTGCTTGTTGCACATCCTGCCAGCTGTGCTATGGGACCAGTGAGCCCTGCTCCCAGAAACGTACCTTGGGGAAGAATTCTCTCTTTTGAGAGTGTTCAAGTGGAAGAGGGAAGGTGCTAAGCAGACGGCCAGGTTTGTTGGTGTCATCTGGTTTTCCTTCACTGCAGCTGTGACATCACTCAGGAAATAGAGAAGAATCTGGAGGACCTCCCTGTTCTCGTCAGGTAAAAGCATAATGGCAGCCTTGATAGCCTGGAGACGCTGATCCTTTGGCACATCTGCATAATATTAGTAATTCTCTCATCAGCCCATTGATTTTCCACACACACAGCATGAATACATCCCAAAGCAAACTCCAGCTTCAAATATTTGACTCGAGTTTGAAGTGATTTCCGTCAGGATGCATACCATTTGTAGGAAACATGAAGGAATTTTTTTTAACCCACTAGTTTAACTACCCTCAGCTATTTCCTGCCTCACAAGAAATGCAAGCAAGAAGCTGTGCCTAGGCCAGAGTTAATTTTAGATTTAGCTTCAACAGCTACATGCTCCCACAGATGCACTTAAAGGACAGAAGCCTGGAGTCAGGCAGGGAACAAGCAAACAGAGTTCAGCCAATTTAGAAGTTCTTTGGCTTGCAAAGAAATTTAAAACATGAATGCATTTTAGAATAGGTAAATTAATTAAATAAATTAGCTAGCAAACCTTTTCAGCAGTGATGTCATAAAATATCCAGAAAGTGCTTTACTGAACACAGAGGGTTACTTTATTGAGCAGATCATTCAAAGTCATGTGGTGGAAAAAGAAAGTCAACGCTGTGAAGCCCCATACCATTAAACAGCTCCTTGGTTACGAACAACAAACAGCCATTGGAAAAATTTGATGTGTCTTTTATATAAGCTTTCTCCTCCAAACTTGAAAGGAACAGAAAATGAAATAACCCAGACCAGATCTGCTTCTTATAAAGGGATTTCCAATAAGCCACCTCTGAAGACAACATCAGAGTCTGTGTCCTGGAGCATTTATATCATCAGCAGCAGCCCACCACCCTCACTGCATGTCTCATAATACACATGGTACTCCCCAGATATTTAACTGGTATTTGCTTTGGGCTTCAGCAACTTTGTAAGGCTAGCAAGTAAGTTTAGAAAGCAGTTATAAGCAAAAATCCTCTGTTTTCCATGCTCTCCTCTCAATCAGCTCAAAGCACATTTAAGCCCCATGCATTCCAGTGTGCAGCCTGGTGCATAGCACCAAAGCAAAGGGAAATTTTGCCGTTTGCAGGGAAGCAAGATTTACAGCTGTTTTAAGGCTCTTTGCTTTACAGAGAGATAATACTTCCCGACCACCTCTGGGAATTCCTCAGACCTACCGCCTGCAAAAGGAAAGGAACAGATATTCCTGCAATGCTCTGTCAAACTTTTTTTGGCTCTAAACCCACAGGGCTGCTGTTTAATATGCATGGAAGTGGAGAGCCTAATTAATTTTCTCCATAAACCTGCTTGGGAATCCAAACACACAAAAGCGTGCACTGAAAAAATGGTCTGTATGATATTTTAAAACATCATCTCCACCCATGGAGCTCTGAAGGAAACTCCTGTGACCTTTTTGTAATTATTTCTTTTTCACAAGCATTGATAAACTCCATTTTTTATGTGATTTACTCTGAACACTTGTGTTTATGGTACTTATCTTTAAAGTAGCTACAAGTCGGTAATAGAAAAGCTTACCACTTAGAGGTTCTTTTTAAACAGTTGAGGTGAAGGATAGCAGAAAATGAATTATAAGAAAACAAAAATTTTTGGTAGCCTTGCCAATCCCCTCAAAAGCCCCAAACTCTCTTCATGTAGTGTTTCCTCTGCTTGTCTACTTAGCCACATTAGATGAGGCTTATTTTCAAACCATAATAACAAGTATGGTCAAAGAAGAGAAGAAAATTTAGAGCAAGTGATGGAAGATTTATATTTGTTCCTGAACTAGAGAGAAAGGTGAAATTAAAAGAACTTGTACTATAAATTGTTACAAAACTACAATACAAAAAATCCATTCTTTATAAGGCAGCCTGAACTGTGACAGTCACTGGAGAAAGGCAAAGACCAACATAGGACACACGTGTAGTGCCCAAAGCAGCAGTGTTACAAAGTTCCACCCTTGCTACACAAACAACCATTTGCGGTCTGCTGCAGAAGTCTCACTACTTACATTGGTATATCTGTAAGAAGGTCTCGGAGAGTTTGTTGGTCATGAGAGGCTCAGGGAGATCACGGAAGAATTGCTTTAACATGTCTGCTACATCATAGGCAGACTGGCCTTCGTAGTTGACGCTGTCTGTGGAACTCTCGTTCATTTGACGTAAAGCCTGAATTCTTGATTTGACTCCAGATTTCCTAAACAGCCCAACCTATATATACATATAACAGTAAATACATTTATAATGAATCCAGAAAATCTGAAATCCAAGCATGCTCTTTAGCTTAAGTATGGGTTCTAATTTTGTGGAAAGCTTTCCATGAATTAATTATCTGTTTTGTCCTGTTTTGAGTCTACCTTTTTCAGTCTGACCTAGGAACAATAAAAACCAATGGAAAGCTGGGCTTTGGGTGGTGCATGCATGTGGAATAAGAGCCTAGCAAAACGCACCTGATCCAGACAGTGGTTGCGGAGATATCGCATGGCTTGCTGAATGCTCTGGGGAAGAGGCTGCCCCGTGCGCTGCACATTCACTTGCAGTGGTACTCCAAAGACATTTCGGTCTTTATAATCTGGCACCTTTATTCTTTTCATAAATTTTGGTACTGCCCTATTTAAGCAAAGGGAATGACACATTAAATTAAACCTCTGTTGACTATTTATCTTCTGTATTTCCAGTAATTCAGAAAGTAAGTGAAACACTTTTAGTGACATGAACAATGGTGACAGTATAAATTAGCTAATCCATTCAGGGCTGGAAAGGGTGAGAGGAAAGAAAACAAGAGTTTCTCTAAGAGAAAGGCTTGACATTTGGGGCAGTATGCTGCCTCTAAGTATTAATGTGGTGCTACTCCATCAATGTTAGGAGAACGAAAGCTACAGGGTAAAACTGCAGGGGCCAGATTGAATTGCAAAAGAGTCAAAATAAATCTTGCAGTCAGTGACCCCTTATAACACTACTTCTTTAGGTTTCAGGAAAGATGGGCATTTGAACAATGAGCTTTTGTATGTCAACTACTTGTTCTGCAAAGTCCTCAAACTGGGTCCACCACCCACCAGTGTGCAGAACAGCAGGAAACTGATGTAATACATTTGAGTTTGTCAGCTAAAAATTTCACCTCTATAAACAACCCTTTTGAGGGACCCCCCTCCTTGTTAGCCGGTGACTTTTGTTACCCCCACCTCCCACTCCAGTTTCATTGAGAGGCCTTTCCATCTGCTTATGACTCCAAGGAAAAAGTTACTAAACACAAAAGAATGATTTACCCCTGGGTCCCCCAGAGTATTGGTTTCATAAAGGGGAAAAAAAAGGCACAAAAATGTGAAAATACTGAGGTCATTTTCCTAAACAGGGAGGAAAGCTAATATCCAGTGTGACAACTAACAGGACACAGTAGCACTGAAAACAGGGAGACATTTAACATTTTAACATATAGTACTGCTATACAAACAGTGCATTGGGTTTACAGCTGACTAATCTGTTACATAGTAAAACAGAACCAATTTGTGTTGCCACAGAGTTAAGTTTAGAGCATTATTGATACATGTATGAATAATACTTGCTTTGTCAAAAAACATGCCAATGGAATGTGAAAAAACACATTGCGATCTCCACTGAGAATCTGAAGCATGCAGGGATAACTGGTCAATACTTATTTCTGTCTTTCAGAACAAACAACTTCTGTATTTAGAAAGACTGACATAATAACAGCCTTTGAACAGGAGGTACTTTGATGCCAAAGCTAAATACTCTCTATGACTCCTGGGGAAGGGAGGAGGCTGGCCTGTGGTAGGGACAAGAAAAATTTTATTTGCGTCCATTGCATCCTGAAGGTTACACAGGCTGTACTGCAGATACAGTAATAAAAGTGCTTTCTATTTCATTCTTCTGACAAAAAATACTAAGCTGGGTTACAAACACCTGGCCACAGCAGAAATTGCTGCCTACAAAAAACTCCATGGTTCTCCCAACCTGTATTCTTCTCTCCATCTCTTTTGCAAGCTAACTGATTTATAGTGCCTTAAAAAGGGAAAAAAAATTTTGACTAGTGAGATACTAGAATTAAGAGAAATTTACATTATTTAATTACATAATTATGTGAAGGGAATAATGCAAATATTTAAGAATAACTGAAGAAAAGTTAAGATTGGCAGCAATTTATGCTACTACTTGCTAACTGCCTCAATAAACAAGTGGTCCTTCTTTTGCTATAGATACTGAACATCTTCCCATTCAGAAAGTTGGTCTGTACTTCATTTGCTTTGGTTCCCCCACATGTCCCCATAAACACATCTCTCAAGTCTTATAGGATTACACTTATGTAAAGGGTTAGTGATTTTAGCCCTGTCTTAGGAAACTACAAATCACTGTCAGCACAGGCTGGAGGAAGAAGTGCAAATATGGAAAAAGAGGGATTGGAGGGATTCATTGCATCTTTCCAAAAGTTGCTTGGGACAAGCACAACTGTCATGCTTGCATAGTTGGGCTCTCTATACACAGCGCTGTGTCCTTACCAGCTGAAACCATGCTTGTTGGAAGGTGTGTACTTCTCCAGGAGAGCAGTCAGCTTCAGGAGAGAGTACTTCTGCAGCAGGTTCATCTGTGCCACAGACTGGCAGTTGATCTGCAGTGATGCCGAGCTGAGGCTGGGCCGGTGGGAACTCTGGAAGCTGTGCCACCTTAGCTTGTGCCTGTGGAGAAGATGGGAGACAGAGAAAGGGCAGGTTACTGAAATGTCTCTGCAAGACACGTGCAGGAATTACTGCAAATGTACCGCTGAGATCCCTGCCCTTGGCAGCTGCTTTCTTCTGAGATTTCACAGGCATCAGCCAGCAGTGTTTCTGCCTCACCTGGTGTGATGCAGCATGTGCACGTGCTTCAGATGGGAATGTGTACTCTGAGCTGACCCACACCTCAGTGCTAGCTACACAGCCTTGCCCTATCAGATATCCTCCAAGGGCTCCAACACCCTTCTTCCGAAGTCCTTTCAGTATTACGGCAATGGGAATCAAAAAACTCCATTAAGAAAAAATGGCATGAATTTTTAAGACACATCAAATAGGAACTCTGCACTTCTAAAAGTCCTTTTAAGTCTATACAAGCAGCTGTAGATAACTAAATGATTTGCACCACTTTTAAGGAAAACTGGAAACAAAGCTAGAAAGAATTAAAATCCTTGCTCTACTCACAATACAAAACACAGTCATCCATCCTGTTGTAAAACTCCCAGCAGAATCTGAAGGCCACTAGAACTCCCCCAGTCTCCCACTGTGCTACAGTGATCAAGAGAAAGTAAACAAGCCTCATTTTCCCCACAGATTTAGTGCCCTAGCATGCTATTAGAAACAGCCTGCTACTGAAAAATGCAATTTTTTGAAGTAGTCTAAAAGACAAGGCTTTTACTACAGACTGACACAAACCAGAACACACTTATTCTTGGTTCTCCTAGCCAACGTAAAAAGTGATTAATCCTACCTGATGGCCCTCCCCTCCCATGGACCATTTCAGTTTGAAGAATTATTGTGCCCCAAAACTGCCTTAACATTGCTTTTTCAATGACAACTCAAGCTCAACATACAAACATACAACTATGAATTGTAGGAACCACAAAGTCTTGCACAAATACTTCCCTTCCCCATAATGGTTTTGGGAAGCAATGGAACAACACGTGTACTTGAATGGCCACAGCTTCTACTGCACCTTAACTAAGTGTGGTGCAGCTACTATAGAGCCACTTGGTCTGGAGGGGACATTCCCAGGCCACCCCAAGTCCCAATGCTCATGGTCTCACCTGCTGGACCGTGTCAGCGATGCACCCACCCCAGAGTCTCTCCTGTCCTGGATCCCTGTGGGCTCTTCCGTTTCATTCAGTGAATTCCCTGTACTGTCGAGGTCACTTGGTGTTCTTCGATCATTATCTACATCAAGGTGAATCTGCTTTGGAGAGGAAGGACATGGGGAGATGGAGTCGAGTGCTGAGTCAGAGTCCCCTTCATCTGAGAACTTCTCTGACCACTGGTTCACTATTCTCTGCATCCCTTTGACATGGTATAGGATGTCATCTAGTTCTGGGAATATGTCTTCATTTTCGAGGTCAGCCAGGTCGCTTGCACTGGAATACAGGATCGAACCTGGCACGTTGTCGTAAATACTCAGGCGGCTGCTCACCGAACTGGAGGAGTTGCGTCTTTTTCCCATGCCTAGCTCTTTGGAGCTGTCGCCACTGTTTTCCCTCCGGAGGGTGAGGTGGCCATGTCCATGGAAACTCCCTGTCCTCCAGTTAACAGAGGTGTTGCTTTCTGTCGGGGAGAAGTTGCCATTGGAGAGTGCTTTGGGAAAAGTGCCAGGCTTATGATCCTCAGGGATAAAAAACACGGTGTCTTCCGCAAAACTGCCCCGGTTCTTGAAGTTCTGCTCCATCACATCACTGAACGTTGACTGATTGAAGGGGTCAAAGCCTTCCAGGTACATGCCCACCCTTTTGTTGTAGGCACTGAGGCTGCGTGTTCGTGTGACAGGACTGGGTGTGCTGACAGCACTGCTCGTCTCAGACTGACTACTGCTGCTGCTGGTCTGGGTGGAATTGGAGACGCTCCTCTTTCGTACCATAGGGAAGTTGATGTGATTGCCATTGAGGGCGGAAATCTCCACGCAGTTAAGTTGTTTCAGCTTATCTTCATCCATGCCCTCCTGCAGGATTGGCCCACTAATAATCAGGCCAAGCTTTGAAGGAACTTTGCTCTTGCCATGGTGAGAACTCTTGATTTTAAGACTCTCCATTCTCTTGAGCAGGCTCTTTGTCTTGGACTTGGCATTCTTCTCATTGGCTTTTGTGTTGAAGCTGAAGTTCAGTTCCCTGGGCGAGGGCAGGCTGCTGAATGAGTCATCGTTGGCTACAAAATTGCTCGATGAACAAACGCTCACTACTGAGTTTGTCCTGGTGGTAGACGCCTCGCTCTGCAGGGTTGGTTGGTGGCTGCTGGTGCTGCTGATGCTCAGAATAGAAGCCACCTCCTGGCGTTCGCTGAGGTCTGTGAGCACGCTCTCACGGCTTGCAGCGTTCGTAAGATGAGGAGCTTCTGGGGACGGGATATTCAAGTCCGGTTTTGGAGGGAAGACATCAAACTCTTCAAGCCTCGACCACCTCTTGCTGTCCCTCTGAAAAGTCCATTTGCCACTTATTGCACAAGGTTCATCTTCATCTGAATCTTCACTCTGCAAAGAAGAACCCTGAAAGTATTGCTTGCAAACTGCTCAAACAGCAAAGGTGGTTGCATTTAAATACAATGTCCACTAAACTGCTTTAAGCATGACCTTGTTCCCACTGAATTTAAAGTGAAAACAGTCTTTTACTTCAGGGAGAGGAAGATTAGGCCATAAAGCCTGTCACGGGAAAAGATAACATGGTACAGGCAATATATTTTAACTGTTTTTAAATACAAAAGATACTCTGTTCATAAAAAGAAACAAACAATACAATCTACTTTAAATTGTTCTATTTTAAAAACCCTAGTATCCATAGACTTTTAATTAATTGGTCACAGTGGATAGCCCTCACATCAATGGAAATTCCTGGCATGCATAACATTTTAAACTGGAGTCAGTCAGAGGTTGGGGTCCCTCTGGACTCTCTCCAAAGCTACACTTTGTTGATAGTGGCTATATGTTTATACTCCTCTTTGCAATTACGAGATGTTTCTCATACATTCTGAATTTTAGTGGCTTAATTCCTTACCCATTTGGGAACTGAACAGCCTCCTCACTGTGACTAATGAGACAGCAAAAGAAGCCCTTGCACTGCAAGAGTGTGATGGCTCCAGGCTCTTACCTGGTCCACTCTTCCTCCCACAGGCTAGCAGCTAACATTTTAAGAATGTCCTGTGAATTCAGGCTAGCTTCAGGCAAACTTTAACACACGTAGATAGTGAGCAGCAAGAGCTCACTGACAGCGAAGCACGTAAGTAAATTGTAAATAACATGTTTGATGTATGAGTAATGCTTCGAGTACAATTACACATACATCAATTACGCCTACAATCTTTTCATCTAAATACTAAAAGGGAATGATCCTGATATATTTGGTCTTCCAAATATATGGAAAGTTTCACATCGGAAAAATAAAACCAGTGAAGATATTTTAATATAACACCATGAAACCACAAAATAATCTTTGGTGTTTAGACTAATTGCCACCCAGTTCCATGAATTTCACTTCATTTGTTTAATTTGCTTTAATTTAAAAACAAACACATATGCATAACCCAAACTGTAACTATTTGTGTGCCAAGAATACAAACATTTATTCTCTGAAAAACAAGTAAATCATTCATATTTCAAGTAGTTTATGTATGCATACTTCAGATCCTGATCACCTCCTAGTTTTTCTTTTCTTTCTTTTTTTTTTTTTTAATAGGACATTTCAGCAACTCAGGAAAATAAGTGAAATACTGTATTTATTTCTTTATGACCAAATACACATGAGACACAGAGCAAGCATCATTTTCTTTGTTTCCCAGCTACTGCAAACTACTTCTGTCCATGACTCAGATGAAAACCCAAGAATTCTAGCTTGCTCATTTAAAGTTTTCAGAAGGAAAAAAGTCATCTGAAACAGCCAGTGGATAATAATGACGGTTTGGTGGTGAATGAGATTTGATTGGAAGAAAAAAAGGTGCAATAAAGTGATTTTAATTTGCAAAGAAGTCAGTGGAAACATAAAGAAACATATGTTTCTGGCAGCACAATTTTTCCCTAGTACTAAAAAGCTTTAAAGTACTGAATTTATTGACATCAATAACAAAAGGGAATAGGCTCCAAGTCCATCTGCCAGAACATGGCTGGTGAATGAAATTCAGGAAGGACTGAAACAAAAGGTAACATCCAGACTCTGGAAGATCTGAGGTTTGGACCTGAAGTCACGTCTGGTCTGACCTCTAATACCAACACTGATCATACCAGTGTTAGCAAGGTTCAGGAACAAGGATGAGAAATCTTCTGGTGGTCATAAATGGCAATCCAGCTGCCCACCCCTACTTTTAAGGCGTTCCTACATATGCTGCCTCAGAGTGTTATCTTCTGGAGCCTGGATGCTCTTTCCA